>NW_017728926.1:3748177-3812008 GCF_001723895.1 Crocodylus porosus | reverse complement strand
TACTTATCTATTTATTTCAATGTATATTTCTTCTTGGGATTTTTTTTCCCCAAAACTTTAAAAAAAGAAAGCTGTGTTTTCCCTGGCAGTGTGATATTCAGGGAAGCACATATTATACGCACTCACACACATACATCATAAAAGCAAAATATTATTATAACACAGAAGAAGTCAGACATTCATAGCAGAAGAGATTATATATAGTTATTAATATTATTAGTTACAGTTAGTTACATACAGACTAAAAACACCACAGAAGAAGTCAGACTAACACAACACAGAAGTCAGACATTCAGTCATAGAAGAAGAAGAAGAGAATAAATATTTTAGGTATACTACACAACAACACAGACCAGTAAATAAAACACAACACAGAAGAAGAAAAAGTCACAGATTCAGATTAACATCACAGATGTCAGAGAGTCACAGAAGAAGACATCAATTATTAATAATCATACCTAGTACAATCACACTACAGACAACACAGAACTCAGATACAGATTCATACAAATCAGAGAGTCATAGAAGAAGAAGGAGAAGAAGAGAACAGACATTTTAGGTACACTACACAACAACACAGAACAGTAAATACAACACAACACCTGGCTGTGAAAAGTGGTTTGTAAATTGCTCCCTCTCAGGGTCAGGTTCGAGAAACTGGAAACAAAGTATTTTTTTGGTGAGGCATGTGCCCCGACAGGTAGTTGGGTATTCTTTAGGGCTGTGCGAGGAAGCAGCGATCTGATCCGGCTTCGGATCCAGCCGCTTTGGATGTCCACGATCCTATCCGGAGCTCTGGACTGGGTTTCTGCCTCGGTCCGGCTGAAGCAGCTCCGAAGCTTCGGAGCCGCCTTGGAGATTTGGCCATAGGATATAATGGGGAATCAATAGAAGATCTATAATTTTGTTGTTTTTTGTATGATTTGGATGAAAATTGCAGGGATGGTAGCTTTTGCTAAGAGCATGAAGCCTGCCAAGTTTCAAGATATTCAGAGCATGGCATTGGGGGAGACTGTACCCCAAATTCTTGAAAGCCAAACCCATGTCACAGGTGTGTGTTACACCACAGGGGGCTGCCAACTGCAGGGGTGGTAGCTCTTACTGAGGCCACAAAACCTGCCAGCTGTGAGTGTGTGTCCTAGAGCAGGTCTGAGTGAGTGCTGGGCCCTTCCAGGCTGCGAAGCCTGCCAGCTGTGTGTATCTTGCTGGGGGAGTCTGTCGTTTGGGTCCCTGCACCCCAAGCTGCTGGCAGGCAAAACTCATTATGTGGATGGGTGACACTGTGTGTGGGTTAAGGTGCACCCTTCTTGGCACTGGGGCCTCTGCACAACACAGCAGTGTGCCCCACTGAGGCCTTCTCCTCCCCTACAGCCTCACACCCAGTCCTCTACTTTACCTGACAACAGGTATAATAACTTAGCTGGCTCAATACCAGTAGCACCAGCAGCAGCATCAAAGGTACCCAAATGGAACTGTCACAGAGCCTGTCGTTTTATAAAGGAATTGACAGCAAGAAGTAAAGATGTTGTGTTGTGTTGGACATATGATGTTATTCATGGTGTGTGATGGCTTATCTTGTGTTTTTATGTCCATGTGTGTATTATGGAAAAAAAAGAGTACTTAAAAAAAATGTATCTTTGGAAGCTTTAGGGTTGAAAACCCCTTTGTCAGGTTGAAGAAGTACTTGCAATTGGTCCTGGATGGAAGGAATAGTAAAGAAACTAGAGGCTGGCCTGGCCCGCAATGCAGGCAAGAAAGCCAGTCAGTGAAAATGGAAATGGAGGCGTCAGATGGGGAGGGACAGGTGTTAACTGGAGGTTATGGTGCCTCCTACCTGCCTTTCACCAGGGGATTGTTGGTCCTGGCATTTACGGGGCTGCTGCAGTGCCAGCAGTCCCACCAGGCAGGGTGCAGTTTTAGTGGTCATTCCCAGGACCTGGGGCCTCCTCCTTCCCCATAGCCCCAATCCCATACCTCCAGGTTTGTCCTGGCAGGGGAATGAGCTCAGCAGGGACATGTTTTTTCCCTGCTGGCTGGTGATGCAGTTAGTGCCCCTTCCAGCTGAGAGTGGGGCATTACTTGGCTTTTCAAAACCTCAGAAAAGGAAATTGGTGCAGATGGAGTGAGGAGGGTGGCACTTAATCCATCTGCAGGTGGAGCTTGGGGAACCCCAGCAGCAGGAGGTTCACCTTTAGGAACACCAGCTGCTCCATCAACGTAGGATCCAAGCAGGTGCGATGGGGTGTGATAACATCCCCAGCAATGCTGAACACCCTCTTGCTTGGAGCACTGGTTGGTGGACAGGACAGGTGTTGCCAGGCAATTGTGGTCAGATCCTGCCACATCTGCCTGCAGCCTGCCCAGTAGGCCAAGGGGTCGCATTCCAGTGGCTCCACATCCTCAGCAAGATAGGTAGCCACCGAAGCCTCGGCACTGCCTGCCTGAGGCTGGGGTCTGGTGCGTTTGGACCCCAGCATTGAAGCCATGCCCATGGCCCACTTTGGCAGTGGCTGGCATGGAGGAGACTAGCTGGTGCTCGTGCTGGGAGTGCTGGCACGGGAGAGTGGATCCCCCTCTTCCACATCCTCTCACCTCTGCACTTCAGCCTCCCTGACTTTGCTCACCAGCACTTGTGTCCAGTGATCAAGGGTTTTCGGGCTGCCAGTGCACATGCTCCCCTTCACCTTCGGGTCACACATGCCCGCCATCTTGTGGACCATATTGGACTGCAAGGGATCCTGCTGTCTCCTGATGCCACCCTTCAGCCACCTCACCAGTGCCTGCACATCTGGTGACAGTGGCCTGCCCCAGCCAGGAACATTGATTCCCTGGAACTTCTGCATTTGGTTCTCCAGTTCCCTCACTAGGGGGATCACCTGGCTGAGGAGGGCATCGCCAGGGCTAAGGGTCTCGGTGACCTCAAGGAAGGGCTTGCGGACCACCCACATCTGGGAGATGGTACCCCACTCAGCTCTGTTAAGGGGGCCACTGATCCCAATCTCCTCAAGCAAGGTCATCTCATGGATGGCCTTCTGTTGCTCCACCAGCCTCTCAAGCATCCAGTATGTGGAGTTCTACCACATCTCCACATCCTGCACGATTTTGTGCTGTGGGATGTCTGGCTCTGCTTGTTTGTCCTGCAGCATCTTGCCCGCCTTGATGCTCTGAGGGAAGTAGCCTGCCACCTTTCTGCATTTGGAAATGAGCTTGCTGGTGGTGCTAGCACCATTACCAGCAGCTCTGTCCCCTCCAAGGCATCCCTGACAGTGAGGTGGAACTTGTGTGCCACACAGCAGATGCCAACAAAGTTGGCATCATGGACTGCCTTGACCATATTGGCCCCATTGTCAGTGACCGTGAACTCACAGGTGAGCTCGCCCTGCCCAACTAGCCACCCGCTGCACCAAGCAGTTCATGGCCCCCAGGGGCTCACCTGGCTAAGGAGGGCTTCAGCAGTGCTGAAGCTCTCAGTGGTGTCGAGGAAGGGTTTGAGGACTACCAAGATCTGGGAGGTGGTATCCTACTCAGCTCTGTTCAGGGGGCTGCTGATCCCAATCTCCCCAAGCAAGTCCATCTCATGGATGGCCTTCTGTTGTTCCACCAGCCTCTTGAGCATCAGGTATGTGGAGTTTCACTGAGTCTCCACATCCTGCATGATTCTGTGCCGCAAGATACTGAGCTCTGCCTGTTTCTCTTGCAGCATCTTGTCCCCCTTGATGCTGCAGTGGAAGTAGCCCACCACCTTCCTGCATTTTGAAATCAGCTGGCTTGTAGCAGTACTGGTGGCGGTGCCATAACTGGCAGCCCTGTCCCCCTCCAAGGCATCCCTCACTATTAGGTGCAGCCTGTGTGCCACACAGTGGATGCAGCCTTCACCATATTGGCCACATTGTCAGTGACCATGAACCTGCAGGTGAGCTTGGCCTGCCCAATGAGCCACCCCTGCACCATGCAGTTCATGGCCCCCATGATCCCCCTCGCCGTGTGGGACTCATCCAGCACCTTGGCTTGCAGTAGAGCCCACCAATGGCCTGACTGATTGCACCAGTGCCCCATGAGGGAGAGGTAGGTGTGATCACTACCCCAGCTGCTCCAGATGTCGGAGGTGAAGTGCAAGGCTACCTGAGGCCCTGCCTTATGCAGCTCCTCCCTTAAGTACTCCCTGCATGCTTCGACTCAGAAGTGCCGCTTCAGATGCTGAAGCATCCAAAGTGGGTTCGGATCCAAAGCAGGATCTGAAGACTTGCACAGCCCTAGTATTCTTGTCTTTGATAGATTCTGGTGTGCAGGTTTTCGGGGTACTAGAGATTGTTGGCAGGTTTTGTGTTTTGAGCTGTAGGAAGTTGGCTTCAGTTCTGGTGATGAGGTTAGGTGCTTGTTTGAATTTACAAATCACTTTTCAGAGCCAGGCCTATGAACTTCACTTCATTAGCCTCCTAGGTAATAGGTACAGAAACTCATGGACTCAATATAGACAGTGGAATTCTGACACACTGCAACCTGCCAGACATCTGACACCTCAGGTACCTCTGCACTTTCACCTGTGCTGCTACATCCCCTTCTCCCCCTCCCCCTGCCCCAAGCCTGTCCCTCACTCCTTGATGCCTCCATTTCCATTTTCACTGACTGGCTTTCTTGCCTGCATTGCACGCCATGCCAGCTTTTAGTTTCTTTACTATTCCTTCCATCCAGGACCAGCACAGATACAGACCGAATACAGTCTGTATTAGTCAGAGAGTTCCTCAGCCTTACAAAGGGTTTTTCAACCTGAAAGCTTGCTAAGATATATTTCTCTAACTATTCAGTTGATCTACAAAAAGACCCCAGATTGACCCAAAGGACCTACCTTGCCTTCCAGTGCCATATCCTTAGACCAACACCCCTAGCACCTGTTCCCAGTCAGGTGACCAGAAGGACACAAGACCCTGGGCAGTGGGCACATCTAAGCCCCAGGGCTGGGGCTGGCAGGGGGAGCTCTCTGGCAGCAGCTGGAGAAGAAGCTCCTACAGGAGAGGAAAAAACAGCTGTAGTCTGTGGCAGTTTGGCTGCCTGAGACGCTGCTGGTGCTACTGTGCTGCAGTGCACTGCAGTGCTTACTTGTTGTTATTTGAAGTGGTAGACTGGTTGAGGCTGTAGGGGAGGAGGAGTCCTCATTGGGACACACTACCATGTCGTGTAGAGGCCCCAGCACCAGTGAGGGTGCAAACACACACACACACACACACACACACACACAGAGTCACGCAATGAGGGCATACCTTAACATACACCCTGAAGGAAAACCTCCTGCAGGAGAGGAAAGAAAGGCTCGGTTACAGTTTGGCTGCCCGAGATGCTGCTGATGCTACTGTGCTAGTGCTCACTAAGTTATTTTATACTTGTTGCTATTTAAAGTGGTGGACCAGATGAGGCTGTAGGGGAGAAGGAGGCCTCATTGAGACACACTACCGTGTTGTGTAGATGCCCCAGCGCCAGTGAGGATGCACCTTAACACACACACACACACAGGGTCACCCACCCATGTCACGAGTTTTGCCTGTCAAAAGCCTGAGGTACAGGGTCTCAGAAGCCAGAACCCCCTGAACCTATCTCCTTGAAAGCTGGAAAGGTTTGTGGCTATAGCAGGGCCTAGCAGGCCTGAAGTTTTCACCCCGCTGTGCTTTAATACAGACACAGTCACACAACCACCCATGTCATGAGTTTTGCCCATCAGTAGCCTGAGGTGAAATTTCCTAGAACCCCCTGCACCTATCTCTTTGAAACTTGTCAGGATTCTTGACCTCAGCAGGGGCTCCCATCCCTGCATTTTTCACCCTACTGTGCCTTAACACACACACAGTATCACTCATGTCATCAGTTTTTCTTGTCAGCAGCTTGAGATGCAATTTCCCAGAACCCCCCCTGCACCTATCTCCTTGAGTAGGCTTCATTACCCAGCAAGGGATAGCATGCCTGCAGTTTTCAGACCCCTCTGCCTTAACACACACAAATGACATGAGTTTTGTTTTCAAGAATTTATGGTGCAGTTGCTCATAAACCCCTGCACCTTTCTCCCTGAACCTTGGCAGACTTTATGCGCTCAGAAGGGGCTATCATCCCTGAAAATGCCATAGGAATAAGCCAAAAAATGAGAAAGTTATATATTCCTCATTATATTTTATGGCTGAATCTCCAAATCTCTCTAAATTGGCACTGAATCTTCCAAAGCTGATTTGGCCGAATTGATTTGGAACAGCGATCTGAATCTCTAGATTAAATCACTGGCCTTTGAACTGGTTGACTCCAAATCTGAATCAAATACTTCCCTATTTACACAGGCCTAGTGGGTAGAGGGTGCAGGGGCCACTCCAGGTTAGGGCTGATTCAGCAGTCCAGCTGGTGCACAGGGTAACATCCCCAGATACCAACTGGCTTGGCCTCAGAAGCTCCTCCAGGGCAGGTTTTTATATTGCTGGGGTCAGCACAGGTGTTGGTCCCAGCCTCTAGCTGCATCTGGCTGCAGATCTAGGAGGAACTGAGAAGGATCATTCTGCCCCAAGTGGCATAATTTGCCCCACACCAAAGTGCATGTCCAGCCCTGTATGCTGAGGCAAAAATCCCTGGCACAAATTTGTGCACCTCCTATTTGAACTGCTGCAAGTGCACATGTCTGAATGTGTGGATGCACCCAGAGAGGCTGTATGTGTGTGTGAGGAGGGCTGCAGTTCCAGATAGCATGCATGCACCCCAAAACTTCTGGGTTGGATTTTATGGCCTGCTAAGATGAAACTGCAGGAAAAACTCCAAAGGAACTAGGTTGATTAATGGCTACAGTTGGCCCAACCACACAGTTTGACTAGAGCAAAGGACTGTCAGAAGAAACAAGGGGAAAGACCAGGCCCACCCTCTAGGCCTGGGCTACCGGTAGTTTGGGTCACAGCTCCACTGGGAGCAGAAAGTTGCAAACCTCAACCCCAGCTCAAAACTGGTAGAATTAGAAACTTCTACCAGGTTTCAACACTTTTTAACCTGCCAGGCCTAACTCCCGGCCAGCAAACCCAAAGAATCAATACTTTTCTCTAGTATTGATCCCTTAAACCCTCAAAAGTGGGAAAGAAAAGGAGGAGAGAGGAGTTTCCAGACACTGAGACAATTCTACCCCCTCTACCTGAGCTTTCCTTTTCACTATCTGCATCTCCTTTTCTCTCGGAGGATACTTCACCCTTCAGCAGTCCCTGGCAGCTCCCTGCCCCTTCCCACCTCCCCCCTCCAAACCAGCCTAGCTCACCTTATATCCTTTGCGTGAAGTCACTCTGGCCTTGTCCAGTCAGAGAGTGCCACACTCCAGTTCCTCTCCCACCCTATCAGCTTGAAGAAACCTCTGTTTCCCCTGGCCAATGAGGCCAGAGTGTTTTTATATATTTTTCCCAGATACGGGCCCCAGCTTGACATTTACTGAGCACATGGCCAAATTACAGGGGCCATCTTTCCTAAGTAAAAAAATACACAAAAAACCACAATATACAACCCGTGTGTGTGGATGTTACACAGACATTCACTTTTGATTCTGGAAATGCAGCCACATGCTTGCACTGACCCAGGCCAGAAGCTGGGGGGTGGTAGAGCACACCTCCCTGCTTACCTGGAGCAGAGAGCTTGGGCCAAGCCTAGTCCACACACTCCGCTGGGGGTGGGGGAGGTGCAAAGCATCCTGGGATGCTGGGGAACTGTGAGTTAACTTAAATTTGGAGGGGATCTGGGACAAAGTTCAAGAAACTGATTTAACTCATATCAGTTAAGTCTGATACTTCATCCATCCAGGTTTATCTTAAACCGGCTTTCAGCCATTGTGAAAGCAGTTTATACGCAATGAACTTCTGTTGCATTACAGATTTGAACCAGTTTCTGATCACTATACCAGTTTATGTGTAATTTCTGTCCCTAGTGTATGAGCTCAAGTCCAGTCTCACCAGTGTGGTCCCTTCTTAAGGGAGGCTTATAGATTTTTGTGATGGGCCAAAGCCCATTACCCTTGGCACATCAAATAGGCCTGAGCCATTGGGAGGCATGTAGATATAATTATTTCATCATTATAAATTGTGCACAGAGAGGCTAAGTGATCTGGCAAATATCACCTAGCAAGTCAAGATCAGAGTTGGGATGAGAGCCTAAATTTCCCGTCTCATTGCCCTGAATTTTAGCCAGTTACCATGGTGATGGCTCAATAAAGAACCCAACAAGAACATATTATCCCCAAACCCATTCCCCTGTTCCCCATGGGAAGTATTAGTATTAGAGCAAAGGTATCTTCCTCTTGCCCTGGGCAAGTTGTCAGTCAAGACTACACAGATTACCAAGATGAGAGGGCAGAGAGCTGAGAATAATAATGTAGGTCTGTTGCTTTAACATCCCAACTAACTTGAGCATAGTGAGCAGATTAATATATTTTGGGAGGGGAGTAGAAAACATATTATAGCCTCCAAAGTAGAGGGAAAATTAAATAAACACTACTGCAAGCAGCCTCAGAAAGGGGATGTCTCTGTTGTTGGTGCATAAAAATGCCAGCTTTGAAATATTCAGCACTGTCCCATTTATGCCTAGCAATTACTTAGAGCATATCTGATTAAGGTAGAGAGCTCAGGCAGGATTGCTGAAAGAGCAGGAAGACAATGACTACATTGCATGTGCAAAAGAGACCACCTTTCCCTGCTCACCGTTTCCCCAATTTCTTTCTTATGTCATTTAAACCTGCTTTAGCCCATTATAATTCCTTATTGCTTCTCCTCTTAGCTCCTGAGTGTGGTCAATGAAAATAGCTTGTTAAACAGGTTTTCTCCTTGTTTATGCTGCAATTCTACATATGACTTCTGAGCAAGTATCGAACTGGGAAAGTCTAAAAGAAAACCTACCAACTGTCTTTTATAGTTTGAAAAAGTAGGTTGTTATTGGCAACCATTGAGAATAGAACTGAATTGCTACATGGTGCTAACATTTGGCTGGAGGAATTTTAAATAGAAATCTTTGTCTCTCTGCTTATGTAAAACAGTTGTTCCCTGCTTCAACATTATGTCTGAGCCATGTTCCCCCGAATGGATATTTTTAAAGCTAAGTATGGCTGTTTCCTCAGTCACATCCGTCTCCCCTGACAGAGGGACAAAAGGTGTGGAAAACACCCTTTTCCTAAGGCTATACATTCCCAGGCAAAGCAACATCCTGCTCATATATTCCAGTAAGAATCAAACCTACTGAAAACATGCTTTTCCAATCCTTGTTAGCTTTGTGCCTAGAATGTGAAGTTCGCTGATTTTAATAAGCTACAGCAAATATTTTGCTAAGGATCATAGCTGCCTATTCCATAGAGGTGTTGTTGAGAATCAATGATATTTATTGAAGGAATGAGATTTTAGGGTGATATATGCCAGAGAAGCACACAACTTTATCCCTCTAGCCTTATGTTATGCATAATAGTTCCTTCTAAGAAGGAAGATCAGTATATTATCCTACATAGCTGCTCAAGCTATTCGATACAATTGAATGTGAAGGTTGAGGTATATGTTCAAAGAGGTTCCAGAGCTATCTGGAGTGGAAGTGGGAATGCATCTGCTTCTCACAGAGCTGCAAGTTGTTTCTTTGTCCAGTCTGACTACTACTAAACAAGAGAGGTTTGAAATTATACTCACCTCAGTTTTAAATATTACATAGAAATAGCTATGAAGAGTAAAGTTGCTTTCCTAGCTCTATTTAAATGCTTTCCAGTGTACAAGGGTTAAATGGAGAGGTACTGCTAAATCCCATTATAAATCAGGATCCTTTAAATGGAAATTGAAAAGAAATGATTTGGGGAATTTCAGTGATAGGAAGCTTAGAGGTGGCTTAAAGAGAAGGAAATATATTTTTCTAAGATAATATGAAATCACCCTAGGTTTCATGATCCCTCATGTGTTGATAGACCTGGGTATTAGCTGGTTTCTCTGTAAAATCATTGTTCATTGCATTTTCATTTACTCAGAGAGATAAGACCATAACAAAGTCCCCTCCAAAAAAGTATGAGGCAAATGACAGCAGCTGGATGACTGTACAGGGCTCTGAGAGCTTGCTGCATGTCTTGAAATTGCATCCACTGCAGGGGAAATGACTATATCAGTAGGGCTGACACAGGAAACATGCATCAGGCTAAGGATTTCATTCTTTTGGGTTCAGATTCTGCCATCCTGGCCATTATGCAATAATAATCTATTATTTTGCAAAGTCCAATGGACTTCAAGGACAAGAGTCTGTAGTCAGCGTGAGCACAGAGGTAAGGGCCTGGCCCTAGACAATTAACTGAGGCACAAGGAACTCATGCAGTTGTTTCAGGATAAATAAGTTGATCCTTCTCAGTCTCAAATGGTATGTTAAAATCACCATGATTCATTAGACTGAGGAGAATGGTGATGATAAGTTTTTGGTACCTTATTATAACCATGATGATGGTAGGAAGTCAAGTGATGGAATCAAGAAAAAATACTGGTGAGTTTGGCAGGATTTATGAAGACAAATAAAAGAAACCAAAAAGTACAGCTTGGCCACATATGAAAATACTGGAAAAGGTGACAAATGTATGGTGGTATGTCAGGGACATCAGCTCCAAGAAGAGAGAGAAATTGCTTAGGGCAAGACAAGGTAAGGATAAGCTGTTTATGGGATTCATAGATTGTTAGGGGCTGGAAGGGACATTGTAGATCATTGGGTCCAGTCCTTGTGCACTAGGCAGGAAAAGACAGCTGGGGTCAAGTGACTGGGGTCAAGTGAGGTGACTGTCCAGTTTCCTTTTGAAGATTTCCAGGATAGGTGACTGAACCACCACTGGAGGGAGTTTATTCCACAGTCTGGACACCCTGACTGTGAAGGAGTTTTTCCTGGAATTGAGCCAGAAGCGGCCTTTCAGGAGTTTGTAGCCATTGCTCCTGGTCTTCCCCAGGGGCGCCCTGGTGAATAGCTGTTCACCAAGTTCTCGGTGTACTCCCTTGATGTAGTGGTAAACCACTACCAAGTCCCCTCTCAGCCTTCTCTTCAGTAGGCTGAAGAGCCCCAAGTCCCTCAGGCTTTCCTCATATGGCTTGTCTTGCAAGTCCTTGATCATACAGGTGGCTCTTCTGTGGACCCTCTCAAGCTTTTCCATGTCCTTGCTGAAGTGAGGCACTCAGACCTGGATGCAGTACTCCAGCTGTGGTCGCACCAGTGCGGAGTACCAGTGCAGTCTCACTAGTGGGAGTATCACTTAGTTTTGCACGAGACACAATGGTTAATGCATGCCAGTGTGTTGTTGTGTTGTTTCCCCTGCTGGCCACAGCATTACACTGGTGGCTCATGTTCATGCGATCACTACCCCAGGTCCCTTTCAGCCATGGTGCAAGTCAACTTGCCGCCACCAAGCCTGTAGGGATGTTGGGGATTGTTTGCCCCCAGATGGAGCACCTTACACTTCTGAGTGTTGAACTTCATCTGGTTCCAGTCCGCCCAGCTCTCCAGCCTGTCCAGGTCCACCTGTATCTGCAACCTATCTTCTGGCATGACCACAGTCCCCCATAACTTGGTGTTGTCCATAAACCTGGCCAGCGAGCTTTTCATCCCCACATCCAAATCATTGATAAAGATGTTCAAAAGCACTGGTCCAAGCGTGGACCCCTGAGGGACACCACTGGCCATTTCACACAAGGATGATACAGATCCATTCATGAGAACTCTCTGGGTTCTACCATGCAGCCAGTTTTCCATCCACTGAACTGCTGAGCAGCTCAGTCCACCATCTTCCAATTTTTCCACAAGGATATCATGGGATACTAGATCAAAAGCCTTTTGGAAGTCTAGGTATATAATGTCAACCTTCTCTCCCATGTCCAGGTGGCAAGAGACCTGTTAGTAGAAGGAGATGAGATTGATAAGATAAGACCCACCCATGATGAAGACATGCTGGCTGTCATTCAGAATCTTACCCTCAGTGAGGGTATAGTACATAGATTCTTTAATGAGTTTTTCTAGGATTTTCCCTGGGAAGGAGGTTAGGCTGATTGGCCTGTAGTTGCCTGGGTCCTCCCTCTTCCCCTTCTTAAAGGTGGGCACAGTGTTGGCCTTCTTCCAGTCCTCAGGGATCTCCCCTGTGTGCCACAGATTCTGAAAGAGTTTTGCCAGGGCTTCCCCAGTGACCTCAGCCAGCTTCTTCAGCACTCTTGGGTGAATTCCATCTGGTTTTGCTGACTTATAAATGTCTAGTGTTTCTAGTTTGTTTTGCACCAGCTCAATATCCACAGTGGGAAGCTATCATTGCCACCTTGCCCCCTGTGAACTTTATCTCACTTGTCTTTCCCCTTGGTCTGGTGAAATACCGAAGCAAAGTGGGCATCCAGGAGTTCAGTGTCCATTACCAGCTGTCCTGAGGTGTTAAGCAGGGGCCCCATACTTCCCTTTGTTTTCCTTCTGCTCCCTATGTACCTAAATAAGGACTTCTTATTGTCCTTGACTCCCTTGCTTAACTTAAACCCAATCACTTCCTTAGCTTTCCTAATCATTTCCCTACAAGTGTGGACAGGGGTGATGCATAGGGGTGCATGGGAGTGCACATGCAGCCCCTGAGAGCACTGGTGCACTCCCTGTCAGGCTGTGCTCCCTGTTTAGCCGGTGGGCAAGGGGGCAGGTGGGATCACCAGTGATCCCGCTGTGAACACAGGCCGAAGAGCGGGGCCACCAGCAAAAGGAGCTGCAGTGCTTCTGGAAGTAGCTGTGGGAGTTCTGGAAGTGGTGCCACCACTTTTAAGGTAAGTGAGGTCAGCTGTGGGGGACCTCCTCCCCCCCCCGCCCCCGGGTCAGTGGGATCGGCCATCATGGGACCTCCCCCGGTAACTGACTGGTTTCAGGGGGGGCACGTCCCACCCTCCTATGACTCAAGGCACCAGACACCCATGAGTGCAGACCCTTGTTGTATAGTCCTCCTTGAGGATTGTCCCTAGCTTCCATTGTGTGTATGCCTCTTTTTTCTTTTTCAAGAGGACTGTGATGTCCCTATTGAGCCAGGAGGGCTTGCCAGCCCTTCTGCTACCTTTCCTCTTCATGGGAACACTTTTCTTTTGTGCTTCTAGGATTGTGTCCTTGAGGAACGACTACTCTTCATGCACTCCATTTGCCTTCCATCCCTGGTCCCACATTGCCTCCTCTACTAACTCCCTGAGCCTATTGAAGTCAGCATTTTTGAATTCCAGGACTTCAATCCTGCTAGTTGCTATGTCAACTTTGTGGCAGACTGTGAACCTGATGATCTCATGGTCACTGTCGCCCAGGCTACCTTCAATGTTTAATCCACACACCAGGTCATCTCCTTTGGCCAAGACCAAGTCTTGGAGAGTGGTACCTCTGGTCTCTCTCACCTCGCATCCCTCCCCCCCATGCTTGCCCCAGAGGGTTTTAAGCTGCTTATCTTTGGAGTCAATGTCAGCCTCCAGAGAGGTGTACTTCTCCCTCACATAGAGAGCTACCCCTTTGCCTTTTCTCCCTTCCTGGTCCCTTCTGTGCAGGGTGTAGCCCTCTATGGCTACGCTCCAATCACGCGAGGAGTCCCATATATAGGTGATGTATATAGAGTGTGTATAGGCTAAAGGTTCTGAACTGTGAGATGTATAACAGTGAACAATAGTTTGCTGATGGAAGCAGTACAGCTGCACAGATGATGTTAATAAAGCTGGGTGAACCATTAGAGAGCAGGCAGTAAGGAATTATATTGCCCAGTTGCATCTTGCTTATTTTCATTTCCCGGGATTGTTTGATCTATGCCCCAGTACCTTTTGCCAGGATCTCTCAGGCTGCACAGAACTCAACCCAGAAATTCACATTGCACTCATTGTCTTTCTGCTGGGCTAATTTCAGGGAGCTTAAGAACATACTGGTCACCAGTCACTGAGTTAAATAATGTGGAAATTTTATGTATTTGCCTGAAGGTGACGTCAATGACTCATATTGCAGGAGAATTCAGATACTGGCATTTCTAGCAAACATTTATGCTCTTTTTTTAAGTATTTTGCTGAAGGAGATGGAATGGCTGGATTAATCATGTATCTGGTATGTTTTGTTAGCATTCTAACCTCAGTTGGTAGTTCTTATTTCCTCACTTCTTCTCTCATTTATCCTCTGCTTTTCACTCCATCTGGTTTTTTTTACAGGATTTCTTGTCTTCAGAAATACTTTCTTCCCTTGCTACCTTGCCCCCTCCTTATAACTATTCACATTATCTTGGTAGATTTCCTGTGCACATGATAAATATACCTCATTCCCTTTTTAACAATCCCACAGCCAATAAAAGACAATAAAATGTGAAATGACACGCAAATTATATCCCCAAAGAGTGGTAAAGTGCTAAACTACTGCTCTTTGCAATAATCAGATGAGATTTTTGTCTTTAAACAAATAGCCCTAGTTAACAAAGAAGAATATTCAAATTGTGTAGCAGTGCATTTGTGGAGTGCTGAGAGCTTGTTTGCAGTTAGTGAGTCCTATTCTGCACTTGTTAATACTGTTATCCAAGCAGAGTAATTTTGTCTGAGTGAATGGAGAAAGGGAAGGTGCTTACCAGGAAATAGAGCAGGATATGGCATGGTGACTTTCCTATAAACCTGTTGGTGGCAAATAGCTTTAATTTCTGCTAATGCTTTTTGTGAAATAAGTAAGCTCCCTTTATTTCTGATAGTTGGCACCATGAAGAACTTAAAATTGGCCATTTTGCCTCACAGTGGAGGCTAACAACTGGCATTTAAAATTGCCCTGATTTTGAATATATTTCTCCGACATGAGAAGGAGGAGTGTTGGCATTGGTGAATTACTTGCTCAGCTGGCAAAACAACAGCTGGGGTCCCTGGAACACCAAGACACAAGAAAGAGTTACAATCATTACTTCCTTGAAGCACTCGCACAAACACCAGGGGCCCACTCCCCAGCTGACATAAATCAGCATCGCTACACTGAAGGCAGTGTTAAGATCAGCGAAATATCGCTACTTTTGACTGTCACTGCACTCACAGTTGGAGAGAAAATGGCAGAAATACTTTGCCCATTTCAAATGACATGCTTCCCACTCACCCAAGGGCATAACAGAGGTGTGTTTTCCCCCCTCAGTTTCCCTTCCCTCGGAAAAGCTGTCCAGAATGAAAAATCTCTGATCTAAAAAGGGTTGGCTCTCAAATTGTACACATAAATTCTGCATGTTCTGCTGAAGAGGAAAGGATTGAATTGGTAGGACAGCTTTTCTTCATAAGCACCGGATCCCACAGTTGAAGGTTCCACAAAGGTCTTATACCTTGGATTTTCAGTCCAATTAAAATTAATGTAACCATGGCAATTTGCGCCAAGCAGAAATCTGCCCATATGGGGCTTTAACAAAAAGGTTGCCCATTGAAATTCATTTTGCAGTAGTCTCTAATTTTTTGTAGTCCTGGCACTAATACGACATTTTTCCTGCCTGTGCTCAGTGTAATTCTGAATGTTAAAGGAATCTCTAGAACATACTAAGTGGTTAAGCATTGGAACGGGCTACGTAGAGAAGAGATGGAGTCTGCATCCCTAGATACTAGCACAAGCAGGTTAGACAGACACTTTTCTGAGACGGTTTAGTCAGGGATGAACCTGTTCTGAGCAGAAGGCTGGACCATATGAGGTTCCTTCCAACCATACTTTCCTGTGATCCTTTGCATAGGAATGGAGGCTAGAAAGCCCTGCCCATAATCTCCCTCCCATCCAGATTTCTGTATCGTGGTTTCTCTTTAACACCTCTCATACTTAGGAATAGGCCTGATCCAGCTGTTCCCAGGAGACAAAGCTCCTATTAAATGCAGCAGGAGTTTTGCCTTTTATGGTGCCCACTAGAACTGCATCATTTGTATCTTCTGTGATGCTTGCTGTCCGGACTTCATCTCTGCGCAGTCTGGACTTCCTTTTAGCGCAGCCCCATCAGAACGCCTGTCACTGCCAGCCCGCACCAGTAATTGAAGCGGTGCTGATAACAGTCTTTAAAAGGAATTGGAAAGAGTTTTGTTCTCTTTTACAAAGCAAAGCTGCCTCCTGTGTATTACGGTAACCTCTGTGCATCACGCACTGGCAGTAATGGCACTCCTCCCTCCCCAGCAAAATAGTAAGTGCAGGGCAATGCATAATCAGCAACTCAGGAGAAGGACTCCTTCCTGGCTTTGTGAGTGAACAGTGGGCCAGGGAGGATTGTCAGATGGGCGGATAGTGCTGCCTGGGTTTCAGATGGGCTATTTATTGATCTGGTCACATTCATGTAATAATGTCACTTTAAGTAAAGATGAGTCAAAGCTCTCAGAGGCACAAAATAAAAGACAATAATGAGCTGCTGGTGGAATTGTCAATAGCAGCGAAGTTGGAAACCACAGTCCTTCACTGTGCCTCACCTATGCCAGACAACATCCCATCTGTCCTGCCAGTGACCACTGCTCAGTGGCTGGGCAGCCAGGTCCTATTTTAAGGATTAGTAGCAACTCAGATTTGATTATGGATCGTGGACTCCTACACAGTGGACGTGTCTACACATTCATTAATGTGCTTTAGGTACTGTGCATTTATTTTAGTATTTGTTTAATAAAGTACTAACTAAATGCACAGTAACTAGTGCATGGTTTTTTTGTGACGCTTACTGCGCATTAGCCTAATAACATTGCGCAGTAGCATGGCAGTTAAAAAAAGTGCTAATAGCCTACTGCACAGTGTTATTAGGTTAATGCACGGCAAGCATCTCATGTTGACATGCCCAATGATTGCTGTGCTCCACTTGCAGAAATTGAAACACACTGTAGTGGAGAATACTGTTTATGATGGGGCCTCTAGCTGCCTGTTAACAGCAGATTAAAGACCTAATGAGAAAGCCATATGTGTGGCAGCTGCAAACTTCACCAGATTTGTGTTGCATCCATTCATTCACAAGTCCTGAAAGGAATGGATAAAATTACTAATACCAACATCTTTGATGAATTACACTCCCTTTGAAGCTCTATATTGGTGGTTGCCTGGTCAAAAAATGTCAAATTTTTCATGACACTTAAAAAAGCAAGCCCTTTATTTTATTGTTTTTTAAAAAGCCTTTAGTTAATTTTTTAAAGTTCACTGATAGTTTTGACAAAATAAAATACAAAAAACCAAAAAGCATAAAATAACCTCCCTATCAATCCTCCACTGAATTTCTAAACCAAAAAAAGTATTAGTAAGAGAAACTACGTGTAAAAAATTGGAATGAAATGAAAACAAACTCATAGTAATTAAAAAAAATAGAATGAAAGCTATTTCTTTCTGGGAAACCATTTCAGTGGAGTTTTTTTTGCCACTCTAGTTAACAGCTTTGAATAATAGATGTCCCCATTTGGAAATATCATCCCTTGAAACTCTAAGCAGATGTAGATCAATATAAATATTATTGTGGAAGTAAAAAGAGAAAAAAGTTATTCATAAAAATGTATTCTCACCAATTATGAATTATTTTTTATTAGGCGAGAGAGAGCCTGCTAATGTAGTGCACCGCTAATTCTAGACCACTGCTTCAGGTGGCTGCCTGTGTAAGCCACTGCAATCAGAAAGACATGCAATGAAGCCCACAAAGTTTTATTCAGGCTGAGTTGCATCCTTTTTAATCAAGGACATGTAAAAGAGAGGATGGCTGGTGTGAGCACAATGACCTTTGGCATCCATTGGAGAGCGAATTCTTCTCTGTAATGCCAGTAACGATTTGATCTCTGGAAACACCCTCTCAACTCTCCCTATGCCATTCCCCAGCAGGATAAAACATGCTTCCCTCCATCCCTTTTGGAAGCTTTGCCCTCTGGCTTAATCCTTTTTTCTGGCAATCCCTAATAGCAAATCTTACTGATTCTCTTCTCCGTACCAAGATATATCCTTGTTAGCTCTGTCCTGCCTGCTGAGTTCTCCAGTGGCAAGTACAATTCCTCTTTGCACTGCAGGAAACAGACACCTGATCATTAGGGGCCAGCTAGCATTGAGAAACAGCTGAGAGGAAAACCAGTTCTCCAAGAGCTCTTCTCTTCTCTAACTCATTTATTCTCCTGGTTCATCATCTCCCTGCTTGATTTCAGCTGGAAGGGTACAATGAAAACGGATGCATTTTGCTATTGAGAACACTTTACTGTTGAGAAGCTGCCCCTGTTCCTTACACATTATCTTTGTCCCTGGAGTGTTATATTTATGGAAAGAAAGGTTTCTAGGCTGGGGAACTATAATGCGATGGAGCCAAAATATTAGCTGAATGTCACAGAAGGTGCAAATGGTTGTGGTGCAGTAATAAAGGCTGTCCAACAGCTGTTGGATTCTCTTGCGTTCTACCAGGCAGTGCCCGCTGATACTAACTCACCCCTGTGACAGGTAGAAATATGTCTGCACGCATCACAGAGTATTAACCCAGGTTCTCCATGTTACAGGATTTATGTAAAAAACACCATTCAGAAGTGAGCAGGGCTTCATGTCAGGAACTAGAGAACAAGAGGGAGAGTCCTGCAAGGGCCCAGAAGTAGAAGCTTAATGCTAATGCTTGACATTTCAGGCAAGGATCTCAGGATGCTTCCTACACCTGAATGAAGCAAGATGCTTCTGTGAGACAACTAAATACTGCTAGCTGTGTTAGACAAGCAGATAGACTGAAACAGAGAGAGAGAAACTAGCTTGCTTACTCCAAACTTCACATAGCTGGGGACAAATCCCACTTTTCCCTAAAAGAGTGTCAACTTCTTAAGTGTCTGATAGGGCCAAACAGAGGCCAGTTTACATTTCAGCGGGAGCTGGGTCAGTGGCAGGAGTAAGAGTAAACTGCACTGGTATACCGGTGTACATGGAGCTGTTCTTGGCAACCTGGTGGTCTGCTCTGACAAGTGGCCCCGCACAACCCCGCTAAGGGGTGAAGGGGTTAAGGATTACTTGTCTTTTCACTTTCACTCTGAAAAAGTTGCCTAGAATCTGAGCTAGTGTCACCTGCTGCACAAGCTTCTGGAGGGCAAAGGAGCCCTCAGTGCCACTTCAGTGTCGGCGGGCAGCGTGCACAGGTGCAACGGAGTAGAGCTTAATAAATTGTTTTCCTGATGATGCTGGAGAAGGGCTAGCCTGCAGTCCTGTCCCTCTGTGCTCTGGTGGGGCTGAAAGATGTAGCACCCAGTAAGAGCTTCTTTTCATCACTCATTTAAACAGAGGATGAAATGATGGCTGCTCTCTGGAAAGAAAAAAAGTGCTGTTTATATGCGGTCCCTTTTCAGTTACCCTGCATTTCCCACTCCATTTTATGGGGGGTATTCATGCCACTTTCCCTGCCTGCCCTTCCCAGGATCTCTGCTAAGCTTGGATCACAAGCAGGATAAGCTGTGAGTGTGCTCCCCCTTCCCTCCTTCAAGCTGTCTATTTACAGCTTGCACAAATGTTGTCAGGACCTGCTAAGTGGATCCACGCTTCATTCAGGCCACAGGGTTTACCTTGGGGCTGCTGCTGAGGATAGAATCATCAACACCAATTACTGCTACCTACTTCTGTGGTGACTTCTCTAACAATATGGAGCCCTCTGGGGCAAGCACCTGCAATGTCAGCAGCAGCGGTGCTTCATGTTTCTGGCACTGCTGCAGACAGTGATAGAGAGGGCATTTACTGAGAGCAGGATTTTACAGCACCTTCAGATGAATTCCCAGTCATCAAATATGAGCTATCAGGAGAGACCCATCTGCTCCTGATGCCCAGTAGGGCTGTGCAAAGCTTTGGGTGGCGATTTGATTCGGAGGAGATTTGGCTTGATTTGGTGGCCGAATCTCTGAATCTGAATCAAATCAGGGGACCAATTAAAAGGTCCAAATCTATTTAGAGCTCTCCGGAAAAGATTCAGGGAAATTTCATGATTCGGGCGGTCTCTGGTGGCTGCAGCAAGGAGCTGCAGCTGACTCCAAGTTGGTAAGTACTGGGAATGGGGGGAAGGGACTGTGGGAGGACCTCTGCCATCCCCCTGCTCCTCCAGCCCACCCCCAAACCGCTCTGCCTGGCCCCTCCCATGGCTGCCCCCATCTGCCGTAGCTCAGTACTTTAAAAAAAAACAAACTCCACTGCTCACCGGGTGCTGCTGGGCAGGGGGGTGATCTCTGCTGTCCCCCACTGCCCCATGCTGCATGGGGGGGCTCTGCATGAGCCCCCCAACCACCCATGGGTGCTCCATGCAGGCCAGTGCCAACCCTTTAAGAAAAAAAGAAACAAGAAAAGTCCCAGGACTCGCCACTCCTGGTGCAGCCTCAGGGCTTTGGGGGCTCATGCAGAGCCCCCCATGTGATGCCAGATTAGTGGGGGGGCAGTAGGGATTGCCCCCTGCCAGCAGGAGTGATGAGTCTGGGGCTTTTCTTGTTTGTTTTTTTTCTTAAAGGCCTGGAGCTGGCCTAGGCGGGGCACCCATGGGGGAGCAGGGGGGTAGTTGGTGGAGTCATGCAGGGCCTCCCATGCAGTGTGGAGCAGTGGAGGGCAGTGGGGTCACCCCCCCCACCTGGCAGCACCTAGTGAGCTGGGGCTTTTTTTTTTAAACAAGTGCTGGGAGCTGGGGCAATAGGGACAGCCATTGCTGAACTGGGAGAGGGGTGGCTGGGTCGAAGATTTGGAGGTTCGGCAGTAGCTGAATCTCCGAATCAGATTCAGCCGAATCTAATTGGGACAGTGATTCAAATCACCAACTCTAATCACTGTCCCCCAAATTGGCCAAATCTGAAGCAAATACTAGCCACTTTGCACAGGCCTAATGCCCAGGCTGAAGGAGTAAAAAGAAAAAGAAAGGAGGAAAGATAAAGCAACTGAAGTCTTGAAGTAATAAAAGGCAGGGAAGAAGCACACAAGTGAGGGTCCCAGGCTGCAGAAAAGGGAGTCCCCCATCCACTAAACAGCCTCATCAGCTGCTATTGGCCACATGACAGAAAGGCAGGGAGAAGTGGAACTGCCTAGGAAATTTTTCTTCTCTACAGGCATACGGCAGTCAGCTATCATAAGGTGCACAGTTATTACTAAAATCACTTTATGAAGTCTAAAATACAACAGGCAAGGCTGAATGCTCAGGTGATATTGGGCAGATTTACTTGTTTTTACCCAGTGGAATTTCCTGTTCAGTTTACTCAATGTCCTTGCTTGCTTTGTGCCTGCCTTGCTGTTCAGCTGAGAGCTTGACAGCTGAACAGCAAAGGAAACAAGACCCCACTTGGAAGACATGGTTACTGGACCTGGTTTATTCCTGTCTCCTGACTCAGGGCCTTGTTACACATTGCACTTAACACATAATCATTCTTACTGGTGTTAAGATTAAGACATGCCTTGACTGTAATGTGCACTGTTCTGACCTGCCTTAGGAGGGCTGGTTAGCAGGGGCATGGCTAGGAGCCAAGCTGGCTCTGTGTCTGCCTAGCTTGCCTACTCTTAGGGCCAGGGTAGGTGGCCCAGACTGGGGGAAGCTGGTGTCTGGCAGAGTCCCATTGAGTCTGCTGGCCCCTGGCTGCCTGTAATCTGGGTCCCTGTTGCCCCCTGCTGCCTGGATTGAGACCACTGCTCACCTCCCAGCCTGGATTAGACCACACCGCTGTCCACCTTATCCCCAGTGCTCCCTCCCTGCCTCTTGGGCCTCCCCTTCTGTCCCACCCAACGCTCGCGTTCAGCCCCACCCGCATTTCCCCTAGCTTCCCTGCCCTGGCAGCTGCCATTGCCAGGCTGTGGCTGCTCTTTGGACTGAACCCAGCCCAGAGGGCGATGGTAGCAGCAGTGGCCAGGTTCCTCTTTCCTGCCTGCTCCCCTGGGACTGTGCTGGGAGCTGCAAATAAGCTGGGAGCTGGGGACAGACGGGGTGAGTAGGGATCTGGGGTTGAGCTCAATCCAGGGATGTGGGGGCTGGGGGTGGGCTCAGCAGGCCCGATGGAGACACAGTGGGCCTGATACAGGCCTGATGAAGGCTAGTGGGGGCAGTGCTACCTGTCCCTGTCTGCCCACTGGTTCACCTTGGGCTCACTGTGCCACCTGCCCCCCACATCCCAAGATCAGTATCCCCTCCCCTGTACCCCAGATCCCTGCTTGCCATCCCCCTGGTAGATCCTGGCTCAGCTGAAGCTCCTGGTATGGTCTTGGGGGAAACAAGCAAGGAAGGGGAACCTGCTCACTGCCACTGCTGTCACTGCTTGGGCTCAGCAGCAGCAGCAGCAGCAATGGCAGGAAGGTTTCCCTTCCCAGCTGACTCCCCTGGGACAGCACCAGAAGCCACAGATGAGCCATAAGGGCTGGGTGAGGAAGAGGGGCAGCGGGGAGAGTCCCAAGAAACATGGAAGGTGCTCCAGGGATTGGGGTGTGGTAAACTGGGGGAGCCCCAAGGGCCAGGAAGAGCCCAGAATGGGAGAGAAGGGAGGATTCTTACCTTTAGTTCTGTTACTGTGGGGAAAGTTGGAGCAGCTGGGAGTGGTGCCTCCCTGGATACTGGAGAATCACTCCCAAGTGATATTGGGCCTGTGGAGTATAGTAGTAAGATTATTTTGTAGTTCCTTGGAAATCACTCAAGTTTCTCCTAATCCTAAAAAGACTTCCACTAACATAGTGCAAGCCCTGGAATGGAAACTGAGATCTTTGGGTTGTATTCCTTGGGCGTGTCCCCATTATCATTTCCCTGGGGTCAAATAGCAGCAGGACATATTTGTGTCACTACTAGCTGTCCCTGGATATGGCCCTGCACATGCACTTTGGGGTGTGGCAAATTGCCCCAGGTGGGGTAGGGGAGGCTTGGGCCAGCACCTGGGCTGGCCCAAACAGCTTTACCTAGTGTCCTGGGGGCCTTCTGGGGCAGCAGCAATGGTGATGGGAGCCTGGCCAGCAGCCGAAGCATGGCTCTAGCCAACCAGGCTCTGGTTTCTGGTAGCATACGCTGCTGACATATGCTTTTTTCTGCCATGGTTTTTTTAGATATCAGGATTTCCTGGTATCTAATTTTGCAAATGAATACATGAGCATTGTATGCATTTTGCAGCACCTCAAAACGCACTCTTTCACTCATAGGGACACAGCCCTTGTGTCCATATAACCACTGTAATGACAGTGTCTGTCAGACTGATACCATGGACAAAAGGCACATGCCCTCCTCTGTGTAATTTGAATTTGCCATTAGAAATCTGCATGAGGGCCCTTTTATGAAGTATTTGCAGAAAGTCATAGGCTAGATAGTTGAGAACAATCACTACCATTGCTTATATGAACTTGCCTCTCTGTAGTATGTGCAGCAAAACCAACTCCCTGCACTAGAGTATCCATTACAACAGACTATCAGGCAGTAATGCTCATGGATTCTTCTTGATTTCATTCAAATACTTTTCCCCTAACAGAATGTATTTGTTTCAGAAACCCAAGGATGATACCAGAAATGACAAGTCCTACACTATGATTCAGGATGAATAGCACAGGCATCTGCAAGTTACCATGCAGAGCTCTTGTTCATTTGGGGAAACGTGAATTAATTAATACCATGGTTTGTCCTGTAGGGACATGGGAGAGAGTCTGATAGAAGCAGGATGTTTCTGGTATACCAACATCCTATTGCTGCAAACCCTCCCTGTTCCTTAAATTTGAAAAAAATCAAGCATATGCTGAGTAGGGTGGAATCATTAATTTAACTGTTCATGCTCTGTGCTTTATGGATTAGCGTACTAGGCTGTGTGCCAAAAGACAATGGATTCCAGCCTTAAAGTGAAATTCATCCCTTTGCAGAAGGTCTGTGGAGCATGAAGGTCCTCAGAATCCCAAGGGTGAATTTCTCCCTCTACATTTATACTGAAGAGTGTCAAACTTAGAATGAAACAAGTGCTAGAAATTCACAACTAATACTAATTTACTAAATGTTTTCCCTTATTTTTGTCCATACATTTTTCTTAAACAGATCTGGATTTTTTCTATTGCAAATTTGCTCGCTGTTTACAGTTCCTGAACAATATGTATTTTTTGCATATGCAGTTCAGCCTGGGAGTTGTTGCTGGATTATTTTCTATGATTACTAAATAGCTGCAATTTGATATTTAAGTTGTGTATCACAGAATAGCCATTTTGTTCCCCATCAGGTGACATAACATTTGCAAAATGAATGCTTCTGCTCCTTTCAAACAAACTTAATTACATCAAAATATTACTATAGCTTTATTTTAAGATAAATCCTAGCAATGAAAGTCTGCCTTCATGAATGTTTACAAAAACTGAACAACAATGGTGGTGTATGTAGGCAAAGACGCACAAATCTACTTTTCAAAGTGATTCAGGGGTTTCTCTTTTGAGAAATGTTAATATTTTTGGTTTGAAAGGTTCACAGTAAACTTGTATCTTTTCTTAGGTATTTACTTAAGGGTCTTGTTGCATGTTACACTGTGAGCCATACAAATGTTGATCCATGTCAGTGCTACCTTGAGTCTGGAGCAGTCAGGTGTTCAGGCCTGGTGGACTAAAAGGTAATAATCTCCCATTCCCCCTACCCCTTAGGACTCCCCTTGTTTCCCCTTGCCCCTTGGGATTCCCCTCATCTCCTCCTGTCCCCAGAGCTTCCTCAACCCCTGCCCCCCATGTACTTGTGTCTGCCCACATTATCCCAGAGGAGCACAGAATAGGAAGGGTTAACCTTCCTGCCCAGCCAGCCCCCACTGCTGCCAGGCTGGTGCTCTTCTCCAGGCTGAGCCCACCCAGAGATCAGCAGCAGTGGTGGATAGGCAGGCATGTTAACCCTTCCCTGCCTGCTACCCTAGGACAGATAGCACGAGCAGCCACAAGTAAGTGAGGGAGAGAGAGGATAGTGGAGGAGGAGGGCTTGAGAGCAGTGAGCAGGGACATAGGGTACTGGGAAGGGGGGGGGGGTATTGGGCTCAATCCAGGCCAGCGAGGGTGGGAAGGTGGGTGGGGTGGCTACACCTTAGACTTACACTATCTGGGTAACGAGGGTCAGAGATAAACCTTTCCTGGAGTAGCATAACTTTGAGCCACCTAACGAGTGCTTAAAACTAGTTTAAGGTATTAATGTGTGGACAATACAGGTGTTAAGAGCTCCAGGAGCAGCCCCAAATTATTGTGTAAAGAGGCTCTAAAAGTGACTTGTGTGATCTGGAATGCCGAAGACCTGTCCACAGTGCTGAAATTCAATGGAGGTAAAGGGGCAGTAGCAATTTAACACGCTATACTAGCTGGAAATCTACTGCTACTTGTTGTGTGCTCTTGCTGTAAAAAAAGCTGTAAATAGAATAACAAATAGAATGAATTTTCATTTTATTTTTTGTCATTTTACACTCTTTCCTTGCTACTACTTCTTTCCACTGGCAAAGGGAAGGGGGAGAGGAACTGGGAGAAGAGGAGACATAAGCCATTTTTCCACGGTTTGGGTTTTCATTGGATAAAAGTATCTTGGTGCTAACTGTCCTGGATGCTTTAGTAGTTCTGAGAAAGGAGAGGAGCACTGGCAGTAGCAGGGAAACTCAAGGCCCTTCCGGCTTCACCCAGGCATATTCTAGGATGTTGTTTCAGCTTAGCAACATCAGAGGGTCTGACCAAAAGCCCACTGAATTAACTGGAATTATTGAGTGGTTTGGGTTTGGGGAACACAAAACACACAGGCTGCCTATACATGTGCTTAGGAATTGGAGAAAACATTTTATTTAGAGCAGTTCTCCAGGACTGCCACAGTGCCATGCGCATTAAGCCCTGGTGCATTTAAAGATGTCCATGATGCTTTAACTAGAGCTTATTCGATGAGGTTTAGTTGGAGTGCCCCTGCAGCCACTTTGAAACACATAGGGGCTCAATGCATATGATGCTGCAGCAATGCTAAAGTATTCTAATTAGGACATGGAGCAGACTCAAATAATCAAGTCTGCTCCAAAGTATTCTGACTAGAACACATGTATAAGTGGGCAAAGACCCCAGGTCTCAATGAGGAGTTCACTCTTCCAGCAGGTCTCATGCCCCAAAAGAACTACCACTCTACTTAAGAAGAATACTTACTGAGTCTACTGTACCATGTGCTTTCACAGATTTCTGAAAAATTCATGTTCTATATATTTGCTCCATTTCCTTTTTAAACATTGAAAAAAAATATTGTAAGTAAATGCTCAGAGTTGAATGTCTTTACTACTGTTTGCTGAACATACTGAGTGAATGTTTTATATAAGATGGTGCCCCTAAATAAACAGCAAAATCAAATTCTGTTTTCTGATATACCGGTACTTATTCACGTAGCATGCCATAAAATCAGAGGAAGATGCACATATATACTGAGGGCAGAATCTGGCCATAAATCAACTGCTTAATGATGTGAGTATGTATAAAACTATCGTTCCACCAACACCTCTTGTTTTATAGTGGGCATGGACACTAGAGCAATAAGAAAACTATTCATCCCTCTATCTTTAACCTTGAACCTGTTTTCTCCTGAACCAATTGCTTTTTGGTGTTATGCATTAGATTAGAATACAGTGATGCTGAATAGAAGGATCAGCATATGTGAATAAGGATGAGAAGCTGGAGAAAGCAAGTTAACATAAGCAGGGGCCTACAAATGTAATCGGGTAATGGGGTTTATAGCTGAATCACTCTCTGTTCTGCTTCTACCCGGCTTCTTAAAGGGAGAAGCAACTAAACAATGAATTAATTCATTGGTAAAGGGCTGATTTAGTTAACTAGATTTGAGATGGAGATAGAGAAGTCTATGAATTTCACATGACCGTCTTTACGGTGGCTAATTTAGAAACTATGTTCTAAATCTTGAATATTGAGGCATTAGTTCCTGTTATCTACCTGCTCTTGCAAAAACTTTCTCTATTGGGAAAATTTGGCTCTTAAGACTGGTCTCATACTGGGATTTATTCAAGTGCTAAAGTAGAAGTGAATGTTTTATTTGTTTGGTTTTTAAATAAAATTTCATATTGAAAGTAAAATGCATTATCCGTCCAGCTTTTGTTTCCCTTAGAACATTAATAGATTAATCAGTTCCAGGAATGAGTGGAACATTATGAAAAGCAAACCAGGAAATCTGATCAGAGGGTAAAAAATAAAGCACAGCTTTGTGTTGCGAATGTAAATATTCCAAAGGCCCTGTGTGTCCTCAAAGAAATTAAGGTTGTGTCAAACGTTAGAGAAGAAAAATTTCAAATATATTTTGGAAACTGCATGATAAAGTGCGTTATGTCTCAAGCTATCCCTACCCTGTGGAGGTGGGTTGAAATGTTGACTTGGTCGTTCAGGAGTAGAAATCAGTTTGTTGATGCCATTATTGTCTCTGTGGGCTTTTCTTTGCATCATAAAAGCAAACTGACATAAATCAAACTATGAATTTTGAGGGACCGTAGCACTGAGATGCCAAGCTAGCAAGAGGGTTTGGCTAAAGGAATTTGAGGGCCTCAGAAATGATGAAACAAAGGATTTTACAGCTGCCAAAGAGCAGAACAATGACTGGAATCATTGCATATTTTCAGATGCTGACTACAAATTTCTAGTCCTACACTTCAACCCTGTGGGGATGTAGGTTGGAGAGCTGTGTGCACCAAGCCAGCCTTCATAAATGTCCACATGCACTTTATATGCATGCTTTCGGCTATTAACTTATCCTGCTATTCTAGAGGACTCTGAGGGGTTCAGGTAGGAGTTTCTCAGTGGGTTTGACCACCATTGTAAAATTATTATCGATGTGGTATTTTCCTCTTTTGCAGACCTAGTACGGCAGCTTCATGTTTCTCTCAGTCTGGGAGTGTTTTATGGAAACCTGCCAAAGGCCAAGACTGCAAAATCTGGTTCTTAGATAAATAGCATGTTCCCACTGTGGGTGGTTTAAGCCATAGAGACAGCATGTAAAAGGACTGCATAGGCACAAGGCCTATGCTGCAGGACCAACTTAACATGAGGGCATGAATGGGGACTATAATAGTAGTGAACTCATTACTTTTGGTGTGGAAATGGAAAGCTCTTTGCCTTTCACAGGGCATAAGCATCTTTGTGTTGCTGAATAAGGGTTATTTTTCACTCAGGGGCTGAAGACAGGGCCTTGAAGAGCTCTTGGCTCTCCAATCTGCATCTCCAGCTAGAGCAAATATGCTGATCTTCCAGGTAACCTATGTAACTTATTGATGGAGTGTGAAAATCATCCTTGCTCAGGAAGCCAGCATAAAGTGTAGGCACTCCTTGATTCCTAGTACAGCTTTTCCCCGGTTACTTTTTACTGCGGGAGTACACTGAATGAGGACATTCTTCAGTGCTTAGGGTATTCTTTGACTCTCTTTCTGTGCCACTTTGGTTAATTTAATTATTGTTGTGATGGTTGTTTTAAATAATTATTTTTTGTAGCGCTAAAGAAATTTAATTAGACAAATGTAATATACAATGAATAGATTAAATTAATCAGGGTCACTGGTTTCTGTATCTTGACTGATTTCAGAAACTATTTTCCATCTTCTTAATAATATAAAATATGAAGATTATCTCTAAATCCCAGATTACTCCAAGGTAAATAGGAGCCAGACCCTGATCTGAGGAAAGGTCTCCTGAAACAAGTATGCCAACATTCAGTGTTATTTTGGCCCAGCGTGTCCATGCTTAACTAATTGTTTGATTATGTTGCATTTTTACAGCAATGCTAACTGTAATTGGATGCAGTTTCCCACAAGGAGATGAAATACATAAAAACAAGTAAATGAAAGAGCAAATCAGCCTTTATTAAAATGACTCCATCATTTTGAACTGATGCCTTCAAGTACTCTTTTGTAATTCATTCATATAGATATAAAATTATCATCTGAAGGAAGACTGTTAATAAAACTGACATTTCCCCATCAGTCAACTTAATTCACAATATAACACTTTCCAAATCCAATTATGTCTGTCTGATGACTGACATTCAGTTCAACATTATTGTTCCTTGGGAAAAGCAGTTTTAAAAATTCAGATTCAAATAGTTTATTATTTAAAGATTTGCTTTTACTGGGACAAATCTGTATATGTTTCCAGAAGTGGGAAAGGTCAACAAAAAAAATGAAAGCAGTTTCCCTTTGTCCATTTCTTCAAGGTTAGAGATATCTTGAATGAACATCTCTTGATACGTTGTCTAAACTACTGGGTCTCTCCAAACTGCATACAAGCCAAAATAATATTAAAATAGAACAACATAGAATATTAATATTAAAACAGAAGAGGATATCCCGGGGTCAAACCCCTCCCCCCCAAAAAAAATGCTGGGTGGCACATGTGGGGGCAGGGTGCTGCTCAAAACTGAAGCCTGGCCAGCCAGAGCCACACTGGCTGCCAGCCAGGCTCCAAGCAGCAGGATTGCCACTGCTGCAGCTTTGGGAGACCCCCAGGACCCCAGGTCAGGTTGGTGGGGCCAGGGCCCCAGCCTCCCCTACCCCACATGGGCTCCAGAGGGTGCGTGGCACAGGCATTCCCCAGGGACAACTAGCAGTCGCACAAGGTGTGCTGCTACTCGTTTTCCGCGGGGAACCAAACATCCATGGCTTAAGTGTTTACTAAGCACTTTTTTGCAAGCAAGCACTGTCTTTCTGGATTTTCCACTGCGCCGTTGGTAATTCTGTTCCTGAGACAGCAATTATCTTTGTCTTACAGGGAGCATCTACACATTGCCATGAAGCGATGTTGCTGCAGTGCTGTGCTACATCGCCGTAGCAGTGTGCTAAAAAGGGGGAGTGTGCTGCTATGATAGCTGTCAATCACACGTAGACCTATGCGATTGTTATGTTGCCATAGTGCACCATATGGCAATGTAGTGCATTGCTACATTACCATAGGGTGACGTGTAGATGCGCCAATAGAGTTGTTGCCACTCTGATATAGCTGAGGTTTCAGAGTCACCTTAGATCTGTTGTGTATCACAGGTTAATGCTTACTTCATTAGGTCTCTATTACTTTAACCACCTTAGCTTTTATTTAGACAACCCACAGAGAAAGGATGTGGGCAAAAGCACTTTACAGAAAATAACATTCACATTTTGCTTTCAAGCCCGCCTACTTGGGATTGCAAAGTGAACCCAAGTTCTAACTGGCCTCCGTGCAAATTACAGCAAAGGTTTTAAGAGTGAGTTGAGATAAAGCCAGCTCACCTCTTCCTCTCCTGTGCCATCTCTTAGATGAGTGCCTATGTCAGTGCAAGGTAGGTGTGAAAATCTACCAGATCAACAGTGGAGTTTTATACTTGGACAACCTGATGTAAATGACGGTGCAATGTGTAGGGCACTGGCAAAACTGGCTTAGGACTTAGCTCAGAGAATGGGCATCAGGCATGGCTGCATTCCTTCTGTGCACCTCAGCATTTGTCTGAGTCACGTATGATTTCTAGACTGTGGCAAGAGCAGCTCCTGAAATCTTTTACCACACAGCGGCAAACCTGAAGTGACTTTGGGCTCTGGCTCAGGACTCAGATCCTACAGGTTCTGGGAAGCCCCCAAACTTATCTGAACTTCTCAAGTCATATAACTTAACTGGGAAATCTCAGAAGATTCCTTGAAGTTCAGAAGGAATTGAAAGCTTAAATCACATGCTGTTATACCGAGACATGCGGAGCCCATGATGTTTCAGCCCCACATTCTCCACCTTCTACCCACAGCCTCTCAGGGAAATGGCTGAGAGGCATCTTCCTCCTATATCATAGGCCAGTCGAAGGGCACAGAATACAACACGCTGAATTGTTGGTGTTCAAGCATGGGTAACTGATAAATAACCGTATTGAGAAGAATCTTCCTTGACAGCATTTTTACAGCTATTTGTTCCTGTTCTTCTCATGCATGCTCACTTGTTCACTACAGGGAAGTGTGCTGGTCTCATTCAGTATTTAAATGATGTACAAACTACAAAGGAAAAGCAGCTTCTTCCCAGCAGTGAGGGAAGTGAGCTGGTAGGCAGAGGCTGTGCTTTAACATAAGGCCTACTCGCTACCTGTTTCTCCCCACAGACGCAAGGTACTATACATTCGAAAGATATAGTGGGAGTCTTCTACATCTTAATCACCTGGGCCATCACTGTCTATCACCACAGTGTCTCCGGTGAGACGCACCATTTTTCCACCTTAATGCTACAGCCCGCCAATGCATGCAAGCTACAGCTTCATCCTAGCACAAGTCCTGAATTTACTTTACTGTTGGAAACTTGGCTCACTATGGGGGCCTCACAACTAAATGGTTGCTACCCCATATCATAGCTGCCACTGGGAGTCACTGATTGGGGTCTGCTGTCCGGCAGTGAGGTATGGGGCAGAATGAGTCCAAAGTGATTAGCTTATGCACTGAAAATGGACAGCAAACTCAAGGCTCTATAATTTTGCCCACCTCAATCAGGAGCAGTAAGGGTGATGTGAATTAGATTTAGCACTTCTTTACAAGCCAAGGCTGGCCTCAATGGTAATCTCAAACACACTGGAAGAAGGCATCCTGAGTGAAGAAATACACAATATATGCTAATGCAAATACCGGCACATATTATGCATATTTATTAGTTTTAATTAGAGTACAGCCTGCAAAAGCTAACCAAGAACTGCCTGGCATTGGGCACACAGTTCATAATTGACAGTCCCTGTCCCAAAGAGGTGACAGTTTAAAGACCAATCCTAAAACCATTTCGCCCTGAGTTTAACTTTACTCATGTGGACAGGCTCAGTGTATTTCATAAGATTACTCATCTGAGTAAAGTTAGGCATGTGCAAAGATGATTGCAATCTGAGGCCCACATATGCAAATATGTTTAGACCATTTCTTTTTTATTTTCCTTGAGAGATGAATGGAAACAGCTTGCTGCCTGAGTTTGCCAACTCTGAATAGCTAATATCTGCATAATGCTTTGTAAACATAAAATTCATATAGAACTCTAAAATATTTGTATTATTATTACTACCACAACAATAAGAAAACCTTGTATTTGATCAGACTTGTCCTACCCCTACAGTTATGAGAAGGAGGCAGATGTTGGCTGCATTTTAGGACTGTCAAATATGCTAACTTTCTTTTTTCCCCATACAAGGAATCACAGTTGTAAAGCAAAGGCTAGAATTCAAGTTTCTCTTCGGATGCAATTTGAATTCCTGCCTTGTACTGAAATGGTTTTCTTTTGAAATGGTTTTTAAGTCATACGGTTTTAGCCACATGGAGAGCATGAGGCAGGATTTGCATATGAAATTAATCACCCTGATGTGATTATCAATGCCCAGGAAGGTTGGATTTAAGCATTTTTTTGTTACTTATTATTATAGTTTTCAGTAATTTTCCACCCCCTGAGATGCACATCGTTCAGATGATGTCAGAGAGAAACTTTCTCCGGAATTCATTACCAGCTGACTGAGCTAAAGGGAATTCTTGATTTTTAAATAAAAAGGCAAGCTAAAAATAAAAGTTGTTTTTACCAGACGGCATTTTTTACAGAAGTGTGAATGCTTTGAAGCACGAGGGGGACATTTTATCATTTGAATTTTAAAATGCAGAAAATTAGCAAATTATCCAAATCCTGCAGTGAAATCCTGGCCCTACTAAAAAGTCAACGGGAGTTTTGCTTCAATTCTCCAGTGCATTATGGTTCTGGAACATTTCTGCTATTTATGTATCTTTAGAAACTCTGTGCCACGTGATACTAGGCAGCACTGGCAATGATGGAACAGTGGGCTCATGACTTAGCCTCAGCTCTTGCCTCTTGGCCACCCAAGAACTTCTTCAATGAGTAGCTAGGACTGTCCCTCAGCATACAATTCACCTTGCATGTATGGCCAGCTCAAAGCCTATGCAGGACTTAACACCCAGCATAAGCCTGCAAACAATTTGAGGCACTGCACTGGTCTGGTGTCAGCCCTCTATAAGAAATTAAATTTACCTTCCTTACATTAGTATTTCTGTTGCACAGGGTTATATATACTTCAGAGGCATATTGTGGGGGGTAAATCATTAATGCTAGTAGAGCACTTTCAGAGTAAAGGTAAAATTTAGATGCAAAGTGTCGCTGGCATTAGCAACAACGATCAAGTAATTTTATCAGGAAAATACAGCACAAAGAGAGAAAGGATCGTTTCCCCCTGTAGATGTATCATTCTGGGCACAGCTCTGACAGTGCCCTCATTAAGTGCCCAGTGTGCTGACCAGAGATGCCAACAAGACATTTTCTTTTATTGGGTCTTCCTTAAAATCATTAGCATGCAAATGACTAGAGCAGTGGGAAATTGGTTCTGTTCACCCCTCTCTTGACTCTTTCACTCTTAGCCCAGAGCCAGCAAGGATAAAGAGGAAAACACTACCAAGTCGCCCGACTTGGTTACCACCTCTTTGTCTTACTCCACCTCCAGAAATCAGTACAGGGACAGTCCGTGGTGTGCAATAGTTTAGCTTGCTGAGGGGACAGTCCATCATGCCTGTGAAAGCAAAACCCGGTTACTTAACAGCTTAAACATGGGAAAATTAATGTGTGTGCGCTAGCAGCTTAATTTAATTGAAAGCTTAAAAGGAAAATGAAATTGGGGATAGGGACAGTTAAAAGAACAATTTTAAAGATGACTGAGTAGACGGAATTATCTTTAGCTCAAACTGAATAAGACAATTCATCTGTGCGAAATCAATGATATTAGTGAACCATAAAGCAGAGGAAAATGATGCATGGAACAGGAAACGCGGGGGAAAGGTTAATAGAGAAAATCACTGAGGTTTTAACTTACCAGAAATTCCATTTCCATGGGTACTGCCTATGGGGTTTTCACTGAATTCCTAAGCTCTGCATCTGCATCTCTTTATGCTAGTGTACAATGCAGCCTCAGGTTGCTTGCTCCTGCCTTTGTCTGCACACCAGAAACTGCCTTAGCACAAGAAGCTGTGCTTTTGGGCCCTACACCTGTCTGGCACAATAGACACAGCAACTGAGGCAGATGGTGTCTGAGGTATATCTTTTTGACTTCTTGTTGCCTAGAGGTGAGAGACTTAACAGCAGGCAGCAAGCTAGCAGGGATAGACTTGGGATAGACAGATAGACTTGGCTTGGTCTTCCCGGTGACCTGACTACTTAACTTGCTACAGTTTCATAATTTTATATAGTCTGTTTCAACAAATATGTAGAGGGACCCAGCTGGCAAACGAGGACTTGTGAGGTTTCTAAGCAGATAATCCTGTTATTCAGGGAGCCCTACACACAACAGCAGTTCATTGGAGAAAGGGATGCCGATTGTTCCAAACCATTTGTTCATACTTCTGGGTGGCAGCAAGGCTAGACTTTAAATATCACAAAGAATGGAAAGGGACTCTCTCTCACAAACAGCCCGAGGAAGGACAATACCGCCTCGGTGGAAACAGTGAGGGTAGGCATAATGGTATGGATTGTTCACAAGTGCCACAGAGCATGGCAGGAAGGAAGGAAAGGAAGGTGTATGGTGGAAAGGAAATCTCAGAAGGGTCACAGATATTGGGAAGTGATTGTAGACTTGGTGTATCTGGTTTTCTGTCAGAGCTTAGGCTTTGCTAGAGCAGCTATTTGAAAAATAGCAAATGTTCAGCTCAGCCTCAGAGATGAAGCCCTGGTGTGCAAATGCCAGAAAAGCATCTGATCCAGAGAGACTGGATGTCTTCAGACTGCTGTAGCTATCAGCCCATGGGCAGACTCTGCATTGGGAATGATACCCTAATACTCTTCTCTGTCTGTTGGCAGGATGTTTCAGCTTCTGGCAGGATGATTCAGCTTCTGCTTTTTACCTCAGCTGAGAACCAGGCAGTCTATAGGCAGCACTTGTGCGGTGAGATAAAGTAATGTCAGCTTGCCTGAGCCAGTAGGAGCTTTGCTGAGCTGATCAAGGCCTAAGATGTTGCTCTTTATGGGTACATCAACATGTTCATTTATGTCACATTAAATTTACTGGGCAGTAAGAGGAAATAGGCTGGCATCTACACGTGCAGGTGTTAAAGTGCATTTACACTGTGTCTGAGCTGACTTGGGACTAAAATTAGTCCCAAGTCAGTCCACACACACAGTGTTACTGCGTCATAAGGCGTCTACACATGCATTACTGCGCAATAACTAATCAGGCATAATTCCTGAATCATGCAGGTATCAAATTTACGCCCAAGTCAGCATAAGTCACCATAGTTACTGTGCGGTAACTGTGCACTGTATATGGTATGTAGACAAAGTGCTAAATATGGAAATAGATGCTACAGTAACTGCACAGTTTCCCATGAGTACCTCCTACAAACTAAGGTTGAACAGGGAGTGATTATAGCACATGGAACTTTTTTGCTCTTCCCTCCACTCTGCTGATCTGCAATCTTTTTCTTTTTTTCCTCTGTAACAGGGGTGAGTTGTGGTAGCAGTGGGTCATAAAGTATGCACAAGTATGTAAGCCCTAGGTACAGGTATGATAACTGCATGTCAGCTGGCACATGACCCAATGGAGATGGGGCCTCTCTTGTACCTAGCTCAAAAAACATTTAGAAAGATGAGTGAGGGACAGCTAATAAAGTTACCCTCTCAAGTCTCCATTTAGACATGCTCTTTACTGCCCAAGTCACTTATAAAAGCATTACAGGTTTCTCCCACTTTATGCAGGTTCTGTATGTGTGAATTTGCTCTTATGCAATGACCTTTTTTAATACCAAAAATTCATTATATGCTGGGTAAATTCATTCTTATGTGACTGGTGTGGTGGAAGCAGAGACGACCTGAGCAAGTGCAGGGCCCAGGGCAAATCAGCCTGTGTGGGGCCCCATCCCATGCCCCAGATGCAAAGAAACCAGTAACGGATTTGGCAGAGGGGGGTGGGGGGGAGTTGCTGAGACGCCGGATGCAAAGCTGATAGTGGTGGCAGCAGCACCGAGTCACTGCATCCACTCAGCTCCACAGGGCCCCCCAAAGCACAGGGCCTGGGGCGGTCACCTTGATTTGCCCCCCATCGGCATGGCCCCACGTGGAAGCCTGCAGTCATGTGCTTTGGTGGCACACTGTGGGAGTGACGCACACCAAAATATAGTCTCATGTGTGGATCTGTGCTCCTCACTCGTTGTCTGTGACACGTGTTTCTGTAGTTGCCATCCCCGTTACAATAGTGCCCTGTGCTTGTGTGTACTGACTGCTAGGGCTGTGTGAAGCCTTGGTCCCTGATTTGATTTGGTGGAGATTTGGCCCGATTTGGTAGCTGAATCTTTAAATCCAAAATGAATCAGAGGACTCTTTAATCTCTCTGAATTGAATCCGAACCCTCCAAATTGATTTGGAGAGATTTGGCCATAGAGACAGCTTTAAATGTTTTTCCTATATATCTCTAGGCAGCAGGGGCTCATGAATGCTGCAACGCAGGGGCACCCCAGCAACTGGGAACTCCCCAGTGTGTTCGGCAGCCGACCCAGAAGTGGACCAGAAGCACTTCCAGTACACTTCAGGGTCCACTGGGGAGTGTGCAGGGTCCCCCTCCCCCACACCTCCCCGGCTCGATGACTGGGGCTTCCTGGGTCTAGGGGAGGGCACCCAGGGTTCCCCTGTAGCCAATCACCAAGCTGGAGAGGTGCAGGGGGGGCCCCCAGTGCACTCCCCAGCGGACCCAAAAGTGGACTGGAAGTACTTCTGGTCCACTTCCAGGTTCACTGCTGAGCATGTGGAGGGCCTCCCTGCACTCTGGTGGGATGCTCCATGCGTTCCAGCATCGCAGCGATCATGAGCTGTGCCTGCTACTTCAAGGTATGTAGAAAAAACTTTTAAATCTGTGTCTATGTCCAAATTGCTGATTCTCAGAATCAGCACTGAATCTTCAGATTTGGATTCAGCCGAACCGAATCAGGGACAGTGCTCTGAATCAACAAAATGAATCACTGTCCCTAACTCGGGCAGAATCCTAATCGAATAGGGCCTGCTTTGTACACCCCTACTGTCTGCTGTTGGCGAGCACCAAAATTGTCTTGTAAAAGTGGTAGTCATGGGTCTGGGGGTCAGTATAGTCGAGGTCTTGGAACGTGTCTCTTTGTTACATTGTAAAGTGGGTTCCCTTTATGCAAATTCAAGTTATGCACTGTTTTCCAGGAATGCATGTACAGCATGAAGTGAGGGAAACCTGTATCTCCTTTCTATTCTGCCTCTGCATAATCTCAGAGATGTTACAGATTTGCCTTGTACGGCAAGCAGAATGGTACCTTCGTACATACACACACCTGCATGATAACAAACAAGCGGATATTATCTAAAAACGATACAAACGAAAAAACACAGCACATAGCAGAGTAGTCCTGTGTTATTTATGTATGGCTGTTTAGAAATGGTGCATTGACACATAAAAACCTATACCACCGTTGGCAGCAGTTAATCAGTGACTGGAAAAGAAAATATATATTACAGTAAATAATGTGTGTATGCAGATGTATTTTTCCTAATGCATGGTAACTTTTCAGTTGCTAGAGAAGATATTAAGTATTCATAGGAGGGAAGCTTTTTTTAATAGAACAGGGGTTATAAAAAGTATTTTGCGTGAATTTCCCCTTACAGTCAGAGTTCTACTAACATATGGAAAATTAAAAAATAATTGAAACAGATCATATGCAACTCAGAACAGGCATTATTTTCCAGTGAGTGGCAAGGGAATAGTAAAGTGGTAATGCATGGCTTTTGTAGTCTTGTCACTTTGATGAATTCTGTAGTAACATTAGACTTTAAAGCAAGGAGACTCTTGCTTTACTTTACCTTTGCTGTCAGTTAAATGCCAGATGGAACAATAACTCAGGTTGGAATCAGAAGGCCTAATTTCAGAAAAGAGCATATGTGTTTTTTGCTAATCAGCAATATTTTTTTTCTCTTGTAAAAGCAAATTGCACATGGAAAAAAAATGTTAAAAGGAGACACAGATTCATTCCTTCACAGGGCTGTGTATTTTCCCCTTGATCTGTTGTTTTTGTCCCATTGCAAGGGGAACTGGCTGATAAAGACATGCCTCAGTTCAGTATATTCTCACTCAAGAAGTAAAACCACGTGAATTATTTTTGTTTACAAAACCTAAGGGCTGTGAAGGGTGGTGTGAGTGAGCAAAGGGATCAATAACGACTTGGAATTCTTTTCTAATTAACCATGAATGCTATTCACAAAATCAATCTCTTATTACTGTTCAACATGCCTCTTTTCCAGGGGGTTTCTTGGAGGGTTAGCTTATGTAAGGAAACTAGGTTTAAAACAATATTCCCTGAATGTCAAACAGTGACTGTTTAGTCAATGGTAGTTGTTCTCTGGCCGCAATCAAGACTGATCTCACTAAACACACATCTTTGGTTCTATTTGCTGAAGAAAAGATTATCTGAGACCTTAACAATGTGCTCCCAGGAAGTTTTCTTACTACTATGTCCCCAAATCATACTCTCCCTGCAGGGCATTTGTTATACCCTTAGCAAAGGAGGGTTTTAAGATATTTCGGTTACTGCTTCTTTTTCTTGCATTAGTTGAGGAGAGCACTAGATATTTTTTTTGTTATCATACCATAGGCTTCCACCAGGGGCAGGGCTTCTGCTGATACCTGGGGAGGAGTTACTTGCTGGATTGTCATAAAAATGGCCCAGGCCCCCAGGTATGATTTTCAAGGACAAAGCCCAACCTTATAATGACCTTTGTTTATAACTGAGTGAAGATTAAATAAATAAATAGCCCTTTTTATGGTTTCTACCCATTTCTGTGCTTGAGCATGGCTATGAGAGCAAAATGTTGTGCCAAGTGAAAACTTCACAGTGACTAATTTATTAGTTAAATGTAACCTCTTTTGCTGTTCCTGAAACATGCATGAACAGGTCACAAGTCCCTCAGATTCTCTGTTTTAAAGTATTCAGTAATTTTGTGAAGCATTTTTAACAACATCATTTAAGCATGAACAGATCTGTGGGGAAATCTATGGCTTCAGTGCACTGGTTAATTACAATTGGTCAGGTGAGGCATGTAATCCTGTTTTCATCTGTCGATTCAATATGTGTAAATATATTATGTGGCTTCCTGGAAATCACATGGGGAAGGGAAGTCACTTCAAAACTTGTTTTTTCCCATCAGTTTTGTGTTAAAATGAAACAGAGTCACTTGAACCTGTAGAGAACACATACATACACAATGGCAGCATAAACATGGCCACGCAAATATTTGCAAACTTTTATTTTCTGCAGTACTAACTCAGCCCTAAGTAATTGTACCCAGCTCCTTCCTAAAGCTCGTGGAGTTCCCTTATTTTTTGCAAATGCAAGTAAATTGGACTGTCTTGATCTTGTCAAAGTGGGTTAATCTCATTTGACTAGATATCCCCTTTCCTCAGCGTGTAAATTGGCATTAATCCATGTGGAAGCAGTGAACCAAGCACCCCATGGAACACGTAAAAGATAAAAATTACACAGGAAGCCAAACACACAACTTGGGCCAGGTACAAAAGTTACACTTATTGTGCGGTAGATGTGCAAAAAGTGCTCTACAGTTATAACCAAATAGATGGCCAGGGCACACAGAGTGCTGTATAAATGGTAGATCCCACATTAAGATAACCCTGGATGCATGTGGTATCAGACTTCAGAGTTATAATCGGTAGGTTATAGCACTGTAATGAACAATTGCACCAGATCCCATTGCAACTTACCTTAGGTGGCATTCCTTCAGCAATCCATGGGGCTTGCAGCCTCTGATCACCTCACCCTCTCCACTCCCCTTCCTAGTGCAGGGCTCTGGCTTTGGCCAGAGCTTAACTCCTCTGCCAGAAAGCTGGGCTGGCCCCATTGCAAGGGATGTCAATGACAAGAGTCAACAAAGCCTCTGTCCCCAGGCCCACCTGAATTCTACCTCTGGTTAGCATAGATCCATCCACACAAAGGTAACTGCTTATTTCTGAATTTCTCTTATTGCATATTGTCATGGGTGCAGTTGAGCAAGTGCTGAATGTGCAGTTGCAGGCTGAAAGAAATAAGGGATGCCTCTGCTTACAGTTAACCTGTCTTAAGATTCATTGATTCATCTTCACTGATTTCTGGCAGTATGCAAGTTCCTAATGGAAGTAAAAAATATACTTAAACATGCCCAACATGTACATCAGCACACCTATGCATAGTATTTTCCAACTTGTCTGGGGAAACTGAATGCATGTATAAAGTGTAGATTGTGGGAAGCACTTATAGACTAAGTACACACAGTCAAAAAGCCCAAGGCTGAATCAGTTCAGTCTTTCCAGGTTAGTCTAAACTACAGAGATTAAACTGAGAAACAACTGGGCAGACATTCACTTTTGATTCAGGAAATTCAGGCACAAGCCTCCAGTGGCTCAGGCCAGAAGCTGGGGGGTGCTAGAGCATGGCTCTTTGCTACATAGCCAGCACGGGATGTATGTTCACTTCCTCTTCCTGCTGCCCCCAAGGTCTCTGGGATTTGCAGTCCACAGTCACATAAGCAGGACTCCGCAGGGTTGCTCATCACGTCCTCTTCTTGCTTCCAGGTGCCTCTGGGATTTGTAGTCCACAGTCACATCCAGCAGTAAGTTTTTAGCAGGGCAGGGCAGGGCAGGGCAGCTCTCTATTTGGGGGAAGAGAGGTTTAACCCCCCTCCCAGACCCCAGCTGGGGTTTGCTGGTGTGGGGGTGGGCAGTCCCTGCTCCCCGCCCCTCCCCACCTTTCTCTTCTGGAACAGACAGCCCAGCCCAGGACTGGAAAGCATGCTGGGATGCTGGGGGACTGTGATTTAACTTGAACCAGGAAAGAGTCTCGGACAGAAGTCTCATAAACCAGTTTCATAGTAGCTAGGGTCAGGAGGCACCTGAACAGATCATCTAGCCTGACCCCTGCCACAGGCAGGAATGAATGCTGGGTTCACAAGACCCCAGACAGGTGATCATCCAACTTCCTCTTGAATTTGCCCAAGGTAGGTGCGAGGACCACTTCCCTTGGAAGTTGGTTCCAAATTTTGGCCACCCTAACTGTAAAATATTGCCTTCTGATTTCTAACCTAAACCTATTCTCCATCAGCTTATTACCATTGTTCCTCATCACCCCAGGTGGTTCTGGGGAGAAAAGGGCTCTTCCTATTTGCTGTTGATCTCCCCTGATGAGTTTGTAGGCAGCCACCAGGTCCCCCCTCAGCCTCCTCTTGCTAAAGCTGAACAGGTTCAGGTCCCTCAGTCTCTCCTCATAGGGCCTGTCCTGCTGCCCTCTCACCAAGCAGGTGACCCTCCTCTGAACCCTCTCCAGGCTGGCCACATCCTTTCTAAAGTGAGGCACCCAGTACTGGACGCAGTACTCCAATTGCGGCCTGACCAAAGTCGCATAGAGGGGGAGTATCACCTCTCTGGACCGGCTTGAAATGGATCTTTGGATGCATGACAAGGTATGGCTGGCCTTGCTGCCTGCGGTCTGGCATTGGTGGCTCATGTTCATCTTGGAGTCAATAATTACTCCAAGATCCTGTTCCACCTCTGTGCTTTCAAGAGGGGAGCTCCCCAGCCTGTATGTGTGCTGTGGATTCCTTCTCCCAAGCTGCAGCACCCTGCATTTGTCTACATTGAACCCCATCCTATTCTCATTTGCTCATTTTTGTAGTTTGTCTAAATCTATTTGCAGCCTCTCTCTCCCTTCAAGTGTGTCCACCTCACCCCACATCTTAGTGTCATCAGCAAACTTGGACAGCGTGCTTTCCACCCGCTCGTCCAAGTTGCTGACGAAGATGTTAAACAGTGCGGGCCCAATGACTGCGCTCTGGGGTATTCCACTGCTCACGTCTCGCCAGGTTGAGTACAACCCCTCCACCACTACTCTCTGGGTGCGCCCCATCAGCCAATTTTTTACCCATCCAACTGTGTAGGCATCAATGCTACAGTCGCTTAATTTATTGATGAGGAAGGGGTGAGAGACGGTGTCAAAGGCCTTCTTAAAGTCTAGAAAGACTATGTCTACAGTGACACCATTATCCAAGGATTTAGTTGGTCATAAAAGGCAACCACGTTGGTCAGATAGGACCTGCCTTTGATGAACCCGTGCTGATTGCCCCTGAGCATGATCGCCCCTGCTGGCCCCCACAGATGTGCTCCTTGATGATTCTCTCCAAGATCTTCCTGAACACCGAGGTGAGGCTTACAGGCCTATAGTTACTTGGGTCCTCCTTCCTCCCTTTCTTGAAAATTGGGACCACCTTAGCCAGTTTCCAATCCCTGGCACCTGGCCAGATGATCACGAATGCTCATATAGTCAGGCCAACGGCTCCACAATCACCCCTGCCAGCTCCCTCTGCACCCTTGGGTGGAGGACATCTGGACCTGCAGATTTAAAAATGTCTAGCCCTTCCAGAAGATCCCTAACTACATCTGCACTGACTGAAGGCCTGACCGAGCTATCCCCAAGATTGTCCCTACCTCTGGTAGGTGGGATGTCCTGAATCAGTTTGACCCAAATCAGTTAAGTCTGACCCTACATTCAACCAGATTTATCTTAAAACAGTTTCAGCTATTTTGAAACTAGTTATGTGCAATGAACTTCTGTTCTGTTACAGGTTCAAACCAGTTTCTGATCACTTAAACCAGTTTACGTGTAACTTTTGTCCTTAACCATTAGGGCTGTGTGAAGCTTTGGTTCCTGAATCATTAGGTGGAGGTTCAGCCCAATTCAGTGGCCGAATCTCTGAATCTGAATCAAATCAGAGGACCCTTTAATCTCTCCAAATTGAATCGGAACACTCCAAACCAATTCAGAGAGAGTCAGAAAGATTTGGAGATTCGGACAAAGACACAGGTTTAAATGTTTTTTCTACATATCTCTAGGTAGCAGGGGCTCATGAGTGCTGCGATGCTGGGGTGCATGGAGCATCCCATAGAAGCACAGGGGGCACTTCTGGTCCACTTCTGGGTCAGCTGGGGAGGGCACTGGCTTGGTGACAGGTGCCTCGTGGATTTGGGGGGGCACCTGGGTTCTCCCTGAGGCTGATTGCTGAGCTGGGAGGGTGAGGGAGAGTCCCAGCGCACTCCCCGGCAGACCCAGAAGTGGACTGGAAGTACTTCCTGTCTACTTCTGGGTTTGCTGCTGAGCATGTGGAAGGCCAGCATTCACAAGCTGCGCCTACTACCTCAATGTATGTAGAAAAAACATTTAAAGCTGTGTCTATGTTCAAATCGCTGATTCTCTGAATCAGCATTGAATCTTCAGATCTGCATTTGGCCGAATCAAATCAGGGACCACGATCTGAATCAATGGATCAAATTACTGTCTCTGATTTGGGCCAAATCTGAATTGAATAGGGGCCCACTTCACAGAACCCTACTAGCCATACTGCCCGCGCTCAATACAGGTTGAAGGACTAGAAACCCGTGAGTCCAGCTCACAGACCTGAAGTCCCAGAAACCTTGAATGCATTCAGTAGCCCATAAAGAAGCAGAGAGTTTTTCTCTGTTCTCATGTCTTTAAGCCAATTCCTAATAATTCTGGTCACTCAAGTTTTGGTTTGGAACCATGTGCATGTGATAGAAAGCTGGTTCAAACAGTCTGTTTCAGAGCCTGAGGTAAGTTGTTGGGAGTGCCATAGATATATATGTAGGGCAGCTAGCTACAGGAACTATTTTTTTTGTCAAACTTCCATGCTGTTTGTTTTATTAGCTATCATTTTACAGTTGTTGCTTTTCCTGGCTAGATGAAGAAAAATAGCCAGTGGTCTTGCTAGCCTTAATGCAGCGTAACCCCCACTCAACATAACCCCCCAGCCCCCCTGCAAAAAGCAACAACAGCAAAAAAAACCAAACCAACCCTTTGGAGCACACTGTCATGATGTTCCCCTTAGGAAACACCTCATATTCTTCAATGGGAGGAGAGGCAACTCTGTCCCTGCCTTACAAATTTGCTGCCTGCAAAAGAAGTAGTAAATTATTTTACCTTCTGAACCCAGTAGATTCCCTAAAATCTGTACAGAATTTAGGAAGCTAAGAAAAAAAAGTGTCACCTCCCTGAAGCTCTAATGAGTGAAGGCAGTCAAGCTGTCCCAGTTGCTGGCTTATGCCCCAGAAAGGATGACTTAGGATCACCAGGTACTTGGTAGGGTGTTAGCTGGTGCCCTAACATTTGCACCAGGTAGGAGGCCTTGTGTGTGCAGGACAGGCAATGGGGCCACACCTACAGTGTCAGGACAATACATTGTTTACCAAGAACGGCTTTGAAGGGTTTCAAAGGCATTGTTTCTTTGCACTCAGGGCCATAATTGTGTGTTTTCTGAAGCGATCTAATAGATACTGCAGGGAACTTTGGGGTGGGAGGATTAAAGTTTATCACATAGTCCCTCAGTCACATGCAAGTTGTTGAAATGTAGTAATACTTAAATCTGAAATCGGGGTAATTTTCCCTTGATTTCAAGTGGAGCAGGATTGGGTCTTTGTACTGTACTGTTTAGTCTATAAGGTATATCTGTAGCCTGCCCTTATTTTGTCTCCTAGCAATGACTTAGATACATTTCCTGAGCTGGGGAAAATCTCATCCCTGGCTGGGTAATCATTAGGCACAATTACAAATATTAAAAAATTCTACAGTTTGGAGGAAGGGGGAGAGAGAACACAGCAATCTCAGAGGTGAATTAAGCCAATGAAAGCTTATCAAGTGTAGCTTCTGAGCTCTATACATCTACAAAGAAAATAAGAAGAGCCAGTTATGTGTCTGGGTGTAAATTAGGAAGCAAAATTTTGCACGATATATTTTAATAGTCCTCCGCTTTCTTACTCCATTCGATGGCTTTTCTGAGGAAAACGTAACAAAAAAGTAAACTGTATTTCTTATTTTTGGTACCTACAATCCATAATATCTACTCTCTCCATCTTGTATTCTCCCAAGTGATTTCAGATGCACCTGATGCTGTAAGCAACTGCTTACATTCGGAAGTATTTTGTAGTGTCCTAATGCAAACAGTGTCTTGTTCAAACCAAGTTTGTTTGCCTGAGATTTATGTTAGTTCTGAAATCTGGACCCCCAAATTCTCTGAACTTGCCTTGTTCAGTCAAAAATCACGTTCACATATTTTTAAGGGATAAAGCCATAAATATGAAATATTTAATATTTTTAAGGGATAAAGCCTTAAATATGAAATTTCAGCTGAGTTGCATAGAGAGTGTTCCTTTAGACTCTTGCATCTGAACCTAGTATATGATTTTGGTTCCAACACTAGAATAGTTGTGCTTATGTTGGTTCTTGAAGGGTTTCAAGCTCTGGATGATTGAAAGTAATGAGAACAGATGATCACTCTTAATCTTTGTCCCCCTACCTCCTTCATAGTCTCCTTCCTTTTCAAAATGAATTCATAATAATGCAAAATGACCACTTGACAGAGTGTTGCCTTGTGCCTTCTCACTTGTGACATCTATGTTTATATTTAAATCTCCTCAAAACAGAGACCTCATACAGTGCCAGTTAAGGGATGGGGCAAGAAAAAGTAAAACCAAAAAAAAATGAAATCTAATAAAATTTGGCTGGGTACAAAAGTTACACTTATTGTGCAGTAGACGTGCAAAAAGCGCTCTACAGCCATAACTGAATAGATGGTCAGGGCACACAGAGTGCTGTGTAGATGGTAGATCCCACATTAAGATAACTCTAGATGCATGTGGTATCAGACTTCAGAGCTATAATCAGTAGGTTATAGCACCATAATGAACATCTGCACCAGATCCCATTGCAACTTATCTCAGGTGGCATTCCTTGGTTACACAAACATCTGGCTGGGGTCACTTGACCGCAGTGCTCTTTCCTGCTCAGAGCAGGGGATCAGATGTGATGATCTAATAGGTTCCTTCTGACCCTAGAAATCTATCTATAGCCAAGAAACTTACAAAGGGGTTGGGGCTGGAGACGGGGTGGGGGGAGCTGGGAATGCTAAGGCATAAGGGGAGGATGAATCACCTATTTTTCCCACAACCCTGCTCTCACTTGCTGAAACCTGGAGCCCAGCCAAAGCACCAAGTTCTCCCGACCCACTCTTGGGCCCTTAAGAAAGCATGTCCCATTCACTGGGATCATACATCTGCATAATTGACAATGTCCTTGCTACTTCTTTCAGGGTCATGATGTGCTCCATGAGAGGTGGGAGACTAAAGGCAGTTCTCAATCATTTGGACAGAAACAGCTTCCCCCCTCCCCCCACCCCTTACCCCCCAAGCACTCACAGAAAGGCTTTGATAGCATTTACTGAGCTCAGCAGGCAAAAGTATAAACAGCAGTTTTGGCAGAGAGCACATCCAGGTCAGGGATAAAAGACATAACGCAGCTGTGTCTGGCAGCCACTGCAGTTGTGGTGCAAAAGGAACAAGAAAAAAATGTTCCCTTACCAAAACACCCCAGATATTCTTCCCCCGCTCCCAGTCAAAGAAAGGGACACATGGCATTGAAGGATTACCACATGGGAACTGTTATCTTAGCCTCTTGGCTTGTGCTGCCAGGATGACTTCCAGGTTCCGCAGGACAGGCTGGCAAGCAGGGCAACAGCACTTTTTCTGCTCCTCTCTGATCCAATCCATGGCTGCAGTCTGATGGGTGATGGCTGATAGGCCTGAGTGAAACTTCTCTGGCTGTTTCGTTTCAACATTGTTTCGACTTGTTTCGAGCTCAAAAGAGTGAAGTCAAAATGAAACGAAGGGCTTCAAAACAGCCTCGAAACGAAACTAGGGCGGGTTGAAACATTTTGAAAATTTCAAAATATTTTGAGTTTTGAAACTCAAGCAGGGCTTGCTTGCAGGGAAATAGAAAGTAAGGAGAGGGAGGGGGAAGAGGGGGAAGGAGTGCTTTGATTTTGACTGTGTAGCTGGTCAGTGACTGTGATCTTTCCCTGAGGTCCCTTCCAATCCCAGTGCTCTGGAGGAGGGATGGAAAAATAGCATAAAAGGCACCATTGTTTGAACTGGCCTGCTTTCTGTCACCCATGTCACAAGTTTTGCTTGCCAGCAGCCTCAGGCGCAGTTTCTCAGAAACCCTAGCACCTATCTCCTGGCAGGTTTCATGGCTACCATGCCTTCAGTTTTCACCCCCCCATGCCTTAACACACACACAGTCACACGTCATGAGTTTTGCTTGTTAGCAGACTGAGGTGCAGTTTCTTAGAAACCCCTGCACCTATCTCCTTGAAACTTGGCAGGCATTGTGGCCTCAGCAGTGGCTACCAGGCCTGCAGTTTCCACCCTTCTGTGTCTTTACATACACATATGACATGAGTTTTGCTTGCCAGCAGCTTGAGGTGCAGTTTCCCAGAAACCCCTGCACCTATCTCCTTGAAACTTGGCAGGCTTTGTGGCCTTAGAAGGAAATAGCATCCCTGCATGTTCCATCCAAATCAGGCAAGAACTGACAAAGTTATAGGCAGTTTCCTGGTTCCCCATTATAGTCTATGGGTGAAAGAGCAAAACAGTGTTGAAATAGCGAAACAGTTTTGATGAAATGAAATGGAACAGTGGTTTTGAAATGAAACTCAAAATGAAACACTGTCCCATCGAAATGTCAAAATGGAAGTTGAAACAAAATGGTGCTGTTTTGCACAGCCCTACTGGCTGATTCCAATTCTCATAGCTCAGGCACTCACTGTATTGACCCCTCAGGGCAACCCCCAACCCCCCTCTCATGATTGCAGGCCTATTCTGGTCCCAGACTTGCCTCCTCCTCTCCCCTCCCCACCACCCCAACTCCTTAAATAATCCCTCTCCCTTGTCTGGAGGCTCCACATCTGTCTGTGGAAGGCCAGCTTACAGAGGGTGGCATGGTGGGTCCAGAATGTCCGGCTGAACACCTGCAGAACTCATAAAAGATGTGCCTACGGGGTACCAATGAAATGAAGAAAGATGTTACAAGCTACGGTTGTGCTCTCTGACCTCAGGCCATGTACTGTGGACTCCTGGCAGCAGAGTCTGTGAGACCAGAAGGAGGAATGAATCAGGACACAAATGAGAGAAAACTGGTGGGCGGTGCTTATACCCAGTCTGCCAAGTCATATGACCAGGGGCTCCAGTTGGCCACCTGCTGTTTGGAAGAGGCACCCAGTGGCACAACAGAGTTGAGAGTCACAGCACCAGGGTAGGGAGTTAATACACAAGGTCCTGGACCACCTAGGGTCCACCTATAACACCCCTGACTGGTGCCATGACTGGCTCCCACAGAGAGCCCATAGCCCTGCTGGGCAGCAGTGGTGGGACACGTTGCTTCCTGCCTAACCCCCTCTTTGCCCTGGGCATGGTAAGCACTGCTTCAGGGGACTCTTCCCTGGGCCAACAGAAATGTGGGTCCCGAGTGGGGGGGAACCCCAGGATGGTGGCTATTGGGGAATGCTCCTCACCGTGCCCTGACTGGGAGGTGCCAGGGCTAAGGGCGAGCTGGGGCAGGAGATCTGAGGCTCATGTCAGGCCGCTGGCCTAAGGGAGCTGATAACCTGTGGTCTGAGGAGGCAGAAAAACATCTGGTGGGGCCTGGTCCAGGGATCAGTAGTGGGCTAGGAGAGTGGGACTGGGCTGCCTGAGACCTGATGCTGGGGCTATCACTGGGGCAGCTTCTGGAGGCAGAGCCCAGTGACCCCAACTCAGCTACCCCACCACTGGGAGGCCCAAGGGGGAGCTCTGATGCTCCCCATGGTTCTACTCCTGGCTCAGTTGTCACTGCAGAGTAGCACAGCATTGGCAGGAATAGGCATCCCCTCAGCTTGGGCCAGCAGCCTGACATGAGCCCCAGGCATTGGTGAGGGCTGTGGGTCCATGTGTCTCAAAGTGGGAGACATGGCTACAGAAACTAAGAGGCTGGGTGTCCCATGTGGGAAAGTCAGTAGTCTTTGGCACCCGCTGTGGTAATGTCTCCCAACTTGGAGCCTCCCCCCACACCCCCTGTGTAGTAACGGCCTCCCAGCCTGCAGCTCTCTCAGACAGACGTTGGGTCTGGGATGATGTCGCTGTCCATTTCCTACATGTCGAAGTCCCTAAACTTGATTCCAGACCCCTGAAAGTAAGGCGCCAGGGCATGTGGCAGGAAGCCACCTTTGTTTCTCCCCAAAATCTCTGCTCTGTGACAATTTGATTAGGATGAGCCCAGCAGAGGAGACACACCTTTATCCCATAAACACACCTTTATCCTATAACTCATGAGCTAGGAACGGCCTGCCTCCAGAGGGAATCTCCAACAGCCTCTGGATGATGCTTGTGAGTAAGCTACTCAAGATCTGATTAGATATATAGCTGGCAGTAACTCAGGTGCGTGATCAAAAGGCTACCTCAGCCAGACTGTTTCGCTCTATGGGATTTCTATGATATTGCTCTATCTTGTGCCCTATTTTCACCCTACCCCTTGTAATCGATAAAGTTCTCCTTTGTGACCAGTGTAGGAGGCTTATTGAGGGGTGGGTCTAAATTCTGCCTAAGAGGCCTTTTAGGTTTGCAGACTAAGAAAGACTTTCCTTTTTGGCCCCCGACTTGGGGAAGTGCCCCAAGTGCTTGTAGTGGGTCGAGTACCCGTTGGCTATTTGGCCAGGGCTATTTGGCCAGGGCTTCACATATCTGTGAAGGCCTGTGTTTCCCCGAGGACACAGAGCTTAAGAGGGTCCCGCCTCAGAGTGGTGGCAGCTTATGTTACCCCCAGGCTAGCGAGTGTGCTCTAGGAAGGGGGTCAGCTGGATGCGAGGTGCCCCCTAGGTAGGTGCTTGGAGCCTGGAAGGTAGTCGGGCACAGTGCGTTGGGTGGCTCAATGCAGGAGTGCCCCCTCCCGGCCCGCCACAGGGCAAAAGCCCCCTACTTCATGACTCCCCTCCAAGGTTTCATGTTTCTTGAGTTCAGGTCCTGCAGCATTCCCTCTGACCCCAAACCCTTTTCCAGGTTCTGTCACCCCATTCTCAACCCCTACCCCACAACCCTGCTGCTGCCAACAGCTTGCTGTTTTGTATTAATTGGGAGGAGGGACCAGGCTAATACATGCACAATGTTCAACAGGTTTTCTTTATGAAACACAGTTAAAGTTTGGCAACCACATTTTAAACTGAAGCATGTCTCGTCCTCAGGCTGTATTCTCCCACACCCTGTTGTGTGCCCCCAGGTGGGATTGAGGGGGAGAGGGGAAGAGGTATGGTGCCTGGGCAGCCTGGATTGTGGGTGCTAAGGATGCAGGGGCTGAGGAGCTCAGGGCTAGGGACCCATGGTCTGCTTTTGAGGCCGGGACACTTGAAGCCCTTCAGCCCTACTCATCTGGGGATGGTTCCTGGCTCATTCAGGTAAGGAGGTATTTGGCCAGGGCTTCACATATCTGGACCGCTTGCTCTGGTGTGGGGCCGGGGTCACCTGTATTGGCAGCAGGGTGAATAAAATCATCTGGGGAACACATGCGCGCACACACACAAATGCACACACGTGGAATACAGGTATCTGGGAGACGCATACAAATACACAGAACCCAGGCATCTGGAACAGACAGACAGACAGACAGACACACACACACACAGACATGACCCAGGCACCACACACACACACACACATGGCAGGAGCAGAGCACACTGAGTGGGCATGTGTGGGATGGCTGGCTAATAGCTTGTGGGCACGATGAATCACTACCACATCAGGTCCATGATGTCCTCATCAGCCGATCTGGGGTGGTTCACTGTTCAGCTCTGCTTGGGAGTCTTTGGCAGCCTGTGGGAGGCTTGTGAGAGTGCCCCTACCTGCTGGACTCAGGCCGTGCAGGAAGGCCCCGAGCCCTCCCACTGCACAAGGGCTAACGTATTCTGCTTGCTCCTGACCTAGCCTTGGGCGCTTAGAGTAAAATTTGAAAGTTAGAGCACTTCTACCTCAGCCTTCCTGAATGCCTTTCCTTAGCCTTCCCAGGGGCTTTTTTACATTATGCCTCCTGGGTAGAATGTACTCTTCACTAATAGAAGTGGGCTGACTGCTAAATCTCCTGGCTCAGGTACCAGAATTTCCCTTTCTCACACTTCAGATAATTTCCAGATATAAAAGAAAGGGACAGAGAGGAGCCAACCCCCCCCCCCAACAAAACAAAACAAAACAAAACAAAACAAAAAAACCCCAAAAAACCCTGCAGAACTGTTTGTGATTCTGCATGGACTGCAATTAGTTTATCTCCTTATCAAGGCTTATGCCTCAGACACAATTTCAGCACAAATTAGATAAAGCCACCATGCAGGAATGTAGCAGGATCTCTCTGATCCAACTGCTAGAGAAGGAAATATTTTCATGGAGGAATTTAAAGCACAAGCCTACTTTTTTGCCACCAGAGACAGGACTGCAGGTCTATCTAGCTCTCCATCCCACCTCTGGCAGTGATCTGTACTTGAAGATGCAAGTGGTGAATGTCTCTGAGCCCCTTGTTCCCCAGCCTAGCTGGTGGCATTCATGCCATAGACTGGTCTTGTAAAACTTGATGGAAACTATTTAATTCCTTTAGAGCTGTTTTTATGAGCACCCACAAGCTAGGTACAGACAGTGAAAAAGCCCGAGGCTGAATTGATTCAATCTTTTCAGGTTAGTTTAAGCTGTACAGATTGAACCAATAAGCAAGTGAACAGACTTTCACTTTTGATTCCAGGAATGCAGCTGCATGTCTGCAATGGCCCAGACCATATGGCATGGGGGCACTAGGGCACACTTCCCTGTTCTGCTGAAGCAGACAGCTTGGGCCGAGGCTATCCTGCCCTTCCTGCATACCTGGGGTGGGGGGAGGGAGGTTGTGGGGAGGGTGCAAAGCATCCTGGGATGCTAGGGGACTATGAGCTAACTTGAATCTGGAGGCAACAGAAGTTCAATAAACGGATTGAACCTAAATCAGTTAAGTCTGATACTACAGCCATTCAGGTTTATCTTAAACCAGTTTTGGTCATTTTGAAAATGGTTTATGTGAACTGAACTTCTGTTTTGTTATAGATTTGACCTGATTTCTGATCACTTGTATCAGTTTATGTTTAATTACTGTCCCTAGCCACGGTGTTGTGCTTTCATATACCAGTCACAAACACTGTGGATTTGTAGTCACAAAAGTATTGATGTGAAACTGGAGCCTGACCTGAGAAGCCCTTCTAATCTGGTGGCCTGCTCTCTCTTTAGTCCGCAGCACCCTACTTTTTGACAATTATTACAATGTTACTGCATATAGCTAGCATTGGAGAGATATTTTTCATCCAATTTCTACACTTCCTAGATAAGAGTTAAGAAGTTGTATATATATATTTTTAAAATGAATATGTACCCCTCAGAGGTGGTCTGTTCAATATTAATGAGTCATTTCTTTATTTAGCATATGCAGTTTCAGCATATTGGTTCAGGCATCTTAAGGTGATGTTATCACCAGTGTGAAGAGCTTGAAGGCCACCACGTAGCATTGTGAATGGACACAAGTGAACAATATGGAATATGGTTTGAACTTGTCTACAAGGGCATTTGTTGTCATTGTGAAGGTCTCATTGGTATAAGTTTGAGGTATGGTGACCCTGCCCGGATCAAAACAGTGTGTCCAGTTAAGTCCTGGTTGACTGACTGCTGGGTCAGAGAAAATGTGGTGATTAATTTGTGTTTGTACTCACCATTTTTCAGGCCACTGAGTAAGTTAGGAAAAGTGAAAGGATTTTGAAAGGGGTGGACCATACTGGACATCTTGAGGGACGCCAAGCTATTGGTGAGTGGAATACATCCCAGTGCACTGGCAGTGTAGTATTATCACAGAGTCTGGCTACTAAGTTTACTTCAGCATTTGTGCAGCGGAGATAAGAGGGAGCAATGTTATTAAGGACTGGTAACCGTGGGAGTGGGGTGGGGCTCATCATGCCTGACATAAGATGTATTATAGTTGGATGTCCACTAGTTTGCTGTGCAATGAGTGAGCCCATACAGCACCAGAATATCACAGTGTGATAGCAGATGAACATAGCATGGAGGCATTGGCACCCCAAGTGGAGCCTGAAAGTTTGGCAAGTAGGTTATTCCTTGTTTTGGCTTTTAAAGCAGTTTTCTAGAGATGCATTTTATAAGTTAAAGTCTGGCCAAGGTGGCTCTAAGATAAACTGGGTGGGTTTCAGTTTTGAAAGGCTGACTGTTTAAAGTGATAATGAGCTCATGTTTAGCACTGGCGTTATGCAGATGAAAAATACTTGAGACAGTGTTTGAGATATTTGGTTTGAGGCACCATTTTAAGCAGTACTCTTGTCATCAGTCTCATGTCTCCATCAAGTGTGTGCTCCACACTTGAAAAGTCATAAGACCAAGAGTTAATGCAGAAGAGGCTGCAATGGGAGAAACTCATAGCAAATGAGACAATGCCAAAGAGAAGTTTACCCTTAGAGGATGAACTCTCTCTCCATCTAGAATGGCTTCCTCTTCTCAAGAGTTACACAAGGGACCAAAGAGGATCTTAAATCTCAAGACTCTTGACAAAAGGCTGGGGGCTTGGAGAGTCTGGAGGGACTGCCCAGGACCATGAAGTCCTGGAACCAGGTCTGATAGCTCCAGAGGGCTTTCAGGAGGTAGTGGGCATGGGTCACTCTGTATATGGACAGCATCACATGCCCCTAGGTTCCTGCCCTCACCCCTATGTACAGCTCAGTGAGACTGGCTTGAAGCAGCTTCCCAATGAAACCAGGGACTAATCATGGGTTAGGATAGAGCTTGTGCCTGTGCATTTTCATACCTAGTGTGCTGCTTTGCATCGGGACATGAATACTCATTTCCAGGGTATATTATTTATCATGATAGTAAGCAATTTATGATTTAAATGTTATTGCCCTGAATTAGCTTATAACCTAAGTTGGCAGAGCAATGCATCACTGAACATGGGATTCACATGTTTGCAGGGACATCTTTGAGGTCACTGTTAACTTGGCAGGACTAGAGCCTTAGATGGTTTTTGTTGGAGAGCTGTGATCCTCAGGATGGTGAAATTCATGGGAAAGGATCCACTGAGTTCAGTGAGCTTTGGACAAGGCCTGAAACACTTATTATACTCAGCACAGACCTGTGCTTCAGCTGCAACACCTTCAGCTCTCCTCTTCCTCTGATAGCACTTATGAGATAAAAAGAGAGACAATAGAAATGAAAGAAGAAAATTAAACATAAAAATTTAATTAAACTACTCTTTGATCACTCTCTGTGGATTAGACTTTGGTTCAAAAGATTATTTGTAGGAGTGCAGTAAGAGCATCTAATTAGGATAGGAATCAACCTGAAATGAAAGTTTAAAAAACTACAAATCAACAAAACCCATAAATGTTCAAGTGAGCCAAATCTTATTAAAATTATATTTTATAGCTCAATTATTTGCCTCCTTTCTATTGTTTATCCACTTGCTCTTTTTGATTTAAAATCAGTGCGTGCATATAATTGAAGAAATATATGGCCTAATCGTTTTTCCTGGGTAAGAATGCATGAGGGCAGCAGTATTTGAGCCTGTGGAAGTTAGAGTTATGTACCATGCAGCTACCTGAAACCCTCCTTTTCCCCAGGCACATGCAGGATTGCTGGCTTAAGTATATTAGGGACTGCATTTCCCAAAACACTGTGATCCAGCACTCCTGAAGTGGCTTTGGATTTGTAGCATGGAGCTATTACTTCCTTCCAGGCTTGCTCAGTCACCAGGGAAAAGTTGCAGCCTGAAAAAAGATTCTTCACAGATGATCACAATCACACTGCCAAAAATGCAGTGGCTGAAAGTGGCTGAAACTAGTGTTTGCCTATTTGTGTATTTCTGCATCTAATGAGAAAATATGCCTTCAGGTCTTTCAAGGATTGATATGCTCCTGGAAACAGTTTTAGAGGCAGAAAAGGTGTAGAGAGCTTGAGTAATCATTACAGCACTTCTTCTTTGTGCCCTGGTTGTTAGTGTTGGGAACAGAAGGCACAAATATTTGTGTAACAGCTGCTGCTGGATTTGCAGCAGGGCTTAGGATCCCTGCAAAGCCAGAGCGGGAAAGTTGGAGAAAGTTGTTGTTTGCAAGAGCATAGGCATGTTTTTGGTTGGTTCCTGAGGCAGGAGAGAGGAGGAACTCAGCCCCCAGGACTCAGCCAGGCTCAGAGAAGGGAAGGAGCTCTGGGGCCACAGAGCTGGGGGAGGAACTACCCTGCAGCTTGTCTGTGAAGTGAATCTGCCCCTAGTGATGGGGAAAAGATAACCTGGTATCCCTTTTTTCCCTCTGTGAGGCAGAGGGACCTGTGTGGAGAAAAAAGGGTGGTAAGGTAGACTTGCCTAGGAGGGAGGGTGTTGATCTGGGAAGGCTCTGGGGAGAGTTCACTGAGAACTAGCCTGGGGCTGGGTGGGTGATAAACCCAGGGTTGTTTCAGTTATCAGCACAAGGGGCTGTGTCTGGGAATTGGAGAAAGGTGCTTTTGGGGAAAGGGGACAGTTGTGTTTCTTTGCAGGTACCGCAGACAGCTAGAGCAGAGGAGAGCTCTTCCCCATGAGGCTCTAGGAGAGAGCAGGACTTTCGGAAGCAGCAGCACCAGTCCTGGTTATCCTGTTGCCAGTGTGAAGGAGAGCTGATGTTTGTGTTAACCCTGTGAGCTCCTGCTGAAATTCACTGGAGTCTCAAGGTTTAAGCTGGGGAATTGTACTGAGGGTGTCTTCGATTCAAGTTGTATAGAGTGTTTTAGTTCACTGATACCTGTCTTTGACAATTAGATTATTGACATCCTGTTCTGCTATTAACCTCATTCATATGTGGACTGTTTTGTAAATAATAAACTGTAAATAGACTGCATGTACTCTAGTGTGTGGGAAAACCACAAGAAAGCACTCCATAGAAAGGTGTCCCCAGCCTTAGGGCCTGGGAGGTTGACCAAGGCTACTTGACACCCTAGGACCCTGAATCTGGACGTGGCCATGGGTAGTGGCTGGGATTGCATTTGTTTCTTCTTTCTGGAAGATAGAATGTACAAGCAAATAAAGTCGCATTAGCATTCACTGTGATAGCAGACCTGTTCCTTTGTGACCTCAGATCAGGTGCATTGGTAACTAAAGGGGCACATTTGCTATTTTCTGATATCATTGCTGTCATATCTTAATTGTTTTATAGTAGCACTCAGATGCCAATGAAGTCAGGGTCCCGTTGAGCTAGGAGTCATACAGATAGGGAGAAAGAGTCCCTGTCCCAAACTGCAGTCTAAACAGACAAGATGGACAAGGAGTGGGAGAAGGAAAGCTTATTATGTCCCGTCCTATAGATGAAGCTCAGAGAGATTAAGGGATTTGCTACTGTCGCACAAGGGGGACTGTAGCAAAGATAGCAATTCAACAGAGTTGTCTTCACTGAGTGCATTCACCACACAAACAGCTCTACCCCCCACACTGGGAGTTTCCAGCTGGTGGTGACTCGCTGTTTTTTGTTCCATGCATCCCCCAGGGTTCAGTACTTGGACCAGTACTCTTTAACATATTCATAAATGATCTGGATGTGGGTGTCAGAAGTGGACTGGTTAAGTTTGCAGGTGACACCAAATTATGGGGAAGTGCAGTCACGCTAGAGGATAGGCTGGCGACTCAGGCCGACCTGGCCAGGCTTGCAAGGTGGGTGGATCAAAACCTGATGGCATTCAACACAGAACTGCAAGGTGCTCCACCCCAGGAGAAAAAACCCACATTATACTTATAGGCTCAGCAGTGCTACACTTACAAGCACCATGACTGAAAAAGACTTGGGGGTCATCATTGACCACAAAATGAACATAAGCCACTGTAACAGGTTGCCCTCCCCAGCGCCATCTTCCTTGGGGCACCCTTGAAGTACCCTTTAAGGTTCTTGTGTCCTGCTCTCTTCTTTTCTGCCATGTCTTGATGGAAATTATTATACTGATGTTCTTGTAAAAGGGAGACTGCCTATTGTATTTTGTAAGTTGGGGTTTTCCACCTCCATGGACCTTGACCCCATCTTTCTCTAGCTAGGCCTCCTTGTCTAAACCCACCAAACAGGGTTTGACTCCGTGGCACTAGCCTTTTTTCCCTTGTTTTGAGGCTTGTAGCCCTCCTTTCTACTCGAATCTGGAGCCTGGCCTAGAGGTCCAGCCACTGGCCCCACAGCCAGGGGGGTCACAAGCTCAAGGCCCAGTAACGGCCCTGAACTCACACTGTCCCAGTCCAAAAAAAGCCCAAAATTGCACCTCAGGTGCACCAGACCACCTTGGCCTTTTAGGATTGCACCCGCTGGCATCGGGGTCTGTACACTCTAAAATCCTGCACCCACACTGGTGCCGGAGCCTATGTACCCTGAATACTGTGCCTTTTGTGGCGCCAGGGTCAGTGCACCCCAAATCCTCCGCCCACACTGGTGCTGGATCCCCATGCTGTAGTGGGATCCCAATGAGGCCTCCTCCTTCCCCAATAGCCTCGCCCAAACCACCGGTATTATTCAATAACAAAAGAAATATGAACAGTCCTCCTGTTCATGGGCAATAACCGCCACCAAGAGAAAATGTGATTAAAGAAGGGAGCACGCCGGCTTACATTTACACAGGGGTTCATCCTTCGGCTCCCCACTGTTGGCTACAGTCCTTCTTCTGGGGTTCTGCCATCTCTCAGGGGTCCTCCATAGTTCCCCTCCTCCTTGGACCGCTCACCAAGCCTCTCCGTGGAGCTCCGGGACGCACTCCTTCCCTTTTGGTTGCTGGCCCCTACTGCCGCTCAGCCCAGGGTTTTTATCATCTTGGCCTGCCCCCTTCTGGTCACCTGACTATCTGGCCAGACTCAGCTTTTAACCCCCACCTTACTGGCACGGTGTTTCCAGAAAGTTCTGGCCTTAAAGGGGCCGACCTGTCTTCTAGTAACAGGGCTAGTGTTCCCTGTTATAACCACCAATGTGATGCCGCAGCCGGCAAAGCACATAAAACTCTGGCTTGCATCTACCAGTGCATCTCAAGGAAGATCAAAGAAGTCATCCTCCCGCTTTATTTGGCCTTGGTGAGGCTGCATCTGGTGTGATGCATCCAATTCTGGGCTCCACACTTTAGAAAGGATGTGAAGATGCTTGAGAGAGTCCAGAGGAGAGCCATGCGCATGATCAGAGATCAAGAGAACATCCCTTATGAGGAGAGGCTGAGAGGCATGGGACTCTTCATCCCGGAGAAGGGAAGGCTCAGGGGTGACTTGGTGGCAGCCTATAAGTATAAAAGGGGTGTGCATCAGGAACTGGGAGGATATCTGTTTACCAGGGCACCCCAAGGGAAGACAAGGTCTGATGGTCACAAACTTCTGGAAGACCATTTTAGACTGGACATAAGGAAAAACCTTTTACCGTCCAAGTCCCCAGAATCTGGAATACACTTCCCACAGAAGTGGTGCAAGCATATACTCTGGATACCTTTAAGAAATGCTTTGTTGCTTAACTTGCTGGAGTGATCTGACTCCAGCTGACTTCCTGCCCCTTGGGCAGGGGCCTGGACCCAATGATGTTGCTAGGTCCCTTCAAGTCCTAATGTCTATGAAATCTAAGAAATCTATTAATAGAACTTGTGCTGCGTTTGGGCCTTATGGTGTAATGACTTAAAGGCAGGCCAAAGGTATGAACTTTGTGTGGAAATAATTTTTCAAGCCTTTTCTTACATATTGTAAATTCCACAAAAGAGTATGTCTGTAGATGGCTTGGCTTTGTGAATGGGGCCTTAAAATTTGCATATATTGCAATAAATGTGAGTCATAACCAGCCCGCATGTAAATGCTCATGAAAGAAGGAACCAAATATCCCCATTACAGCTTTTATCCTCTGCTATTTCATATCACAATAAAATGTCAAAAGGAAAAGAGAAGCAGATTTCTGATATTATTACTTTGAACTTTTCTTGGCTGTACTCCCTTGAAGCATGACATTTAGCAAGGGGGGAAAAAAGAAGCTGAAATATTTCCTTAATCATCTTTATTTTCACTGTTAGGTAGCAGGTTCCTGGACTCCCATCTCACTTTATTTTAGCAGTGAGCCAGCAGTGGCACTGGTATCCCAGGACTTGAAGCTTTCCTCACTACACTGCCAATTTTTCCAATATTCAAGCACAAAATATGTCTCTTTTAAGAAGTGATGCTTTAGCTGAAGTCCACAGAAAGCATCTTTCACATTCAATAATAGAAGGTTTAGTGTTTTTACAATGCTTTTGCAGCCTGAGCCAAAGCTTTATGAATGAGATAACCAATTCCTGAGGAACCTCTAAAGTAAACCTTTAAGCAATCTTGTCTGTAAAAAAGAAAAGGAGTGTGGATATGGAGAACTGGATGCTTCAGGGGGCTTTTTAGGCAGGCAGTACCTCTCAGTATAAATTCAGCCCCAGGTAGTAATATGGGAAGCTATTTCTATATGTTGTTCTTCTGGTATGGTACACTCTATGGAATCACTTGGAGGATCTCAGTCTTCTTCCTAATGGATAGATGTTCACACTAAAGAAACTATCCCAATAACTGGAGCAGGCTCTCTGCATGCAAATATGTATATGCAAGAGAGATGGTTACATTTTGCATCTGATGGTGTTTGATTCTGGTCCTTATAAATTGGCCAAGATGGCAGTCATCACAAACTCACATTCTCTTTGGGTTAGGCATGGAGGGAGAAAAATACATATATGGATCATGTGGGCATGCACACGTCTGTCCAGGTAATAAAAGGATTCTTCTACAAAGACTCTAGCCCAAGCCTGATTTTCATAGCCTGGATTTTCCTCCTGTAGCTGACTTCACTGTTAGTAAACAATGTCCCTTTTCCATCTCAGTAAAAAAGTCTTGCTTGGTTGGGTGAAGCAGTGAGCAACTGTGAGACAGCTCCAGCCATGATAGCTCCTTGTAGTCCAGTGGGTTATGGTCCAATGTACATCTATTGTCATTATCTAGCATGCAGAAATGAACATTCTTATTAATTAACTGTAACAGGAAATCCCTGCCCCTGTTGCTAGGAAAGCCTAAATTGGTAGGAAACCAGGGATCAGGCAGGGCAACCAGCACAGGGGCCCTGGGGGACTGAACCATGGATTAAAAGACCAGACAGCTAATGAAGCAATTAGCTACACCTGGGGGATAAGAGCTAAAGGTCCAATCAGGTGATCAGAGGGAGAGTGGGTTGGGGGATATAAGCCCAGATTCGGTGTAGGCTGGAGGTGGCCCCTGCTTGCAACATGGAGAGCAGCATGAAAGAAAGGAGCTGCTGGAGGTGGACACAAGCTGCCCAAGGGAGCTGTTTTAACACTTTTCTCTGACAGAGAGAGACTATCTGTTATGAAGCTGTGGGTTTGTGGGGTTTTTTTGCTGTTCCACTTTGGACTTGTTACTGGAAGAGCAGGTTGTGGCTATAGGGGCAGAGAAGACCACAATCAGGGATGCCTGAATGTGTTTCCTTGCAATAGGTACCAGAAGCCAGCCCCAATGCAGAGGGGCAGAGATTATTGAGGCAAAAGTGGATACCCCAGGATAGGGGGGCTGCCATAAAGGCAAGGCTGATACCTGATGGCCTTGGTATACTTGAACAGTTGGCCAAGTTAGAAAGTATGGTCATAGAAAAGAAGGGGGCCAAGGCCAGTACAGCCAAAACCCCACAAGTACTCAGAATCCTACATGAGCACCTCCATTAAAGGGGAAGTACCAGATAGCAAAGGCCCAAAGGTGGGACTATCCTGGCCAGGCAGACCAGGACCCACAAGGATATGCTGGTCCCAGGGACCACTTCTCTCAACAATCAACTGAGCAATGTCAAAGTTGTGGCAGGAGAGAGACTGGAGGTCAGGTGGGACTGGATAAGGACTGACAAGCAGGGTGGAACACATGGGGGAATCAGGTGCCATGGGAGCTACCCCTCTCCCTGCCGCTGTTGGATATCATATAACAATCTCTATAAGACATTTTATTGGGATAGAAGGCCAGAGCACTTTTCCCCCAAATCTTGGGCAGAGACCCTCTTGCACAGGAGCAGCATGGTGCCGCAGCAGGCTCACTGCACGTATGTGAATTTTAAAGGGTCTGACAAAGGAAAAAAACAACAGCTGAGCTTAGGGAGTGGTGGGAGTTGCATGGGTGCAAGCCCATCATGCCCCTGCACCCAGAAGCCCCTGCAGTGACTCCCATCAGCCGCAGAGCACCCCTGCCGACCTTCAGCACAGCTGGAGGTAAATGGGGCCCATGGAGGGAGGGGATGGCTTAGATCAGCTGCAGGGAGGCAGCTGAAAGGAGCTGAGGACGGTCTTGTCCTACCCTGGCTCCTACTTTGCCCAGCCCCCCAGGGAGCTATGTGACTGTTGCCTCATGAACAGGATGCACAAACAAGTGTGCTTCTGGGCAAAGCAAGGGAGTTTAGCATGGGAGTTTGCACAGGAGGATGAGCAAGAGGGCCCATGGCCCTGCCAGTGAGCCCTAGGGAAGGCAGTCCCATCAGTAGCTGGACTGTCAGAGGCACAATGCAGATGGGCACATGCTACACCCTGAGGGCCCCCTTGGAGTCTGCGGACTCCCCCTCTGGCACCTTAGAGGCCTCCAGCCAGATGGAACCCATGGTTCCAGGCTCCACGCAGACGGAGCCTCTGGCTCTTGGCTGCAGGGGCTGCCTGGCATGTTTCCAGGCATGTGGGACCGGGAGCATGGCCACCTCCCCTTGTGAGGTTTGCTCCACTTTGGCACCAGATAGAGAAGCTCAGGGCCACAGTCCAGAGACTGTGTGCCATCAAGGATGGTGAGCAGGAGACAGACTCCCATTGCTGGGCCTTTCACCTCCTGGAGGTGAAGGGTAGATCAAGGTCACCTTCTAGGGCAAGGGAGGACTTGAGGATCTCCCATACTGCCCAGCCAGGGGATTGGACCAAGGTGGTCAATGGCCCCAAGGCCCACTGCACCAAGGTCCCCTCCCCTTTGGAGTATTGCAACAGGTACAAACCTCTTGTAGCCCCAGTAGAGCCTACAGAGATGCCAGCTCCTGCTGGTAATGCAGGCTCACTCACAGCTACTGTCCCTGCTCTCCCTAAGGCCACTCATAGAGTGGTCATTGTGGGAGGCTTCCTCCTGAGGGGGACTGAGGGGACAATCTGCTGCCCCGACCCCATAGCCCGGGAGGTCTGCTGCTTTCTGGGAGCCCATATCCAGGACGTGGCCAAGAGGATCCCAAAACTCATCTGGCTCACCAACCACTACCCTATGCTCCTTATCCATGTGGGCATGAATGACATGGCTCAGAGCAATCCCAGCTGGGTCATGAGGTGCTACAGGGCTTTGGGAGCAGGGTTAAAGGGTTGGGGGCACAGGTGGTGTTTTCCTCGATCCTTCTGGTTTTGGGCTATGGGCTGAGGAGGGAGAAGAGGATTGAGGTGGTCAACCAGAGACTGCAACACTGGTGTCATCATGAAGGCTTTGGCTTCCAGGATCACAGTCTGCTCTTTGGTGAGAGAGGCAGTGGTCTGCTGGGAAGAGACGGCCTCCACCTCACTCTGCTGGGGAGGAGGCTCTTCTCAGCCAGACTGGCTGACCTACTCAACCAGGCTTTAAACTAAGTCTGCCAGGGGATGGGTGGATAACCACTAATATAAGCCCACTAGGCAGCTACTGCATAACAGGACACTCAAGGGAATCCACGCCTACCCCAGCCCTGGAATGGTGTCTACCAGGGAGTGCAAAGAAGCCTAGAGCTTCCAATGGGACACTTACGTGTCTGTACACCAATGCCAGGAGCTTGAGGAACAAACAGGAGGAATTGGTCCTCCTGCTAAGCAAGAATGACTATGATCTCATAGGGATAATGGAGACCTGGTGGGACTCCACCTATGACTGGACCACAGGTATAGATGGCTATACCTTGTACAGGAGAGATCATGCAGATAAAAGGGGTGGGGGTGTAGCTCTGTATGTCAAGGAAAGCTACATGTCCCTGAAAATTGACATTGGCACCCAGGGAGGATGTCTGGAGTCCTTCTGGGTTAAAATGTATGGGGAACATGGTACAGGGGACATCATAGTAGGAGTCTACTACAGACCTCCTAACCAGAAACAAGACCTAGACCAGGAATTCACCAGGGAACTGGCTGAGGCTGCATGCTCTTGGTGCATGGTTGTCATGGGAGACTTAAACTACCTGGACATCTCATGGGAAGAGCACTTGGCCAAATCCCATCCCTTGCAACGCTTCCTCACATACGTGGACAAGGTCTACCTGACTCAAGAAGTCTATGGGCCAAGAAGAGGTAAAGCGTTGCTGGACCTGGTATTGGTCAAAGGGGTTGATCTAGTCAGTGACCTAAGAATCGATGGAAATCTGGGTGACAGTGATCACAAGCTGTTCACCTTTACTATCCATCACAAAGCTGGCAAGTCAGTCAGCAATGCAGAAATGCTCAACTTTAGGAAAGCTGACTGTGACAAGCTCAGGAGGATCATTGTTGAGGCCCTAAGGGACCAGGACTTGACAGGAAGAGGAGTCCAAGATTTCATAGATTTCATAGACATTTGGGCTGGAAGGGACCCCAGAGTATCATTGAGTCCAGCCCCCTGCCCCAGTGACAGGAAGTCATCAGGGATCATAGGATCCCAGCAAGATAAGCTGTGTCCAAATGTGTTTTGAAGGCATTCAAAGTGGGTGCTTGAACCGTCTCAGGTGGCCATCTGTTCCAAACCTTGGGGGCTCAGACAGTGAAGAAGTTCTTTCTTACGTCCAGCCTGAACTAGTCACAGTGGAGTTTGTGACTGTAGATCTTGTCATCCCTTGTGGGGCTCTGGTGAACAGTCATTCCCCCAGATCCTGATGAGCACCCCTGATAAACTCATAGGTGGCCGCCAGATCACCCCATAGCCTGCACTTTTCCAGGCTGAAGAGCCCTATTGCTCTCAGCCTGTCAGCATAAGGTCTGTTTTCCTGACCTCTGATCATGCGCATGGCTCTCCTCTGCACCCTCTCAAGCTTCTCCACATCCTT
>NW_017728926.1:3689351-3748077 GCF_001723895.1 Crocodylus porosus | reverse complement strand
GTTTAGGTTAGATATCAGGAGGCGCTACTTCACGGTCAGGGCGGCTAGGGCCTGGAACCAACTTCCAAGAGAAGTGGTGCAGGCTCCTACCCTGGCAGTGTTTAAGAGGAAGTTAGATGAACATCTTGCTGGGTTGTTTGACCCCAGTGCTCTTTCTTGCCATGGAGGGGGTCGGACTAGATGATCTGCTCAGGTCCCTTCCGACCCTAGAAACTATGAAACTAGGAAACCCAGGAAAAAGCCAGCCTGCTTAATGGTTACTTCCTGTTGGTCTTTCATCAGCCCAAAGGGACCACCCTGCCTAGCGTGATGCAGGATGGCTAGGCTGAGAGCATATTTATACCCAGTATTGGTGTAGACCTTGTAAAGGAACACCTTGAGAGGCTGGGCATCTTCAAGTCAGCTGGTACTGACAGAGTACTCAAGGAGCTGGCAGGTGTCATAGCCCAACCATTGGTAAAAATATTCGAAAACACGTGGCACTCAGGTGAAGTACCTGAAGACTGGAAGAAGGCCAATATGGTACCCATCTTCAAGATAGGGTGGAAAGTAGATCCCGGGAATTACAGGCCAATTAGCTTGACCTCAATCCCCAGTAAGATTCTGTAGAAAATTATCAAAGAGACCCTTCCTGATAAGCTGGCTGATGACAACATCCTGAGGGACAGTATGGGTTTGTTGTGGGTAGGTCTCGCCTGACTAATCCCATCTCCTTCTATGACCAGGTGACATATCACTTGGACAAGGGAGAAGAGATTGACATCATATATCTGGACTTCATAAAAAACCTTTGATCTGGTATCCCATGATTTCCTCATGGAAAAAATTGGCCAACTGTGGTCTCGGCTACACCACAGTCTGATGGCTGGGAAATTGGCTCCAAGGTTGGACCCAGAGAGTAGTAGTCAATGGAAGTGAATCATTATGGGGCTCCATGACTAGTGGTGTCCCCCAAGGCTCTGTCCTTGGACCGGTTCTCTTTAACATCTTTATCAATGATGTGGACATTAGTGTCAGAAATGCACTTGCTAAGTTTGCCGATGACACAACTTTGGGGCAAAGCATCCACACCTGAGGACAGGCTAGTGATCCAGGCTGACTTGGATAAGCTTAGTAAGTGGGTGGATATAAACCTGATGACGTTCAATACCCAAAAATGCAAGGTACTCCACCTTGGGGGAAAAAACCCCTGCAGCATGCTTATAGTGCTATGCTTGCTAGCACCACAGCTGCAAGAGACTTGCGGGTCATGATTGACCACAAGATGAACATGAGCCACCAATGTGATGTCGCAGCTGGTCAAGCAAACAAAACTCTGGCTTGCATCCTTCTCAAGTAAATCTCAGGATGTCATCCTCCCACTGTACTTGGCCATGGTGAGGCCACAGCTGGAGTACTGCATCCAATTCTGGGTTCCACAATTCAACAAAGATGTTGAGAAGGTTGAGAGAGTCCAGCGAAGAGCCGCGTGCATGATCAGAGGACAAGAGAATAGGCCTTCTGATGAGAGGCTGAGAGCCATGGGACTCTTCAGCCTGTAAAAGCTCAGGCTCAGCGGGGACATGATGGCTGCCTATAAGTACATAAGGGGTGTGCATCAGGATCGGGGGGAACGTCTGTTCACCAGAGCACCCCAAGGGATAATAAGGACTAATGGTCATAAATTCCTCCATGACCATTTTAGGCTGGACATAAGGAAAAACTTCTTTACTGTCCGAGCCCCCAAGGCCTGGAATAGACTCCCTCCAGAAGTGGTGCAGGCACCTACTCTGGACTCATTCAAGAATTGATTGGATGCTTATCTTGCTGGGATCCTTTGACCCTAACTGACTTCCTGCCCTTGGGGTAGAGGGCTGGACGCAATGATCTTCAATCCCTTCCAGCCCTAATGTCTAGGAAATCTATGAAATCCTCACTGAGGTAGAATTTAGCAGGCCATCTTTCTTGAATGTGACACTGACACTTGGTTGTGAAATGGAATCTTCACTGCAGTGTGGACTTGTCACCTGGGATTAAAAGTGAATTATTACAAAAATTAAAGGTTATTAAAAACTAATAGGCAAAGTTAAAAATGCGAAAAGGTGATATAAAGAAGTTAGAAGAATAAAATGTTTTTTCCCATAAAAACTGTTATGAGTTCACTTTAGAAATCCGTTTTAACTGGATTTTAATTTAATTTATGGACTTACTAACCTCAAAAGTTATGAGGGAGATTCAAGGGTGAGGATTTACTAATGCAAAGCTATTTTTATTTTTGAACGTACTCATGCTGTCTCAGGAGGTGACAGTGGTTTTGTACAATAGAGATGGGATTTTAGAAGCATAAATTCCAATGATTTTTCGACAAGACTTTTGCTTTTGAGTGATTTAGACTTCTTAAAAATCCAACCCTGACAGCCTAAAGGATCACATCCCATAGAATTTTGTGCTGCTTTTCTATTCATCCATGACCAAGTGACCAAATTCCTGAAATTATTCCCAATGCAAAATTACTCTTGAATTTCTTCAGAGAGTAGTTCCTGGTCTGCAGATCTTCTGCAACCAGCTCACCAGGAATATTCAAAACCTCTGTTGTGGTGCCAAGCTGCATGAGTTGAAAGGTATTGTTTCCACCCCACAAATGGATGATTTATGAATATAATCAACAAAAGTTTCAATTATAAATTGCATTTTCAAGCATAAAATTCTCTAATTGGCATTCAAAATTTGCATAGTTGTTTGTTAGTTCAGCAATTCCAAATTTGAAGCCTGTAAATATTCAAGCATTTGAAGTTATTTTTGTGCATTCACCTTAGCGAAGGCTGATCTCTGGGACATTTGCAGGAAGCTAACACAAAAGAAGTGTGAATGCTGATGAAACAAATTTAATATTTTGAATGAATATGTATGAAAATTGTTTGGCAGTATTCACCAATCTCTGCACAGCATATACAGGCTCCTAAGACTTCTGAAAATAAAAATCTGATTGTTGTATATGGCAGATCAATAAATCTAATACAGGAAAAGGAGGTGTTAAAAACCTCCTAATCTCTCTTATTTCTTTTCCATTTCCTAATCAGTTTAAGGGAAGGGTGACTTCTTTTTGTATTCCTACTCAGTTTGTCTACTTTCTATATTCTTGGAAATGATTTTGCTTTTACATGAGAGATTCGTAAGTATCTGATATTCTCTTTCAATTTTCCTGCCTACATAAATTCCACATCAGATTCCCTTGACATGTTGAATGTTTCTTACTGACAATACCTTTCATGTCTTTTTGGATCAGTCACACTTTGGTACTCATACTGTGAAGTATTCTTTGATTTCATGTGAGTAAATGGTATCACAGGAGGAAGTGCTGACATTTTCTGAGCTTTCAGAATTGTATAGAGCCTTTAATCCCTATCTGTAGCTATTATTATTGACTAGTGTTGAGATTGCTAAAGGTAGTTGGGAGATTTAGGGTGCCCACAGATGTTTAGGGGAGGTGCTCTAACTCATGGTGCATTATACAAAGTGCCATGAGTTAGAGCACTACTACACCCAACAGACATTCACCTGCCAGGTTGCGGGGCTTGCACCTGCTTGCACTTTCAGCACTGCCAGCAGATGGGGACACTCCTGCAGTGAACCAGTGTTGCTGAACCACTCATTTCCTCAGCCCTGCCCCCTCCTCCAAGCTCTGGCTACAGCAAAGCTGAGCTGGTATCTGCCCCTATCAAGAAGCTCAGGCAATGGGTGGGGGAAGGGAGCCTCCCCTGCCTTTTGTGGGTCCCCTCCAGCTACCCTGGATGGGGTACTGGGAGGAGCCAGACTGTGCCCATGGGTAGGGAAGAGGCACTCCCTTCCCCCATCTCCTGCCTAAGCTTCTTGATACCAGCAGCACACACCTGCTGGCTCACAGCTGCTGGATGGGCTTTGCTGTGGCCAGAGCTGGGAGAGTCCCCTTACATCACAGGCCCAGCCCAGCTTTCCCCAGTACCCCAGCTGGGGTAGCTGGGGGCGGTCCCAGGAGGTGAGGGGGCTCCATTCCATCCCACCTGTCCCCAGCTCTAGCCATAGCAAAGCCCTGCCAGCAGCTGTGCTGCTACTGTGAAAAGGCTTGGGTGCGGGGTAGGGGAAGGGAGTCCCACTGCCTTGCAGGCCCCCCGAGGTGCCCCAGCAGGGGTACCTTTCCTACCTCCCTCCCCCACTACACAGGAAGGAGACAATTGCCTCTCCATGATAGTCCCACAAAAGCACATGTGAAAAATAACCCTTGAGGGAACCTGAAGAGAAATTCCCTAACACCTTCAGCTAATAGCTGATTTATCATGTGTTAATTTTTCATGCGATCGACCATTTTAAAAGTGCACTGCAACCATGAACGTGAGTTATGTCATGGCTGTAGTGTACTTTCAGGGACAAGACTGCGTGAAAAATGTATCTTGTGTAAGCTACCTTAGATGCATACCAACCTCAATCCACTAGATGGTCTGGACAAGCTCAATCTGGAGTTGCATGAACACATTGGTTCCAGTGTTTCCTCTTGGCTGCACAGGTGCACCTGGCAGTGTGGCATAAGTGCGCGCCATACAGTTTGCATTTGAAGCCCAGAATCCCTAAACCAATGGGAAACTTCCCTGACAAAGACACTTGCATGTATGCACCTGTGAGATGAACTTGTAGGAAGGGGACATTAGAAAAAGGGAAAACAGGCTGTTTTAGCATGCTAGCTGCATGCAACCTGTAGTGCATAGCTTTTTTTACTCCCTTGACCTGTTGGGACAAACAGAAGGAGGCTTATCATCCACATTCTTTGTCACTGCATTTAAACATCCAGTAAGCAAGACAACTACTGGTATTTGTGACGTGTCAGGACAGTTTTACCAAAGTTACCAGCTTAACGGCTATCAGCCAGATAATGATTTTCAGCCACCATTATCTTGGGCTGGATTTGAATTGGGAAGAAAGATGAAAGGGTTTATTGAATGTTTTAATTCCTTTACACTAGTCAGTCCATTATGAAAAAAATTGCGTCGCTATTATTCTTTATGTGACTTTTGCAGATATCCAGAAAAAAAGCTGGCCCTTCATATTTAAAATGGATTTTCTACAGATTTTTTTTTTTCAAATTTTTGTTTCTAGAAGTTGGAATTCGTTCTTCTGCAGTTAGGCTCCAGCTTTGGTCCTGTTGGTTATGCTATGGTGGTTTTGATCTAGATAAGTGAATCCAATTTAGCTGATTCATCTCTTGTGTTTAATTTTCATGTTAACATAACAAAGTTATATAATGCACAGCAAGGGTCCAGAGCAAGGATTTGGAATTTAACAGGCAGTAGTATGAAAGAACATGAAAAAAGAAAGTCCTTGAAGCTGCATTTTATCTCAGAGGTCTAGGGACCTTTTGAGTTGGTTTAAGTAAAAACCAAAGCTATTGCAATTTAAGAACCTTTGTGTAATCAGGATTAAATTATACATAAGAAACTGGCAGCTCACAAGATAAATTATGTAAACTGGGTAATTTGAAAAGAGAAATGGGACAAGATGCCTGCATAGCCCAAAGAGAGGTTATCTGTTTTGAAGCGAGAAGACCCCATGCCCAAATCAGTGAAGAGAGGCCTCCCAGCTACTTTACTGTCAATAACCACAGCTTTCATCTGAAAAATGCCTGACAGAAAACTAGCCCCATACAAACACTGTTAATAATAGTAACAACTGAAAGAGGATAATGAAACAAAAATCTGTGGCATGTCTGCAATGGGCCTGTCTCACTCAAACAACATAAGAACTAGCATGAACCTCCATCTATAATTAGGTCCACTGCTAACCCCTTCTGCCACCATCCCAAAGTTCAAACATCTTTGATAAATTTCCTCCCTTTCTCTTATCTGTATGCTCTGTTGGACATTCAGCTTCAGCCTGGGATCAGGAACACCATGGGGAGTTGTTCTCATATCACTTCATACAAAACAGAATCCAGGAAGTATTTGAAGTCTTATAAAAAGGTGGGTCCTGGGTTTTTCATCTCGACTCCTATCCCAAGTTAGGCAGAAATGAGAGACATGTTTTTCAACTTTGATCCTAATCTACACGAGACATTTACTGTGGAATAGACTAATTAGCTCTGCAGTAAATATCTCGTGTCAATGCATACGGCCCTATTAGTCTGCAGGAAACTGATTAACTCCGCAGCAGGAGAGTACTTGCAAATAAAAGTACTACCCGGCTGCGGAGTTTTTTTACTTTGCAGCATTGCACGTGTAGACACTGACGGAGTCGGCTGGGACATGAGGGCCTTTCAGTGTGGGGGCTGCCTACCAGCTAGTCCTGCACAGTAGCACTCTTGTGCCTCAGCCAGCCCCTCTGCAGCATGTTGAGCTGGGTCGGAGCAGCCGCAGGCTGGCAGGCTGACCCCCTGCGCCCTCTGCCAGCCAGGGCTGCTCTAACCTGGCTCAATGGGCTGTGGTTCTGGGTGCATATTCAAACAGTGCACCTAAGGGCAATAACCTCCAGTGTGATGTGCAATATGTGCTGAAGTTTATTGCTGCGTGCTAATAGCACATGTACCTGTGCCCAATGCCAATTTGTCTGGGCTCTGCAGGCTCTTTCAGAAATCTACCTAAGCCAAGTGGGAATCACAAATTAATGAATACCTTTATCACCGGAGCTGGTCAAACAATAGAAGAAAACATTCAGCATATAAATCATTCAGTAGCACTGGAGGGTGACATTGGCCAAGGAGCATATTCACAGGGATCTGCTCTTTCATGCACAAACTATATGCATGGCCAAGGGCTTAAGGAGAGGAAAGAGCCAGTTTAAGAAACTGAGAAAATACAGAAAATAATTGCAAGTATAAATGGGTCTAGCCTGAGATTTTGTCACTTTGAATTAACACGGGCAGGCACCTGAACCAGCTGCCTTCCAAGAAGAATTCTTCACTGATTGCCCCAACTATTTCTGCGAGAGGAATGGTGGCAGCTCGTAGCCTCCAGAGGGGGAAGAAAAAACACAGTCGGAGGGAAGCTGGTATTTAAACTTTGTAGAGTGAGAGAGAAAAGGTGTTGTTATGGTAACAAATTGCTTGTATTCTCCAAAGGAAGCACTGGCTCTGTTTAATGGGGGGAAATGCAGGGAAGGCAAAAAGATAATATTTCAAAAAAATTTTAATGAGACATGAATTGCACATTCTCATTCTGTTGGAGTGTGTAATGGTTCAAGAGGGAGGAAGAGTGGCATTTATAACCAGGTCTTGAGTACAGCGTGCATGTGTTCTGTCTGCTGTTACTTCGGCTCTCTGGACTACGCAGAGCCCAGCTTTAGAGACCTGATTCCTTTGCTCATTTTGTTTTCCAAACATGCACTCTTTGTAAAATCGCCAGAGTAGGTGGCACCTTAGGAGCAGCCAGCAGTGGCATCTTCTTTTTTTCCAAGCCCTCGATATGCAGCAAGAGAGGCTGGCTCAGTCCACAGAGCACAATTAGAAAGCCAGACAGTAATCACTGCTGGAGAATTTGACAAAATGGCATGGCTAGTATGGTTCAGTAACACTTCCAAATAGTTCACCCCCGAATCAACTGTTTAAAGAAGAGAACTCAAAAGCGACCTCCCACACGTTAATGGGTAGGGTAGTCCGCAACACCTGAGAGTGCCTGGTTCTCTCTGTGGAAAGGCTCAGGTCAGCACCACAAATGAAGGATGTTTTTTGAGGTCTGGGCAGGCAAAAATCCAGTCCTTGATATTCCCCCCCCTGGTTGGAGGCATAGGAATCTGATGCTGTAAGCACAGGCCTCCAGGCAGCAGAACTGCATGGTCACTTCCCAGATATCAAGGAAACAGTTTCTCCTGTTGCCTTCCCCTACACACTGGGCATTTATTTGGCAGAGGGAAGCAGTGGTTTAGATAAGAAACACAATAATTAGGAACGTGCCAGAAATCAGGTATTAATAGAAGCACCATTAGAGGATTTATGGATAATTTAAGATGCAGCACATTCTTCTAGTGAATGCCTTGTCTGTTTAAAAGCAGTAATTGCCCATTATCTTGCAGCTTCTGATGTGCTTGGCTTGTGCTTGCATGACACATTAAGGTACAGAATATATTTAAAGAACTAACACTACTTTAGAGTACCTGCTCACAGTTTGAAATGCAAGAATCCAATAACACCGAAATGGCAGCTTGGAGGTGAGGGGAAGAAAAAGCACACACAAAGGACCGAATCAATAAACAGGTAAGTGCCCCGTAGCAAGGCGGTGGATGTAGCTATTGTTAACTGCTTAAACTGGAAAAGACAGTTCTGCTTATCTCGAACACTAATAAATTCTGCCTCTCCTATCTGCCGCTTGGTTTTGGCCCCAGAGCATAGATCCTTCTTGCTCATTGATCAAACAGAATATAGTTACCGGTTAAAGGGAAATAAAAGGGCTGTTGCATACTGAGTGAGCTCTGGAGCACACCGCTTGTTTACCTTCAGATAGGTCTTTGGGAATGCTCTAATTTTATTCTTCACAGTATAATAGGCGTTTACTCTTTGCTGCCTATTGCCAGTAAGGAAAAGTCTTTTATTGCTGAATCCAGGAGTGACTACTGGAGGCTGGACAAGATGGCTTCCTGAGGTCCCTTCCAGCCCAAATTTTCTTTGATTCTTTTCTTTTCCCCTTTTCCAGGTGCTGCTGTACAAGCCATCCTGGTTGAATGATAAGACTGTGTTGCCACATGTCAACTGCCATAGTTAATACTCTGAAGATATTCCAGCTTTTGGGGCACAATATTGGAAGAGGTCTAATTTATGTGTCTTTGGTTAATTTGTATTGAGCCAAATGAAATGAGAACTATGTGCGGACTCAGTTTAGTGGACAATGTAATTATTCCTTGTTTTAAGATGACCCCTTTTGGAGGAGGTTGGGCAAAGGAGGTGGTTTCTCAGTTATTCAGATGTTTTCTTGCATGGTTTTCTGCACATCATACTCCACAGCCATAAGGAACTGTACAGCTGTCCTGAAGGACAGTGGATTGCTGATTTGTGAAGACAATGCTCCCAGTCTTTTCAGCACATCACAGTCTCTGGCTTTGGGTGCTACTGTCCCCATGAAAGCCAGAGTGAACACTGATTCAGCTTGGGCAGGTTTGGAAAATGACAACACAGGCATCATCATGCACTCAGGTAAGACTTTAAAAGATGCTTTGTGAGTTTCTGTGCCCAGTTTAAGACACCATGATGAAGTGTGGTTTGCAAAGAGTGCTAAACTCCGACCCTCTGGAAATCAGGGCTGTTTTTAGCATCCTCAAACTAGGGCTTGTGAAAAATCTTGGAAAACCTTAAGCTTATTGACAGTACCTTATTTCTTGCTTGGAAATAAGCATTGCTGGTGAATTATCCCCAGCTCCAGCCAACACCATTCACCCTTCACACTTCCACAGGCAACCTCAAATGTTAATTAATGAAACAACAGTCCTAAAAAGCAGGCTTGCAGCTTGCTTGGATGTTGAGTGGTGAGGAGCAATGGCAGAGCAGCATTCGTTCTACCACAGTGACACCCGAAAGACATAAGCCCTCACATGCTGCTGTTCACTAGGTTGCATTATTGTTTTTCTTGTTAATAAAGGTGCTTCAGGTTTCTGAGGGAATCTCTCCAACCTGTACAGCAGCTGTGACTGTGTCAGACTTCCATTTTCTTGACCTTTAAATCCAGTGGAGCAGAGAAAGGTGTAGCTTATCCATCACAGGAATCAAAGTGGAATTTAGGAAGAATTTACTGAATGGATGTAAGGTAGCACAAATCCCATTTTTTTACAATAAAAAGGCTATAAAATGTTTGAAAAGTTTCGAGTAGCAAAGAAACCCAAGCTTATTGCTGGGCAGCTCAGATGCAGACACACAACAGAGTGCAAAGCTGCAAGGCTTAGGGAAGTGTCAGTTGTGCACAGGTGTGTGAAGTTCTTCACCCATTGGATTTTCATGTTCACCTTCATCCCTCGTCTGTGGAGCCATGTCCCTCTTTCTCTGACCTGGAATCGAAGGGCTGTGCTGTCCCACTGAAGTAGCTTTTATCTTTTTGCTCCTGAAGAGGCCTATGGACATCAAAACTCCATGCAGCAGGCTGCTGCTTCGTTAGCATGTTGGCAGACAGCCCAAAGAAGTCCACCCTCACTATGAGGTCCCTGGTAAGGAGATCGCAGTAGACTGTGGTTACTTTTCTGTCTGCCAGTGCTAAGAGGCTGGGAAGGCAGTCCCAGCAGAGCAATTGTAGTCTTTATTTCCTATCTGCTGAAACAAATCTTTGGTGGTGAAAAGCCTTTCTAGCAGTAAAATGAGAGTCTACATTTTTCAGAGTTCCTACAGCTCCATCCATGTCTGATGAATACATCTCCTCCAGTCATGCTGTCCAGGAACCTTACTCGATTCCTGTCTCCATGGCTTTTAACTGATGGCAATACCCTTTCCTATGTTGATCTTTGTGATTATATGAAGAATTGAATTTGATTTAGACGTAATTGTTCTAATTTGTGCACCCAATTACATATCATTTCTACATCCTGGATTTTGGCTTCCATCCAGCAATTGCAATTAAGGTTTATACAGTGTGTGTGAGATACCAGAGCTGTCAAACATGGGATCAAAGAAAAATGTGAGGACAATTTGGAAGCCCAAACCAATTTAATGAAAATGTCCCTCATAGGGGTTTCAGTTTCAATGTTAATGACATTAATTATTTTGTGTCACACTCTTTTAGAAAGTGATTATTATTTTTTTCTTTTGCAGCGAATTGCATTACTGCTGTTATACCAGCAATGCTGTGAGTCCATGTGGTTCAAACGGTAGCCAAACCCAATTTTAAATTCAAAATGGAAAATCGCTGTCTATTATCCACGTGTTCAGATGAGCAACAATCTTGGCTTTCATCTCTGAGATGTAATATTTTCCTCTCTGACTCAGCAGAGGTGAAAAATATTCCTCAGATTCAGACAGAGCGGAGGTGAAAATTCAGGCGTTCAGAGTTGTGTAGAGCTCTAGATGCGTGTAAGTGAGCTGGACTGAATCAGTGTCAGAGTGAGAGACCGTCAGGAAACTGTGGTCACAGCGACTTGGGAGGTGGCAGTTGGCTCTCACCCTGGACGCTGAAGCAGTGCCCTGCTTACAATGCAGAGGGGTGTCTCTGTGGCTGCTGTCCTTCTGGGTGAGATGAGGGTGCTAATGCAAAAGTCCTGACTGGTTATGGCCATTAAATATTGCAGAGAATTTTTCATGAGCCTTAGCTCCATTGCCTAGACAAATTCCAGTGCAGGTTATTAAAGTCTGCCTCCGTTATTTAGAGTTGGATTTCCAAAAGGGCTGAGCACTCGTAATTTCAGCTGACTCTAATTTCTTCATGTGCAAAATGGGGACAATGATACTGACCTTTGTAAAGCACTTGGGGATCTGCTGATGTAAGAGTGCAGGCCTAATTAGTTATTAATAAGAGCTTTAGCTCCTTAGCACCTTTGAAAATCAAGCCTTCCTTGGACAGGGTTTTTCTTGCTTCCTTCCCCAAAGGTGAGGAATAGGAGAACAGTGTGGTGGGAGCATTCAAGAGGGAGCTGCATTCCAGTACTTTATGAACTGACCCATATGCATCCTTGATCTGCATCCCCAGAGGCACACTTTCCTTTCTTGCAGTAGACTTTCCCTTTCTAGTGTCCCTATGCTGAAGTCTTTGCTGCTGGGTGCCAGTGCAGATACAGGGAAATCAACTAGCTCTTATTTTAAATTGTAAATGGATTGGCAGACATTAAGAGCAGGGAGTGTTATTTGATCATCTTATCTGACATTCTGTAAGACGTTGGCCAGAGAATTGAAGCCAGTTACTCCCACATTGATCCCAGGAGTTTGGGTTTGGCTGATGCATAGCATCCATAAAGGCATCCAGTCTTGACATCCAGAAGACATCGAGCTGCGCAGAATCCACCACTTCCCCTGGAAGTGTGTCCCAGTGCTTAACCACTCTTATGCAAACAAAGAATTGGCCACTATTTCTAAAGGGATTTTTGTCTGTCCTCTGGACCTCCTGAAGCCTTTCTTGTATAAGCCGATCTTTATTGCCTTTTTTTCCTAAGGAGCGGCTGATACAATGGAGTGAAAGACCTTATTGTGATGCTCTCAATGATGAGCCTTTAAATTTTCTCCTTGGAAGGATATTTCCCTCTCCCTCAGATCATTTTTGAACCTCTTGTTTCTTCACAAAGGAGCCTTTCTTTATGGAGCATCCACTCTCTTTCACTTTCCCTTTTCTCCTGGTGGCATTCCAGAAAGCCATAGATGACAATGTTGATAAAGGCTTTTCTCAGTCTCTTCCAATGAGCACAGGGACATGCTCTGGAGCATCACTTCCTTAAATTGCTATTCAGCAGCCTTCAAGAGCTTGGGAAATTCAGCTTGTGAAGGAGAAGTCAGTCCATGATACATGGATGAACCTGCAACTTTCCTGTTGAGAAACCTCATCAGCGTTCCCCACCATTTGCCATTTATTTCTGATCATTTAATTACAGTCACTCTGGTTTCCTATTGTGCCCAGAAGTGACAGTGACATGGCAATCACTGGCAATAATCTCCTGAGTTGCCTTGCTATGAACACACTCTCTGAGTTGCTGTTGTTATCAGATAAATCGGTTTTGATGTATACAACTAGAAATATATATATAGTTTTAAATTGACCCCTTCAAGTTAATTCTGAGCCCCTGCTGCTCTTGAGGCAGGTGGCATCCTTGATTAACTTCTTAATGAATTGCCTGGGTATGGATGTTTCTTGTAGTTTTCTCCAAATTGCAGCAAGTGGAAAGAGCCCTGAACAGTGCTCAGCTGAGGAACAGATAACTCTGAAACCCTATGGGATGCAATTGCAGCCATGCAGCCCTCCAGAGCATGGACAGATATTCTAACAGAAAAAACCAGGAAGGAAGAATTTAAATGCACGCAGACACTGAACTCAGCTTCTAAATGCGTATGGAAGCTTATTGCTAATTATCCCATGGCTGAAACTTGCATGATTTTTTAAGCCACCATTATGGCTGAATTTATACTCTCATCTGTGGTTAAGGAATAAGTTGCATCAACTCCTTTGTGAGCTCCTGAGGTATCCTCTTTCATATCTTTTCTATTCCTTGATCAGGTTCTCTATAAAATAACTTGGCAACAAGAACACTGTCTTTTTCAAGGTCAATGACAAGCAGCTGAAGGTCATGCAGTCTGCATTTGCTTTCAGCGAAAAGGTCTCATAGACAATGGACTTTATTTATTTCTCGTAACATTGAAGCCCAGTGCATAGGTACTGGAAATACAGCTTTCAGCCATTAGCAGATCTGACTAGCTGAATATCTGTCCAGAAAACTCTTAAACCATTCTCATTTGAACTCCGTGATATGCCAGGGCCATTACTCTTTACCTGTCAGATGAGTAAGATGGCCAGGAAGGTAATTTGGGCTGTTTTCACACAAGGGGATAATTAAGGCCAAGCATTATATTGAGAAAACAATCCCTTTGGCCTCATTTGGCTGAGATTTCCGTGTTTGTTCTGTTTACTGAATACTTATGAAAAAACATAATGAGCCAATCATATCTAGTCTTGAATGTGAGCCCACAGCAACTAGAAGCCAAATCTAAATAGTGAAGGCAGGTTTTGTTTGGAATACCTTACTTCAGCCCAACCAGGAGAAAATCCTATGTCCAAAAGACACCAGTAGCCTCAAAGTCTTACAAGTAAAAGATACAAGTGTCTGTGGAGGTGAAGTGAAATCTGGTGAGGTTGAGGAGAAAAATTGATACTGAGCTAAGGAGGAAGGCAGAGTGCTGTTAGGAGAAGCAGTCTGAGCATCCAGGCATTTTACAGAGGACTTTCAAAGGAAATCTCAACTTGCTACATGTTAAAGCTTCTTCTAAGCTTGTGTCTCCCTCACTGTGCTTCCCCTCCTGGATCTAGATAGTGCTGAGGTGCTGTGTTCCCTCCTACTATCACTTTATCATCTGGAACCTTTACAAATTTATTTCCTCTTTTAACTGTGCTGGGAAGGAGCATATAAACCAAGCAGCACACAACAAAGCCTATGCACCTGGACACTTTTAATGGCCTTCTTGAGCCGGCATCTGTGCCTGTTTTCAGTCTGTAGGTGTTATACTCCTCCATGGGGCTGGCTGTGTCTGCAGATGAGTAGACAAAATTAATACAAGCATATGCTGAGCTAATTTGGAGCACCAGGTGAGGATCACACTGTATCTCAGGACACAGGAGGGAGAAGCTGCCCTCAGGACTCTTCACTAGGCCTGCGCGAAGTGGCTAGTATTCGCTTCAGATTTGGCTGATTCAGGGGACAGTGATTCAATTTGGTGATTCAAATCACTGTCCTGAATTGATTCGGCCAAATCTGATTTGGAGATTCAGCCACCACCAAATCGACCGAATCTCCGAATTGGCCCTATCTCCTGCCCACTCTCAATGGATGCCCTGCCCGCTTTCCCAGCTCCTGGCTCTTAACAACAACAACAACAAAAATCCCTGACTTACTGGCTGCTGCCAGGTGCGGGGGAGGGTGATCCCCGCTGCCCCCTACTGCTCCACACTGCGTGGGGGGGCTCTGCCACGAACCCTGAGAAGACCCAAGGCTGCTGCAGCATCCAGTGAGTTAGGGCTTTTTTTTTTTTTTTTTGAAAAGCCAAGAGCTGGGGCAGGCAGGGCAGCCATGCGGGGTGGGGTGGGGCTGGGACAGCAGGCAGGGTTGTGGGGTGCTCAGGGAATCTGGGAGAGCAGGCAGGGTATAGGGCCTGGTAGGGGTTCCCCCATGATTCCTTCCTCCCTCCTCCAGCCCCCCCACCCCTATTTAACAGTATGGAGTCCAGGTCCAGCTCCCTACCACAACGAGCGGGGACTGCCCAAATCACCGAAGCTCTCCAAATCTTTTCTGAATCAATTTGGAGAGCTTTGAATTGATTCAGACCTTATAATTGGTCTCCTGATTTGATTTGGATTCAGAGATTTGGCCACTGAATTGGGCTGAATCTCCTCTGAATTGATTCAGCACCCAAAGCTTCGCACAGCCCTACTCTCCACTATGACTTCTGACCCATCTCAGGTAATGAGTGATATGCTATGAGGGGTATTTTATTTTGTGAAGCTGCATGTGCAGCCACCACATTTTTGATGGCATCTTCATGCCCCTTTGGCTTGGAGGCAAGGTCGAGAATATTTAAGTCAAGGAAACAGGATCCTAGTGTTGGGAGGTGTCTCATTTCTGGGGGATGGACAGGCTAACAAATGGACAGACTTCCCTTACTACAGCCTCCATTTACCTCACAGCCCCCTTCAAAGAGATGAGAAGGTGAGTTGTGCTGCTGTTTTGGGGAACAACAGGGCATCTCCCAAGGGAGCAAGCCTGAGAAGAGGCACGAGGGAGAAGGCTATGCACTGCAATGTTTACCTGGAGAGTCCCTGAATAAAATATTTACCTGGAGAGCCCAAAAACTGATAATGAGTAAGCCACCTTGTCTGCCTCCTTGTCCCTGTCCTTCCAGAGGCAAGGTTTGTGCCTCCTTGCAAAAATGGCATGAGGCATTTCCACCCTTATGTGGTCCTCTTGTCAGAAAGCCTCATTGGCATGGCAGTCTACCACTTGAATCTCTCTGTCAGGTTGCTCTCTCTGTAAAACCCTGCCTCTGCATCAGGTAAGTGGTGATTTAACTGAGTCCTGGAGGGCTGTGTAATGTGAATGTAATGTGTTAACAGCAGGAGGAATCAGGGTGCAGTCTGCAGAGCTGTGCACACTGTTAATTTGGACTGCAACTCCTGGAAACCCCCAGGGGCTGGGGGTCAGGGAGGAAAAGGAAGAGGAAGCTTGAGGCTGGAGTAAGGAGAAGAGAAAGCAGGGTTCACATGGAGCCTGGTCACCCCGCACAGAGGAGTGCGCAGTGGAGCTGGAGAGCTCACCGGCTCAGTCAGCCTGACTGTGGGCTGAAGGAGCTGGACTCAGACTTGGAGGCAGCTGCAGGCTGCTGTTCGGGGCTCTAGGGACTAAAGGGTGGTTTGGAGACATCTCCAGAGGTGTGGGTGGAAATTAAGATGCTTAGTATATGTTACCCCAGTGTTGATGTTTCTTTGCTTTTTACCTGTTCCCGTTCTTAGGCCCATTGGTTGGTTACCTTAATGCCTATGACTTTCTATATAGAAGTGGGAACCCTCCTCTTGCTTCTTGCACCAGTTTCCAGGTCTCAAGGGTTGGCATAGCTGTCATATCACACCTGGAAAGGCTTTAACACAGAGGAGTGGATTACTGGCACCTTAACAAGGCTGCTCCCATACAATCTTTCATCTTCTGTTACAGAAGGCACATTTCAGAGGATTTCCTTGATTTGTAGACATGACTGGATGCCCTAAGCAGTAGGGCTGTGTGAAACAGCACTGTTTTGTTTTGACTTCCATTTCACCATTTTGAAGGACAGTGTTTTGTTTCACTGTTTTGAAGCACTGTTTCATCTCGTTTCATTGAAACTGTTTTGCTGTTTTGATGCATTTCAATGTTTCGGCCGTAGGCTATAATGGGGAATCATGAAAATGCCTATAATTTTGTCATTCCTTGCCTGATTTAGATGAAAATTGCAGAGACAGTAGCCTCATCTGAGGGCATGAAGCTCAACAAGTTTCAAGGAGATAGGTGTAGGGGTTTATGGGAAACTGCACCTCAACCTGTTCAAAGCAAAACTCATATCGCTTGCAGTGGCAGCCTGCTGTCATCCCGCGTGCAGATCTGGGAGCCCGCGTTCCCCAGAAGGGCTGCAGGGCTGTGCTGGACTCTTCCCAGGGGGCACAGGCCCCTGGATCTGCGTGCAGGATGATAGCATGCTGCTGCTGTCAGCTGGGCCCAGCGCCAGCACCCGAGTCTGCCTAGTGCAGGCTGCATTGAGTGCCAGGAGGAACCCAGTGATGGCACTGGCTCCAGTTGCCCTGGTGGAGACCCTTGGATCTGCATGCTGGGTTTCAGACAGCTTGCTGAAATCCCACATGCAGATCAGGGGCCCCTACCCTCTGGGAAGAGCTGGGGAAAGCAATCAGAGAGCTGGGGAATCTAATGGGGCTTGATGTCAATAGCAGAAGAGTCCTTCACCGCTCTTCCCCCTCCCTCTCCTTAGTTTCTGTTTAGGTGCAAGCAAGCCCGGCCTGGAAACTCGAAATGTTTCAAAACTTTTGAAAGGTTTTGAGTGCCTCGTTTCTCTTGGAAGCTATTTTGAAGCCTTATGTTTTGTTTCAATTTTGCTGTTTCAAGGTTGAAACGCATTGAAACAGCTTCAAAATGAAACACCCATCGAAATTTCACACAGCCCTACTTAAGCAGCAGCTGATAAGAAAAGCACTTCCCTCTTCTTTGGCACTAGAGCTGTTGCCTGCCAGCCTCCTCTCAGAGCCCCTTTTCTTCTTCTGCACACAGTTCTCAAAACAGCCTGGACTTACGATTTTTGCGTGTCTTGCCTGTAGAGCTGCTGGCTGATGGAGCTGTGAAAGATGCAGGTGAGAGAGACTTCCAGTGAGTGGATTTGGCAGAGATTCTCTCCTGTTGAACCTTTATTGTTCGCAGACACTACCCAAGCTCCCAGGCAACAACCCAGGTACCCCATTATGCAGACATCCATTTTAATGCTTTGATGGAACCTGAGCTCTTTGAAGAACATAGCCCTCGGTGTGGATGCTGAGCCCTCAAAAATATGGTTCAACCATGACAAGCCAAATATAAAAGCCTGATCAGAGTGAGGGAACTCAGCCTTTCCCCTCACCACTGAGACCTGTGCTTACAAAAGACAACACACACCCTTCACACTTACTCATTCACTTTTCTCTCTAAACTTGGCTACAATGTGCTCCTCCCAGGAAGGCTACCAAACAGTCCTAGGAAACACTCCTTCCCTGGTGCCAGCCACTCATACGAGATTCAGCACAACTCCCTATAGCATACACAAGGCACAGAGAGCAAACACATCTAAAACACACTGTAGCACACCTTTGCCACAATAGCACACAAGCCATCCTTTCACATGCCTGTCTGTCCACACGCACACTTCCCCCATATATACACTACCACCAAATTCGCTCTCCTACTTCAAAGCAGCAAACTTCACAAGGACCATGCATGCATACTACTGCCCACAGGTGCACATCGGTCCCTTACTCACGTCTACATGCAGCCTCTGATTAGCTGACTTTTAGGAGCTGCACATAAAAAGCTGTCAATCTCTGGTTACCACAAGTAAGTGCAACTTCCCCTAGCAGCTAAGGGGTTACTGAAAACACTAGAAATCTCCTCCTCTCTCCCCTCCCCCTGTTGCCTCCCACCATAATCTCTTTTGTTTGGTTGTGTTAATTGAACTTTCTATTCATAGCTGATTACTGGAACCAGGTTGAACTCATCTACATGCAATTTGCATAAAGAGATATGAAGTGAACGTCCCAAGTTTCTGTTATCAACCCCATAAATGCTCTTCTTTCATTAGGAAAAAAACATATTGGGCCAGAACAGGAACCAAAATTTCACCTGGGCCAGTAAGTCACATGATGATCTAGATTCCATCTCACTGAAAAGGGGGCAGTGGACAGCTCAGCTCCCAATTATAGAACCATTGTTTTGCTGGCACTGTAACAGGTATAATAATTTATTAATAACATGCTGCAGGAAATAATCATAGTTTTATTAACTGCCCTCTACCTGAGAATCTGAACACCTTAGAAAGGCAAATGAGAACTTGGTAAACTACAGAGTTATACGGCTTTAATAGTTCCAGTACTGGAAAATCAATACAGCCTCCTGAAGTGTTTGAAATTATGGTGTTTTACACAAGGGGTGCCCACAGAGCCATGGCATCTGGCCCACAGGGCTCCCTACAGGTTAGGAAATTTGGTGGTGGGGGTGCAGTTGCCATTTATAGTACCACCTTCCCCACTGCCAAATTCCCATGTCCCCTCCATTCACGCAGCAATACCCAGGCTGGGTCAGGCCTCCTTCTCCCTGTGTGGCTGAATCAGGGCTAGGATGCCTGTTGGCCCCTACACCCTCCACACATGTGGATGGGGCCCAGCCGTATCCAGCTAGGCCACTGGATAGGGGTTACCAGCCAGATCCAGCCCATGGACAGACCGGGTACTGCCCATCCAGCCTACCAGGCAAAAAGATTAATCACCACTGCTTTATAACATTATAAATATTCCCATTTAGGAAACAGAGTAACTATACTAGGATAAGTCACATGAATGCTAGTAAGAATGTGTCAATACTAACGTTTTTCAGGTGTCACTCTTTTTGGTCAAGTGCTTATATGATTCAAAACATAGCGTAGACCTTAGTTTTCCTTCTTCCATTTCATAAATAGGGACACTGAAAGATTAAGTGGCTTGATCAAAGTAAAATACATTACTAGAAATAAAAACGGAGTCCCCAGAGTTCTGGCTCTGAGCCACTAGACAGGACTGCACCTCTGTAGCTGAGGAAGGGACAGCTCTGTGTGAAAATGTAGATGATTGAACATGTTATTTTCATAGAATCATAGAATCAATGAGTGGGAAGGGACCTAGACAGATCATCTAGTCTGACCCCCTGCCACGGGCAGGAAGGAGCACTGGGGGTGGCAGGGGTCATAAGACCCCAGCCAGGTGCCTATCCGGTCTCCTCTTGAAGACCCCAGGGAAGGTGAGAGCACCACCTCTCTGGGGAGCCTATTCCAGGCTCTGGCCACCCTTACCGTGAAGTAGTTCTTCCTAATATCTAACCTAAACCTATCCTCCCTCAGCTTGTGGCCATTGTTCCTGGTAACTCCAAGGGGGGCCCTGGTGAACAGACTTGCCCCGAGTCCCTGCTGGTGGCCCCTGATAAGGTCGTAGGCAGCCACAAGATCCCCCCTCAGTCTCCTCTTGAGGAGACTGAAGAGATTCAGGACCCTCAGCCTCTCCTCATAGGGCTGGCCACGGAGGCCCCCGACCATACGAGTGGCCTCCTCTGGACCCTGTCCAGGTTCTCCACATCCTTCTTGAAGTGCGGCGCCCAGAACTGGAAGCAAGACTCCAGCTGCAGCTTGACCAGCGCTGCATAGAGGGGGAGCAAGACCTCTCTGGACCTGTTCGTGATGCCCCTGTTGATGCATGGCAGGGTGCGGTTGGCTCTGCCTATTGCTTCATTACATTGGCAACTCATATTCATCCTGGAGTCAATCCTGAAACCAAGATCCCTCTCTCCCTCTGTGCTGCTGAGAGGGTCAGCCCCTAACCTATAACCATTTTGTAAAGGAAAGGAAGAAAAAAGTCATTTAGTATAAGAAATTGTTAAAAGAAATAGAAGGATGCACACATGCAGGGAAGGTAATAGGGCTGTGCAAAGCTTCGGTCCCTGATTTGATTCAGCAGAGATTCGGCCTGATTTGGTGGCCGAATCTCCGAATCCTAATCGAATCAGAGGACCCTTTAATCTCTCCAAATCAAATCAGAACCCTCTGAATCGATTCGGAGAGATGGGGGGCGGGGCAGGGCTGTGGTTGCAGGGAGTGAGAGGCCTGGATTTGCTTTCTGTGAGCTAAGGGGCCAGGGAGAGCTCTGATTTTCCATGTTAAAAAACCCCAAATCAAATACCAAAATGTATAGGTATTAAGAATTATTTTATTATAGTGCTTGAGGCACTGGTAGGCTTCCAAACTGCTTTAAAATTGTAAATATATCAAGATAACGTGTTCAACTTATACATACATACATACATGCATATATATATATAGATATATATAAAAATTATAGTGGCCTTTCATTTTAATCACCGATTTTGGGGTTTTAATCAGAATCTGTGATTTTTTTTATCATAGAATTTGTGATTTTTTTTTTATTAGGGAAAACCTGGATCCCCTATCACCACCTCTTTCTGCTTGGGCCATTTCAACAACCAGTTCTATATCTGGGAGCTAAGGCTCAGAGGTCTTGGTCCATGCTTTGAGAAATGTTCACTGGTTTTGGATTCTTCCAGATATTTGAAAGTTTGAGCCTGTGGGACCTGCTTAGGATCATCCTGGGAATCAGTGGTGGAGCTAGTATTTAAAGTCTGCTTTCATGTGTCCCAGTACAGTGCCTTCACGACCTTCTTGGTCTATGGTAATTCTTGGTAATTTCTTGGTACTTGGTAATTAATACAAATGATTGCTTCTTGGTAATTTGTGGTACTCCAGTGCCTCCTAATGACCCCAGTCATAGAGATGAACCCCTGCTGGTAGGGACTGCACACACACAACAAGACTCTAGAGCACCTTTCAGTGTGATTACAAGACAACAGAAGATAGCTGGTTACAGCCTGGCGGAGCCAAGGAAAATGTTAAGATGCTATTGGTCAGCGGACAAAACCCTGAGAGCAGTGCACCAGATTTCTGGCTGCTTTGAATGACCAAAACAGCACAAAACACTTGCTTCAAAGGACAGAATGTGTTCCAATGCATGGCGAACCCGTGCAATCTTTATACATGTTAACATACTGGGCTTCCAGACACAGGAACTACTCTTGCGAACGTGGCTTTCAATGGGGCCTTTGTTAGTTTTTGCCTCTTGTGCCACATGCCTTGTTGCAGCTCCTTCTTTGTTCTTTGTCTCGGAAGATTGCTGTTGTATCCAGAGGGTCGAAGCACCTCTTTGAATCTAAGGCTTACTTTTAGTTCACAAAGAATCAGACACTTGATTTGGGAAAAAAAGAAAAAAAAATCAAATCTCCCCTGGTATTTTGTTTTGCTGAAAACACATATTAGCCTTTTGATCTCTAAAATGGGCTTTTGAGAATGAATGTAGCTCATAATTTTCAGGATTTTAACAGAAGGGTATATAATAACCTTCTGGGTGACATAATGAGTAGTTGTGTTTCTGGAGCTAACAGTTTTTCTAGGTCTCTGTGCACTTCAGCTGCTATTTAACACAATTATTTTCCTTTGTTAGCTATAAAAGTGCTTTTGAATGCTCTGACCTTGTAGGCCAGCAGTACTGTCAGAGGCAGTATTCCTTCTTCTGTCTTGCTGATGTTGCAGTGGTTACAGTATGGTTTTGTCCTTAAAGCTCCTGAGACCATGACATGTTTTCAGTTTAAAAAAAAAGGAAGTTTAAGAAATAGAGAATGAGAGAGAGATTTACTCTTGGAGCAGGATTCTTGTCACCCCTGTGTAAAGCAAGAGCAATTCCCCTGAAATCAACCAAGTCATGTGGTACAAATGAAAGGAGAATGAAGCCTACATGTGGGCTGACTGCTGATGAGAAATCCCTCTGGCCCAGGTGCCGTCCCTTCATCTTGAAGCTGCCGTGTTCTCCTGCTAATGTAACTGCTAACGTGGCAGAGGCATGCTGGTTCATCTCTTTTAAAACCATTATTACTGCTGCTTTGACAGTTAGCCATGTCTGAATGCTCCTCTCCTCTCCACGACTACACTCTTGATTATGTAAATCTTTGGTTAAAAAGGCCAGGCTAGATAGATGCATTATGTGCATGCCACAAATGCATTGCTCAGTTTTTACTCTGCAAGAAATAAGCCTTGTATCATAATACTGTGTCTTGTCTAATTCAAGTGTTGCCCACTCCTTTCAAATACAGCAATTCGCTTCCATAAATAATTAATGCCATGGTCTCTTCTGGCTTCCTCCTCTTGTACTCTCTGCTAATCCCAGTATTCTGCTGAAAGCCTATTTCTTATTAATTGCTTCTGTTCTACACCAGTTTTTATCCTTAGAGTCATTCATTAGTAGCCTTGTTAATGTTTAGATATTCCATTCAGGGTGACCTTGTCCCCAGACCTCTCCCTATTGTTATATCCTATTAAATCAGCATGGAGTAACAGTATTAGAGTGGAAACAATTTACCGCTTAAATAATTTATCTAGATTCAGAACAGAAAGTCTTTTGAAGAGATTCATCAGCTAATAAAGAAAATTGATTCTGGAAGCCAAAGTCAGTAAGAGGTTAGAGAAACACCATGGCATTTACACGGGCTTTGTTTCATGAGGTTCTCTGTCGTCATGTTTGCTCTGATACAGTGACACTGTTCCATGCCTCTTTAGCAGGTCAGACTTGCTACCATTTAACACTCTTCTTTCCCTTCCTTTGGCCATCTCTGAGATTACTCCAGTTTGCTGAGAGTAGTTTGCAAGAGGCTGCCTGAGGAGTAAAAAGTGTTGGCAAACTATGGAATTCCACCTTAGTTTGAATGGGTGTTAAGCAAGGCTACATCATCATCCCTCCAACTTTTCTCAATATTCCTTGCCATGATGCTACATCTGACCACCAACAAGCTTCCAGCCAGAGCAGACCTAACCTACCAAATGGATGGTAAGATGTTTACACTCAGCTGACTCCAAGCCAAAACCAAGACCACCCTGACCTCAATTATTGAGCTCTGGTACACTGATGATACTGTAGCTTATGCTTACTTGGAATCTGCCAAGGCATACAAGAAAATGTGAGTGACACTTAACATTGAGAAGACTAAAGTCCTCTGCCAACATGCTCCTAATGAGCAGTCCCCAGCTCCAGTAATCCAGATCCATGGTGAGACTCTGGAGAACACCGAGTATCTCCTGGAGCCATCTCTTGCAGAAGGCTGACTTCAACGAAGAAATCCAACATCACCTCAGATGTGCAAGTACAGCCTTTGGATGCCTGAAGAAATGGGTGTTCGAACATTGCGACATCAGATCCCAAACCAAACTCATGGTTTATCAAGCAGTCGTGATCCCCACTGTTGAGGATAAATGTGTAGGACTTTAATCCTCAGTGCATTGATGTCTTCCCTGTTCTTAGCAAGCTAGGAGGTGCAGCAACTACCCCGTCAGCCCTTCCTTGGTGTTTTATTCTCTCCTGCCATGTCTTTAATGTTTCTCAGGAGGATATTTCTCAGTGGAAGAATCACTTTGGACTCTTGGCTGAACTAATTAACGGGGATCTTTCCTCCCCTTCACCCCAACCTAACCACACCTTAGTAGCTGAATCTGACATGGCAAACAACTGGCTGATGTAACTACTGACTGGGCAAGTTAAGCCCTGTTCTAACAGACCCACAGTACTGGATCCCAGCCCCCCTGCTAGCCCCTCTGGGGTCAGGCTGGCCCATCCAGGCACACATCCCAACCACAAACATAAGCCTTCAGCAAAGGTAAGTACAAATAGAATAAAAAAAAGGAAAAAGAAATCCTTCATAGAAAACAGGAAATAAATGAAAAAAAAATCATACACTGTCTCTTTTAGTTCCTAAGGAGCAGTACTGCTCTCCAAGAGGGCTGATCTCGCTGGCTGCTCACTTCTCTCTTTCCCACCTATTTGCAGGTGAAGGGCTCTGCCTGGCCTGACCTTGTCACTCTAGGTCCAGCCACAGTATCGCCACTGACGGAGGTCCTCTGACCCCCCTTGCGTGCTCGCCGATGTACTGTGCCAGCTCTGCTCCCTGTAGACATGCATCGTGAGGGGAGTTCTCTGGCGCTTCTGCTTCTTTGATGCTGGACTCTCCCCCAAGCTGCACCGAAAGTACTCTGTGCAGCTTGTCCTGGACCAATGCAGAGTGAATGCTCGCTCTGGAACTGCCGTGTTCTGGCGAGCGTGCCAGCAGCAGTTCTCTAGTTGCCTGTGGTAAGTAAGGGGAAGTTATTTCTCCCCCTTCCATTCTCTTATTCTGACACCCACTTTGCAGTATGGAGCTGAGTCATGGATAAGTCATAGGAGGTATCCAAACTTGTTGGAGAAGTACCATCAACACTGCCCGTGGAAGATCCTCCGAATCCAGTGGGAAGACAGATTCACCAACCTTAGCATCTTCTGGCAAGCCAATGTTGAGGCAATGATCATTTGACATCAGATTTGTTGGGCTGCCCATGTTATTTGGATGTCCAACTTCAGACTCCAAAAGCCAGTTTTATTTTCCCAGCTCAGCCAAGGCATACATTCAAGACGAGGGCAGAGAAAGCGCTTCAAGGACATCCTCAAGGCCAGCTTGAAAAATGCAACATTGATGTCAACTTGTGGGAGCAGGGCCAGATTAACACATAGGCAAACTAGACACATGCCCAGGGCCTCAAGTGAAGAAGGGGCTCGAAGAGGCCCAGTTGTTCAGAAGCAACACACACACACACACACACACACACAGAGTATTAAGTAGGGGCCACAAGTTTGTTTGCCTGGGGCCCACTAACAGGTTAATCCAGCCGTCTGTGGGAGATACTCATCCAGCACCACCCCCAAAGGGAGGAAGAGTCTGCTGCGGGGATCTCAGTACTTTGAAACCTCAGGAAGACAACAGAAGATAGAAGAGCAGGAACGGCAGAAACAGCATGTTGCAGACCAAATGAGGAATCCGGCACCACCCACCTTACAAGCTGCAGTAGCATCTGCCAGTCCCAAGTAGGCCTCAGCTACCATCTTCAGACACACAGATAAGACAGTCGTGGAAGGCAATCATCCTTGACTGCGAGGGATTGCCGAAGAAGAAAATGTGGAACAAAAGTGAATATAAGACCTTTGTTTGGGTGGAACCACTCATCGTTTGACACCTTATTTGTCCTGCCTTAATAATGTTTATGATGGCACAAATTGTGAGCAAATAGATATTGCTACCCTTTGTCACACCACATCACAGGAAAATTGTTGGCATGACAAAAGGTAGTAATAGACTCTGCTGCTTTCTTGCAGTGGACATCTATTAGCTCAGTGGCAGGAAAATATGGTCAGCCTGAGCTGCTCTCCAGCCACCCCAGGCCTGCTCTCCAGCCCCACCAAAGCCCTGAAACACTGGATAGCTTCCCTGGCTTACAAAGAGGCACCCTGGAGAAGCTCAAGATGCCTCTCCATAAATGGGGAAGTTGGGGTTCCCTGCTCAACCAGACCCTCCTCCCCCCCAATTTTAGGAGCTGCGCTGAAAAACTTGATCACAGGAGGTAGGTCTGACTGAGCCAGGAAAACCCTGATCACCCAAAACTGACTACAGAGACTGCATTGTTCCTTGTCCTGCACTATTAGCAGTGAGACAAGGAGTGACATGTTTTGTCCAATGCAGATCATCTATGCAATGACACACTGTAGCAGAATTGATCTGCTCCATTCAATGAGGTTTTGAGAACCAGAAATCAGAGAAAGCCGTTTTCTGAGGTGGGATGAGTATCCCAATGAGATGAGATGTGAATCATTGTGCTGTGAAATCAAAATGCTGCACCACTGCTGCAAACACTGTAAAGCAAGCCAGGGCCACAATGAGCAAGTGGAGCAAACTCCCTCCCAAGCACTGTGTGCACATGGGTACAGTGCGACTGAAAGTGGCTTTGATTAATGCAGCGAGTTATTAACTCCCAGCCACTTGTGACATTCTGGGTTCATTTCCTAGCAAATGCCGCATCCCATTCCCCTCTGCATTGGCTTATTTTTTGCCTGAGCTGATTGTAAAGCTGGTGTTGGACACAATGTAGAAAAAGGTAACTGTGATTTTAAGACTCATAGTTGAAACTCTGCCACAAAGGGCATTGACCACATGATATGAGTAGCCAAACCACATGATGCTAATATGATCTTCTCTTCTGAAATGCACAGTTCCCTTTGTAGTTTGGCAAGATGCTTGTATGGAGCTTGGTAGACCACCCCACAAGCTCAGTACAGGACTGTTCTGATGTTAGGCGTTTTGTGGCATGCTCAGCCTTCATCAGACTCCACAGAGCCCTCTTGGTTCAGGTTGTGCAGGCTCACACAGTAATGGCTTGGCATTAGACAGATGATGAGCTCCAAGAGAATATCAGACAGGGAACCAAAATATAAATTACAGACCTCTTTGTCTGAAGGAAGCATCCTCTACAACTGGAGAAAATGCATTGGGAAGCCACACCAATCTTCTTGTGAGGGAGCTACTGCATGGCGGGGTAGTAACCTAGGTCAGTCTTCTGGATGACAAATGAGTCTGGTGACAGATATGTTCGAGAACACCGTGGGTTTTGCTGCCCCACTGGACTGCACTTTGAGCAGTATCACTGAAAAGCAATTTGCTTTTTGTCCTCCATTAACATGAAGTCTCCATTTGGAGATGCTTCTTCTACTGTGCAGGTTAGGAGACAAACTGAAAACATGGCGCAGAATGTGATAGCTAGGAGGTGGCTCATTGCACAATCAATGGTATCATAGCCAGAGTATTATGGATCCAGATTGGTCTTGGCAGTGATGTCAGGGGTGATGATATGGAGGAAGTCTTGAACAAAAACAAAACAAAAAAAAGAAACAAACCCTCTCAAAATAAAGGCTAACAACAGAGATTTATGAAAGGAAAATTGAATCCAAGAAAAAAGCACCAGAAGTGCTGAAGGGCAGGGTGAGCAGAAAGCAAATGAGCTGGTGGAAGAGCTTTACTTCCTGCTGATCTACAAAACATCCAAGTCCTGGTGAACTGATTAAAACAATTCTGGTAGAAAAGTTTTTACATTGGCCTTTGTCTTACAGGCTGCATTATTTGTGCTTTGCCCCTGCGTAAGTTGTAAATATGTTGGCTGGGGAAAGTCTCAAAGGGTGTGCTTTTTTGAACAGTGAAAGGGATCGAGATACTGCCTCATTAATTCCAGTAAATTTAGTGTGGTTTTTTTTTTTTTTTGGATCACCTGCATTGCTCTGGGAACCTTGACAGGAGTCCTTCCTCTTTCGTTTCACACCTGACTTTTGCTCTGAGGTTTCTGGGTTTTGAAGCATTGTGGTTTGTAAAAGGGCTTTAAAAATTAATCTCTTCATTGTTTGCATTACACAAGGACCACAGGAGAGAAAATAAGTAGCCCGCTTAGACACAGCAGCAACATGTTTTCTTAAAAGGGAAGTCCCCCTCTCCCTGACCTGGCTAGTTTCCCTGTGTGTCAGTGGTGGGAGTTTTTGTAACGTGAGCACAAAAAAGATCATTATCTGGTTTGTAAAATATGACACACACAATACTTCATACTTTGACCTAATACACAGCAGTCCAGAAAGGGGGGGGGGGGGGCAGAGAAAAGAATCCATTTGACAATGGGTTGTCTCTGTTGAAATTTAAGGTGCCTTCACAGCATCCCTCTTACCTGTCTCATAAAACACACACGCACAATTTTCTGTCCCTCCAACTGCATGCAGTTCTTAGAACAGCTTAGAAACGCGTTGTAAATAGTGAGGCATTTCATGAGGCCAGGGCAAGTGCCAGAGTCTCTGTTAGTTTAGAAGCAGTGGGCTATCAGTCTTTCTATCGATCTCCTTCTGCATAGATCATTCCAAGTAACCACGCTAGCACAGCAAGTACAGTCAAAAGGGAGGTGGAAAGGTCAGGGATTTAAATCCCTGGCAGGAGTCTGAAGTTATTTGTTCTGACATTATAAACTTCACTTTCGAAGTGTGCTTTTAACACATCACCATTTGAAGGGCCACAAGATAATGTAGGCTATGTCCTGGCACACCCCACAGAGTTTCTCTATTGGATACTGTAAATCCTTGCCTTTTAAATGACCTAATACCTCTCAGCATGATTGGCTGAGTTGAGCCTTCTCTCAGACTAAATGATACAGAGTGATACTTGTCTTAAGGAAGTCTGCCCAAGGGGCTGACAAAACTTGGCTGCTTAATAGAAGCAAATCTCTAACTAAAGGTCGAAGAAAATTGTACTGAAAACCTTGGGGGTACTCTGAAGTGATTGCTTATGACAAGGGATTTCCTCTGAGACTCTGCCTGCCCAGGCCAATTGCATTTGTGTGTGCTGTTTGAGATAATGATCCCAAAGAGTGAAGCTTGAGTGAGTGGGATACCCCCAGCGGCGGGTACTCACCTCCAGAATTCCCACTAGTTAGAACTGCACCGGAGCCTGAGTCTAGGCATGTTCAGGGAGCAGCATTTTACCACTTATTGTGATGCGCTGGTCAGCACTGAGCCTGTGAACCTGGTCTCTCTGTACCTGCTGTTCTCTGGCTCCGTCACCACTGAATCTAGTGACCTCACCTGGATTAACTATCACTCTCAACACCCCCCTGAGATAGGGAGAGCTGTCTTGTTCTCCCTCATCCCTATGATGCAAAGTCCCAGAGAGAGTAAAAAGCCTTTTTAACATCCTGCGGAGAAACTGTGGGCACTGAGCCTAGATTCCCTCCTCTCCACCCAGTGCTGTAAGTACAAGCATATCCATCTTCTTCAGTCACAGTGTGGAGATGCAGTGTGGTAGATTGGCTCCTCTGATTTCTGCAGTTTTAGCCAGGTCACATGACAGCAGACACTGCACTGTAGGGGTGTGCGAAATGGGCCCTATTCAATTCAGGGACAGTGATTCGATTAGTTGATTTGGATCACTGTCCCTGATTCGATTCAGCCAAATCTGAATCTGAAGATTCAATGCTGATTCAACATAGACACAGCTTTAAATGTTTTTTCTATATACCTCAAGGTAGCAGGGACAACTCATGAACACTGTGACCCTGGGGAGCATGGATCATACCACAGGAGCTTGGGGGGCCCCATGCGTGCTCAGCAGTGAACCCGGAATTGGACTGCAAGTACTTCTGGTCCACATCTGGGTCCACTGGGGAGCATGCGGCCCCTCGCCCCCCCATGCCCCCTGGTCTGGCAGTCGGCAGCAGAGGGACCCCAGGTCCCCCCCAGACCCAGGAGGCACCAGTTGCTGAGCCGGGGAACATGGGGGCCCCCCAGTGTGCTCTCTGGCAGACCCAAAGTGGACCAAGCGGAAGTGCTTCTGGTTCATTTCTGGGTCTGCTGCCAAGCGCGTTGGGGAGCCCCCTGCGATTTTGTGGGACACTCCATGTACCCCAGCATTGCAGCATTCACAAGCCACCTGCTACCTTGAGGTATGAAGAAAAAACGTTTAAAGCTGTGTCTATGTCCGAATCACTGAATCTTTCTGAATCTCTCCAAATTGATTCAGAGGATTCTGATTCTATTTGGAGAGATTAAAGGGTCCTCTGATTCAGTTCAGATTCAGAGATTTTGCCACCAAATTGGGTTGAATCTCCACCAAATTGAATCAGGGACTGAAGCTTTGCACAGCCCTACTGCACTGATTGGCACCTGCAGCACTAGCATGCTTGTATTACACAAGGACCTCCATGGTAATTGGAAGCATACTCAAGTGTGCATGCTGCTTAAGACATCAGCCAGTAGCCTAACAGGTTACCTGGATGAAGGAACAGGTGCTTCACACTTGATAGAAGGGAATGCTCAGCACTTCAGCTGAGTGAGAGAGAGTGTTGTCTTTGCAGAAACGAGGCCTCTCAATTTGCCTGCATGTCCAAGGTTCAGTCACACAGGCTTTTACAATGTGCTCCTGGCCCCTCCAGGAACAACAATGTTTCATGCTACAAAATCTTTTAAACAAGTGGCTAAGCATGGAGCAAAATTTGTGAGCTGACCTGTGCATTAACAAGCTGACCTCAATTAACTCAGACAAGTCTTGGTGAATTTCTCGCTCTTTCCTTCTATACTTGGGTTAAGTACAGACAGTCAAAAATCCCGAGGCTGAATCGATTCAGCCTTTGCAGGTTAGTTTAAGATGCAGAGATTAAACTGAAAAACAGCTGGACACACATTTACTTTTGATTCAAGAAATGAAGCCACATGCCTGCAGTAGCTCAGGCCAGAAATTGAGGGGTGCTAGAACTTGGCTGTCTGGCACATAGCCAGAATGGGCTGTGTTTGCTTCTTCTTCCTGCTGCCCCCGAGGGCTCTGGGATTAGCAGTCCAGAATCACATAAGTAGGAATCTGCAGGATTGCTTATCACTTCCTCTTCATGCTTCCAAGTGCCTCTGGGATTTGTAGCTCACAGTCACAGCCAACAGTAATTTTAAGCAGGGCAGCTCTATACTTGGGGGAAGAGGGGCTTAACTGGGGAAAGGGGGTTTTAACTCCTCTCCCCTGGCCTCAGATCCCAGCTGGGGCTTCCCTAAGGGGGCAGGCAGTCCCTGCCTGCCCCCCAACTCTTCTCTGCTCAAGCAGACAGCACAGCCCAACCCAGCCCAGGGCTGGAAAGCATTCTGTGGGATGCTGGGAGACTGATTTTACTTAAACCAGGAAGGGGTCTGGGACAAGTTTAATCAACTGGTTTAATCCAAATCAGCTAAGCCTAATACTACATTCAACCAAGTTTATCTTAAACCAATTTCAGTCATTTCGAAACTGGTTTATGTGCACTAAACGTCTCTTCTGTTACAGGTTTAAACCGGTTTCTGATGACTTAAATCAGTTTGGCTAGGGTCCGACATTACACACAAACTGGTTTAAGTGATCAGAAACTGTTTTAAACCTGTAACAGAACAGACGCTCAGTGCACATAAACCAGTCTGAAAATGGATGAAACCAGTTTGAGATAAACCTGGTTGAATGTAGTACCAGACTTAACTAGATTGGGTCAGACCAGTTTATGCAATGTCTGTCCCAGACCTCTCCCTGGTTTAAGTTAAACCAGAGTCCCCCACCATCCTGGCATGCTCTCTGGGCTTGGCTCTTTGCTTCAGAAAGCTGGGTTGGCCCCTCCCCTCTGCTCCCTTGTTGGAGCGCCAGCAGAGACTTTCAGGGACAGCAGTGTCTGCCTGGCTTCCCTTGCCCCTCCCCCCCCCCCTTGCTGCTTGCTGCTTGCTGCTCAAGCAGGGATTTCCCACTCCCCCAACTCCCTCCCTCCCACAGCATGTGGTATGCTAGCTAATGCTGAGAGGTGTCTGTGCAAAGCAGACAGGACAACGTCCACTTAGGGCTTTTCGGAGCTAATTAATAAGTAGCTGGTAATGTCCCTCCATTCCTTCCTTGGAAAAAAGTTGTTTAAGAAGATGTTGAACTAATGAGAGAGGCTTTGTTTTCTGAAGGGGTGCTAAATGGTGATAACAGCTGATAAATGCTCTGTTATCAAGGAGTGGGGGAACCCCTCCCTAATTAAAGCGTATTGCTGGGGCCTGGCCATGCCCCCCACCTCCAGCTCAGTTCTGTGGAACAGAAGGGAGGGCTGCTCTAGTGCCCCCTGCCCTGGTTTCTAGCCTGAGCCATTGCAGGCATATACCTGCATTTCCTCAGTCCAGAGGAAATGTGCTGGCAATGTCTGTACAGTTACAAACTGGTTCAGCCTAGTGGGTATACTAACCTGCAAAGACTGAATCAATTCAGGCACAGGATTTTTGAATGTCTGTCCTTAGCCATTATATGTAACTACTGTCCCTGGCCTTGGAGGCTAGAAATGTTTGAATGGGCAAAAATGTAAAACATTGCATTTTTTTGCCTGCTTGTCATTGGGTTTATTGAGACTGCAAGCTCTCGAGTGTGGGGCTCGGGGGGAGGGGGAGGGAAGGGAGGCAGGGAAAGAAGGTAAATCTTCCCATGTAGTTGCATATGGCTTAGCACAATTCAGTAATACATTTCTGGGCTCAATACATGCACAAACACTTGCAAGTGGAAGAAAAATTATTCTAGTGCCAGATTCTTAGCTCTACAAATGAAGGCAGTGGGAGCTCCACCTTCAGTGCTGCCAGTGGAATTTGTCCTTAGAATAGGAAATCAGCCAACTCTGTAACTAAATCATAATCATTAGATGATATGACTTAAATAGGAGTGTTTAATTTTTCTAAGTTTGATTTAATTTAGACTTTAATGCAACCGCTCTGCTTCTAGACTCCTATATGTGGAACAAAATAAGTTAATTGTGCTGGCAGTACTGAATGCTGGAATTCTGAAGCAAACTGAGCCTTGATGTGTTCATCTGCATATCATTATCCAGAGTGCTTTTCCTGCTCACAGCTGTTTGATAGAAGTGCTGGTGTCTTATCAGAGCCCAGCAGCTTTGAATATACCCCAGAAGGGGCACTGAGATTGTTTCCTAGATACTTTTGCAAGATATATAGAAAACAAAACCCTGAAGAAGACCATTCACAGTCCTCCTGGCTTCCTCCTCTGAGAAGAGGAAACAATGACGGAAAAGGCATTTTGTGGAGCCAATGCTCATTTCAAATGTCACCCCCTTCTGTTTTCTCCTTGCTCTGAATCTTCACAGGAAACTAAAGGGAGCCAAAAAGATGCCTGGAAGTGAAAGTGAATGTACAAATGAGAATGTGGAGAAAAATGTGGACTTGCTCTAACCTTTAAAACTGAAGTAATAGCTCTATGTGCCAAGACTCTCATCTGAATTTGATTTAAACTGAAACTTCAGAGCCATTTACTGTACAAATCATTGGTGGAGGATGAAACAATCAATGGAAGATATAATCTCTGATTCTTTTCTCCAGCCAGAAAATCTCATCTGTGAACATAAACTCATTAGTGGCATGATTAACAGGGTTTGAAATGCAGGAGTCAGATGGTGTCAAAGCTATCTTTAAATTCTTGTCTCTGCTGAGCTTGTACAATACGTACAGTACTGATTCTCAGCATTATTTCTGCTTCACAGCTCTCCACAGCCAAGACAGTCAAGCCTGCTGTATAACGTGTGTTAAAGGTGCCTTATAATCCTCACCTTAATGCATATATAAAATTGGAATATTGGCAGCTTTTTACATTTATTCTTTTAAACAAAAAGAAATGTAATGGGAAAGCCGTAGATGTAGTAAACGCAAAGACTTGGTTTCACCTTTATTTGTTTTACAGTTCTTTCATTTCTCTAGAACAGATATTTATATCCATCCATTCCAAGAAGGAGCTGTTCAGATTTTGCACAATCCTTTGCCCTTAGTGAGCTGCAGTAGAATTAGTGACTTGGCAATGAAAGGCCCCGTATTCCATTATCTACCCCTGGAACAAGCTGGTGCCTTACTTTTCCTAATGCTTTCTTCTGGAGCCTGTTCCATGCTCATTGGATGGTGTGGGAGCAAATAAGGTCATTTGACTAGAGGGAGGAGTATTGTAATGATGTATTATGATATTAACCATCATAAAAATATATTGTGGAAAGATAGATGAAAATACCGTGCAAAGCTTTATGCAGAACTCACAATGCTGTGTGAATCAAGTGCACACCATGAAACACACGGAGAATGGATGACAAACCACTCAGAAGCTGAAAACTGCCAGGGGTACATGGCACAAGCTCAACCTTTCAAGCAACACATGTCTGAACAGTAATTGGGGTCAGGTTAAAAATAGATACAAGGAGGGAAATTTGTATTTGTTATCAATATGCAGGTAATGAGAACTGCCCCAGTTGCAAAGGAAGGATGGATGGATTTCTCTGATTTAGTGTGTCTGAATCACAGAATAGAAAATTAGGGTTGGAAGGAGGTCATTTAGTCCAACCTCCTGCTCAAAGCAGGACCATCCCCAACAAGATCATCCCAGCCAAGGCTTTGTCTGGTTGGGTCTTAAAAACCTCCAAGGATAGAGATTCCACAGCCTCACTGAGTCATCTGTTTCAGTGCTTTGCTATCCACCTAGCGAGAGAGTTTTTACTAATACCTAACCTAAACTTCCCTTGCTGAAATTTGAGGCCATTGCTCCTTGTTCTGTCATCTGCCACTACTGAGAACAGTCCAGCTTCATCCTCTTTGGACCCCCACCTTCAGGTAGCTGAAGGCTGCTATTAAATCCCCTCAGTCTTCTCTTCTGTAGATTAAACATGCACAGTTTTTTCTGTCTTTCCTTATAAATCACGTTCCCCAGCCCCCTAACCATTTTTTGTTGCCCTCTGCTGGACTCTGACCAATTTGTCTGCATCCCTTCTGTAGTGGGGGGTCCAAAATGGACACAGTACTGTAGATGTGGTCTCACCAGTGCCAAATAGAGGGGAATAATCACTTCCCTAGATCTGCTGGCAACATTCCTACTAATGCGGCCCAGTATGCCATTAGCCTTCTTTGCAACGAGGGCATGCTGTTGGCTCATATTCAGCTTATTGTCTACTGTAAACCCAAATCGTTTTCTGCAGAGCTTCTGCTTAGCCAATCAGTCCCCAGCCTGTGCCAGTGCATGGGCTTGTTCTGTCCTAAGTGCAGGACCTTGCACTTGTACTTATTGAACCTCATGAGTTTTCTTTTGATTCAGTCCTCCAATTTGTCGCAGTTTCTGAATCCTAGCCCTACGCTCCAGCATATCTATTACTCCCCCAGCTTGGTGTCATCTGCAGACCTACTGAGGGTACACTTCATCCCATCTTCCAGGTTGTTGATGAACCTATTGAACAAAACTGGCCCCAGGACCAACTCTTATGGTATTCCACTTGATACCAGCTGTCAAGGAAATATTGAGCCATCGATTACTACTCTCCAAGTCCGACAATCCAGCCAGTTTTCTGTCCAACGTACAGTCCATTCATCCAGCCTGTACTTCTTTAGTTTGCTTGTAAGACTGTTGTGCGGGACTGTATCAAAAGCTTTGCTAAAGTTGATGTATATGAGTCCACTGCTGTCTGTACATCCACAGTGCCAGTCATCTCATCATAGAAGGCAATCAGGTTGGTCAGGCATGACTTGCCTTTGATGAATCCATGCTGACTCTTCCTAATCACTGCCTTCTCCTCCAAGTGCTTAGAAGTGGATTCCTTGAGGATCTGCTTCATGATTTTTCCAGGGACTGAGGTGAGGATGACTGGTCTGTAGGTCCCTGGATCCTCCTTCATTCCATTCTTAAAGATAGACACTATATTTGCCCTTTTTCAAGTATCTGGAAACTCTCCCAATGACCCCAATTTTTTGAAGATAATGGCCAATAGCTCTGCAATCACATCAGCCCTCAAAGCCTTTTGAGTCATTGCAAACTGCATGCTGAGCATGTTCATTCATGTGCTGCACTGCTATTTCACAGTGGTGGTTTTTTCTTTTTTACACCAAGAGATATTGGTGTAAAAAACCCAAACAAACATCCAGCCACTAAAAAAAGGGGTGTGATACACATGGCACATGGCAACAGCAGTGCTGCCATGAACGGGAGCCTGGTCAGCCAGGGCCATCTTCTGGCTGCTGGCAGGCTCCAAGTGTCTGGCTTGGCACCGCTGCTGTCCTGGGAAGTCTCCAGGACCCCAGGTAAGGCTGCTGGGGTGAGTACCAGTGCTGGCCTCAGCCTCCCCTACCGCAACCAGGTCCCTTCCTGCACAGCTGAGCACGCATGTGGGGGTATTCCCAGGGACGTATTTGTGCTGCTGCTGTTTGTCCAACAGAAAATATGTGCCTTTGCATGTGCATGCTCATGGGGATACACCCCCTGATTCTATCCCAGTATTCCTGAGCAATACGCTTATACTACTTTGTAGTCATTTGTCCAAATTTCCACTTCTTTTAGCTGCTTTTTTGGGTTTTAGCTCATTGCAGAGTTCCAGGCTAAGCCAAGCTCATCTTCCATATTTTCTGTTTTTTTCTGTGCATCAGGATGATTTGTCCCTGTGCCCTCACTAAGGTTTCTTTAAAGTACAGCCAGCTGTCCTGGATGCTTTTCTCCCTCAGACTGGCCTCCCAGGGGATCCTGCCCATCATTCTTCTGAGTGAATCCAAGTCTGCTTTTCTGAAGTCCAGGGTCCTTACCCTGCCACTCTCCTTCCTTCCTTTCCTCAGGAGCCTGAACTCAATCTTCCTGTACTCACTGCTGCCCAAATTGCCATCCCCACCAGTTCTTCTCTGTTTGTGGGCAGCAGGTTAAGAAAAGCACAGGCCCCAGTTGAGCTCTCCAACACTTGCACCAGGAAGTTGTCCCCCAAACTCTCCAAAAACTTCCTGGATTGCCTGTGCACTGCTGTGTTGCCCTCCCAGTAGATGTCTTCTGAGGACAAAGTGAAGGAGCTAGGAACATATTTCCATAATGAGCAAGTCATTCTAGTTATTCATTCCAGAGTTTATCTTGGAATAAGTACTACTGACTGCTGACAGAGACAGGGTAAAGGACTACACAGACCCCTCCTCTGACCAGAGATAGTACTTGCTCCACAGCAGCAGAAGGCTCTGAATGAGAGAAACTGGTGGGGAATAGTGAAGTGAGGTAAGGAGGAGGGATTTGGTGAGGCACTGGCTTGGGTCACTGACCCAGATCTCCTAAGCACAGTCTTCAGGACACAGAAAGCACCGGCAACATGAGATCCAGAGGGTGCAGAGGGTTCCTGAACTGGAGCGAATTCCAACCTGTCGACCTTTGCATTGAGCTGGAATCCCTTCAGCTTGCAGGTTTTAGCTTTGTTAACCTGAAGTTAGGCCAACTTAGCATAAGTGAAGTTATGGGAAGTAGTGTAAAAAAATTTAGACAGAAGAGAGAGAAACTTCTTGAAAAGACTTGCCAGCCTTCCAGACATCAAAACTTGATAACAGGTTCAGGTGAATATGTTGTAGCTGAATAACAGGATGACACCAGAGCTTTCTGACGATATTTGTTGAAGTTATCAAGCAATGTTATAAGCCTTTGTCTGAGGAGGCAGATAAAAAGGGAGTCAGTGCTCTGAGATGGATTCCTCTGACATTCTTTGCTGATGTTCCCATCTGCAGGTGTAATAGAGATCCAGCTCCCCTTAGAACTTGAGTCTCCAATTTTGGGCAAGATCTCCCTAACAGGCTGGCCACCTGTTAGAAACTCTTATGTTTTTAAGATGCAGAGTTTCTAAGTTGTAAGACTGATTATTTCCTCTTGGATCGTCAAAGTATATCTAGGTATGTATTGTGGTGTTGTTTATTTTTAGCAATATGCATAAACGGCCCATTCCAATAAAGTTGGTTTCTGCGTTCGCTCCACCAAAAGACTCATTTTGCATGAGAAGAGGGGCTTTCAAAAGAAACCTCAGACCTCCAGATCTACTCTAAGGGTCAAAAACCACCAGGGAGCAATGCATCTTCAGAGGAAAACATCATTGCCGGAACAATTTTAATCAAGAAATCCTACCAGAATGAAGCTGGCGGAATGTTTGTATTCACACAAAGGATGTGATTCAGTTTCTCTTCTAAATTATGTTCTTGATTAGATCCATCAAGAGTGAACCTTGAAGAATGAAGCTCCTTTTATTGATATGACCTATCATCAGTGTGAGAAGTGCCCGACAGGGCCTTTCAATTTCCTCATTAAACACTGTTCATTGTATAATGATCTGTCTGTGAATCTTGCTGGCTTGTTTGTAAGAAATCGCATTTGCCATTGGAGGACAATCCACCTCCTGTCACTTACATTCATGCTACATGTCACTTGCAAACAATAGAAGAATTATGTGCTCATGATGAGAATGTGCGTCGCTCTACTTAGCCACATTACTGTACATTCTTCACTGCTGTTATCTAGTAGATACTCTCACACTGGCAATATCTGGACAACAGCTTTTTTTCATTCTGGCAGCAAACTGCTTCTCTCTCATTTTCAGCTGTCATATGAAATTAAATAGTCCATATCTTCCAGGGAGAACTTAAAGTGTAATATCATGATTAAAGCCAAGGAGAGATAGTTAATTCATTGCATGTCCCTTTTTTTTTTTCAGTTGAGGCAAGGGAAGTGTTTTAGAATCAAGAAACATCTTAGCAACTTAAGGCAAATTTGGAAGCCTCTAAACTCAGGTGCAGCAGTCGTCTTCATGCAATTTTATGTTGTCATTCAGGGAGTGTTTTCATGTTTCTCTGTTATTCCAGATTCTGGTAGTGCAATATGTACATAATGACTAGACAAGGTGCAACTCTGAATGAAGATATCCACCCCAAAATAATCGGAGGGAGATCCAAATTTTGGATGAACAAATTACCAAACTTTCTCCTTTGTTGGAGGTATGTAGTTGCCTTATTGCTACATATAGCCTTGTTCTTAGCTAAGCCTCAGTGTTTGTAAGCATTGCTAGCATGTGTTCTGCCATCAGGCTAACAATGGACACTTCCTGCATTTCAGTGTCGGGTGCCATTTAGCATGAGCAAGTGCCCACTTACCTGTTGTCTTGCACAAAAAAGAGAGGACTCTTGGAAAGAGCCTGTACCATGTCCATCTGCAGTGGCTTTGGAACATATTTCAGGGTGTCGGCGTTCAGTCCTCACAGAATATATTTAAGCCCAGAATGCTTTTTCCTGAAGAGCATCTTAACCCCTGGGAGTTTTACACGGCCCGACGGTGATTGCTGGGAATGAAATTTTCCCAGGACACTTGTGGAAAATGCTGTCGGTTCTCTCAGTTGGGCCAAACGTCACTGTCAGCAGCATGGATCTTCCAAGTACAGTGCAGGGGTTTAGTTCAGTACTGACTCTTGGGAGACAGGAATGTGTACGAAATGACAGCACTGCATCCTGTGACATGTAGGTGTGACAATGTCTACAGAAAGGCCAAGGACCCGGTGGGCTGGCAGCCTCCTCTAGAATTGGACCCTCACAGTCAGGTTTGAAGCATACTGACACAGCCGTGCGGGGATAAACTGTCCTGTAGCTGCCTATGACAGATCTGTCATGTCAGCTGAGAGAAAAACAAGTTTATGCATAGCTAATGAGTGGCCCTCACATCTTCAGACAATGCCACTTTGATTTTACATCTGACCTTCGAGAGGCCACAGAGTGATCTGAAAATGATGAATTGCTGAAGTTTCCCAGGCAAGGAACAGTCATTTCAAGATTATATTTATTCCATCAGGCACATGAGGATGGAAAAGGACAAAGTAGCTTTAAAAAAGCAGAAGGGGGAAAGGTTTAGGAATATGCTTCAGATACAGAGGAAATTAATTTTGTAGATGCTGTGGAAATGATGGCCCATAAAGTTAATGAGATATTACTGAAGGAAGGGTAAACAATTAGTAGTATTAGCTGCAAAGATAAACCAAGACCTGTTGCCATCAGAAACACTGGAACTAATTAAATTGAAAATTACAGCATGGGAATGTGAAAACAAAAGCAAATAAACTGAGGGTAAGAATTAACTGGCTTAATATCACCAGTACAATATTATTATTAACATGAGAAGGCAGGGACTGTTTTGATTAAACTCATTTATTCTTCCATACTTTTGCTAAAAAAGACAGAGAGAATGGGTTTGGGGGAATATAAAGGAGATGTGAGGTCATGTGCTGAAGGACTGACAATGCCCTTGACTTGAATTTGGGGGGAAAAAAGGAAAGTTTGCTCCTCCCCTTGGTATCCATGTGAAATTCCTTTTAACATTTGACACCTGGAACACCAGACTAGGTGGTTCCTCTCAGGGGTATTGTCGCATCAGGTCAGACCATCTGCTGCAGCCCCATCCTGTTCTCACTGGTCCAGGAGTGTGAAAGCCTTAAATACACAACAGCTCTTCAGAGCAGAGGTGAGGGTTAAAGGCCCGGCTGTGAATAGTCTGCCACACTGTGTGCTGAAGGACAGGGCAGGGGCCTGCTTTACAGGCAGGTAAAGAGAAGCAGCTTTTGGAATCGATGCACGAAACCCCTTGCTACCATCACTACAAGGCTTAGAGATATAGCAGGGGCTGTACTGGTGCCTTTAACTTTAGGGAGGGAAGTCTCTGCTCCCCATCACCTAAAGGATGGATAATCTGGCACCTGTTGCTTTTACCTATGCACACACCGCGTCCAGAGTTTTGTTTGTGCATCTCTGAACACCAGGCCAGAAAATGTGGCAGAGCCTCAGCGGGTTCAGCTTGACTCTCACAGAGACCAGCCTTATCCTTCCCATCACAGGGAATGAGTGGGGAGGGGCGGCGAGTCTATTACTGTTCCATGATGAAGATTTTGACCAGAGCCAGGCAGCTTTAATCCCAAAGAAGGCTCCTGGAGTTTTGCAGCCTGCGCTTGAAGTTATTAGCATGGCTAGAAAATTGCTTTAGATAAAAATCCAGATTTCTGGAAAGTTGTCAGACCTGAACGCCTGACCCCCTGTCATTCATCCGCTGCTGGCAGGGCAATGGCTTAAGGAAGGGACCGAGGAGCCTAATATGGAAGAGCACTGGCACAGGAACATATGTTAAGGAAGCAAACAGACATAGCGGAAGTCTACCATCAAAGGCAAGAGCCTATTGACATGTGCTGTGCAAGTGACCATAAATGAAAACCAGGGCCAGCTCCATTTAGTGCATATACCAAACATGTCTGGAGCATGAACATGTGCTATTTAATCTGTTAGCAAGAACTCTGTTCATACAGGTGTCTCCTCTGTCTGTACTGATCTGATCAGGAGCTACAGCATGGGAATGTAAAACTGAAAGCAATAATACACTGCTGGCAGGGAAGAATTTTTCTGGCAAGGGTTTTTCTGTGTGCCATCATAGGCTAAGTGTTGGAATCTGAATGGGTCATTATGCCAAGTAAGAGTGGGAATGGGCACTGGGAGTAAAGGCCAACAGGGACCCTTGTAGATACTTTTTGAGATGGGTTTCTTGTGTGCTGTTGATTAATTGAAAATGCCTGATTGTCTCTCAAAGCAGCTAAAAGGTAGCAATTGGCAATGCCTGTAGGTATTATCACAGGGTTTGATGTATTCTGGCAAATGACTCTCTTTGATGTGAAGAATGCCTTTCATTAATTATGCCACGAAAGGCTCTGCTACAAGCTTCTAAAAATGAGAAGCTAAAAAGAGAGCTCAAACTCCCCCCTGATCCCGACTTCTGCATTTAGGAGAAGTTCGGTTCTTCAGCACAGCCTCCTTGCATCTGCAGGTAAGACATCCCCAGCTGCTGGGCATCACCGAGTCCTCTCTTGTATTCAAAAGTGAGCATTCAGTCCCAATTCATCCTCCTGGTACTGACAACTCCATCCTCTTCCCCAGCTGATTATATTTCTGAGTCAATCTGAAGTTCCCCTGTGCCAGGGGAGGCACCCAGACTTTGTGAAAACTCTTCTGTAGAAGAGTCAGGTGCTGCATTTACTCAGAACGACTCTCAGATACAGATCTGCAATTTTCTTTTTTGCAGCCTCTTGTTAGCAGATTCAGTGTCAAGTCTGAACAAAGCAAAAAAACAATACTATCAAAGCAGCTGAGGGAAGGATGAATCTTCTGTAAAAATAGCATCCAGAAGGAACACTGGAGCCTCTTCACTGGCTACTCTGAACTCCTGAAACCTATAGGAAATGCCTAACAACCTCTAAACTAGTATTGGTATTGATGAGGGATGGGGACAATAATTGCTTATAATGCCTTGAGCAGGGAGCCCAGAAGCCCAAAAAGCCCTTGCTTGTGCTAGGATGGCTCCTAGGGCTTCAAAGTAGCCTGGCAATCCTGGGGTATTTAATACTGAAGCTTTTCATGTGGCAAAGTTGTCATGGACCCTGGGACCACATTGCTACTCAGCAGTGCGCCAGCTGACTTTGCTGGTCATGCAGAGCTCCATCCAAACCCTGTCTCTGAAGCTTCATCCTGATCCTGATCTCATCAGAAGTTTGCAAAACCCAAGTCTACAAAACATTTTGGTTTCAATTAATCGGTATTTTCTAATGCAAACTCTTTTGCCACAGAATTCCTGATCTCTTTTATTAACCACATTGTTTCCAGTAATTGAATAAGCATACTCGTTATCTTATAAAAAATATTCTTTAAAAGAGTTTTTGTTGTTTATAAAACAGAAGGCGGGGAAAAAAAAGAAAAACTATTGACAGTAAATGCCAAAGCCCTAAGGTGGAGACCAAAGTCCTGAAGTGGGGAAGTGGGTGACTTGGAGGAAGCACAAAGAGGAAGGGTAACAGGGGAGGCCTTTTCATTTGTCCTGAGAAAGTGGGAGAATTGGCTAATTACCTCAGGCGTCTGTACACAAATGCACAGAGCCTGGGAAACAAGCAGGAGGAACTGGAGTCCTCACACAGTCCCAGAACAATGATGAGACTGGAATAACAGAGACTGTGGGGTAACTCACGTGACTGGAGCACTGTCCTGGATAGGTATAGACTGTTCAGGAAGGACAGGCAAGGGAGAAGAGGAGGAGGAGTTACACTTCATGTAAAAGAGTTGTATGATTGCTCAGAGCTGCAGTATGAAGCTGGAGATAGGCCTGTTGAAAGTCTCTGAGTTAGGGTCAGAGGCTAGAGTGACGAGGCTAATGTCATGGTGGGTATCTACTTTAGACCACCAAATCAGGAGGATAAGGTAGATAAGGCTTTCTTCAAACAGATAATGGAAGTTTCCTGATCACAGGCCAGTTCTGAGGGCCAGTTATGTTTAATATCTGCACCAGCACCCTGGAACATGGGATGGAGTGCACCCTCAGCAACTCTGCACATGACACTGGGCTGAAGGGAGTAGTAGATACACTGGAGGGTAAGGCTAGGATTCAGAGAGACCTTGATAAAGTGAAGGACTGGACCAAAAGAAATCTTACGAGGTTCAATAAGGACAAGTTTAAAGTCCTTTATTTAGGATGGAAACTTCCCATGCACGGGTGTAGGCTGGGGACCAACTGGCTAAGCAGCAGCTCTGCAGAAAAGGACCTGGGGTTTACAGTGGACAATAAGCTGAATATGAGCCAACAGTTTGCCCTTGTTACCAAGAAGGCTAACAGCTAGACCTGTGTAAGTAGGCAGCTATTTGATCCGGCTTCAGATCCAGACTCTTTGGATGCCAGGGATCCGATCCGGAGCTCCGGATTGGTTTCCCGCTTCGATCTGGACGAAGTGGCTCTGAAGCTTCGGAGCCGCCTTGGAGATCTGGCCATCGGGTATAGTGAGGGATCAATGACTATCTATAAATATCTATAACTTTGTTGTTTTTTGTTTGATTTGGATGAAACTTACAAGGGTGATAGTCTCTGCTGAGAGCATGAAATCTGCCAAATTCCTGAAAGCAAAACTCATTTCATGTGTATGTGTTAAGCCACAGTGGGGTGAAAACTGCAGGGATGGTAGCCCCTGGTGAGGCCACAAAGCCTGCCAAGTTTCAAGAAGATAGGTGCAGGGGTTTGGGGGGAACTGCACCTCAAGCTGCAGACAAACAAAACCCGTGACATGGGTGACACTGTGTGTGTTAAGGTGCAGCAGGATGAAAGCTGCAGGGATGGTGACCCCTGCTGCAGCCACAAAGCCTGCCAGCTGTCAAGGAGATAGGTGCAGGGCTTCTGGGGCCCTGCACATCTAGCTGCATGGCTTCTGGGGCCCTGCACATCTAGCTGCTGACAGGCAAAACTCCCTTCCTGCATTTTGCTCACTTTACTAGCCGCAGCATCACATTGAAGGCTCATATTCATCTTGTGGTCAATCATGACCCCCAAGTCCTTTTCGTCCATAGTGCTAGCCAGCACAGCACTGCTGAGCCTATAAGCATGCTGCGGGTTTTTCTTCCCAAGGTGGAGAACCTTGCATTTTTTGGTGTTAAACACCATCAGGTTCTTATCTGTCTATTTCCTGAGCCTGTCAAGGTCAGCCTGGATCACCCTCCTATCCTCAGGTGTGCATGCTTTGCCTCAGAGTTTGGTGTCGTTGGCCACCTTGGCCAGTCCACTTCTGATACCAATGTCCACATCATTAATGAAGATATTGAATAGTGTTGGCCCAAGGACAGAGCCTTGTGGGACCTCACTGGTCACAGGGCACCACAATGATTGACTTCCGTCAACCATCACCCCCTGGGTCCAGCCACAGAGCCAAGTCCCCAGCCAGTAGATCATGGTGAAGCTGAGGCTGTAGTTGTCCAGTTTTGCCAAGAGGTGATCATGGGATACCAGATCAAAGGCTTTTTTAAAGTCGTGATATAAAACATCAATCTCTTCTCCCTTGTCCGGGTGATAGGTCACTTGGTCATAAAAGGAAATAAGATTGGTCAAGCAAGACCTACCCGCAACAAACCCGTGCTGGCTATCCCTCAGGATGCTGCCATCGGCTAGTCTGTTAAAAATGGCCTCTTTGATAATCTTTTCTAAGACTGTCCCCAGAATAGAAGTCAGGCTGATGGGCCTGTAGTTTGCCGGATCCACCTTCCTCCCATTCTTGAAGACAGGCGCCACATTAGCCTTCTTTCAGTCTTCGGGCACTTCACCAGGGCACCAGGAGTTCTCAAAGATCTGTGCTAGTGGCTGAGCTATGATGCTTGTCAGGTCCTTGAGTACCCTGGGGTGTAAGCTGTCAGGGCCGGCTGACTTGAAGGTGTCCAGCCTCTCAAGGTGTTCCATCACAAGGTCAGCATTGATAGAGGGTAAGGAATCATCCTCACCCAGGTGTTCCTGTCCTGCAGTGGGCAGGGGCGCCTCTTGGGACTGGTGAAAAACTGATGCAAAGTACCTATTTAGCAAGTTGGCTTTTTCCTGGGCATCAGTTATCAGTTGTCCCATCTGGTTTAGCAGTGGTCCGACGTTGCCCTTGCTTTTCCTCCGGCTCCTCATGTATCTAAACAAGGACTTTTTATTGTCCTTGATACTTGTAGCTAGTTGGAGTTCAGTTGCAGCCCTGGCTTTTCTGGTTTGCTACCTGCAGGTCTGGACCAGTGCAGAATGTTCCTCCTTGGGGGTGGATCCAGTCCTCCATCCTTTGTAGGTCTTTCTTTTTTGATGCAGGAGGTCTGCTAGTTCCCTTCAGAGCCAAGGGAGCTGCTGTGCTCTTTTGCTGCTTTTTCTCCAAGACGGAATAGACTTAGCTTGTGCATCCAGGATTGTTCCCTTGAGAAGCAGCCACTCATCCTGAACTCCCCTCCCCTTTGGGTTGTGGTTCCTTAGGGCTTCACCTACAAGCCTCCTGAACTTGTCAAAATCAGCTTTCCTGAAGTCAAGGACTTCTGTATTGCTGACTGACTTGCCAGCTTTATGGTGGATGGTGAAGGTGATCAGCTCATAGTCACTGTCACTCAGCTTCCTTTTGATCATTAGGTTGCTGATTAGGTCATCCCCCATAGCCAGTACCAGGTCAAGCAGCGCTTTACCTCTCGTTGGCCTGTTGACTTCTTGTGTCAGGTAGAGCTCATCCACACACGAGAGGAAGCTTTGAAACTGCTCTGATTTGACCGAGCACTCTTCCCACGAGATGTCAGGGTAGTTGAAGTTTCCCATAACAACCATGCACCGGGAGCATGCAGCTTCAGTCAATTCCCTGCTGAACTCCTGGTCAAGCTCTTGATCCTGGGTAGGAGGTCTGTAATAGACTTTCACCATTGTGTCCCCTGTGCTGTGTTCCCCACAGGTTTTAACCCAGAGGGTCTCCAATCATCCACCCTGGGCACCAATGTCGGCTTGCAGGGATGCATAGCTCTCCTTGACATAGAGAGCTACACCCCTGCCTCTTTTGTCCACTCAATCGCTCCTGTACAGGATTGTCATGGGGTGGGGCCTAGGAGCTGCCGTGATCTCTCCTAGCGCCCCCTACCATGCCAAGTTGGTGTCAATGCACCCTCGTTCTCGCCCGCCACATCTTTGATGTTATTAGTGTTATGGGAGGCTGCCTCTTCGCCCCCTTGGACACGGTAGCCCTGATATATCCAAGTCTGTGCCCCGTCTTCGATGACTCCGTACACTAAAGCCTTAGGGGCTACGTGTGGCTCCTACCACCCCGATACCACACCCCAAGCCTCGCAGATGTATCGGACATTGTCTAGTCAACTTCTATCTGTGCCCTCATGGGCACCCCTGACTCTTCAGGTAATTGCTCGTGCCCTCACGGGTTCCCTGGGGTTCTCTCACCCTGGCCCAGGCCCTCACAGGCTCTCTGGCCTCTTTCTCTGTGGCCTGTGCCCTCATGGGCATTCCCTGGCCTCTTTCCTCACAGTTGCCTGCGCTCCCCGCGGACGCTCCCTGGCCTCTCTTGCTGCTGTCTTGTCTGCGCCCTCACGAGCGCTCCCTGGCTTCTCTTTTCCCTCAGATTCCAGCATTCTCTGTGGATGCTCTCTGTCCTCTGTCATGGCCGTGCCTGCACTGGGGTCTGCTCTCATGATTGGAGCCTTCCCTCGCGATCCTGCCCGCCCTGGGGCCCTGTCTCGCAATTGGGGCTCAGGTGGCCATAGCCGTGCCTGGCCCCTAAATTCCCCTCTTGGGTCTTAATCAAGTGGCCTCCCTGGGGCTTCTCATCTGTGCGCCCTCCCTGGGCTCCGCCTGCACTAGGGCCTTTCTCCGTACTTGGGGCTCAGGTGGCTGTAGCTGTACCTGGCCCCTAAATCCCCTCCTTGAGTCTACAACTCCTGTGGGGCTCAGGCGGCCTCAACCTTACCTGGCCTCCAATGCACTTTGCCCCTTCTCAGGGCTGGGGTCAGCGCACCCCTCAATGCTGTGCCCTCTCTGGCACTGGGGTCCCCACACTGCTGTGCAGCTCCTATGAGGCCTCCTCCAACCCCTATTAGCCTCACCCGGTCCTCCAGTGTAATAACAAACAACAAACACAATAACACGAGCCAACCGGCTATAACTCAGACTAAGCCTCCTGGCTAAAACGCAATCTGTAAGCCACCTGGCTAATCATCATTCCACTCCCTACTAGGGCTTTTTCCACCCAGTAACCTTGAACCGAAGCTGCTCAGGCCATCGGGTTTCTCTACACTGCTTGCTCTAGCAGAGCTCCTTCACCCTTGGATGTTAGTGGGGAACTACCTGCTTGGCCTCAGCCTGGGCTGTTTATATAGGCCAGGCCCTGCCCCCTTCAGGTCAGCTGACCAAACTGCAGTTGCCCCGGCAACTGGCACCTGTACCTTTTCCTAGGAGCAGGGCACGGAAGTGTCCTGTGACAAGGATATAGTCATCTATATCTGTGGTCTAGCCATGGGTGGAGTCTCATCAGGTATCCAATATCCCTAAGATGTCATTAGGGGGCTGAGGCACAAGACTTATAAGAAGAGGCTGATGGAACTGTGTGTATTTAGTCTGGAGAAGAGAATACTGAAAAGAATGTAATAGCCTTCAACTACCTGAAGGGAGGTTCCAAAGAGGATGGAGCTGGACTGTTCTCAGTGGTGGCAGATGACAGAACAAGGAGCAATGGTCTCACTTTGCAGCAAGGGAAGTTTAGGTTAGATGTTAGGAAAAAACTTTCTCACTAGGAGGATAGTAAAGCACTGGAAGAGGTTACTCAGAGAGGCTGTGGAATCTCTATCCTTGGAGGTTTTTAAGACCCAACTAGACAAAGGCTTGGCTGGGATGATTTAGCTGGGGATGGTGCTGCTTTGAGCAGGGGGTTGGACCTCCTGAGGCCCCTTCCAACCCTAGTTTTCTATGATTCTATGATAATAAGTGTTTCACCATGATTAGGTTAGGGAAATGGAATCTGAAATAGAACTAGCCTTGGCCAAAGAAGTCCCAAGCAAGAACACTTAGAGCTCTTGAATGTAATTTATGGGGACATAATAATTCTGCCATTAATTGAATAAAATATAACTTAAGGAGAATCATTAGCTGCAAACATTTGATAAGGTAATTAATAAAGCTTATCTGGAGGTGTACTTTATTAATAGAGTACAGTATTTGCATTAGCTTTGAAGGCTTCACAGCATTCCAATGACTGTATTGCACAGGCATGGAATTTAACTAGTTTTCTGTTGGCAGTGGATTTATGACCCAGATACCTTGTTCTGGGTGGACCTAAAACCTCAGACTGACTACAACTTCTTCATTTGATAATAGGGAAATTTTATTGATACACAGTGATAACAGATAAGAATAATTCAAACAATTCTATATCTACCAGTCCCAGGGTTCACAGAGTCAAGGTACGTCTGGCCAGAACTTGAGCTTTACCCTGAGGTTCTCTCTTGAACGTTGGATGTCAGCAACCTGGAGGTTGAAGACCAAGGTTGGGTGGGTGAAACAGGGATGGTGGTGTGCCCTCTGTTCATGGAGTCCTTGGGTTCCCCTCTTAGGGACCCTTTGCTTCTCTGAAATCCCTCCTTTTGTATTCTTCCTCTTCTCTGACGACTTTTCATCTCTGGGCATCATTGATTGGTCTCCTTGTGGTCATCATATATCCATGTTCTATCCTGTCAGCACAGTCCTTTGTTTCAGAAACCCAGAACATGCCTACTTCCTAATCTGGTTCTTTCCAATGTCCTCCTAATTTGGTCTATTTACCAAAACTGGAAATCATAAGGCCCTGCAGTTGTGTACTGTGAGCTGCCATCGATGTTGCAGACCGTATCTCTGTTATGGATGCAGTGTGGTACATGTCTAATTTCCCAGCCTGTGTGCTAGTTTGCTGCTTGCCTGTTTCAGATGCAGTGGGTCTTGAGGGAAACTGTCACAAACAGGCTTTTAGAAATCAATTAACCCTTACCATTGCCCTGGACCATTATTTTAATGCATATCTACTTTACCTACAAGCTAGTTCTCAAAAACAAATGTCTAAATACAATTTTCCAGCCATCATTTTCCTTCTTTTAAATTTTTTTCCGGGCATGGGAACTTGGCCAGTTCAGCGGGTAAAAATTTTTTAAAAAGGAACCAGTAAGCCAGAGATTTCTAAATTCTGCTTTTTTTCCCCAAGTAGAGATGTAACAATGAGGTCTGCCATACATTATCTAAAAACCACCAAATGTTGACACATCCAAAATCATACATAAATCTGTATATGTATACAGAGAGAGAAAGAGAGAGCGAGAGAGAATGAACAAGCTTTTGTGAATACAAGTTCCCTTCTTCAGATCCTGTGAAAAGTCATTCAGAAAATCCTTTCACAGCATCTGAAGAGGTGAACTTGGGTTCATGAAAGCTTGTGCACATGCTTCTCTCTATAGATGCATCTTATTTGGTTAGTTTATAAAGATGCATATCTGCCCTGCCTTCTGAGTGACTTCAGATTAACACAGCTAACTATCTCTCACCTCCAAAATTGGTGGCTGCCCTTGAGAATTTTGAAACACTTCAAGCTGTCCATTTTGCTCTGCTTCATCATCTGTGCATTGAGATAGAAACAACAGCCAGTAGTTAAAACCAAAACAAAGTGCATTTGAAAATGCAATGAAGTTCTGAGAAGTACGTACTCCAAACATTTGTTTCTTGTTTTGTTTTGTTATTGGAAATTATGTTATGCTATGAGGAAATTCCTGGGTTATTGCTGCAGGGACAACTTCTGATGCAAACGCAAATGTACTTCAACACAGAAAAATACAAAACAGCATCACGAACAAAAGGCTCTGGACATTAACATGACTGGCAAGCTGCTGTCTACCAAACCAGTTGCTCCTTTCTTTACAATTGCTGTTTGAGGGGATTGCTGTTGCTGGTTTGGATCTATAAAGGAGCCTTTATGTGGGATTCTGCTGGCACACAGAGTATTAATGTATCTGATAGTTCTCTGCTTTGAAAATATCCTAAAACTTCTGCTTTCCCTCTTAAGCACGTGAGTTAGCACTGTCAGTCAGCACATGCCTATGAGAGTGCAAGAGGGCTCTGGTTCAGGATAGACAGTTTTCTAACAAATGTAGAATAAGAGCCCTTCTACAGCCCACATTTCACCTGTCATTTTCAGTCTTTGCCAATTATGTGGGTCCATTATCACTGCATAATAGGCATGGTCTGGCTTTAGACCTTAAACTGCTCTAGCCATTCACTGGCTGGGAGAGACCTGAAGAGCCATTAGTACTGAAATAATTGCTTCCATTTAAGGGGATTAGAGCCAAATCAACTTTATGGTTTGCCACCCAGAAATAATCCTCTTTTAAATGGTCAGATTCTTCTTGGCATCTAGGGAGACCATGAATGGCCTGTATGTTGCCTGAATGAGTTTTCAACCATGTACAGGGCTTTTAGTTATTTTTTCAGGGAGCTTCAAGCATGAACAAAATTTGCCTAACCAGGTCTAATGAGGTGAGCTAAAAGGAACGTGGATGTGTTAGCAAAGATTTCATCTAGCATCACAATGTGGGTGCATCTACACGTGCAATTAATGTGAAGCAATAAACTCTGGGGCATATCACACCAGAGTATTTTGCTCCTGGGCACTTCACTTACATGTGTGCCTGAGACCGCAGTGTATTTATAGATTCATAGAGTGTAAGGCCAGAAGGGACTTCGGAAGATCATCAGGTCCAGCCCCCTGTACCAAGTAGGAAAGATAACTGGGGGTCAGGTAACCCCAGCAAGGTGACTGTCTAGTCTCCTCTTGAAGATTTCTAGGGTAGGTGATTACACCACCTCTGGAGGGAGCTTATTCCAGTCTGGACACTTTGACTATGAAGAAGCTTTTTCTAATGTTGAGCCTGAATCTATCTTCCAGGAGTTTGTGGTCATTACTCCCGGTTTTCCCTTTTGGTGCCCTGGTGAACAGTTGCTCACCGAGCCCTTGATGTACTCCCCTAGTGTAGTAGTAAGCTGCTACCAGGTCCCCTCTCAGCCTTCTTTTCTTCAGGCTGAAGAGTCCCAGATCCCTCAGTCTTTCCAGGCTGGAGCCAGGTTGGAAATACCCCAGCTGGTAAGAAGTTTGGGGGGTTAGCCTGCAAACCTGGGGCTGCTCCAACCCAGCTCAACATGCTGCAGGGGGGCTAGCTTAGAGAGCAGCCCCCCCCGACACTGCAGCACCCTTGTGCCCCAGCCAGCCCTGTCAGTGTTAACACATGCATTGTTGCACAGTAAATAATGCCGCTGCAGGATAGTACTTGTATTTTCAAGTATTTACCTACGGTGGTGTTTATTAGCTTACTGAGACCTAATAGGGCTTCATGTTTAGACTTTACTGGGGAGCTATTTCGGCAGCTCCTCAGTAAATGTCTTGTGTAGACACGTCCTATGTGTGATAAATCATGAGGCAAATCTGAGCTTGAATGCAATGCAAGAAGGCTTCAGGAAAGGCTGTGAGTGCTGTGAAGGGGAAGGAGACAATATAAACCCCAGCCATTTGCTGAGACCGCCTTCTTTCCCAAAGCCATCTGGCCCTGGGCCTTCTCTTGCTCTTGCAGAACATAAAAGCATTAGTGATTTCTCTAAGCAGGGATACAAGATGTTGATAGCCCAAGCAACCTCATTTCCTAATAATTGTGAGGGATTAACTCACTCGAGGGAAGATTACATAATAGATTTATAGTTGTCTGAGGTGGTCTTTGGGAATGCCTGAAAAGTTAAAAAAGCCAAACCATCACTTAATGCACAACTTTGCTTTGTTTTCCCATTGCAGACAAGCCCTCATTGCAGAGGAGACTGCATCCAAGGCATTAGGGGTGAAACCTTGGCCTCACTGAAGTCAATGTCAAAACTCAGGCTGATTTCCCAGAGATAGGGATTTTAGCCTGGGGCTTCCTCTCCTTAGCAGAATGGCTACCCTGCCATCTCACCCCAGCCCCTGAATGCAGGGACACAGAACCTTGGACACTCCTTCTGTCCATGTCTGGTGGAAGATGGTTTCAGGTTGGGTTGCGTTTAGTTTTGGATGCAAAAAATGGGAAGGAATATTTTTAATATGATCACTAATGGTTAATAAGCCAACTAATTTCTGTTTAATGATTTAGTTTTGCTTTTTATGTTTCACTTTTCTGAGATAAGAAACTGAACCAAAGTGCTTTCTCTCCCTAGTTCTCATGGGCTACAAAATCCTTTGTTCTACTATGGATGCCTCAGACCAGGCTTGCTTGGAGCTGCATGGGGTGATCCTGAGCGTAAGACTTCCTATCACTTTTCTCTTCTGACTCCCACCTGTCCAAAGGTCTTTTGCTTTTGTCTACCTCCCTTTCTGATTTTTTTCTTGCATTTTCACAGTTTTTTCTGTTTCTCTGTCCCCTCCCCCTTCTACTTCCAGAATCTCCATCTGCAAGTTGCATTTGTCTACTTTGAGACTCCTTTCTTACTGTTTCTCTTTCTTTCTTTCATTCTTTCTTTCTTTTTTGTCTATCTTTTGCCTTTCAAGGGGTGCTAATTATCCCCTTTTTTTCATTATAATTTTTCTCCTCTTAACTCCCTCACACACCTCCCTTTTTTAAGCCATACATTTCCCCCCCCAGGCCCTCCCACCCCTCCCTTTTTGCTTTTTATGGCCACATTCCCAGACATTTATCTTTGTAGTTTACACATACAATTTTTTTTTGTTCCCTTAGTTTTAGCTTTTGGGATTAACTCTGTCCTAGCAGGAATGACCACTCCTACACCCAGCAGCTGGCATGTGGATGCCTCTCAAAACCTCCCCCTTAACCATGGCTTGAGGGTTCATACCCCTCCCTATGTCAGGGTCGAGGTCTGTGCAGGTGCCCTAGCTGATCTCCTGGGATGGTGTAATGTACATTATGTGGCTCGTGTTAATATGGTGCCAGTGATTTACCTGAGCGCTCCCACCCTGTCAGCAGGGCGTGTGCGGAGGGCTTGGACATGGCAGGCGTATGCTATCTTGTCACACCCCTAGACACCCAGGCAGTAAGGGTGGTGATTTCAAATGACGCCCCACACCTGTCTGACCGGGAGCTGGCCAAGGGACTTGAGCCCTATGGGGTTCCTACAAGTCCATTTCACTGACTGATGATTGGAAGCAAGGACCCGAAGCTGAAGCATGTCCTGTCCTTTCGGAGGCAGGTCTTCATGCTCCTCAGGGGGGTCCCCTGGTCTATGCCTCACTCCTTGAACATCATACTCAATGGGCGGAGGTTTGTGATTTATTTTTTCCTTGGGGGAGACCACATATTTCCAGTGTGGTAGCTCTTCCCACCTAGCAGCTCAGTGCCCACAGGGAAAGTGGCCGGAACATCGGCGATTGCAGCAGCGCCAAAGGGTGGCACATCCACTTCTGGGACACAAGCTCCACCCAGTAAAGCGGTGATCGCTTCCTAACCTCCTTTCACCCCTGTTCCATCTAAGGGGGCTGGGGTCTCTGGCAAGAGAGCATGATCCAGCAGAGGGGCAGAGACTACTACCCAGACCTCTCCTCCACTTATCCCACCTATGGTGCCCACTCCACCTGGTGCACAGGCCCCACCAGGTGGAACGGCTGATGCCTCCATTTACCCCCTGCCTGCCCCAGCTGGCCTGGCTGAGGTGACTGGGGCAGTCGGTGACTGTGGCACCAGGGCCCTGTCAGAGAATGGGGCTTTGGCCTCCTCCCAGCTGCCATCCACCATGACCTTGTCTGAAGTGGCTGGCCCCGGTGGCGGGGGGGTGGGCTGGGAGCAGTCTGGCCCATCTCCTATGAAGGGGGAGCTGCCCACCATGAAGAAGAACAAGGAGAGAAAGATTAAGGGGGCCTCTCATGACACCCCATCCCCTCCAGGACCCTCTTTGGCCGGCATTGCAGGGGCCCCTGCTGGAGAGCCTGACCCCGCTCCAGCTGTCTAACCCCACTGCATGCGACTATGGGCGAGGATGACTTGGTGGTGGGGGAGGCAATGGCAAGGTGACCAACCCCTCACCTGTCTCCCAGGTTCCGGAGTCGAGTGGCAGTAAAGCTGATACAGAATGCCTCTTCTGGACGTCTGACCGAGGGGGTAGCAGAGGAGTCTGTTGACCTCTTGGTCACATCCCACTCTACTGGATTGGATGGGGAAGCTAGTGAGATAGAGATCTAGCTTTCTGAGTGTTGCAAGTGACCTCGAGAGCAGGATGACCTCTCTCCCCCCAGGAAGGCAGGGATCACTGTCCTAGAGCAAGTCCTCAACCTGGACGATGACAGGAGGCTGAAGTGTCTGGCATAGAGGGTGTAGACACTGCGTTTGTGGGTGGGGTCCCACCTCGGGTGCAGCCTCACCGTTCTTCTGTCAGAAATGTCCAGCCCACATTGGCAGAATGTGGGGGGGTCTCCTGGCCTTTCTGAAGCAGACCAAAGGACAGAAGAATATAGCGGGGCACATCATCCAGTGGTGCACAGACCCTAAGCATTTTGTCAAAGCTGCCGGAGCTGCGGCTAAACTTATGCAGCAAGATCTAGCCACCTGGCTTACACAGTGGGTGAGAGACAAGTGGGGCCTGGGAGATTCCCTAGAGTAGAGTAGGGCATGATAGACATTCCTCAACCTGTATCTGCTATTTTGCTCTGCTCTTGGGTGCTTGCTCTTCCACCTACACCTTACCTTGCTCTTCCTGTCCCATACCCACACCAATGGCAGCCACGACCATTAGCACTTTTAACATCAATGGTTGTCAAGGTCCAGTGAAATGGGACGCTGTCCCGGAGCTCCTGTGCCAAACATGGCTGGCTGTCACCCTCCTCCAGGAAACGCATTCCACCGGGCTCAATCAGGTGGCTTGGCATCCTGCCTGGTGAGGCCGCTAGTTCCTGAGCCATGGCACCAACCTCAGCACCAGGGTCACAACTTTTCTATCACCACAACTGCAGCTTGACATGGCAGTGGCATGGGAGGTTGTCCCTGGCCCCCTGCTGACTGTCTGCATTACCCTAGCATAACACCACCTGCTAATCATCAATGTCTATGCACCCAATGATGACCAGGAGAGGGTCACTTTCTTTGAGACCTTGGTCGCTCTCCTCCGTGACACTAGTGAGAATGATGACCTACTTCTTGTGGGCGGGGAATTTAATTGCACCACTGACTCTTCACTCAACCGCATGGGGCCTGAGCCTCACTTGCCATCAGCCTGCAAGCTCTAGTCTGCCCTGGAGACCATGGACCTCATCAATGTCTGGCAACCACTGCATCCTGACATGCACCAGTACACCTGAGCCAGGATGAGCACTGGTGGTCTCATCATGGCCTGCCTTGACCGCTTTTATGTCACCAGGCACCATCTGCCACTCCTGTACAGTGGCTGCATTGTTCCCTGGGGCCTGTCAGATCATGGCCTAGCCTGCTGTGAACTGAGACTGCCCAGGAAAGCCTACACACAGGCACTTTATTGGTGCTTCAGTGTTGGCCTGTTTCAAGACTCCTACTTCCAGGACTGCTTTGCCCACTTTTGTGGGGCTGGGAGGCCGTAAGACTGAGCTACTCCTCCTGGAAGCTATGGTAGGATGTGGGCAAAGTACAGATCCAGGTTTTTTGCCAGCAGAACACCCAGCTGGCCACAAATGAACTGTGCCACAGTATCCAAGAGCTGGAGGAAGATGTGGCAGAGCTTGAGGCTACCCTGCTGGCCACCAGCAGTGACACAGCACTGCACAAGAGCCTCTGGTTCTGCAGGAAATGCCTGCATGACCTAGTGGAGAGCGCAGCCCACAGAGTGAGGATCTGTGCCTGCTGCCAAGAGCTGGTGGAAACTGACGCCACAACCTACTTATTCTTCAACCTGGAGCAGCAGCGGGCAGCGAGCAAAGTTTTAGATTACCTCAAGACCCCCAAGAGCTGGGTAATCACAGACCTGGGTTAAGTACGTGAGTATGCTGTTGCCTTTTATTGTGACCAGTTTGTGCCTGAGCTGTCCTGACTTGAGGCCACGTGGGAAGCCAGCGAGCTTGAGCAGAAATTGTCTCTGGAGGAGCTGGCAGCTGCCATAGTTGGCCTCACCTCTGGCAAAGCCCCAGGCGTTGATGGGTTACCTGCTGAGTTCTACAAGACCTTCTGGCCTCTCAGCCCCTGCCTCCTGCGTGTTTTCCAAGACAGATTGGCCGACAAGGCCCTGCTGATCAGCTGCTGCCAAGTAGGGCTTAGGCTGCTGCCCAAGATGGGAGACCTTGGCTGCATTAAGAACTGGTGGCCAGTCTCCCTGCTGTGTGCGAACTACAAGATTCTAGCCCAAGTGCCGGTGGCCTGCCTCTGCACTGTCACAGCCTTCATCACTGGGCCTGAGCAGACCTACTGCATGCTGGGCAGGACCATCCAAGACAACCTGTTCCTGCTGTGCAACCTACTCACAGCCAGCGAACTCTTCGGCCTGGGCAGTGGCCTCATCTTTCTGGATCAGGAGAAGGCCTTTGATTGGGCGGGCCATGCCTACCTCTTCCAGACCCTGGAGACCTTTTGTTTTGGGCCCCTCTTCACTGAGGCCCTCCAGGCCTTGTACAAAGACACTGCCAGCCTGCTCAAGGCGAATGGCATGCTCTGTGCCCTGTTCCCCATGCACAGAGAACTTAGTTAGGGCTGCCCGCTGTCGGGTGTGCTATACACTGTGGCTATTGAGCCATTACTGCACACACTGTGACACCTCCTGAGTGGTGTGGCCCTGCCATTGGCCACAGACCCATACAGTGGTCTCCTGCTCTGGCTGTTGGCATATACAGATGAGTTGACAATCTTCCTGAATACTCATAAAGAGGTTTGGGCCCTGATGGACTGCCACCAAATTTATAAGTGCACCTCCTCAGCCTGTATCAACTGGGCCAAGAGTGATACCCTGCTGCTTGGCATGTAGACCAGTGTGACCCCCCCAGATTTGCTGGGGGCCTCACTTGGTGCCGTGAGGGCCTCAAGGTCCTGGGCATGTTCCTGGGGCCACTATCCTATATGGTGCGCACCTGGGATGGCCTTGAGGAGGGGGTGGAGGCCCACCTGCAATGGTGGCACTGGTGCCTACCAGCCTCTCCTACCTTATCACCTTATCACCAAGAACCTTGTGGCAGAGACCCTGTGGCACTGGCATGCCATACTTGACTTGCCACATGACCTGCTCGAGAGGCTCTAGTGCCTCCTGGTAGATTTTTTCTGGGATGGATGCCACTGGCTCCCACAAGCTGTCCTTTACCTATCTGTCACCAAGCGGGGACAGAGCCTGGTTGACCTAGTGAGCAAGGTGGCCACAGCCCTTCAGCAACTCCTCTATGGTGAGGAGTGCCTCCCCGGGCAAGAATTGGCTTGCCAGTTCCTGCAGAGAGTCGGGGCCCTTGGCTTCACTTGGGAACTCATCCTGTTGGACCTCGTGCTCCTGAACTGGGCAGTGCTTCTGGCCTTCTAACATGGCATGGTACAAGCCTGACAGGCCACCTTCCACCTCCAGCTCCGGGCCCAGCACCTGCAGTTCCCACAGCTGCTAAGGGAGCCTCTGGTGCACAACCCATCCCCATGGCACCCTTTGCCATGTCTGGCCTCCACCAGCCTTACAGCTGCCCTCATCCAGGAACGTGTCTTCCACCTGGGCCATATCCTTGACCCTTTTCAGTTGGTCTGGCTCTTGCCCAAGGCCCTGACCACCCAGCTAGGCATGTACTCCATGCACAGCATGGGTCATCTCCTGCATGACGTCCAGGCTGCCTTCCCACCAGAGGCAGCAGCCACCCTGGATGACCATCTCTAGGCACGCCGGGTCTCCTGCACCGTGGATGCCCTGAGCAAGGCTTTTCCCATGCTGCCAGTCACCCTGGCCATGGCTGGCGAGCTGGCTGGCAAGCCTGGCACCTTGCTGATGCTCCCCATGCCTCCCAACAGTGACACAGGATGCCCCTTTGCTGCTCTGTTGTGTAGAAGACTATATGCCTGGGTGGTTCACATCAGCCATGCCCAGGTGCTTGTGGGCAGCCCTGATACACCATGGTGACGGCACCTGGAGCCACCAGATTCCCCACTGGCCCACCCAGCTTGACACACATTGTATAAGCCACCAACTGCCAAGAAGGCTGGTGACCTGCAGTGGCAGTTGTTGCATGGCATCCTGGCCACTGGCATGTTTGCATCCCATTTTGACCCATCCCCCTTGACGGCCTGCCCCTTCTGCCCTGGGGGCATTGAGGAGAACCTCTTTCACGTCTTCCTCAACTGTCCCTGCCTGAGCCCCCTCTTTGTTGCCCTTGAGCCACTGCTGTGGGCGCTGGGCAGGAGCCTCTTGGAGACCACCTACATGTGCTCCTACCTGTACTGGGTGGCTGAGTAGGGCACCATCTGCCTGGCCAACTTTCTACAGGGTCAGGCCAAGATAGCTGTTCTCAAGAGCTGCCGCAACTGGCTTTCCAGAACAGCTCAGACAATGCCCTGCAGCTTTTTGGATTCCTGCTGTGGGCACGCCTCTTGCTGGAGCTTGAGGACGTTGTGCTATGGCAGGTGGTGCCCACCTTTGAGGCACACTGGGCCCTTGAGGGAGCACTGTGCCATGTGGAGGATGGCTGTCTTCGATACGCACTCTGATTCATAGATTCATAGATGCTAGATGCTAGGGTCGGAAGGGACCTCAATGGATCATCGAGTCCGACCCCCTGCATAAGCAGGAAAGAGTGCTGGGCCTACAT
>NW_017728926.1:3688029-3689251 GCF_001723895.1 Crocodylus porosus | reverse complement strand
AGTGACTGCACAGGCTGCGCAGGCCTGGGCGGCCGTCGTTGCAGAGCGGGCCGGAGCAGCAGCTGATGTCCAGGCGGCCGTGGAGCTGGGGCAGCTGGTACTGCTGGCGGCAGAGCGTCTCCAGCGCGCAGGTGCGGTAGGTCAGGTGCCAGGCGCCGTCCGTCACTGCGGGACGGGGCTGTGAGACAGGGCGGCCGCGGGGCGCGGCGGGGCTGGGATCGCAGGGCTGGCTCTGGCACGGGAGCTGGGCTGGGTATCACACCCGGGGATGCGGCTGGCTCTGGGGCAGTGTTGGGGCTGGATGTAACAGGCCCTGGCGGGGGGCGGGCTGTTACCAGTGAAGTCCATGCACTGCGTCATGTCGCCGGTGCAGGGCACGGCGGTGGCGTTGCCGGGGGCGCAGTCGCCGGTGCCACGGTCGAAGCAGCTGTAACAGGCCATGCCGTTGGGCTGTGGGGCGCTCGCTGGTGGCACTGGGGTGGGGGCAGGACCCGGTTAGGGGGCGGGACGGCTCCCCTCCCCCCGCCCTCCTGAGTGCAATGAGTCGCCCAGGCCTCAGGCCTCCCCACCCCGGCCCCGGGGCCAGTACCTCCAGTGAAGGGCCCGTTGCAGAGGTCGCTGGCACAGAAGTAAGTGTCATGGACCTCCCGCTCGCCGCCCACGTACACCTTGGCGGTGCGGTTCTCCGCCGTCTCGCCCGAGCAGCCCTTCAGCACGTACTCGGCCTGCTCCAGGCCTGCGGTGCATTGGGGTTAAAACTGGGCCCCTCCAGGATCAGGACCCCCCGCCCCATGGGCCGGGATCAGGACCCCTCCCAGCCAGGATCTGAGCCCGGATCCAGTCTGGATCAGGGCTGCCCCCGCCGCCAGGATTGGGACCCTCTACCGCAGCCGCTCTGGATCAGGGCCCCTCATCCCTGCCACCCATTGTGCACAACCTCCAGTCCCCTCCGGGCACAGCAGAGGTTGACCCCCCCGCTCTACCCCCCGACCTGTAGCCAGCCCGGATCGGAGCTGCCCCCGCCCCCGCTCACCGGGCAGCATCACCACCCCGCTCTGGTTCTCCTTGGTGTCTGCAAGGCAACAGGGTTGTGGGGGGGCAAGCACCCCCAGCCCCTCCCCCATCTCCCGGGGACCCCTTATCCCGCCTGAAGACCCCTCATCCCCCAGCCCGTCCCGAGACCCCTCCGCTCTGCAGGGGTCACCCAGCCCCGCTCCCACCG
>NW_017728926.1:3682390-3687929 GCF_001723895.1 Crocodylus porosus | reverse complement strand
CGGGGCAGGGGTAGGCCGCGGGCTGGGGCACCGCAGGGGCGGCCTGGGGGTCGTCGTCAGCCAAGCAGCGCAGCACGTTGAGCAGCGCCTGTGTGGCAGCGCCTGGCGGCCCCACCACCGCAATGTCCAGCCGTGTGGCCCAGCGTGCCGCCAGCCCCCGCTCCAGCCACGCCGCCACGGCCTCCAGCCCGCCCAGCGTGAAGGCCTCCTGCAGCTCAGCTGCTTCTCGTGCCCCGATCACCTCGAAGTCGCACAGCACTGGGCGCAGCAGCCTGGGGCAGGGGCATGGCCTCAGCGGGAGCAGTCCGGTGGGGACTGAATACGGCGGGATCCGGAGCTCCCCCTCCCCGCAACCCTTCCCAGTACCTCTGGCAGCGCTGGGCCTCGGCGTGCAGGGTGGCACGCAGCTCCGGTGCATCCAGGCCACGGGGCTGGAGGCCGCAGACAAGGAAGAGGGCAGGGGCTGGCGGGACACCCAGGCCGTGCAGCGCCGCCGTGCAGGCCCGCCGCAGGGCTTCCCGCGCTGCCCCGTGCGCCGCACGCCCACCGCCCAGCAGGCGCCGCAGCGTGTGCAGGGCCAAGTCTGCCTGCGTGCGGGCGAAGGTCACGGCCTTGCCGGCCGCCCGCGCTGAGGACGCCACCGCCGCCTCCTGTGGCCCGAAGAGCGCGGCGCTGGCCACCACCACGATGTCAGCCTCAGCCAGCCAGGCCTCGGCCCCCGGCCCCAGGGTGCGCTCCCACAGCAGCAGGCTGGGCTGCCTGGGGTCGGGGTGCAGCTCGGGGGGGCCCAGGGCAGGTGGGACCTCCAGAGGGGCAGCGTGGGGGTCGGTGGGCGCCAGGCCCCGCACCGCATTGATCAGGGCTGTCTTGCCACAGCCTGGCACCCCCAGCACCAGCACCGAGACTTCAGCCAGCTCTGCGTCCTCCGCAGCAGGTGCCTGCGCCATGGGAGGGGCTGCACGAGAGAGGGTGAGGGTGAGGGGACCCCGGGGCAGCCGTCTCCCAGGATTGGGGCCCTGATGTCCCCCTACCTGCAGGCCAGGTCCTGCAAATGCCCAGCACCCACTGGGGGATGGACAGAGGGATGGACAGAGAGACGGGTGGGTGGATATAGAGATGGATAGAAGGATGGATGGGGGGGAGTAGGTAGAAAAGTGGATGGAGGGAGGGACAAAGGGAGAGATTACAAGCTCTCGTTTATCCCTCCATGTATCTACATCCCTCTATCCACCCCCTTTCTAGCCCCATTATTCCTCTCTCTATTTATCTACCAACCTACCTACCTAGTACCTACTCATGCATGTATCCAGGCACTCCTCTATCATCTCTTCCTCCGTCTGTCTGTCTACCCACCTACCTACCTACCCACCTACCTTCCACCCACCCATCCCTCTGTCTATCTACAGGTGGCTGGATGGGATAGAAGAACAGATAAAGGGATAGACACATAGGTAGGTGGCCGGCTGGCCAGCCGGACGCTTGTGGGGATGGATGGATGGATGGAAAGGCAGATGAGTAGGCTGGTAGAGGGATGGATGGACAGATAGGTACATAGGGGATGGATGGATGGATGGATGGATGGACGGCTGGATGGGTAGGTAGGTAGGTAGGTAGAGGGGTGGATGGACGGACAGAGGGGTGGGTGGGTGTGTGGCTGGATGGAGGTGTAGGTAAGTGGCTGGTGAGATGCAACGCAGGGGCAGGCGACGGGAAGCCGGGTCAGTGGATGGACAGATGGACGTGGGGGTGGATGGAGGACGGACGGAGAGAGACAGACGCGTGGCTAGATCTGGGTGCGGGGTGCGGGGGGGCTCGGACGCCTGGGTACCCCATACTGGGGAGGACTTAGACCCTTGGATTCCCCTGATGCGGGCGGGTGGGCACGGCTCGGACGCCTGGGTGCCACGTGGGGACAGAGGGAGGGCGTGGATGGGGAGATGGGGCCTCGGAGGGCCCCGTGGGGCCGGACAGAGGGAGGGAGAGAGGGGTCCCGGGGTGGAGGGGCAGAGGTGGGGGGACGGACGCGGTGGGGTGCGCGGTGCCCACCCTTCGCCGTGTGTCCCCGCGGCTGTGTCCCGTGTCGCGCGGCTGCGCGGCCCGGCCCCGAGCAGCCACTGGGCCCCGGCGGGGCGGGGCGGCGCCGGAGGTTTCGCTTCTCGCCGGAAGGAAGCGGGGACGGACGCGGCGGCAGCACCGGGGACAGCGCCGCCCCCGGGATCCAGGCGTCCGGGGCACCCCGGCACCGCCTTCGGCGAGCCCAGGCCTCCGCCCCCCCAGGCCCCCAGCTCCCACTTCCAGGGATCCCAGGCGTCTGCTCCCCTCCACCCCCCAGGTGTCCGGCCTCCCGCTGCCATGACGGCCCCCCCCGTCCTGCCCTGCTCCTTCCTGGCCGAGGCCGAGGCCCTCCTGGCAGCCCAGGACCCTGTGGCGGCACCGGTGCGGCTGCAGGCGCTGGAGGGGGCAGCCAAGGGGCTGCAGGTGCATGTGGCAGTGCTGGGCCCCCGCCACGCCGGCACCTCCAGCCTGGTGCAGGCCCTACTGGGCTCCCCGCCCCGGCTCCATGACCCTGATGCCTTCTTCCAGCCGCCGCCACCCACTCCGGCACCGCCAGCACCCCATGTGCCACCTGTGCTGCCCAGTGCCGTGCTCTGGGACCTGCCTGGGCCAGGTCCCGATGAGGTGCCTGAGGCCCACATAGCACAGCTGCTGGGCCTGGCACCCTTTGCCTGCCTGGTGCTGGTGCTACCAGGGCCGCCGGGTGCCAATGACATGGCGATGGTGCGGGCGGTGCAGGCGCAGGCTCAGGCATTGCCTTGCCTCGTGGTGCGGACGGGTGCTGACCTGGCGCTGCACACAGCCAAGCGGCGCGGCCACACCATAGCCCAGCTGCTACCCCAGCTCCGGGCCCAGGTGTCAGAGCCACTGGCCCGGGCTGGTCTCAAGCCCCTTGGCATTGCTGCCGTGTCCACGCTGGAGCCTGACCGCTTCGACTTTGCCTGGCTTGAGGATGTGCTGGTGCGTGAGGTACTGCAACTGCCAATGTGAGTGACCGGGGCTGAATGCCTGGGTTTTCTTGGGGGGGAGCAGTGTGGGCTGCAGGCCTGGACACCTGGGGTCTCCAAAGGGAGGCGTAGGCTCTGGTGGGTGAAAGCAGTGGGACCTGGGAACCCAGATGCCTGGGTCCTAGCCCCTGCACCCTCTTGCTGCAGGCTGGACCCTGGGGACCTGCTGGAGGAGCTGCCAGCTGTGCGGGAGCGGACACTGCGGGCACTGACCGAGGCCTGCACTGGGGGCAGCCTGGCCGAAGCCCCTGGCCTGCTCCGCGCCGCACTGGCTGATGCCTCCCAGCTGCCTGTGGATGTGGCTGTGGTGGGCGAGCCTGGCTCGGGCCGTACCTCTCTCATCGCTGCACTGTGCGGCGATGGCCCTGGTGCCCACACGCTGCCTGGTGCCCCTGGCCTCACCCTGTGGGACTTGTCGGATGCAGGCACTGTGGACCCAAGCTGCTATGACCTGCTGTTGCTCACGACCTCCGATGTGTACCACGAGCCCTTCATCCACCTGGCCCGGGCAGCCGTTGCTGCTGGCCGGGCTGTCATTATGGCCCAGACACAGATGGATGTGGACCTAGATGACCCCCCCAGCTCTGTGGGCCTGAGGGAGCAGCTGGTGCAGGAAGGCCTGGCTGGGACCTGCATCTTCCTGGTATCCTCCCATGAGCCCCAGGCCTTCGAGCTGGGCCAGCTGCGGCAGGCACTGTCTGAGGAGGCTGCCAGGCTTCAGCGAGCAGCTTTGCCAGTTGTTATCGGGCGCCTGGTGCGCAGGGAGCGGCGCCAGGTGCTGGCTGAAGCCTGGCGCCAGGCACTACATGTCTGCCTGCGCCCCGTGGAGGATGCCGGGCACGGCCTGGTTACAGCCCTCCAGGCCGGCGCAGCCACCTATGGGCTAGATGAGGCCTCCCTCACTTGTATGGCTGTGGCTGCCAAGCTGGAGCCCCAGGAACTGCAGGCCCAGATCAGGTGTCCCTGGGCACGGAGGGTGCAGCCCAGCATGGTGCTGGAGGCTATGGCACCGCCACCGTCCCTGGCTGCCCGGCTCTGGAGCTATGTGCCCTTCTGGGGCAGCCTGTCCGTGCCCCAGCCCCAGCCCCAGGTGCCACTGGTGGCCACCTACCGCCTGCTGAGCCAGGCCGCAGTTGAGATGGCCCTTGATGCTGAGCGTGTGCTGCTGCGGGCCTGTGCCCTGGGGTAGGGGCAGGATCCAGGTCGGATGCAGCTGGCTCTGGGGTGGACATTGGGTCTGGGTGTAACAGGGCCTAGGATGCTGCTGGCTCTGGGGTAGTTCCCCCCGTCCAACAACACCACGTGTTCCTCTCTGTCTCAGGGGTTGTGCCAATCCCATCCCAGGGTCTTGCACCCCCATGTGTCTGTGTCCTGCCTATGGGCTAGGGGGCTCTGCTGCATGTGCCCCCCTGTGGCCCCTGCCTGTGGCCTCCACAGAGCTCCAGAGCTGCTTCTGTCTGTTGAAATAAACGTTTTGCTTCCACTCGTGGCTGCCACCCCATCTTTGTGGCCATGGGGATGTGACAATTACTTGCAGTGCATTGTAGGACAGCACTCTTTGCACACCAGTGCTTGGGAACTTGAACTGGGTGGGAGGGAGGTCTGTGCCCCAGTGGATGCTGGGAAAGAAGGGGAGCTGGGGGATCTGTGCCCAGTGCATGATGGGGACCTGGGGTCTCCCGGCCCCAAAGGCCCACGCTCAAAGGCAGCTAGAAGACAGCCACCGCGATGCAACATGGGATCACAGTGGTGGGGCATGTGGCGCCCCCTGCAGCCGGCCTGAGACAAGCTAGCGAGACTGAGGCTGTATTGCGCATGCGCCAGGGTCCAGGGCCGTGCCAGATGCCTGAGTACGATCCTGCCTGGAGTCCGCCATTCGTGAGAGTCTGCAGCGCATGCGCACAATCCTCGCCTCTAGTCGGGTACAGCACTTATCTCGTTGTGCGCAGGCGCCGGTGTACGCAGGCGGCGGTGGGGGCCATCTAGTCGTCACTCCACGTCTCTGAGGTGCCCGGAGAGGTGTCTTATTAGGAGTGGCGACGTTTTCACGCGTGGGGGGCGCAGCCAGCTCATTCACGGCATCGGGAGGGACCCCCGCACCAGGACAAAGCCGGCGGGACCAGCCAGAGGCAGCAGAGCCTCTGGAAGCTGGATGACCGCTTTTCTTTTCCGCTCAGGGGCTGGGTGGGCAGCCTCGCCGGAAATAGGGCGGGGTCCTGGCTGAGGCAGGCACCGGAAACAGGAAGTAGGAGATGAAAACGGGGGAGGGGAAAGCAGGGAGAGAGAGGAGAGGAGAGAGGTGAGGTGCAGGGGGGTTCGGTCCATGGGTTATGTGCGAGGGGGACGCTGGGGGAAGAGGGAGGAGGTACATGGCGAAGTCAGGGGTCCCCTTTGTTATTGGGGAGGAGGGTTCTGGGGGTCACTGGTAGATGGGGTGGGGGGTTGTGGGCGAAAGGAGGGGCTGCGAGGAGGAGGCT
>NW_017728926.1:3681291-3682239 GCF_001723895.1 Crocodylus porosus | reverse complement strand
GGTGGGGTAGATGGGGAAGCTCCCTGAGGTGTTGGAACATAGGGCAAGGGTGGGGGGTCTTTAGGGTGGGGAGGAATTTTGCTCCCTGGGGGGCAGTGGTTGGCAGGTTGCTCCCCTCCCTGTGGACCCTACCTAATGGGAGATCTTCCTGGGGGATCTTCCCTGGCAACATGGGGCAGGTTGGGGTGATCTGTGGGGTGGGGAGAGATGGGGGAGCTCCTGGCACAGGTGGCAGCATGGGACAGGTCAGCGGAAGGTCCATGATCCTCGCAGGGATCTCCTTGGAGTTTGGCGAGGGAGGGGGGGAATTCGGGTGTTTTAGGGCTAAAAGGGAAGAGGGGAGTAGTGACAATGGGGGAGCTGGGGAGGAGGAGGGACCCCCCCCCCAGTGTGAGGAGGGCAGGGGGGAGCCTCCATCCCGGTGGCCCCCCCTGCTCACCCCACTGCATCTGCGTGCAAGCACAGCCATGTCTGATGTGGGCTCAGCATCACCATGCAGAGCTGTTCCACCGGCCCCACGGGAGCGCTCCCCAGCCCGTACCCCACTGCCTGGCCCCGCTTGCACGGAGGAAGAGGAGGAGGAGGAACCCAAAGCCTCTGTGGCCTCATCGCTCTGTGAGTACTGCAGGAGCCCAGGGGGGAGGGGGCCGGGGGGGGTCCCGTGCCCTGACCCCCTGCCCCCCTCCCTAGATGGCCTGGGCTCCAACCAGTGCTTCCACTGCTTCATCACCTTCCCGGATGAGAAGTTCAAGGAGCGGCACATGAAACGGGAGCACCCTGAGGACTTCGTGCAGGAAAACCTGCGCGGCACTGTCTTCGTCTGCTTCATCTGCGGCCGGGCCTTCGACAGCTCCCATGCCCTCATTGGGCATCAGCGTGGCCATGCACCACCCCCGGCCCCCTGCCCCTCCTGTCACCGCCTGGCCCACCAGTGCCCCGACTGCGGGC
>NW_017728926.1:3674979-3681191 GCF_001723895.1 Crocodylus porosus | reverse complement strand
CCCCACCCCTGCCCTGACTGTGGCAAGAGCTTCCGGCAGCTCTCGAACCTGCGGCGCCACCAGGCCTCACACCAGCGCCCGCTGGAGCTGCTACCCACCCGGGCCTATGCCTGCACAGAGTGTGGCCAGAGCTTTGCCCACGAGGCTGGCCTTCATGAACACTACATCCGCCACGCGCGCGGCGAGCTCTAGCCCCACCCCTGCTTGCCAGAGAGCGAAGGGGGGTCCCCTCTGCATGCCCCCACTGCTGTCCTCAGGGAAGGGGGCAGGAAGGGAGAAAGTAGGGGGGTTCCCCTTAGGAGTGGGGGCTGGGACTTTGCAGATGTGTGTTGGGGTATATGGGAGACATGGGGGGAACCTCCCCATCCCCTGGCCCCCTCCATGTCTGAGCCTTGGGTGCTATTTATATGGAGAGACCCCTGTCCAGTTCTGGGGTTTCGGCTGGTCTCGGAGCAGCACGTGTCGGGGCAGGTAGGGGAGTATATCCCCCTGTGTCCCATGGGAGGGGCCCCGGGAAGGTGGGGGTGACAACCTGCAGCCGCCGCAGCTCTGGCAGGAGCAAAAGGTTCTTATTTTTCATATGGAGAAAAATAATAAAGATGATCCATGGCTGCAGGTGTCAGTGTTTCCTGCCTGCCTGGGTTTTGTGCTGGGGGTCACCACGATGCTGTGCTGGGGTCCAGGGGGGTTCCTAGTTGGGAGCTGGGAGTTGCATCCGCATGCCTCTGCTGGCACTGTGGGGAGAGATGTCAGTCCCAGCCCCAGAGACTTTCCTGGTGTAAACCCTGCTCCTGTCCCTGCAAACCCATGAGCACTGGAGTTAGAGGGTGGTGGTGGGCATGGAGCACCACTCTTCTCTACTGCCTCTGGTGTGGTGCTGTGAAATTCATGGCCGACAGTGCCACAGCTGGGTGGGAGTGGGGGGTGGTATTTCCTAGGGACAGTGGGACTCAAAACTGGGCCAGAGGCCAGGCAGAACAGAACAGCCAGCAGTGGGCAGTGTGCTGCTGTGGGAGTGAGCATGGGGCATGATGGGAGTTGTAGTTTTTCACCCAGTGGGGGGGACAGTCAATCCAGGGGAGTACCCTGCCACAGTGTATGCTGGGAGCTGTAGTCCTGAGAGGAAAATACCCTACCACAGTGCATCCTGGGAGCTGTAGTTCTGGGGGCTGCTCTAGACCATGCTAGGAGCTATATTGGGGGGTTGCTGAAGTGCATGCTGGGAACTGTAGTTAGTAGGGCCTGCCCTAAGCTGTGGTTCTGGGGGGCTGCCCCAGTGCACTCTGGGGCTTGTAGTTCTTGCTCTAGAGGGTTTCCCACAGCAGTGCTGCCCCTGAGGTCACCAGCCACAGCCCCCCTCCCCCGCAACAAGGTTAGAGGAGGTAACATGAACAACCCATGACAACATTGGTGTGACCTCACAGCCACCACTACAGCATCATCTGCAGGCTCCATGTGACAAGCTAGCAAGTCGCAGCATGTTGATTTGCAGGGGGCTGGGGGAGAGACAGAACTAAAACCCTACCCCCCAGCCATGACCCACAAATCCCTTCTGTCGGCGCGAGAGAGACGCCCCATTAGCTCATATGCAAGGACTTTTATTAAACAACTTCCTCCCCCCGCCCATCCCTCCCCCAACCCCAGCAGCTTAATGAGCTCGTTCATATTCATTAGGGGGCTGACATCCCCCACCACCTGGAGGGACCCCCCCCTCCCTTCCCTGGACTATAGGAAGTGGGGGAGGGAGAGGCCTTCTCTCTCGCCCCCCCCACCCGTGACCGGAGCAGGCTCTGGTCTCAGCCCCTCTCCACGAGGGGTCCCCCTAGCACTGTCGAAGGGTGCACAGTGGGGGTGGGTTCAATGGAAAGGGAAGTGCCGGCAGCAGGGGGCAGGGCTACAGCTCTCCACGGGCGTGCAGCATGTAGTGCTCGTGCAGGTCAGAGACCAGGCCAAACTCCCCTGGGCACTCGGTGCACTGGTATGGTCCATCGGCCCCCTCAGGCTCCGGGGGCGGGGGTGGAAGTGGGGGGGCCCCATTTGCCTGGCGGGGTGGTGGTGGTGGTGGTGGTGGGGCCTTGGCGCTGCGGGGAGCCAGGGATGGGGGCAGGGGTGGGGCAGGAGGGCTGCGGCGCCAGCCGTGCTCGCAGCGGTGGGCCTCAAGCGAGGCCGGGGAGGCGAAACCTAGGCCACACTCGGCGCAGATGTAGTGGAAGGCGCCAGGGCGCGGGGCCGGGCGGGTGTCAGCATCGCTGGGCGAGGGAAGAGGGGGCGTCGGCCGTGCCACGCCAGGGGGCTTCGGTGAGGGGGCGGTGCCATGCGGCCGCTTCCGCCCCACGTGGTAGCTGCGATGCACCTTCAGGGCCCGCGAGGTGCCGAAGCCGCGGCCACACTCAGGGCACTCGTGCCATTCGGGGCTAGGGGCACCCAGCCGCTCCTCGCCTGCATCTGTGCCCACCTCTGGGGGCGCCTCGCCTGCCACCTTGCTCCGCGGACCTGCGGAAGGGGGCACATGCTGGGAACCTAGGCATCCAAGCTGCCCCCCTGGGGCTCACACCCCTCAAAGGGACCTGGGTGCATCCCAACCCCCCACCCTGCAGCAGGGAGGGAACCCGGGCATCCGAGCCCATGGGCCCCATACCTGGGTACCCGTTAGCCGAGGGTGTTGGGGGGCTGCTTTCTCCTGAGGACACAGACGTGGCTTCAGACTCATCATCCTCCTGCATTGTGGAGATGCCTGGAAGAGGCATGACAGGACAGTGAACCCAAGTGTCCAGGCTCCCCAGACAATACCCCTCACTCCTGACCCACAGCCCCTGCTCTGCTAGCCCTGCTGGTGCCCCTCACTTCCAACTTGCAGCCATGACATCTCACTCACCTGCCAGCTCCCAGAATACTACAGCCTTTCGTTAAAGACCTAGGCAGATCTTTCTGTTCCCCCCCTTTATAAAGAAGCCCCAGCCTGAGGCTCCACCCCTCCTGTGCAGGATCCAGTCAAAAGAAGGGAAGGTGGAATGGGGGAGGAGACAAAGGGCATGATGGGAAGGGGCTGCAACTATAGGTCCAGGCTGCTGAAAGGTAGCTGGATTTAGGGGAAGGGCTAGGGCCTGGTGCTGGAGTAGCTCTGTAGTTCCCCCACTCCTAGCTCTGGGCTGGAGGGTGGGGTCTGGGTCCCCCCAGCCCTCACCCGTTGAGGTCCCGTCCTCCTCCTCGAAGCTGGCGTCTTCGCTGCCTGCCACATCCCCGTGCCTGTGGGCCTCCGACATCATCCCTGGTGCTGCACCACCTGAGAGGGCAGAGTACTGTGAGTATCCCACAATGCCCTGGGGCTGCAAAGCATGGAAAAGGAGGTACAGTCCCATAATGCCCTGGGGTGAGGGGGGTGTATGGGCCAGTAAAAAGTGCCCAGAGGTTTATCAACTGTTTGGGGGAGAAATATCTTCATACCCTGGGTCTGGGGGTCCATGGACTAGTAGGGGTGATACTGTCCCACAATGCCCTGGAGCAGAGGGGTGAAAGGCAATAATATCCCACGGTGTCCTGGGGCTGGGGGTAGGGACTAGTGAAGGGTGACACTATCCCACAATGCCTTGGGGTGGGGGGTGTACGGACTAGCAGAGAGCGATGCTATACCACAATGACCTGGGGGTATATGGCCCAGGGGGCGGGGCCACAGCCCCACAATGCACTGGGACGGAGGGTCCATGCTCTACTCCCAGCATGCCCTGCGCCTAGGGGCTATAGAGACCGGGGGGAGGGGCGGAGGTTTCCCTCCCACAATGCACCGGGGCTATAGGGCCCCGCCCCACAATGCACCGGGGCCGTAGGGACCGCGGCGAAGGTGGGCGGCCCGCTCGGCCCACAATGCACCGCGCGGTCCCGCACTCACCGGCTGCTCCGGGCCTGTCGGGGGGACCCGGTCCCGTCCGGCCGCAGGAGCCCGAGCTGCGCAGGCGCAGTTGGGCCGCGGGGACGGGGGGGGGCCTGGCCCTGTTTACGCATGCGCGCGCCGCCTCCCGACGCATGCGCCCCAGCTGGGAATTCCTCCTGCATCTGAGCGCATGCGCGCGGCGGGTAGGTGATCCTAGGCGCCGGGGGTACCTGTTGCGCAGGCGCTTGAGAGCGTACCATGTGCTGATTTTCCGGGGGAGCCGAGTTAATGCTATTTCTCTTTGCTGCTCGCCGCAGCAGCCGCGCAGTTGGTGCGGGCCGGGGGGCGGTGCGGCGCGATGCGCAGGACGCCAGGGCGGGGGTTTCGTCGGGGGCGGGCGCTGTTCCCCCCGCCGCCCCACCTGTTTCCTGCAGGAAAACCGCGGCCCGGCGCTGCTCCGGGGGTCTTCGCAAGACAGGAGCGAAGGCAGCTCCGGGCTCTTTGTGCTCTCAACAAAAATAAAATCACTGAGCGAGAGCTCCGCGCTGGTGGTTTTGTTTTTTTTTTGGGGGGGGGGGTGTCCTCTCCGGGGCCCAGGACTTCAGCCCCCCCGCACTTGGGGCTGTGCACGACTTCAGGGCTCACAAACTGCCCTGGGTGGCATAAAAGGCCCTCTCCTCTCTCCTGTTCTCCTGTGCACCTCCCACCCCAGAGCCAGCTGCATCTTCGTACTCAGCAAACTCCCCAGCCCCTGCTGGCAGGGTCGGGGACAGGGGTGTAATTTAAGCCCCCGTCCCAGGATGCACATCTTGAGCAAGGGAGTGGAAGCCCTGTACTCCAGCCCCTGGGGCCAGAAGGGCAGCGCAGGGGTCTATTACAGTGAGAATCATGTTGTACATGAGGAAATACATTGCAGGCCTTGGGGCTCCTTGGATTGGGAAGCATGTAATACATGAGTAAATATGGTGTTGTTCTGGCTCTGGGGCAGGGGTGGGCAATTATTTTGGGCTGAGGGCCACTTCTGAATCTCGGGGAGCCATCAAGGGCTGCATGGCAAGCAGCCAGGGGCAGATAACTATTCATTTTCAAAGTTCTGTTTTTCTGAGCCCCGCAGGCCCAATAGAAGGGCTTGGTGGCCCATGGGCCTCATCTTGTTCAGCCCTGCTCTGGGCCTTGCCCAGACCCTCCCTGCCCTAGCGGGGGGTCCTCTGTTGGACCTTCATGGGAGGGTGCCACGGACTGCTCCCTCCCCTCCCCAGAGTCAGCTGCACTGAGGGGGGGAAGGCCTGGGATGATGGAGCACAGGGGAGTGACCACCCCAAACCCTCAGAGGCAAAGGCTTCCCTGCCTCTGCAAGGGCCAGGACTGCAACAGGGAAACTGAGGCAGGTACTAGACACAGCTCCTCTGCCAGGCCTGGTTGCTGGACCCCCAACGAGGGCCAGTGAGGGAACCCAGTAGTCAGAGGCCCCCCAGCCCTAGCTTTGTCCTAATCCTTTCAGCAAGGGAAGGGGGGTGGGGCTTGTGGGACTAGGATGATATCATCCCCATCATGTGGTCTATATCAGCTGACTGGGGGGGGGCAGAGGCTGCAACAGCGAATGCATCCCTTGCAGAAGCCTCCCCTTGTGCCCCCTTCCCTGAATGCCCTGCCCCAGTGCCCCCTGCAGAGCCAGGGCACTACCCCCAGCCTCTCCCTGGGGCAATTGCATCAAGGAACCTGTCCAGCCGTGTGTCTGCACATGCCCTCTGCCCCCACTGCACCTTGCTAGGCGGGTCTGGCCCCCCCCGCTCCCCCCCTATCAGGCCTTGCCCCTCAGTCCTGACCCACAGCCCCACTTCCACCCCACAAGTGCCGTTTGCTCCCGACCGGCAGCCTGCCTGTGGCCTCCCTCAGGCCCACTGGTGCCCCTCACTCATGACCTGGAGCTCCCCCACACCCCTCATTGCTCTGGCTGCGCACACCCCTTTCCTGTACAGGAAGGGCCCTGATGAGCTTCCCAAGCCCTTTGCATCACACCATGTATTGGGGGGGGGAGGGGCACAGAGTTGAGGGTAAAAGTTCATATTCTTTCTTCATCTCTGCCCCACCCTGCCACCCTCTCCCTGCAGCCTCCAGGTGTGTGTGTTGTGGGGGGGGAAGTAGAGGCACCCAGCCAGGTCTTCCCTGCCCCCACCAGCTTCCTGGTTCTCAGCACATGCGGAAGCTGCCAGGCAGTGCTACCATGTCCGGGGCCTTCATCTTGCTTCTGGCCCTCGGCCTGGCCGGGGCCAGCCCAGGTCAGACCAATGCTCCCCGCCCCCCCAAACCCTCTCCCAACCCTGCTCATATCCCTTACCCCCCC
>NW_017728926.1:3672056-3674879 GCF_001723895.1 Crocodylus porosus | reverse complement strand
AAGGGGGTGGGGGACATGACTTTGGCTGAGTGGGCCAGGGCTTTACAATACTGTAGGCCCCAATCCTCAGCCATGGCTGGGGGGTGGCTGTCCCCTTATGGGTGCAAACGGGCAGGGTATGTGCATACACATGTGTGTGTGTATCCATGTGGGGGGCTTGACTGGGGGTGGGGGCACTTCAATCCCACCCCCTAGGGGTGCCCACGGTGCAGCTGCTGGACCATGATGGCCCTGTGCTGGAGGGCGACAACGTGACACTGGAGTGCGTGGCCGGGCCCGGTGCTGACATGAGCAGCTTCAGCTTCCAGAAGTACAGCCCGGTGTGCGGCGGGGGGTGGCTGTGGGGTATGGTGGGGGGCAGTTAGGAGGAGCCATACTAACCGCCCTCCTCCCCCTCGCCTTGTGCCCTGCAGTGGCTGCAGAGCTGGGTGGAGCTGGACGCAGGGGCCAGGCTGCGTTGCTGGTTCTATGCTGTGGCTGTGTCGCGCCCAGCTGGGCGCCTCCTGCTGGACATCGCTAGGCTCCAGCGCTGGCATGAGGGCGCCTACCGTTGCACCCACACGCCTCTCAACAACACCTTCATCCCCAAGCCCGGCCCAGGCAATGCCTCCGGCGAAGCCACCTTCATGCTGCGCGTGGACTGTATGTGGCACCAGTGGGGTTGGGTGTCCCAAACCTGATCCCTGTTACGAAACTCCCTTTGGGTTTCAGTGCCCACCTACCAGGGTCCCCAAAATGGGGGGTATGACCTTGACACCCCCCCCCCTGCAGACCTGCGGGACGTGTGGGTGACGTGGCCAGATGCATGGTGTGGGACTGTGGGTGACACCGTGACCGTGGCTGAGGGCGAGGACCTGGAGCTGGAGTGTGCTGCTGAGGCCTCGCGGCCCCCCAAGTTTGACTGGACCCGTGACGTATGGACCCCTGCCCTGGGGCAGGGTGGGGGATGCAGAAACGGGATTTTGGGGGGTACCACTGATGTTGGCCATTGCAGGGTGAGGCTTGGACGCTGCAGGCACAGGTACTGGGGTTGCAGGGGCTGCGGCAGGACCAAGCCGGTACCTACCGATGCCACGTGCAGCTGTCGGGCCTAACACGGAGTCGTGCCGTGACTGTACTGGTGGAGCTGCCCGCCAGCACCCAGCACCTTGGTGAGTAGCGGGCAGTGCATGTGGAATTATGTGCACATGAATGTGCGAGCATGACACAGAAGTCTGGGTTCTTCGTGTGTGTCCTGGACACCTGGGTTCTGTGTGCGCGCAGAGGTTCCAGATGCCTGCATTGTGCATGTATGTGTGTACACGTGTCATGGACTGCTGGGTGGCATGTGTGCCTCTGTGACGAGGTCCCAGATGCCTGTCTTGTGTGTGCACGTGTGCGTCACCTGGGTTGTGTGTGTGAGTGCACACATGTGAGCGTGGCCCGGACGCCTGGGTTCTGTGTGCGCATAACCATGTGCCATATGCCGGGGGGGCACACATGTGCAACCATGTCCCAAAAGCCTTGTGTGTGTGTGTGTACACATGTATGTGTGACCCGGACATCTGGGTTTTGTGTGTGCATGAACACATCCCAGATGCCTGGGGTTGGGGGTTTGATGCACACGTGTAAGCATGTGCCAGGTGCCTGGGTGTGTGTGTGTGTGTGTGTGTGTGCGCGCGCATCCCAGATGCCGGGTGGGAGTGGGATATGTGCGTGCCCCACTCATGCCTTAGCCACCTGGGCTCAGTGCTGCTCTGCCTGCCCGCTGACCCCTGCCCCTCCTGGCAGAGGCAGCACAGGCCCCGGGTGCGCCGGCGCTGGTCCTGGTCGTGGCGCTGCCCGTGCTGCTGCTGGCTGTGCTGGCCGCAGGGCTGGCTGCCTGGGTGCAGTGCCGCCGCCCTGCCAAGACACCCCCACCGTGAGTACAGGCCCTGATCCGGGGGTGGGAGGGCCTTTCTGTGAGCCTGAGTCCAGGGGCATGGCTGGCTCGGGGCATGCGTGCGGGGGGCCTACTCATGCCATCTCTTCCCCCACCCCCCCAGGGAGGCATCTGGCCAGCGCACCCCCATCTTCAAGGGCAGCCTGGAGTTGGTAATAGGGGAGGCTGGGGACACGCACCCCCTGGTCCGCTGACACAGCCCCTGGGATGCAGGTGTGCACAGGGGAGTGGGGGCTGGGGGGAGGCCTTTCCCACAATGCTTTGGGGTGGCAGGCTTTTACCACCCCCCACTCCCTACTCCTGTTTCTCTCCCCAGGAGCCAGTTGCTAGCTGGATGCAGACCCTGCTGGAAGCACAGCTGGGGGGAGGGGAAGCAGTGAGACACTGAAAGCATTGACTGCAATAAAGACATCAAACACAGGACCTCGAGCATCTGTACAGGGCCAGAGGTGGGTCCCAGCAGGGAGCTGGGGATCAGGAGTGAGGGGCAGCGGTGGGGATGGAGGCTGCAGGTCAGGAGTGAGGGGTACCAGTGGGGACCTACGGTTCGGGAGTGAACCAGATCCCGCCCCCCAACACACAAACAACCTCCCGGCGGCAGCTGGTGTTAAAAGAATTAATCCAGGGGAATTTATTGAAGTATCAAACGTGGTTAAAAGGCAACATATTTACATATATATTAACTCTCGCTGCGGGGGGGCCATAGCAGGGGCCCCGGGAGCCCTGCCCCCCCCGTATATATTAATTATTATATTTCCCATTTCCTTTAGCGGCATCTCCCCTTTTGCAACACGGACAATAGAAAAGAAGACTCTGGAGACGGGGGCAGGATAGGGGCTGCCGGGGGTGGGGCAGGCTAGGCATGTGTGTGTGGGATTTGTTTCCTATGGAATTGGGAGATT
>NW_017728926.1:3662983-3671541 GCF_001723895.1 Crocodylus porosus | reverse complement strand
AAGAAAAGAGTCCGACCTGCATTTTAAGGCCTGGGACAGACGGCACCCAGGCATCTGGGCCCCGCTGCCTGCCCAGAGCTGGGGAAGGAACCCAGGCGTCTAGGCTCTCACCCCTGCCCTGCTGGCAACCTTGAACCTATTTACACGAGGAGGGGATGCCCCCCCTGCCGCTCCCCCCCTCCAGGATGGCGATGAGACCCCCCCCGGCAGATCCCAGACAGGCAATGACAGCCCCTGGGGCGGTGGGGGGGTTCACTGGGCAGGACCTAAAGGGGGCAGAGGGGCGTGGCGCGTAGAAAGAGGCAGGGCCTCAGCCCAGGGGTGGGGCCTATGGGAGGAGGCAGGGCCTCAGCCCAGGGGGCAGAGCTGGCCTGTCAGGGGCTGTGCCTCCCCCCACAACTGGTTGGAAGAGGCTCAGCTTCCCTGGGCGGGGCCTGGCAGGAGGGGCGGGATTCCCAGCCTGGCCCCACCCCCCCACCCCGCTCAGATGAAGAACTCCTCCTTGCGCTTGTGGCCATCGCCGCCGTTGAGGAAGGCCTCGCGCGCCTCGCCGTGCTCATCCAGCCCGCTCGCCTCGTGCGTCAGGTACGAGCCTGCAGGGTGCGGGGTGTCAGAGCGCAGGGCGGACCCTGGCCCAGCTCCGCCCTTGCCCCCACACACTCACCCTTCTGCCGGATGGAGCACCACACCATGACGATGAGAACGCAGATGACGAGGAAGACGAGCAGGGCCAGGATCCCACCCACAATGGCGTAGGGCACCGAGGTCTGCGCCTCCACGATGGCTCCCGGGTCTGGCAGGCGAGAGGGGGTTGAGGCACCGGGAGCGCAAAGCCAGCATCCCCAGGGGAAGCGTGGCGGGGAGCGAGGCTGCGCGCCGGGAGTGGGTGGGCGCTTACCATAGACGACGAGGACATACTGGTCGGAGGCACGCCCGTGCTTGTTGGCGGCCTGACAGGCGTAGGTGCCGTTGTCCAGCAGGCTGAGCGCTGGGATGGTGAGCACCTCGCCCTCAAGATGCGCCCGTTCTGGCAGCGAGTCATTGGCCCGGCTCCACTGGATCTTCGTGGGGCTGCGGGGCAGAGTGAGGGGCTGCTGGTGAGAGCAAGCTCCCCCTTCCCCCAGCCCGTGCGTTCCTGGAGAACTGCAGCATGCCAGCACCCCACGCTGCGAGCTCCCCCTCCCGCCCCGCCCCGGCGGTGCCCTGCCCAGGGTACTGACCGTGGGTTGCCATTGACAGCACAAGTCAAGACCAAGGTGTCTCCCTCCCGGTGGATGCCCTGCGAGGGGTGGATCCGTGCCACAGGGGAGTCTGGTGGGGCGAGAGGTGCTTTAGGGGAGGCAGCATGGAGCAGCGTGGCCCCCCCACAGCCACATGCTCCCCCGCGATGCAGTGTCATGGGGCTGGGCCCCTCCTGGCTCACACTGCACATCAAGCTGGTACTGGGTCTGCTTGCGCTGGCCGCGCAGCGCTGTATTGGTGGCCTCACAGGTGACGATGGCGCCGTGGTCCTTACGGTCCACATGGAACCGCACCGCATTGCGCACCGCAAACACCTTCCCCAGCTGCTCCTGGCTGCTCACACCTGCAGGGGCGGGGGGGTGGGGTGAGGGGTGCGGCCCTGCCCCTGTTGAGACCCACGCCCGCCCCAACCTGGGCCCCGCTCACCTTTCAGCTCCCGCCGGTCGCGGGACCAGCGCAGGGAGGCAGGCGGTCGGGACCGTGGCACAATGCAGGTCAGCTCCACCTCGCCGCCCTCCACCGCCTGCTCCTTCACTTCCACGATGGGGTTGTCGGGGGGCACTGTGGGCACAGGGCAGGGGTCAGGGGCCTAACGCCCCCGCCTCCACAGGGCATGGCATGCCCCTCCTACCTTCCCAACCGCCCCTAGGTCACCTCCACCCCCTCCCAGCGGAGACCCTGGTGGCGGGCACCCCCCTGGCGCACCGAGCACAGTGAGGATGGCGATCTGGTGGTGGGTGTCCTCAGTGTAGAGTTGGCAGAAGTAGCCGCCCTCGTCCTCCAACCGCACATCCGAGAGCTGGATCCGCACCTGGCGCTGCGTGAACTCCACCAGCTGGAACCGCTCATCCTTCAGGGCTGGTGGGCAGACGGACGGGGTCAGTGGGCATCAGTGCCTGCCGCGGCTTACAGCAGCCCCCCAGCCCAGCCCCCCCGACTCACCGCGAGTGCCGTTGAAGAAGAGGGTCTGGCGCGAGGGGTTCTGGATGACTACGATGGAGCCGTCGTACTGGTGCAGGCGGCAGTTGATCTCGGCCACACCGCCCTCTGCTACCGTCACGTTCTCAGCTTGCACCTCCTGCGCCAGCCCTGGGGAGGAGCAGGGAGGTTAGACACGGCCCAGCATGGGACATGCCCACAGGAGCAAACCCCCTCCCCATGCACATGCATGCAGAGCCCAGGTGTCCGGGATGGACCTGGATGGATGTGCAAGTGCACACGCAGAACCCAGGCCCCCAGATGGACATGCATGTGTACATGCAGATGGGACATGCATCCCCCTCACCCCCTTGGATCTAGGCGGTTCAGAGCTGCAGGTCCAGAGTGAGGGGCACTGGGGGTAGCAGGGGGGTCCTGCTGCTCCTTTAAATCCCTGGATGTTTGCTCTCTGCTGCTTTGACTTCATGACAGGTTGTCATGGGAACGGGGCTGACGAGTGGGTTCCTGGGGGGGGCATTCTTTGGTGGGGATTAGGGAGGGCAGGACCAGTGTGGGGCAGGGGGAAGAGGCAGGCCCACCAGACCCCCCAGCAAACCCTGGTCAGGGCTGCAGAGCCCAGGTCCCACCAAGGGGCTGCTCTGCCTGGGGTGCCCAGCCAGGACCCCCCCAGACCCGCCTTGCATCACCCCAAGGAGCCCAGTGTCACCATGGAGACCGCCCAGTGAGATTTGCATAGCACAGCCGCCAAATAACAACAACAACAAGGCATAATTGGCTGGGAGCCACAACGAGGGTGGGGGGTTGGGGGGGGTTGCCCCATCCAGGCGGGGCACAGAAAGGAAAGAAAGCTGGTGGAGAAGGGCTGAGGGGGCCCGGATGCCGGGGTTCGGCCCCAGCTCAGGAGGTGGGAGCCTGGACACCTGGGTTCCCAACCAGGCTCTGGGAGCGCAGGGGCATGGGGGCCCGGATGCCTGGCTCCTGCCAGTCAGAGCCAGGCCTGCTGCTAATGAAGGCCCCAGGGCCTGCCCCTGCAGCCAGCACCAACCCCACTGCCCGCCTGGGGGCCAGGAGCCCCCTACACTCTCCCGTCACACGGCAGCAGCAGCTCTGGGCTGTTGCTAGGTGCCACATGGGCATGTGGAGGGGCTGGTGCCCCACTGTGTCAGCTTGTGTCCCCCACCTCTGGTTTCTATGGTGACCGCCACCACCTAGGTGGCTGGGACCAAGGTCACAACCAGCAAGAAGGTCACTGCCAGCCCTTCACAGCCCTGCTGGTACCCCTCACTCTTGACCTGCACCCTGCTCTGGGTGGCACTACCACACCCATTCTGGGGGACATGAGGGGGGGCAGACAGACGTTAACGGGGAGGGTGGACGGAAGCTGGCAGGATTCTTGGCATATTTCACACCCCTCCACAATGGACCCATTTTACCAGCTCAGCCCTCTCCCCCCATGCACACGCAGAGGAGCTCCCTGCGTGGGGGGGTGGGGGGAATTCCCGCTCACAGATCCTACCACCGCCCCCGCAACCAGGTCCTCAACTGGGGAAGAGACAGGAATATGATCCAGGCATCCAGGACAGCCCCCACCACCCCATACTCCAACCCACACAGAAGAGTGTCCACGCAAGGCCTGAGCCTCACTGCCCCTCCCAGCTGGTGGTGCCCCTCACTCCCAACCCGCAGCCCCTGCCCACCCTGGTGCCCCTCACTCTTGACCCGCAGCTCCCCCTGACAGTAGTGGCAGCCTCAAACAAGCCTGCAGCGCAGGGGGAAAGGAGGGCACTGCCACAGAGGAAGCCCACCGTGCGGCACTGGCTCCCGTCTGCCAGCCCTGGGGCTGCCAGGGCCAGATGGCCGCAGTAGTGCCAGGGCCACAAGCACCAGAGCAGCCCCTGTGCCTCCTGGCATGGGGTGGGACAGATTTGGGGGCTGGGGTGACCCGTGCATTCCTGTCAGGCCAACGCAGCCCACAGAGACGCCAGCCCCATGGGCACAAGGGGCCTTTGTTTGGCTGCTGACTCACGCCAGCCCCGCTGCAGCCCACCCCCAGCACTCAGATGCCTGGGTTCCTTGCCTGGTCTCCACACCTGGGTCCTGGCCGGTGCCCCTCACTTCCAACCTGCAGCTCCCTGCCCCACCTGCCCCCCTACCCAACAGCTGCTCCATGCTGATTATCTTGGCTGAGGGGGGGTGCGGGGGGATTATCGCAGATCAGCAGCAGTAATGAAATAGGGGGGGTTGGCACCCCCGAGAACCCAGGCATCCTGGTCCTGCTGCACCCACCTGCCCAGAACGCCTGGGCTCTCCCCCCAGCATGGCGGGGGGGCAGAGGACTGGTGGGTTAGGATGGGGGCAGCGGTAGGGGGTCAGACTCCTGGGCTTGGCCCTGGGAGTGAGGTGGGGGGAGCATTTCCAGGGCCAACAATGGCCCTTTCTGCAGCCGCAGCAGCACAGAGTCGCCTCTCAGCCCCGAGTCTCCGGCACCGCCTGGCACCAGCCCTGCACACACGGTGCACCCCTCCCCAGAGCCAGCCGCATCCCAGGGCCTGTTACACCCAGCCCCGAAGCCCACCCGAGCCAGCTGCATCCCAGGTCTGTTACATCCAGCCCCGACGCCCACCCCAGAGCCAGCTGCATCCCAGGGCCTGTGATACACACACCCTGTCACCCACCCCAGATCCAGCCGTATTCTGGGCCTGCAATTCCAACCCCAATGCCCACCCCAGAGCCAGCCGTATTGCAGGCCTGTGATACCCACCCCAATGCCTACCCCAGAGCCAGCTGCATCCCAGGGTGTGATACCAGCCCTGATGCACACCCCAGACCCAGCTGCATCCCAGGCCTGGGATACCAACCTCAGTGCCCACCCCAGGGCCAGCCGCACCCCCAGGTTGTGATACCTGCCCCAATGCCTACCCCGAAGCCAGCTGCATTCCAGGCCTGGGATACCAGCCCTGACATCCACCCCAGAGCCAACTGCTTCCCAGAGACCCTGTTACACCCAGCCCTGATGCCCACCCCAGGGGCCCTGTTATACCTAGCCCCAATGCCACACCCCAGAGCCTGCTGCATCTGCTCGTAGCCAAGGGCCGAGCTGAGCACTGGCCAGTTTCTGTCAGACCCTGTGCCCTCCATGCTGGCAGGAGTGTGTCTTTCCCAGCCACACTCCAAGAATTTATTTAATTAATCCCCAAGCGTGAAGGAGTCAATGCACGTGAGCAGGAGCCACGTGTGGAGCAGGGCAGGGGCCAAGTGTGGGGGCTGTGGGCACCAGCCCAGCGCCTGGCTCATCACTAGGGGTAATTGGGAGCACAAGGGCGCCAGCCAGCCCCACATGACTGCTTCCAGCAGGCACTGTGCCACAGGAAGGCTGGGCCAGGCTGGGAAGCTCCTGCGGGCAGAGGATAGCGCCCTGGCACCCGGGCTCCCCCCTGCCCACTGCAAAGCCCCAGGGAGAGAATCCAGGCTCCCAGCCCCACCACTGCAACCCACCAGACCCCACTCCTCACCCAGAGCTAGAGGGAACTCAGGTGTCCGGGCTGCCAGGGCAGGCACTTCCCTCTGTCCTGCCCCAATGCCCACCCCAGAACCAGCTGCATCTCAGGGTGTTATACCAGTCCCAACACCCATGCCAGAGCCGGTCGTACCTCAGGCCCTGTGATACCTGCTCTGATGCCCACCCCAGAGCCAGCTGCATCCCAGGCCTGTGACACCAGGGCCACACAACCCAGAACCAGCCGCATCTCAGGCCCCTGAAGAGGTGTTTGTGGTCAGTTCTTTGCAAAACATGTTTGCTAGATGCTACCCAAGTGCCCCTCCGAGACGCGCCCCCCGCCTGGGTCCAAGGGTTCGGCAGGCCTGGGGGCAAACCGGTTGGTGACACGTAGTCCCCAGATGCCAGGGCAAGCCATGAAGACAAGGAGCGGGTGGTCAGCTGGAGTCCAGACCCCTTCTCTCCAACATGCAGAGGGTTGTGGGGATACAGGAGCTGGAAGCCTGGACACTTGGGTCCTATCCAGTATGTGGAAGGTTATGGGGTCCCACATGCTGCCAAAGGGCCTATGCAGTGGAGTTCGTTGCTTCTCCCAGGCCACACGGCAGGGCCTAGGCCTGCCCCCATCACAGCCCTGTGTGGCCAGCACCCAGAGCAGGATGCAACCCCCACCCCCATGAGTTCCAGTATTTCTATGGGGCGAGGGCAGGTGGGGCTCCCGGATGGGAGCAGAGTCTGCCAGTGCTCCCTGGGGGCTCCATGCCAGGAGCTGGCGGCACAGGGGGTGCGGGGAGAGGGAGGTTGATCTGGCTCAGGCCCTGCCACCCCCTGCCAGCCCTGGTGCCCCGAACCCAGCCCCATGGCACTGAGGACAGGGTCAGGGTCTCTCCTAGTCCGGCGAGGAGGCCTGGCTCCAGGCGACCTTGCTCCCCCCACACCCGCTGCCAAGGGGTTTTATTTGGCTGTGAATGGAAGGCAAAGATGGGAGTGAGCTGCATGCGCAATGAGGCTGGAGCCAGCCTGGAGCCAGCCCTTCCCTGCAGTGCTAGGGGAGCTGCTGGAGGGGCAAGGACTGGGGGGTAGGGGTGGAGGGGCTGGTCCCCAGTGTCCTGCTGCCTCCCCCACAAATGGAGCCATAACCCAGGGGAGCTGGAGCCCCCTGCCCTGGCACTGCTGGGAAGGACGGAGAGCAATGCAGCCCCACTCCAGGCATGGCCGGGAGCGGGGAGACCCTCAGCCCTGCTGGGTGGTTGGGTGGGAGCTGGTCTCTCCCAGGCCAGAGGTGACCTTGGCACATCCTCGCCTCTCTGCCTCAGTTTTCCCAGCTGGAAGGCCTCTAAGCCCCCCAGAGCAGCGGGGCTGGGGGGGGGTCCGAGCTCCGGCCCAGCGAGGCACACTAAGGATAGGACAGGCCTGGAGGTGTCCCAGGTGCTGAGCTGGGAGTCCGGACGCCTGGGTCCTGTCCCCAACTCCAGGCAGGCTGGAGGAAGGGGCTGGTAGCCCAGACGCCTCGGTTCTCTCCCAGTTAAGAGAGGGGAGTGGGGTCCACCTGGTTTGAGGAGCCAGGACTTCTGGATCCCATTCCCAGTACAACTGGGGACCCCTTCCCACACAGCCTGGCGTGGTTTGGCAGCACTGAGGGCTCCTGCCGCAGCTCCAAAGGGGTCACACACGGGGGTGAGCTCCGCGGCCAGAGGCTGCTCATGGGGTGGGGGGGGGCTGCCCCTTCACCCCTCCCTGCCCGCACTGGCATGGAGATGTAGGCACAGACCAGGCATTTGCATAAAAGGCCCCGTGTGCAGGACTTTCCCCCCTTCCCCGGTGGATGCCCGGGCCCCCTGCTCCCCCCACAGCGTGAGAAGGCGCCAGGGGTGATGCAGGCTGTCCCTGAGCCATGCCAGCCACCTCGGGCTGGGATGGGGGGGCCCACGGTCTCTCCCATTCTGACCTAGAAAGGAGCATTACTGTGGCTATTGATTAAAGGAAGATGCAATTACTCGGCTGGGGACCTGCTGCCTCTGATAACGGGGGGAGGGGGTGGCACAGAACCGCAGGGCACTGGGAGGGGGGCCGCCCTGAGTCCCGACAGCTGGGCCCAGGGAAACAGTGAGCTGACGCCAAGAGGAGGCCGGGCGCCCGTCTTTCAAACGTCCTTCCCTGGCAGGCGGGTTCTCCCCTCGCTCTGTCAATGGCCCTTTTTCCTCACCCCCCTTCTCCAATTTGCCGCCAGCTCTCTGCTGCCGACGTGGGGGTCCCCTGGCCTTAACCCCCACCTCCAGAGCTCAGGGCAGCTCCCCTGAGAAGGGATTCACCCGGCAAAGCCAAAACCCCAGGTGGTTTGGGGGGCACATGTCCATGTGGCAAGGGGTTGGGGTGCCCTGGGCACTTGCTCCTGGGGTGTAAGGGGGTGGGAAGAGGGCTCAGCTCCAGCCAGACCCAAAGCACAGCTCCTGGGGTGCCCACGTGCAAGGGGTTGGCAGGACCCCCCGGGGGCAGGGGAGCTATTTCAAGTCCGAGGGGTGGTCCAGGCCCCGAGTCGGGTCCAGCTCTGCAGCCCCTCCAAGGACACGGCTCTGAAAGAGGCGGGTGAGGCATCAATGTCAAAGGCCGGGATGGGGGCCCTGGGCAGGCAGCGTCAGCAGGGCCACACGCAGGGTGGGGGACTGGGAGGACAAAGCCAGGGGGTGGGTTCAGGTTGGGAGGGGGGCTGCAAAACGCCATTTTTCCCTTGCCGTTTCCTTCCCTCCTTTCTTTCCTGTGATGCCGCGGCCCCGGATGGCTGCAGCCCTGCACCAGGACCCCCAGCACGGGCCCCACCCCCATTCCACCCGGAGGGGCAAGATAGCCCCAGGCCCAGCTGTCTAGGTGGCAGGAAGGGGTG
>NW_017728926.1:3643185-3662883 GCF_001723895.1 Crocodylus porosus | reverse complement strand
GGCAGGCTTTGTGCAGGAGGACGAGGGGGAACAGAGGAAGGCAAAGGAGACCCCCCTGCACCCATACACACCTGGGCTCAGCCCTGCAGCCCCAGGAGGTGCGGGGGGGGGGAGCTGCAGCCCCCCATATCCATATATACCTATAGCACCTGGGCTCATCCCTGCAACCCCAGGAGGACCTTGGGGAGGGAGGGGGGATTGCAGCCCCCCATATGCATATATACCTAGACCGCCTGGGCTCAGCCCCGCAGTCCCCCCCATCTCCATATGTGCCTATAGTGCCAAGGCTCAGCCCCGCAACCCCAGGAGGATCTGGGGGGGCTGCAGCCCCCGCATCTCCATATGTAACTAGAGCACCTGGGCTCAGCCCCGCAACCCCAGGAGGAGCCGGGCGGGGGGTTGCAGCCCCCCATAGCCACACGCGCCGCCGGGGAGGCCGGGGGGTGGGCAGCCGCCGGGCAGGGGAACTTAACAAAGAGGCGCGGCGCTGCAGCGCGGGGGGGGGCTTTGTTCTGCGGTGCGCGGCGCGGGCTCGCACACTGCGGGGCTGGGGGAGGTGGGCATCGGGCGCAGGGTGCGGCCCCGGGGCTGGGCCGGAGGCCCCGATCCGGCGCACGCTCCTACCTGGCCCCGCGGCGCGGAGCAGGACGAGGACGAGGACGAGGACGAGCCCGAGCCCCGCCGGCATCGTGCGTCCCGCGCCGCCGCTGCCACCCGCGCCCGGCTTCCGCGGCCTAATGTATGCAAATGAGATGCGGGGGGCGGGCCAACGGCGGGGGCGGGGCCCCGCCCGGCCACTGTTTACAAGTCCCATGCGGGAGCGGCGCGGGAGGGGTTTTAAAGAGCCCCGCCCGGGGCGGGGAAACTGAGGCATGGACGGGAGGAGGGACCAGGTCAGGGGAGACCCGGCGCCCGGCCTCTCGGCCGCCCCGTGCCCACGAGACCCCCACCCACTCCCAGAGCAGGGGAGACAGCCCAGGTGTGGGGGCTCAGCCCTCCCGTGCCCACCTGAGACCCCCACCCGCTCCCAGAGCAGGCATCTGGGCTTCCAGCCCCCTGTTCTCACCCGAGACCCCCAGCTTCCAGGACCCCCACCCCGTTCCCAGAGCAGGGGAGGACGCAGGCGTCTGGGGTTCAGAGAACCTGATGCAATAATGCAGCCGATAAACCCCAGGCTCCCTAGAGCGAGAACACATTTGCACAAGATGCCGTCCTCTGTGAACCCCAGTGTCCTGGCACACCCACCGGCCAGCCCCACCCTAGTGCCAGGGAAGGATTCCCGAAAGCGGGGCAGGTGAGTCTGCGGGACACCAGCCCATACCGCGACACCCCCTTGGGTACCCAGGCAACTTGCAGCGGGGCCTGGCTGCACCCAGTGCCCCAGGGTCCTGGGCTGTGATGGGCAGCTCCACTGGGCCGTGCTAGCTCTGGGGCACAAGGTGCTGACCTGCCTCTATGCCGCCAGAGCCGAGCCATCATGTCCCCTTCAGTGCTGCTCACGTGGGGTTTTACTGTTTAATAATTCAGCAAAGATCATCTAATGCCCAGGCCGTTAAGAGTGGCTGTTCAACTGTTATCATGGGTGGATAGGCAGGGAGCGTGCAGCTCCCCCGGCAGTGGCCAGGCTGCCCCCAACCCAGTGTGCATGAGGATCCCAGCACCCATCCCATGCGGCCCACCGAGGCTCCCGGGAGAGCACTCCCCTTGCAGTATGCATGGAGAAACAGCCATGCAGACGGGGGGTGGAAGGGAATGGAAAAGAGCTCTGACCCCCCAGCCCCCTTGCGGGGGAAGCCGGTTTCTTTCTTCCAGGATGTGGGCAAAGTTCACCATAGTGCTGCAGGGTCTTTGATGCTGCCACATCACAGAGAGAGATGCTCAGGGGCTGCCTGCGAAGCAGACCACAGAGCCCACCACAGCTTTGCATCCACAGGGCCCGGTTCTCAAGCTCGGAGCCCTCTGGCAGCAAAGGGGCCTGGGCTGGGTGCCTGCACCATGGTCCTGGGGCACATGTGGGGTTGGCATCCCCAGCTGAGGTGATGCCAAGCCCGGTGGGGGTCCGTGCCCCTTCAACCTCCCCATGCACCATGACACATCCCCCACTGTCGAGCCCCATGCCAAGCAGCTTCCGGGAGGCACTGCTGATTTCCAGGCCGGAGCCTGGAAAATCTGTTGCCTCGGTGTAGATCCTCCCTGTTGTTTGTTCCCTGGCTGAGGGATGGGGCCAGCCTCTGTCCCTGCAGGCCCAGGTCCTGGAGCAAAGGCCCCAGGGTGGCCTAGAGTGGCGGGGGGGGAGACGAAAGAAGGAATCAACCCCCGCCTGCCCTGGGGATGGGAAGGAGAGGAGGAAAGAAGGAATCAATCAACAGAGGTTTGCGAGAATGGGCCAGAGCCTGGCTGTGTATAGCAGCTTTCATGCCCACGCTACCTCCAAGCAGCGAACAAAGCAACAAGTCACAGCCTGCCGGCACAGGCGGGAGGGACTCACAACGGGTAGCCTCTGTGTGCCTGGCAACGGTTTGCCAGAACCCGCTCCACAGGTTGGGGCGCCCGGCTGGTCTCCCACGACTCTTCCCCGGGTGCCGTCACTGTGGGAGCTTACTGCCCTGCACAGGTACCCTTAGCCTTCACCTCTTAGGCCCGGTGCAAGCGCAGGGGAGGGGGCACCTTGATACAAAGCAGGGAGAATTTTCAGGAGAAACAAGGAACTTCCAGAGTCCTCGTTTGGAGGCAACTCCACTGGGGAGGTGGCAGGAGCGGTGCCCCCCTACATCTACATCCCAGGCTGAGACCTGCCCTGAGTGCCGGGTTCATCTCGAGCCAAGAAACTCTACGAGTCTGAATGATGCAAGGGACGTAAAGCAAAGCACATCCATAAAGGCACTGCGGCTCAAATCTCGATGCCCAGCTGCCTTTTCTGGGGAGGGATCCAGCCCTGGGTAACAGGTGCTGGTGGCCACAGGCGTTTGGGGGAGGCCGTGCTGAGTTATGGGGGCCTCAGAGACAATCCAGTTATGAGTGGGCAGGGAGGGGAGCCACCCAAGCTGCTGACAGTGCCTATAAACAGCACCTTGTCTGGTGCGGCGTTGGCTTGGGAAGTCGCTCGAGTTGATTTAATCTCCTCCATAGATCTTTCAGTAACCCAATGACTGCGTCACATGGCCCAGCGGCTGAATGAATGCCAGCGTGGCTGATAATTGGATGCAAATATGCACGTGGTGACATAGAGATGCCTCCTGGGGCGACACGCAGCCCCCTCTGCCTGCCTTACGGTGCCCCCTCCTGACGCCAGCGTGGACTTGCTTTGCCCGTGCCCTGTGCTCGGCTGGGCTCCAAGGGGCAGGTGCTTGGCGTGACAGGTTGGGGCAGCACGTGTGGTGCTTCGAGCAGGACTCCGGGGCTCTAGTGCCAAGTGTCCTGCCTCAGTTTCCCTCTGTGCAAAGTTATCAGAGAATGGGGGATGTTGTGCACAAGCAGTGGCTGGGGTCAAGGTCCCTGAGCAATCCTTTCACACTCTTGCCTTGCCTCTATCCTTTTCCTGCTTCCTTCTTCAGCTGGCTGTGCCCTTGCTGTCTCTCATCCCCTCAGGGCTCCCCTAGCTGCCCCTGGGATGGACGCTCCAAGCCACAATCTCTGCAAGAGGAGCCACTGGCCCATCAGCACTGAGTAAACATGGGCACCTGGGGAAGAGGCGGGGTGTGGAAGTGGTAGAGAAGGGCCTAGAGAGTGTGCGTCACGGCACGCAGATGTGTGCAAAGCCAGGAGGCGATTAGGGAGGAGCAGCATAACCGCGGCAGATTAAAAGGAAATGCTGCGTAGGAAAGAGGGCCACCAGGCAGCTCCCAGGCTGAGGCCAGGGCTGCATGAAGAAGGGAGCCCAGGAAGGTGCTTGGACATGCTGCCAGGCCTGTCTGGGACAGTGTGCTCAGACAGGTGTAAATCAGTGTCGATTTACACCCGCTGCAGGGATGGCCCCAAATCCGGTCTTAATTCTCTATCCCAAGGGGAGACCTCAGGAGGGCGAGGAGCTGTCTCCACTCTCCACCAAGCTGCCGCGCCACGGCCGCAGAGGCAAGCCATCTGTGAAGTGCGCTCCCGAGTGGGGCCGCACTGAAGGCAGCCGAGTGCTGGGACTCCCGGCAGGCTGCTGCCTTTGTGCGGCCGGTGCCACGAGCCTAGTCCCTCCCTGACAGGGCCCCACGCGCTCCACTTCCTCGGGCAGGCAGTGCCACAGTGAAGGGGAGGGAAGGTTAATGTGAGCATGGCAGACGCTGCCAAAGCCGTTCGCACGGAACAGGAAGCAGCCCGAGGTGTTGCCCTCTCCGCAGGCTCCCAGGCGGGACTTGAGGATGCGTCCTCTAAGGATGCCAGGGCGAGGGCCCCATCTCAGGATGCTCCGGCTTTCTGGGCTGTGCTCTCACATGGGACTGGGCCCGGGGGAGCAGCGTGGCTCAGCCCAGGCGCTGTTTCAAAAGCAAAAGGATTCAGAGGCACAGCTAATAAATCCGCCTGCTTGCTGCGGTAATGGATTCACACTGCCAGCCATGCTGCCAGCCCCGCGTCGTTTATCTTGTTTAGGCAGTGAGCACACTAGATGTGTATCTCAGCAGCCCCTCTCCTCTTGTACCGCCTCTGGGGACCAGGAATGCAAATCTGCCTGTTCCCCTGCATAGCGCCGGCAGGTCTGAAGCGATGGGGGAACCATTCAGGACCAGCTGTCCAGGCACTTCAGTGGATTTAGCATGCTGGAGATGCCCAGTGGTGGATTCAGGCTGCTCACTGCAGGCAGCCCAGGGTGGAAACATTGCTCTGGCCTCTTGAGGCTTTGGAGGTCATCCCACAGAAATATGAGCACCTGGCACCACCCTGCCTGGGGACTCCCCTGGTCCTGAGCATGGGAACACATCAGTAACTCCCACTGCTCTACAGATGAGTAACTGGACTTCCATGACTCTCGCCACTGATCACACATCAGTCCCTCAGCCCTGCACAGATGCAGTGTGCAACACTAGACAAACCCTCCTGTTGTAAGATGAAGCTGCCTGATCCAAAGCCAAAGGGTGTGAAGAGGATCTGACAATCTCTGTGCCAGCGACCACGTGTTCCTCTGTGGGGGGGCAAGCAGGGCGTAGCATCCTCTCTCCTCCATTCGGGCCCTGTTCACAGGACTCAGCTCTCCAACCGCCGCAGGAAGGTGCAGACGTAGCAGATCCGCTGTAACAGCTGGCGAGAGCTCCCCTGCCACAGCTTCCTCTCCCCTTGAAAAGCAGATGAAAGTTGCATCTGTCCACAGCCAGCAGGCATGCCCGCCGACTTCCCCAGCCCAGAGCTGGGAAGTCTCCCTCCATGGGATGAAGGTATCAGGGAGAGTTTCTGCCAGGCGGTGCTGCCCTCGTGAGGCAGGCCTAGGAACCCAGGGGAAGGGTGCCGCAAGATGTCTCAGGGGACAAGGGCACGGAGGAAGAGCTGGCATCTGGTGGCTCTTTCGCTTCAGTGCCAGCTTTCTCTTTGCTTCTGCACCAGCCTGACATCCTGTCAGGCCTGTTTATCTCTTAGCCCGATTCACCGGGCAGATCTAAAGCAGGGAATGTACAAGAGACATTAGTCACTGCCGCGCCAGGGCCCTTGAAAATAAATCGGCAGAGACGGCTTCCCCTGCATGGTGGTGGCACATGCAGAAATATGAGCCAGGCCTGGCTCCTAAACAGTGGGAGCTGTGCTGATGGGGTGAGCAATGGGCGGCCATTGGGATTTTGCCTGACACGGGGATGACGCAGGCTCTTCAATCTGAGGTTGGAGGAGTCCCGTCTACACCCCTGATCTTGGGCAGCCCAGGTCTCTTGCTGGAGAGCCAGCAGGAGAGGGCACACAGGACACCCGTAGCACCCCTCGACCCAGCCTCTCTTCCTCTACCACCTGCTTCCATGCAAGCCTGTGTAGTGCTTGGTGTGACTGGGTCCTGGTCTCGGTGGGGGTCACCAGAGTGAAAGCGAGGTGCACAGGGGGCATAGCCCTGCAGGGCAGTGAAGGCCTCAGCTGCAGCATGGAGATAGCCCTTGAAAATGTGCAGCCCCTTTCTCACTGTGCAGAACAGGCCATGTGTCAATCCCATCCTGGGGAGCCCTCCACTCAGTGCAAACCCACGCTCTTGCCACCGCATGGCCAAAGGCTGCTACCTGGGGTGGTGGGGTTGGGCAACCACTTGGAGGCCTGTGCCTTTGTATAGAGCCCATGTGCTAGGGAGGAACATCCAGGACAGGTCATCCCGCAGTAACCATGTGGCTGGACTGCAGCCCACTGGTACATCTCCGGGGCACATGCTCCCAAACACACTGTTCCCCACCCTACTCCTGTATACCAGAATCAGAAGACAGGCCACACTGGGGACATCTCCAGTGATGGTCTTTGGACACTCTTGGTCACTCTAGAAACTAAGGTCTGGAGAAAAGAAGCAGACAAACAAACAAACATCATCATATTAAGTCCTGGTGGGAGTCCTCCCAAACAAGCATCAGAATATTAAGCCCTGGCAGGAGGTCCTTTGGGTCCAGCACACCCCTCTGGACTTGTCTTTCAACCGTGCAGTGAGAAAGCTTTTTCCTGCTTTCTGTTGCAAGACAAACACTGGTGCCTCCTCGTTACAGAGCCAGAGACCGAAGAGGAGGAAACTGATTCTGCAAGGAACAGGCAGCCCTGTACCAACAGCAGACTTCACAGCGTGGGGATTCGCAGCCTGCTGGTTCCGATTAAGTCAAACACGGAGCAGGAGGGGCCTCGGAAAACTTTCTGGCAATGTTTTCTTTGGTGTTTCCCACCAGCTGAGGGTGGAAGATGAGAACCACCCAAAGGGTGACTTCCCAAAGATTTGACTTCCCAAAGCAAATAATCCTTTCAGGCTTCAGTCACTGTCATGTAACTCAAGGTTTTGCAGCTAGTGGGATCAAATAATAGAGGAAAATGAAAGTGCTGGGACTGGCTGTCAAAGGAATGCTTTAAAAACTCTTTCAAGACAAAAAAAAAAAAAAGACAAAAGCTGCCTTCAGGATCCCAAGCCCTTTGGGCTACAGAGGTCCTAAGGCTTTTCAACCACCTTCCCTCCCCCAGGATGCAATTTCAGCAAAGAAACCGATTATGAGACCAGCTTGATACCAGCCTCTCAGTAAGAAATGTCCTTAAACACCAAAGTGCTCTCACTCTCTGGCCGTCATCAGTTGCCCTGTCTGGCCATGGGGCATCTGCTCAGCATACTACAAAGCATCCTTTACATGGCCTGCTCATGATGTTACCATTAATGCTAATTTGGGGATCCCATCTGTTCAATGGGTTTATAACTTGCCACATCTGGTTACAGCCTGGGAGAGGACTGTTGCGTCTCACATTTAGCTGAAACTGGGCCCAGAACTGCACTGGAAGCTCAGACACCTCCAGCGAATACAAATATGATCTCAACAGGAGAATGCTGGAGCTTGCACACATGCCGGATTTTTTCCAGTGCAATTGGCAGCTGGAACAGTGAGATGACTCACAGCCCTACACCAGTGTCATTTACTGAGCTCTGCTGAAGAGTTACCCTCGGAAAAATCAGGGGTAAAACTCCACTTGTATAAGCTACACCTGCGGGATTGTGTCACGGACACTGCTGTCCCAGGCTATACCACCTGGCGGCGCGTCTCTGTAACAGCAGCAAGCCCACGCAGCTCTGAGCTAGTTGCGCATCAGTCTTCTGTTGCTGGCTGTTGGGACCCAGAGGCTTTCAGGCCTGGGTTTTGCCTTTTGTGCTTAGCTTCAGCTGCATGCTTAGCTTGAATTGCAGGCAAGATTTGCACACAGTGAAAAACAGCAGATGGAAAAATACTGTTCCTGACTTAATATGAACTGGGAAGTTGGCTAACGAAATGGAATAAATATAGCCTGGGCAAAAGGGAAACTGTCAAAACCTACCCCCACCTATGAATTAAAAGAGAACCTCAGAATAAAATTTCCAGTTCAGGGTAACCATATTTGGCAAACAGAAGCAAGATTATTAATATGCATTAGGAGGAAGATGTAAGCTAATGTTATGTATTAAGAAACACAAGCTATCTGGTATATAAAGAGAGGTGAGAGACCATACCCTTCGGTACCCACTCCTGAAGGATCCAGGTACCGATCCAAGACTCAGAACTCAGGTGGAGGAGTTGGGAACCCCAGAGAAGACCTCACAGACTGGCCATCCAGCAATGTTGCATTCGTTACATCTCGGGGTGGTGAACATGTTGCATTGCTTTTGACTAACCACAGAATTAGAATTGTGACTGCTAACGGCTTGATAAATTTGTTATTAGTTAAGGAGTAACTGTGTCCTGGTCTTGGAATTAATACCTGGTATGAGGCCCAATTTTAACATTACCAGATGTAATGTGGGGGAATTAGGGGCATATACAGAAGTTACAGGCCTGTACACCTGTCATCTAGCCAGGCCCCTAATGGAGGACAGGAATTTGCTAGTTAAAATCATAATCTCTGAGATGTAATGAGGTTGGATCTTTCACACACCCAGGGGCCTTCTCCGCCCATCCCTTTGATCAAAGCTGCAATCAAACCAAACAGAATTACAGACCAAACTGATATGAAAATTATCAATTGAGGCTGGGGAAAAAGAACAGAAGTCAAAGAGTTCCCAAAGCAAGCTTCCCTCCAGCTATGTCACCAGCATCCCAGGTCTTTGACCAAAGGAGCAACTATTTGCAGAGTTGCTTTAAACATGGGCGAATGCTGCAGTACAGATCCGTGACCTTCTGCACACCTCCCCTCCAGGACCAGACCTGACTCAGCAGCAGTGGTGCGAGGCTCTGCCGCTGCATCTGCCCTGCTACAGCTGTTCATGGCCATGGCACCAGGCAGGGAGTCACGCCGGCTGGCCGGGCTGTTGGTTTTCTCCTTGTTCGCACCACTGGATAGATGTGGGGGCCTGAAACCTTTTACTGCATGCAAGTAAACAGAGAAGTGTATTCCCAAATGCAAGTGCAAGAGTGAGAGAGTTAGGGCTGCCCGAGGATGGCTATTCATCTTACATTTACACAGCACTTTTCAGCCTGAAGAATCCTAAACAGCTTTGCAAATGTTACCACTGGATTATTGGGCTGCACATAATGAGCCTCGAGTGACTGTTTGTCCCCAGCTCTGATGAGCCACCTTCCCTGCCAGCCTGATGCATGTGCCCTACCTGATGTGTCCAGTCACCATCAGTTCTCCCTCAGGTCACTAAAGTCCCATGAGAAACGGGCCAGGCTGAAGGGACAGCTGGCAAGAGCTGAGATGTATTTCATTAACGACCCACAGATAGGCAAGCATGTCTTCTAAATGTGAAAGACGGGCGCAGCTGGGCTTTCTTCCTCCCACAACCACACCCCTCCCGTTACATGGTTTGTCTTTTCAGGACTAGTCAACACCATGGACGTTGCGGCAAATGTCTACATTGGCATTGTTAAGCCACCTCCCTAAATGAGATAAATTAGACTGGCAAAGAGCTCTCCCACCCATATAAGTTCCATGTATGTCAGAGATTTTGCTGGCCTTGCAGTGTTGCCTAGGGGTGGGATTTTCCTTGCACTCCTCATCCACACTAAACTGCACATTGCCTGGTATTGTGGAGGGAGAGGGCAGGGGCTCCACATTGTTCATGCTGAGTGGGCCCTGCTGGAATAGAAACAACAGAGGGGCATTGCCATGCATGTGCCATCTCCCTTGGGGTGGAGCACTGTGAGGGTCTGATGGTACATAACTGCAATTTCAGCTCAGAAGGAAGCTGGTTGAATTTCAAGAGAAGAGAGGAGTTTTCCAGAAGCTTGAACACAATTCCCTCACAGAAGGAGCGATGAGGCCACGGAGGTTAATAGCCCTTCTCTTGGGAAACTGGCCTGAGCTCTTCAATGGCCCCAGGTATTTAGATTGCTATGCTTCGAACAAGTTATGCAGGGACGTGCGTGGGTTCCTCATTCCTCTCATATCCTAGTTTATGGCTACAGATCCACACTTATTCCTTCACGAGCCGCCTCCTCCCCACACTCCCCAACAAGTGAACACATCCTGATTTGTCATTACTGCAGCATAAACCACCATAATGATATTGTGATATATAGTCTATTAGATTCAGGCAGATTATTAGCACAAGTCTCACTCTTGCCGAGAGACAAGTAAATGGATAAGTGCTGTACTACTCTAGCTGTCCTTTCATTTCCAAACGAGCACTGTTGTTAACTGGCCAGCTCAGTTTTTGAAAGCATCTTGGATGTTTCATTCATTACTAAAATAATGGGGTAGATTAAACACAACCCAGGGAGTTGCTCACTTCCCATGCTCCCTAAACAGGCTGATGTCTGCCTTTCACTTGTCACAGAAACTGGGCATAGAGGATTGTCTCTCTTGACATATAGAAGGTGGTTTCGCAGGATTAAAACCTACTTAAAAATCATTATAATAACAAAATAAGCGATATGGAGCTCATTTATGTACTGGGCAGATGTCCAATGCACATAATTGTAAAGTATCTTAAGCTGCACTAAAGCCAGCTGAGAGAGCTGGCAGCGTCATGCCTGGCCTCAGAACAGACCACCTTGCAGGTCAGAGTGAGACCCTCAGGCTTGTGACGCACAGCTGGAGGGACCTCCCCAATGCTAAGGAAATGGCGATAACGAGGCTTTGCATGAAAACCGGGCCTGCCAGCTGATATGACAAGTGGCACAGAGGGGAGGCCGGAGGTCACAGCTTTCTGGAGCTCAGCTGTGGGCATCGTAAGGATGGCTCTGAGCACAGGAAGTGTGGGTACCAGGAGCCCAGAGTAACAAAAAGGGAGAGAAAGGGCATGGGCTCCGTCTCGAGCAGGGTGACAGTGCCTGGTAAGACCTTTTCTCCATTCCCACACAAGCCCCAGATCGCTGGTTTTATTTTTTATTTCATGTCTTGGGCCAAATTAACCAAATCAATTCTGAATTCAATCAGCTGAGCAGAGTCTATCCTTCAAGTCCATGTGGTGCAACCACCGGTAAGTCTCCTCCCTCCCAGACTCTTCAGCTTGGGGCTTCAGATACTCCCAAATCCACAGCAGCATCATACGTGCGGGCCTGGGGGCCGTGGGGTTCAGATCTCTGCTCGTCTTGCTTGCCCCTAGCCAGAAGAGCAAGCTAGAGGGGGAGCCTGAGAGCAATCCTGGGCATGCATCAGGTGGGACCTGGTCCCTGATATATGGCAGAGACACGGACTCTTTGTCTGTCCCGATCTTAGCAAGGGTCAGAGTGAGCAAGGGCTAATGAAGCAGGGAATTTGGGGCTTGCTCACACTTGTCAGGGTGGCAATGCTCTGGACACAGTGTCTTGTGGTCCTAGCCCCAACGCTGTCCCACACCTCGCTCCACCAGACACTCGTGTCGCACTGCCCGGTTCTTTTGCCCATCTTGGCCTGCTGCTCCCCAGCACGTGGTGATGTGTGTCAAGGCATCTTCCTCCCGGGCAGAGAGAGCAAGAGCGCTTTTTAGTGTGGATTACAGTCAAGGAGTGGAGGGATTGTCCTGGACATAAGACCCCAAATTGCCCTCCCACTTCCCCTGTGGCAGGAGCCCTGGCGTGGCCAGACCGCAGACAGCCAAGCCCCCTGAGGTCCTGTGGCGCTGGGAGTGTTTCCTCGGGGAAGGGGCCCATGCCAGAAACCTGGTCGGTGGCACTGTCACAGAAGAGAACACCCCACGGGCGGCAGGTGTCACGGAGGGGGCAGTTATTTCTATGGGGAAGGTTCTTTTACAGCCATTTTATCCCGCTGAATCCCCCGCAGGCCTCGGCTCCTTCCTTCACCCTCAAGTAATTCCTCCCGTGGCATCCCCCGGGCTATATTTCTAGGACCTCTTTCACCTCCAGCTGAATCTTTGGTGGTGGGGGAGTGCACTGGCCTGAGGGAAGGGGAGGGCGCAGGGGACCAGCAGGGGGGCTGATTGCTGCCCTGGGTGTGGGGCTGTGTGAGGGGAAAGGGGCAAACATGGCTACTCAGGAGGACAGCACCAGACTGACCCCCCCACGCCCACAGGTCCCATTATTTTGCACACGGCCCCAAGGGGGCGGGGGGTAGAGCTGGCAAGGGCCGGTCGGTGCTGCACGCAGCCCCGCAGGCAGGTGCAAGGTGCTGCACATGGCCCTTTGAGGGGCGTCTGTTCCCCTCAGCAAAGGGCAGGAAAAGCCTTGTCGAGGTGCGGGAGCGACGAGGTGCGCCCCGCACCTGGACAGGCCAGGCATGGGGCAGCCCCAGCCTCTGGAAGGGCTCAAGCCAACACGGACAGCGTCTGTGTCCCCCCCACCCCATCACAGCGAACATCGCCTCAGCTGCCCCCCGCCTTCCTCTTCAGCCACGTCCAAGATACAGACTCCTCACAGCCTTTAACATCGTTGCATCTTTGTGAGGTCGAGGGCAGTGAACCCCCACTTTTACCAGCAGGAAACTGAGGCACAGAAAAGGATCAGCCACCACCTGCACCAGAAGCTTGTGACGAAGGCAGGAGATGACCCTGCACCTCCGCAGACCTGGCTGATGCCCAGGCCTTTCTGAAACACAAGCCTGACTTAAAAATCCAGCCCACTCCCGCACCGCACCTCACCTGCAGCCTTCCTTCAGCACCATCAGCCATTTTATCCCTCCGACTCCTCCACAAACCTCTGCTCCTTCCTTCATCCTCAAGTAACTCCTCCCATGGCATCCCTTGGGATGTATATTCGGGACCTCTTTCCAGCTAGTGCCCCAGGCCAGCTGGCCTCTGCCTTCGGCATGCCGATCCAGGGGTTGTATTGACAGCGCCAAGGCCAATATCGATCCAGGGGCTGTATCAATGACTGGTGCCAACACAAGGTGCATCAATACAGGGGTTGTATTGACAGTGCTGGTGCCACTGCAGGGGTTGCAATGATAGCACTGATGCCAATATTGATCCAGAGGTTGCATTGACAACACTGATGCCAACACAAGGTGCATCAATCCAGGGACTGTCATGACAGCACTGATGCCAATATGAGGTGCATCAATTCAGGGGTTGTACTGACAACGCTGATGCCAACACAAGGTGCATCGTGGGCAGGGACTCGCCAGCAGCAGGAAAACTGACAGTGCCTTTGTCTCAGATAAGAAGATGCAGCAATGAACAGGCACTAACTTTGGTCCTGTCACCTAGGGGGACACTTTTTTGTCCAAGTCACTCTTAGAAGGAAGGCAAGGTTGAATCATGGCTAAATAAGAAGCACCTGGTCCCCCTCACACTACCCAAGAAAAAATAAAAATGAAATAAAGGCTTTGCTTTCCAAAGCATGGAACAGCTGAAGACAACAGCTGCTGTTCCTTTCCAACCCTTTTGCCAACTACCACCACTATCACAACTGTATTATGTTCTGCTATCATTTGGCAAAAGCACCATTTTAAAAATTTGTAGCGCTCCCCATCAGCTGAGGGCTGTAAATCTCCCTGGTTTAGTGTCATTTTATGGGTGGTGGAGGCACGACAGGTGGGGAAGAGATACGCATCAGGCCCCTGCTGTTGTGCATATCATATTAAGAATTCTTAGCGGCTCTAATTATTTCCAGAAGGGGCTCTCAAAAGACGGTTGGAGAGATTGCGGCATATTAAAAACTCGTTCCACGCAATTTCTCCCAGCCCCTCATACAAACATCCCTACAGTGGCACTGCAATTCCATTCAGTGCTTAACAAGCAGGTCTTGTTCCACATGCTGCCAGGAGATATTTCACGGAGTCTGATCCATTTTAGAGGAGCATCCTTTAAACTAGCAAGAACATCAAGACAGCCAACTAATGTAGGAGCCCCATGACGCGAGGGGGAGAATCTGCTTCAGAAAATTATGCAGTTGAGAACATGGCCTGAAGCCACCTGGGGATTATCCTCCGAAGGTGGCAGGAAGGCAGAGGACAGGACTTGGGTGACAGGACACCTGGGTTCTTCCGTCTCCGGGGCTAATTTATCATGCAAGCTTCAGGCACAGCCCTTCAGCAATGACAATTTCTCACCCCTCCACTCTATATGGCAGGGATTAGATCCTCATCTCCCAGGGGTGCTGCAAAGCTTAATTGAGTTTGTAAAGTGCTGGGAGCTCCCTGGAGGCACTGGGGCAGCTCAGCTTAGCAGCAAACTGCAGACTACTCTGGGATTTCACCGCAGTACAAGCAAAGCTCTCATTAGGGCTGAGATGACAATTTAATTCAAAACCCTCTGGTTTAAGTCACTTTAGCTCTAAAAAGAGGAAATGCTTCCCACAGCTAACATTTCTCATGCATTGTCCTCAAGCCTCTGCAAGCACAGGTTTTAAGAGTCAGCTCAAGTGCTCTGTTAACACACAGCCTTACTAAGTAGTTTGTGGCAAGGTTTAAATGAATATTGATAACCTACCATCATGAGACAACAGAGGGCTTTGCTCAGGACACAGGAGATGGCAGAAAAAGGTGGCTGCTGTAGAAACCTCTCCTCTGAACTGCCCCTCCAGGTACTAGCAAAAGGTCCAGGACCTGGTTTGTGGCAGAGGATGCTTTACCTGGATCGAAGGTTTTGGCAATCAAAAATGCAAAGCATGGTTTGGGCTGAACGTGGTTGACGCAACACTTCCAGAAATCCCAGATAACCCAGACAAAAGCCAGCACATGCTTTCCCCCTCCTCCCAGCCTAGAAGGAGCATCAGCTGCACATTAGGTTTTTAGATTGAGATGCCTAATGGGGCAACTCTGTTGACACTGGTCCCAGTAAAGACCAGGACTAGTGAATGACACAAGAGGTTAAATACCATCTTGGAGCCATCCAGGCTGCCTTTAGCACAAAGCCCCAAAGGACAGCCAAGTTATCACCTACAACCCAAGGTTGCTTCAGGAGCATGTTATGCTACATGCACCATTTCCCAATCTCTCCCTAGATTTCAGGCTTGATAGCACATTACTCAGATTCTCTGGGCTGGATGAGAATATAGACAATAAGGCAGCTGAGGTTTTATCTCTCCCCACACCCCAATGAAAGGTGAAGAGTAAGTGCATCATCATGTATAAGTTTATTCCCAAGAGCTGGCTTGTCCTACTCCCTCTCAGAGAGACTTCTGCAGCTGGAAAATTGAGTCAAAATCACCAAGGTAGAAACAGGAAGTCAGACAAACCACTGCTACCTCCTCCCCATCTCAGGAGATTCAGGGGCCTTGCCCAGCTATTTTAGTTGCTTAGTCAGCAGTCTCCACGCTTGATACAGAGTCCCAGAGCACTCGGAAATCATTGGAAATGAATGCTCCCACACGTGGAATGACAATTGATTTTTTATTATATGAACCTGATCATTCTAATGTTTCTTGCTTGCAGCTGCCACCTGGAAGAGAAGGAAAACGGATGAGTGCCACGTTCGAGAGACAGGATGGCAGGTCAGTCCCACTAAACACAACCACACTGCTTCATAATTCAGTATGAATAATACAGCCCTACAAGTTAAGCCGCATTAGATGCTGTTTAGGGCTGAGTGTTCAGACCCTGGAATAAATGCCTTGCCATTCAAAGTGAACAAGTTACTTCGTGACAACAGGGAAATAGAATAAATAGTGATACTGGTACTGCTGATGAGGTCAGCTCCTGAGGTGCAGTTTAAAGCACCCTAGATCTTGCTGTTGCTGAGGTTGGGGGTCTTGATCTTTCCAGGGCTGGAACTGAATTATAATCCTATTGCTGTGTAACAAGGGCAACAGCTTTAGTGCAAAATAGTCCTCAACTCACATATGCCCAACAGACTTCCCCCTTCACTAAGTTCATTTTAGACAAAACACACTGTCAGCGTTAAGCAGCTCAGGGAGTAGAAAGTGTGGCAGGGAAACAGTCACCTGTCCTGCAATTCTGTCCAGATCTCTCTGTCCCTGAGGAGTGAGTTTGCGACCTCTGAAAGGAACAAAGCAGCAACAAAGAATCAGCAGAGCTTCAAAATGATCAAATGCCCCAAGCCCTCCTAAGGGCAGACCCTGCCTTGAGCTAGACATCAAGCAAACTGATCAGACTGCATGAAGCAATTAATTTAACTCCCTGGGATTGTTCTGGTATCTGCCTCTCCCCTCCACTATTTCCCCAGAGGGGTGAGGTCTGGTGATTACAACTTTCCCACCTCCCCTTCAACGCACAAAGCACCCACTGCTTTGAGACTCACCCATCCTGGTCTTTCTCCACCATTTTGAGCCCCTCCAGAGCTTGCAATACCCTCCGGGCAACACTCTTGGAGCCCCGGCTGAAATGGCTGGGCATCACCCCATTGCGCTGACGGCCTCCGTAGATCTTGGTCATGGAACCTACGCCAGCACCGCCACGGAGGTACAAGTGGCGGGCTGTGGAAGCTGCAACCACACAGGTCTCATTATTCAGACCCATCTCCAGAGCAACACCCAACCCCACTCCACCCACTGGAGCGCAGCTGCTTGCCCCAGGTGGAGCGCAGCTGCTGCTTAGCAGCAGGTGGCAGTTCACTGTAAATTCACAATATTCCTATAGTGTTAGCTAAATGCCAAAGGTAGGCAAATACAATCACCAAGTGGCAATGTCACCAGGATACCCCAGCTCCTAGGTATGGGGCTAGGGTATTTATTTTACCTCCAGAAAGCAGCTGGACACAGGAGTCATTTCTGCAGGGTAGCCTGCACCAACACTACTTAGGTTTTCCTTCAAACCTCCCTCATCCAAGCACTGACCAACCCAACCTTCTTGGCTCATGAAATATGACAAGAACATAGCCCAAGGCATTTATGCCTGCAGGCCAGGAGTCCCCAGGGCCTTTCTTGAAGGCAGTTTTCCAACCTGTGTTTATGATTTACACAGATCTGGAAGGCTAGAGCTACTGGGAATTGCATGCTGAATATTGCATATGTTCTTCAGTTGTCAGACTCTTGACTTGTTACTGGAGGATTCAATCAGCCCATTACTGGGCAAGTTCAAAAGCCGCTCTCAAATCAACAAGTCAGCCAGAACCTCTGTATATTCCAGGCAGACAAGATACATTACCAACTTCTCTGTAAAACACAAAGGTCATTAGTCTGACCCCACCTTTCCATAATAATCACATCAAAAAGCCAAGGAAAAATGGAGTCCAACAGCCACTAGTTCAAGGGAAAAAAAACAACCCTTTAGAGTTTTGGGAGGTACTCAGGTATCATTCTCCATACCACAGGTAAACTAAGAAGAAATGGATCTTCAATAGCTCAAGGAAAAAAAACAAACAACCCAACACATCAGTTTTGACATCTGAATGCCTCCCCAAACTAATGCTGAACACCAGAGAATAATAAAGATTGGGAGCGGAAGGGACTGAGAACTGGTGGGCCAATTCTTCCACTCAGCTAATTGGAGACTGTTTTTGAACAGCAGGTCTCGCAGTTCTCCCTACATATCTACTCCAGCCCTTAAGTAGTCTTTGCTCAAATATCTTCCTTGTTCCATTACTTCTTCCTCTTCTCCAGTGGGCACTGAAAATAGCTCATAACCTTCTCTTCTGCAGTAACCTTTTATCATGTAGACTTGAGTGTTTCTTTTGAAACAAACTGAGAAGAAAACCGAACTCTTTTAATCTCTCCTCAAAGATCACCCCTCCTTGACCTCTGGTTACTTGTGTTACTCTCCCCCAAGTGGTCTAGATCTTTCTTTAAGCAAATGCCCAGAACTAGGAACAATCTTCCAGCTCAGCTGGCATGGAGTAAAGTGGAAGGGTTACCTGTGCATACATGCAAGAACCTAAACATTAACCTCCATTCTTTCTATATTTGCTGGTTAAGGCCTTTCACTGATCCAGCCCATCACTTGTGACACAAGATTATCAGCAGCCTCTCACACAGCCTGCTCTATTTCCCCCAAATAGATCAACAGAGCCACTGAAATTACCGAAATCACTCCCTCGTTCCTGGTAATTCAACACAACTCACTAGTTCAAGTATCTAGATTTTCTCCCATTATACGCCCTATTTATTCTTTAATAGTTGCAGCCCATATGCATTATGGGCGAGCCAGTTCACAGTTAATGACAGCTCTGCAAAATATCTCGCATGATTCACAAACGCAGCCCCTGAGAAGCACTGACATTAAGACGAAACACCAGTCACCGTTGGATGGGAAGTCTGCTGTAACTCTGCAATCTGCTTAGCTGCCCAAAATCATTCCAGAAGAGCCCGAGGCCAGGTTTCTCATCCCGTGAGGACCTGCCAGGGTCTCATGCAGCCACAGCAGGGCACTGCCTGGGACCATTGACGTACTCCAGCTTATATTTTAAATGGCTCCAGCTTCTCCCATCACCTGCCTGGGACTACGGATGAGCTCTAGCAGGGATGAGTTGCTTCTCCTGTCAAAATCTGGTAACCCGCAGTCAACGACAGACTTGTAGGCAAGCAACCATCAATCTTTCTGAATCATGGTGCATGTGTGAGACGCTTAGGTCTAGGCAGAAGCATGGAAGAGCAGGGGCTACCCAGACCTTCTACCCCACCCTTTACACCACTGAGATTGAATCCAACCTGTGTCTGGACATTCAGTGCCTCCATGACTTAAATCCGAGTCTCCTGCTGGGTTCAGTTCCCAACAACTCCCACCACAGAACCACAAGTCATGAGCTACCACCATTCAAAAGGTTCAGGCCCCAGCATACAAGGGCTGTTACATGTTAAATACCCCCTTCTCCCCAGCCCTGGCTACTTACCAGCTCGAGTGTAAAACCAGTTCTCATCGTATGGCGCCAGCTCCTTGTGCTTGGCCAGTTTGACCGTGTCAACCCATTCAGGTACTTTGAGTTTACCTGACCTGCAAAATGGATCAGGGGCTCATTATCACCACCCCCTGGGAAGCAGCCACAGATTACGCCACACCATCACCACCCCCGCACCTACGCACAACGCCTGCTAGGACTGGGCCCAGCTGGCAGAGGCTCAGCAGGGTGCCCAGGGGCCACTGAGGGACTGCTGCTGAGCCAGGTGGGAGGCCTGGGTGAAGCTCTTTCCACTCAGGGCACTGATTTTGGCTTCTCCCCTGCATGGATGCACTGGTGGTGAACCAGGCTGGAGGAGTGCATGAAGTGCTTCCCACATGCCTAGCACCAACATGGCTTCTCTCATGTGGATGCACTGGTGCTCGGCCAGGCTCAAGGACTGGGTGAAGTGCTTCCCACACGCAGGTCACTGATGTGACTCCTATGTGCAGGGCCAGCTTGCAGGAGAGGAAATGTTTCCCCACTCACCTCCATTTTGACACCCCCCCATGACATAACTGCAGGTGCTAATGCAGAGCAGGCACTGCTCGCCTCACCCTAACTCAGTGATTCACAACTGGGGTGCCATGAGTGCCTTTCAAGGGTGCCACAGCTTGTGATTTCAAAGAGAAGCCCAAAACCCAGATGTTGGGCTGGAAGGCACCTCCAGAGCTCAACCCACAAATTGCTTCTGCAGCACAGACGTAGACCTGGCAGTCCCCAAGGGGTACCACTCCCCCTCCCCCCCACCCCAGCTCCACTCCCTTGGGGCTCTGCTCTTTCCAGCAGGGAAGGACTCACTTCTTGAGGAAAGCAGCCAAGGCCCGCACAAACTCCTGCTGGTTCACGTCTTTCACAGTGACGCCAGGCATCTGCAGGGAGAATGGCCACAGGGTCAGGATAAGTGTCAAATACCTTTTACACACCAATGACTCCCCCCCCATCCC
>NW_017728926.1:3641084-3643039 GCF_001723895.1 Crocodylus porosus | reverse complement strand
CCCACATCCCCACCCCACAACTACCAGACCCTCCCACGTGTCCACCCGTGTCCCTACCCCCCCACCCACGTGCCTCTGCCTGCCCACATCCCACCGGGGCCCGGGCCCAGCTCCTCGGGCCTAGCCCGGCCGCCCGCTCGCTTTCACCTTGCGTCCGCCGCTAGCGCTGCCGGGCAGGGAAAGGGAGCGCACGGGGCCGCCCGCCCGCACGACACAGGGGCTCCGAGCCCCGCGACAGCGGCTCAGCCAATAGGACCGCGCGAGAGCCGCTACCGCCCAATTGCGGGCGGGAAGAAGGAGGGCGCCTCCGAGCGGAAGTGGGCGCGCGTGGGGCGGAAGCGGCGCTGGAGGGGCGGAAGACGGCGACGGTAGTAGCGCCTGTTCGCCGCGGGGTGGCGGCAGTGTGTCAGCGAGAGAGACTGGGCCTTTCCCTTCCCTCGATGTGTTACGGTGGTTAGCCGTGATGTCACAGCGGGTGGACTTGGAGAGGGCCGGTTTCTGGCCGCTGGTCTGCATGCAGTGGCCGTCTACACGTTCATTAATACACCTGAGTCTGATACTTGTTTAATAACATACTAAGTGGTGGGCAATATATGCCCCGGGGGCCATATGTGGCCTGCCAGGCCATTCTATCTGGCCAGTGGCCCCCCAGCCAAAATTAAGAACATGTTTTGCTCTCAGGGGCATATTTGGCTGCCCCTGGCTGCCTGTCATGTGGCCCTCAATTACTTGCCAAAACTCAGTAAGTGGCCCTCAGCCTGAAATAATTGTCTGCCCCTGTAATAACTGCATGCACAGTAACTAGAGTTACTTAACAAAGTACCAACTAAATTTGCAGTACCTAGAATTACTTAATGAAGTACTAACTGAATGGGCAGTACCTAGAGTTACTTAAAGAAATACCAACTACATTTGGGGTAACAAGAGCTAACTGAATTCACAGTAACTAGATTTATTTAACTACTACCTACATTTGCAGTAGCTAAAGTTACTTAATGAAGTACTAACTAAATGTGCAGCAGCTAGAGCTACTGCACAGTAATGCCAGCACATGGTTATTTTGTGACACTTATTGCGCATTAACCTAGTAATGCTGCGCAGTAGGCTATTGGCATGGTTTTTGACCATTCCACTACTGTGCAGTGTTATTAGGCTAATGCACAGTAAGCACCTCGTGTAGACATGCCCACATAATACTAACTTGTCACCACAGTGGCTTCTCCTGGGATTCCTATGCTCTCATAGGTTGTACTGTCCTAGGTCTACTGCCAGTCAGACTGCTTCTCATTGTGACATCACAGCATTTCACGGCAACATCACAGAATCATAGAAAATGAGGGCTGGAAGTCTAGTCCAACCCCCTGCTCAAAGTGGGACCAGCCCCAACTATATCATGGATGTACAGGGCCAAAACAGATGGAGGGGAAACCCCCTGTGCCATTGAACCAGAGGGACAGAAAGCAGCAGGTAGGTGGGAACAGACAGATCTCAAACTGGAACCAGTCACCTACAGGTGAACTCACTACATCGTCTCTATCCACTGGGCCAGCTCGTGCTTCCAGGTACCTGGTTTCATAGATTTCATAGACATTTGGGCTGGAAGGGACCCCGGAGGATCATGGAGTCCAGTTCCCTGTCCCAGGGGCAGGAAGTCATCAGGGATCATAGGATCCCAGCAAGATAAGCATCCAAATGTGCTTTGAAGGTGTTCAAAGTGGGTGCTTGAACCGCCTCTGGCAGCAGTCTATTCCAAACCTTTGGGGGGCTGGGACTGTGAAGTTCTTTCTTATGTCCAGACTGAATCGGTCGCGGCAGAGTTTGTGACCATTCAATCTTGTCATCCCTTGGGGCGCTCTGGTGAACAATCGTTCCCCCAGATACTGGTGGTCACCCCTGGTAAACTTATAGGTGGCCACCAGATCACCCCTGAGCTGGCACTTTTCCAGGCTAAAGAG
>NW_017728926.1:3620516-3640984 GCF_001723895.1 Crocodylus porosus | reverse complement strand
CTTGAACTCCCATCTCCCTGGGGTCATGGTCCCTGAGGGCCTGACCGACTAGCCTCTTGAGCTTGTCAAAGTCGGCTTTTCTGAAGTCAAAGTATATAATGTCCTGCATCCACACAGCCAGTCATCTCATCAAAGAAAGCAATCAAGTTGGTCAGGCATGATTTGCCTTTGGTGAATCCATGCTGACTGTTCCTAATCACCACCACCTTCTCCTAGTGCTTAAAATGAATTCCTTGCGGATCTGCTCCATGATTTTTCCAGCGTCTGAGTTGAGCCTGAGTGGTCTGTAGTTCATCAGAGCCTCCTTCTTCCCTTTCTTAAAGATGGGCACTATATTTTGCCTTTTCCCGACTGCCCGGGACCTCTCCCAATTGCCATGAGTTTTCAAGGTAATGGCCAGTGGCTCTGCAGTCACACTGGCCAACTGCCTCAGCACTCTTGGATGCATCCCATCCAGCCCCATGGACTTGTACATGTCCAGCTTTTCTAAATAGTCCCTCAACTGTTCTTTCACTACTGTTGGCTGCTCACCTCCTTCTCAAGCTGCACTTCAGTTCAGTTCCATGACTGTGTGCAAGGACTTCCAATTCTTTCTGCTTGTTTCCCAGGCTCCATGCATTTTTGTACAGATACCTGAGGTAACTTGCCAATTGACCTCTCCTGCTTGCAGTTGCTCCAGCTCTTCTGCTGCCCCCTGCCCTGTCCCCACTGCCTCGTGGTCACAGAAAACACAATTTTGCTTCCCTGCTCTTCCCGATACTTATTCATTCATCTCCCAGGACCCAAAGTATTCACTTTGCCATTTTTATTGTATACATCTTCAAAGATATAAAACCACGCTGACACTGACATTTAAACAACAGTTTTATTGACAATCATCAGTGCCCATTATCCACTTTACGGCTGCATCATCAATACCCCTCTGCCCACTGCTACCACTCAATATCTGCTTTGTTTGCAGCTGTGATCTCCCCACTTTAGTCTTATCACATATGAACTCTCTTCTCATTTTAGCTAGTGCGGCTCAATATCTCAAACCCACAAACTGGGAGAAGTCAAATAAAGATCTTGAAGCTGTGGCTAGAGATAAGTGTGATATCATAAAACAATGATGTCAGCATGATAACATTAGGATTGATCCAGTGAGATGCTCAGCACCGCAGCCAATACTGCCAAACGCATATAGATAGGAGAAGAAACCCCATTCCCCACCTGGGAAATTATTGAATATTTAAAGACAGACAACAGATGGCTTGGGAGTCAGAAGATGCATTTCCTAGTCCCTTCGCCTTACAAATGAAACAGGGAGCTCCTCCTCTGGTGCACTAAGAAATAAGCATGCAATGAGGGGTCTCATGTTTACAAGGGGATAAAGAACACTGATGGGCTTGGTCCTTTTTATCTACTGCTGCTTCATTTGTAATGTCCCTAAAGGTCTAGTTCTGTGAGGAACTCCTGATTCACCCCTGGGGATAGACCTTAGCCTTCGGGGAGCAGCAAGCCTGCAGCTGGGGCCACCACAGGATGTAGCGGAGGAAGACAGACCGGAGTGCCAAGCCAAAGTCCTTCTTCTTCATGGTGTAGACCAGTGGGTTGGCCAGCGAGTTCAGATGGGAGAGCATGACAGCCAGGCGCTCCAATGACTCATAGGTCTGGCAGTGGGGGCACAGCAGGCGTACGCTGTAGATAACATGCAGTGGGATCCAGCAGACACAGAAGACACTCACCAAGAGGAAAAGGGTTCCTGCCATCTGCAGCTCCCCTTTCTTGGACACTCGGAGTGGCTGGGCCAGGAAGTGCCCACGGACCACCCGGAAGAGGTCGGCATAGATGCCCAGCATGGCGCCTAGCGGCAGTAGGGTACATGCAAAGAAGACAAAATAGACCAGGTACTCAGGGCTGAAGACGGATGTGAAGGAGCAGCGCCCCAGATGCCTGTCTGGGGTCTCACTGGAGTTGGAGTCCCTGCGATTGCCTGGCTGAACCTTGGAGAGGAAGGTGCTGTAAGGCAGGTCACAGGTGATGAGTACAAAGGCAGCCCTCTGTAAGGGTAGGCTGAAGCTCATGGTCTTGTTAACCTCCCTGTACTGCTCCAGACGGTTCCAGCCCATCATAGGGGAGAGGCCAATCAGGACAGAGAAGAGCCAGCAGAAGCCCACAATAACCAGCACCCGCCCTTTCGTCACGTATATGGCATAGCTGTCAACGAAAGAGAAAAGTCACATGGACCAGCACCTCCTACTGTCATCTCAGCATGTGCCTGGAAGCCCCATGTCCTGAATGAAGGCACCTTGTAATGTCCCAGGATGCCCTAGTACCTATGGGACTGGGTGAGGACCCTCCCATTGTAGATACCAAGGCAGAAACTTCCACCCAAGCTGCCACAGGGCAGAAAACCCTTAGAGCTGCCAGCACTGCCAACAGGAAGAAGCTGAGCCCTTAGTTCTGGGCTCCTTCCAGGAGCGAAGCCCATCTTAGCCATTGACCAGTGGGACTGCAGACCATAGCTGAGAAACCTCAGTGCCATCCACCAAATGGGGTCAACCCCCTCCCACAGGACACCTCATGCACTTGCCTGTTGGGGAGCCTGATTTTCAAGTGGGCATTGACAGCGATGAGCAGCAGCAGGAGGATGGAGAACTGGGTGGTGACCAGGGGGAAGCAGGTGAGGAAGAGGCAGGTGTAGAAGCACAAGGTGTACTCCATGCCCAGCACCATTGAGAAGGGGACGGCCAGGGCCCCCACCCCTAGGTCAGCCACTGCCAGGCACCCGAGCAGGTAGTTGGTGACACAGCTCAACTCCTTGTGAAGGCAGAGAGTGGCACACACCAGCAGGTTGGTGCAGATGATGGCTACGGCCAAGAGGGCCTCCAGGAGCATAAAGATGAAGTACATGTCCATGCTGAGGGGGTGTCTCCCCCTCCTCCCTGACCCTGGGGCAAACCAGAGCTTGGCTCTGTCTTTCCACCCACCCTCCCACCTGCAGAAAGGCAGTGAGCTCCAGCTTTACTGTCACTGTGGATCTATCCAGCCACTGAGCAATCCCTGAGCAAACAGCTCTGGCTGGCACAGCCCAGGGAGGGCAACTATCGATCCCAGGAGCCGGGTCTTTGGTGATTGATCCATGGATTTAGAGGCACCTGCTGGCATCAGAGGGCAGCACGACTCCAAGTGCATGTCATGCACACCTACGTGCTGCTGGGCTTGCTCATGTGCAGAGAGTGCAAGCCTGCGAGGCTGACTGCACGACATGGTGGGGTGAGGCAGGGAACTACCCAACCTCCAGGGGTGAGAGGAGCTTCTTGGACTGGAAATCTGGAATGTCCCTCCTTCCGGGTGGGCAGTAGGTTTCCTGGTGACAGGTCCCTTCGGGAGGCCGACAGGCACCTTACAGCCCATTGTGGCATGAAAGCCTGTGCAGCCTCTCTAGCACACCTCTCCTCCCTCAGCCTGTGAGTTCCCAAGCCAAGGGTCCAGCAAGCATCTGCCATGCTACTTGTTTATCCATGCTGGGCCCCCAATCACTGTGAGAGAAAAAATCACAGGGACCCATCATAGCTTTCATAGCACTGCTGAGTCTGGAAAGCAAAACAGGAAAGTTGCTCATTGTCTTTCCTCTTGCTTGTCTAGTTCCTAGTTCACAGTAACATATGTGACTGTTTACAGGCTGCTGCTAGCTGTCACAGAGGCAGAGAAGCAGAACACGAGCAGGAGCCACGGGTCTGCATGGTTACATGGCAGACACACCTGGACAAAGGTGGGATACAGGTAGGAGGGCAGGGCCCACAGGCGGTGGCTATCTGAATAAAGTCAGGCCAGAGTCCCTGAGAGATCAGGGTGGAGCCATCGTACCACTGACCCTGTGAGCCAGCACAGGGCCCTTTCCTAAACAGGGAACACTTGTGAGGTTATTTACCTATTACCCATTTTGGTCCTTATAAAACAGTGAAGCCATGTCTTGACCCCTGCCCGCCGACCTTGAATTCCTCCTTCTGCAGGGAGACATTTGACTGGAGGAGGCAGGAGGGACCCTGACCGTGCTTTCTGCAGACGGACTTCAAGCACGACTGTCCAGCCGAGGCACCCACACCTACAAAACTGCCTTGCCTTTGCTGATGGATTCATTTAATGAGACATGAAAGTGAGATCTGATGGCGGCTCTTTATGGCCATCTGTTGCAGGGCACTTCAGTGCCCTGCTCCTATAAAGAGGTACAGGTGCCGGTTGCCAGGGCAACTGCAGTTGGTCAGCCACCGGAAGGGGGCAGGGCCTGACCTATATAAATGTAATCCAGGCCGAGCCTGGGGAGGCTGTTTCTCACTAGCAGCCAAGGAAGAAGGACAGCTGGACCAAAGGGGCACTGTTAGACCAAGGAAAAGAGTTTGGCCCTGAAAGGGAAAAAAAAGGAATGGCCTGGAGGTACAAACCACTAGCTTTTCAGGTGAGAGAGGTTGTGTGGTTTAGAAAAACGTTTTAACCAGAATGCTTAGAGTTTGAGTTATAGCCGATTGGCTTGCGTTATTGCTTTGTAGTTCTTGTTATAAGACCGAAGGACCAGGTGAGGCTATTAGGGGTTGGAGGAGGCCTCGTAGGGGCTCCAAGGTAGTGTGGGGGCCCCGGTGCCAGAGAGGGTGCAGCGTTCTGGGGTGTACTGACCCCAGCCCTGAGAAGGGGCGCAGAGGATTGGGGGGGCCAGGTAAGGCTGAGGCTGCCTGAGCCCCACAGGAACTTTTAGACCCAAGGAGGGGATTTGGGGGGCCAGGCATGGCTACAGCCACCTGAGCCCCAATTGTGAGGCCCCAGCGCGGGCACAGTCGCGGGAGCAAGCAACTGTGAGAAGAGGCCAGGGAGAGCCTGCGAGGGCTTGGGTCACTGTGAGACAAGTCAGGGAGCGCAGGCAGTTGCGACAAGCCCAGGGAACCCACAAGGGCATGAGCAATTGCAAGATGAGCCAAGGGGGCGCCGAGGGGAGAATTGACCAGACAACGTCCAGTACATCTGCAAGGCTTGGGGTGTGGTACAGGGGTGGTAGAGACTACGCGTAGCCCCTGAGGCTTTAGTGCACCGAGTCACCTAAAACAGAGCACAGACCGGGATACATCAGGGCACCGTGTCAAAGAAGACAAAAGGCAGCCTCCCTTAAACAATACTAACATCAAATACATGGCGGGCGAGATGGTGAGGGTGCGTTGACACCAGCTTGGCATGGTAGGGGGCGCTAGGGGTGTTCACGGCACCCCAGGGCATGCCCTGTCACACCATCTTATCACACAGCTTCATAGCAGGAATGAAAAAGATTAAATTTTGGTCTCACATCACCCATGAAAGATCTTGCCTCTGCAGCAGGTGACAGGCATACCCTGGAAACACCAGCAGGCACTTCAGTTCCTCCCAGCTGAACCAGAACAGCTACAGAGATGTTACAGGTGTTACAAACACTTAAGCGGGTGTCAGGCTGCACCCAGCAGCTCTGGCATCTTGATTCATTTCATACAGCCCACTCCTGCCCTCTGGAGCTGGAGGGAGAAGGATTTTGGAATTACATTGTTTAAGCCATCAAGGGTAGATAGAGATGCCTGTAGGAATGTACAGCCTGATTCCCTCCAGGCCCAAGTCTAGCATGTGTGAGGGGGGGTTGAAAATGGGAACACGTCACATCTGGGCAAAGGACATTTGTGCAGCATGTGGCCTCTTCATCTGCACTGGGCTGTCTGTCTGTGCTAGCGTGCACCTGAGCAGCCAGCTATGGGAATGGCAAAATCAGCATGTGCCACCACATGCTAAGCAGGTGGTTGATGGGCACGGCTGTACCATCTGACTTGTGCCACCTGTGCCAGCTCTGAGCAGGGGCAGCCCCCATACAGGAGGGCAACCCCTTCTTTTTCGCAAAGAGTCTTGTTCAGGAGAACATGGCTACACTGCTTCTGCCTCGGGAGGGCTGGAGCAACCTCATCTCTAGTGGTCTTGGTGCTAGTCTGTCTGCATCACTTGACCCTTTCTGTCCTGCAGGCATTAGCCCATGGCAATGTTGCTACATCCCTTGACACCCTCCCCCGCCCCCCCCCGAATTTAACTCATGAATAATGACTCCAGGCAAATGGGGTCCAGCTAGTGCCATGTGAAGCATTTTTTTTTTCCAACAACCAAGCAAAATGTGCAAAGGAAGATGAGGAACCAAGTGCAAGTCAGGGCTCATGCTCACTGTCATTTGGGCTTCCTAGTTTTCCCTCTGGTCTGGCTCCTGGATTGGGAGGGGGAGTCATCATCAGAGGTGCATATATCATAGACAATGCTAAACACCTTTATCATGTTTTTTGCCAGACTGATATAATCTTGCTCCCTGACTGAGTTGATTTCCCTCTTCAGGGTGGAAATCTCCTGCTCCATCAGCATGGACTTCTCCCTAAACCCTTGCTGTAGCAGCTCCCTCTGCTCCTTCAGTTTGCACTCCAGGGCCTGCTGGGCCTCCTTTTTTGTGATGGCAGCCTCTTCTGCCAGCTTGGCTTCCAGCTGTCTCTGGTACTCCTGGAAGCTGCACTCCTGGTCTTTCACCAGCTGTTCCGCTCGCATCCTCCTCTCCTCCTCGGCTTTCCTCTGCTGCTCCAGCAACTCAGCTTTTTGCTTCCCAACTTTGTGTTGGGAAGAAGAGTTTAAAAAAATGTTTAAACTATATTCAGCCCTGATTTCCCCACATGGATGCGACTGCCTGCCAGCACTTCCCAGACCCAATAGAGCTCCCTTCAACTTTGGCTTGTTCTAAAACCAGAAGCAGGTTAGTGGGACTGCCTGAGAATGCTGGGTCGTTAGCATGCCTGAGAGCGGCTGCTGGACAGGAGCCTGGACCAGCTTTACAGGCGTATTTCCAGGTTTGGGGGGTGCTTGTGAAGGTGGGAGGGTGGGATGCACTCAGGGACCTCATGTCTTGGGGGCGGAGACCACTCCCAAAGCATCCAGCTAGTCCCAGCTCTGCCCTCAACCTCCCCTGCGGGATTTTACAAGTACCACAATCACAAACTACTTGTATTTAGAGTACATTGCAGCCTGTAAATATGAGAGTGTACTCAGTTCTTGTGAGCTTCTGCATGATTTCACCCCTAATATATAGAAGGTAAGAGGAGAAATTAGAAAATATATTAGACCAGAAGGAGCCTCATACCCTTTTACCATAACGTACCAGCCAAGTGCTTTTCCATATCAGTTATCAGTGTGTCAAACTTCAGTACAGCTTCTGCCTCTGCCTTCTTACTAGCCAAGAACTGCTCCAAAACATCCTCTACCTAGGGATGAGAGATTGCATAGCACAGCACTGCATTTTATATAAGAACTTATGAATATGCTGATAACAAGAACCTCACAGGGCTTGTAGCCAGGAGGAGAGTTGGAGGCAGATGGATAAACTCACCTTGACCCCTTTTTTGGGTTTCTTGCGGAAATCCTCCACCACCTGGTGCTGGTCTCTGATGTAGGCTTCATACCCACCAGGCTGATTGTATACGTTGTCACTGAGTCGCTTCTGCATGGGGGCTGAGAGCTCTTCCAGGAGGGCAAAACAGGTGTCCTTGGAGGCAACTTCATTCTTTCTCAGTAGCCTTCCATAATTTTCCTTTATGCCATCCTAATCAAGGAAACAGAGAGACGTTTCAGAAGACCATGGCTTTGCTGTGAATGTGGTGCAGGTGCCATGCTCAGGTGAAGATGGTTACCTAAAAGCTGATTCAGATACCAGGAGATGCTCCTATGACAACAGCAGCCAAATAAGCAGATTATTTTATGGGCTGCTTTAAATAGGACTAATATTATGAAAGCAAAAAAAGCTTCCCTAGGAACTGCACTTTATATGGAGACATAATGGTACCAACTCCAAAGGTCTGTACCAGGGAGGGTGGAAACCTACCAGAGAGCAGAGACCAAACAGGGAGGCCTATACAGTTACCTTGAGCTTCTGCAGATACTTCTGTCCTTCATCCTTGAAGGAACGATCCATGAAAACACCAAGAGCCCCCGCCATGCTATCCCCGTGCTTCTCGGAGAGCTCCTCCTGGTCCACTGGGAATTTCAGCTGCTTCATCTGGGATGTGTAGTGAGCCAGCCCCTCCTGAACAGCTGCCTTGTTCTCTAGGGCTGCCAGAGCAACCACAGCATTGTCCATGCAGGGCACCTTCCCACTGCGGAGGGTCTCCACATAGCATTGAACTAATGAGCCGAACACTGGAAGAGAGGAGGGGAGAGCCAGCATCACCGAAGTGAAAGCCCTTCCTGTGCATTTCTCAATGGGCTCAGCTGAACACTGTGTCCCATCCCTAGGCTAACCAACGTACCATCTTTCCTCCTCTTTCAGCCTGTTACACTACCAACCCTTCAGCCTAGAAAACCACCCATGTGGGATCTTTAGGCAGATCCTTGCTTACAAGTCTCACCACCTCCCAGGGTAATTTCTTTAGCATCCTACAGGGATATTTGCAATCAATCCATCCAATGGCCACCCTACTTTGTCCGCTGACTGGATGCCCTCCTTTCACAGTCTTGACTGGTGAACTCTGCAGGACGTGCTGACAGAAGTGGCGGGTCTTTTCCAGGAACTGTGGGTCCAGGGAGCTCTCGGGGAGCAACTCGAGTTGGCTGATATCTTTCGCAGGGGCTGGCTGGACAAAGACGAAGCACTTGCGGGTGGGGAAGAAGGTCTTTATGCACTCACGTGGCAGGTTGTATGCCAAAGCGCCCTTTGTAACAGCTGCACGGCATGCCGAGGAACAAGAGAGGCTTTATTCGCACCAAAATAAACCACTGAATCCACACACAGACCCAGGTCTGCCTGAGCCAACGAGCCCAGCTCCCTAGCTTAAGGCAGCTGGCTCCTGCAGTCAGCAGTTCCCAGGGGCGTGAAGTAGCTACTGTCCTGCCCAATCTCCTTTGGCTCCCTAGCCTGAATGGCCTGGTACCCATTTACAGCTGCCTTTAACAAGAGTCCAGAGCAAGGCTTCCTCCTGCCTCTGGAGCAGCTAGATGTCCTAACTGCTCTGCAGCCCCCACCTGGCCAGAAACACCCTGAGGCAGTCAGGACTTTGGGTGTGCCCTGGGCTAAGAATGACAGCCACGGGCCAGGGGCCAAATTCTGCCCCTCACCTACTAGGCCAACAGGATTCTGCCTTGCCAAGCTGAAGAAGGGCAGCATTTTTGGACCCCAGCCCTTTACAAGCATGCCAGACAGCTGTGGTATGCAGGGCTGCAAGCCCTGCGGTGGGTGGGATGGCAGTACAGAGAATGGGTGGAGGCCTGCAACTGGCACCTTCCTAGCCATGTACCAAACCGATATAACCAGGGAGAAACTGCATTCTTGCATTTTAAAGAGGTTTTGGTTAATCATCAGAGCTGGAAACAAATTTGTTTTCTTAAACCAAAGCTGAGAGATGGAAGCATTTTGCTAAACCTTGCAACTCATGAGGCAAGGGCCTGAAAGTTGTGACAGGCATGAGGAAACCGCATTAATGCAGCTGCTTCCCCTCCCTGCTTTGTTCACTTGCTCTTGTGAAAGCTGAGGACAGAAAAAAAACAGTGAGGCCTTGCACAGACTTGGCATGTTGGGTGTTAGGGTGAGGCTGGTGAAAGATCCCAGCATCTCAGAAATGGGTGCATGTCAAACACACCCCTTGCAGACATCTCAGTCAGACAGCAGTCTTTGGAGGCACAATCTGAATACCCTAGGTTTGCACAGTTGTAATTGAGAGCAGAATTCCTCCTGTAGGAGTTCTCTGCTGCTCAGACACCCAAAGGTCAACAGGTAGCAAAACCCCGAAACCTGCCTTTCTTGAGCTTGCAGATTTGACCTGTAAGCACCAGGAATGTGGAAACCCCACGTGCCATTTTTACAGAGCCCTGTCTCAGGACACAGCCCCGTTCAAAGGCTTGCCTGCTGCTGCTACCCATAGTAAACATTACCACAGTGCTCCACAGCAGCAAGGAGAGGAGCAAGCCCGGGTCTTACCCTTCTTAAATTTGAGCGCATTCTCCAAGTAGTCATCCTCCGTTACCGGCTGCTCGTTGATCTTCAGCTCCAGGGTGAAATCTCTCACAGCCCAGATGAAGCAGGGGAAGAAGCGAACAAACTGGCAGCCTTCCTCATCCTCCTCCCTTTCCTGGGCCTTTACCTTGATGTGCTCAGTCAGTGTGGTCACAAAGCTGGTCACAGGGGCTGAGGAATCTAAGCAGGTAGTGACAAACCCGCTATCAAAGGGGGCTACAATTGAACTGCCAGGCCCTGGGCCTCACTGTGCAAATGTAGCACCCCCAACACCTGCCCCACTGAAAGGATACTGCAGCTGCTCCATGGCATACTCATCAATGGTGCCTTTGCTGTTATACACCAGCGTGCTGCTGAGGAGCACAGTCAGCGCGAAGATCTGGTGGTCATTCTTTGTGTTGCCCTGGAAGAAAAAACCATAAGGAAAGCAATGCCACCATCACACCTGGTACCCATCCATGACACTATGACCCACCTTTTCCACGTCACCCAGCCCCTCTGTGTCCAGCAGCACCAAAGTGTAGTCTGAGAGCCGGGGGTGGGGAAGACACCACATCCAGATGCCCTTGGTCTGCGACTGGACAGTGGAACCCAAAGGAAAGCCTGGGACGAGAGGAGAGATGGGTAATCACAGATGCACTAGGGATACAGGAGGTTTTGCTGCTGTTCTCAGAAAGGAGAGGAAGAAAAAGGGCTCCACAGAAGAGGGCAACTAACACCTCACCTCTTTTCTTGCCGGCCAGCTGGTTCATGAGATAGGACTTGCCAGTGCGGTACAGCCCCACGATGGACACCACCACAACAGGCTGGGTGATGCCACACAGGATCTCCAGGGCCTTTGGCTTCACTTCTAGCTCTCCATTGGTGCCATTCCCCACCAGGCACAGGGGGTGCTCCATGGGCATCTTCGAGGCCATTGTTTGTCAGCCAGATGCACCTGGGCAACAGCAAGGAGGCAGAGCTGCTCTGCGTCTTTCATGTTTCCATCCTGCCCTTTGCCCTGAGCCCCAGAAACCCACTGCCCACTTCAGGCTTTCAGAGATGCCGGGTTACTTCTTTACCAAATTTGGCAATCAAATAAGTCTTGCTTCATCTCTGATCTTATTTACAGAGCAAAAGCACTAAGAAACTTCAGAATGGATTGGGTTCTTGTGCAAATATGGGGCAGAGAGACAAGCCTGTTTCCTATTTTTCCATGTGGGTGGAGACTGTGATCACTGTTGCTGTGACTTTGTCTTTCTCTAGCAGTGAGAGTCTGAAATGGTTCAGAAACACTGTGATCCTCCAGCCCTAGTGATGGACACCTGTCTCTTTTAGCACATGGACATAAATAAAACACTGAGTCTGGAAATGAGCCCTGACTCCCAGCCACCTGCTCAAATTGCTCTGCTGGGCTACCTCATTCCTCCACAGCAGAGGAAAAAAATCCCAAAGTCATTGCATTTCCTTTCTCTGTGATGAGGGCAAAAGCATCCTACCTTCCTGGACAACATCTCCCTGTCCCTTCCCTTCTGGTTTCATCCCCCCTCCTCCCATGGCCTTCCTCCTCTCCTTACCAGAGCTCTTTTATCAATGCTCCTTTGATCTTTCCTTTCCCTGGTCAGAGGAGTTCGCCTCGGTGAGTGCTCAGCTCGGCAGGACCTAATGGTATATGGCAGCTCCTCCAAAACAGCTAGCCACTTCCAAAGAGCAGCAACTTGTACCTCTCAGAGCTCCTGCTCCTCTCAGAGCCTGACTCACACCAAAGTTTCTCTCAGCAGAGAAACATGGAAGATATTATTGTTTTATTACTCTCTCTCTCTCTTTGTTGCCTGCTTTCTGCAATGCAATAAATAATATCCAAAGGGAAAGTGAAAGCAGGCAGTGGTGACCTTTCATTTAAAAAGAGTTTACAAGAAGTTCCTGGCAGCATCTTCCATCCCAGATGCTGAACTAATGAACCCTTTCCTGCATGCCTGTACCCCTGACACAGTCTGTCAGTGCCAGAACCAGGCATTCCCTGTGGAGCAGGCTTATCTTTTTGGAGCTTGGGTTGAATCCCAGGATCGAGGGTCTGCTGTTTCATTGGTGGAGCCTGTCCCCCAATCTGGAGGCAGCACAAGGGAAGCAATGTCTGCCCTTTTCCAAAGGGAGAGGGCAAGGAGCAGCTGGACTTGAATGGGAACTGTGCCAGCCAGGTCTGGAGAATGTCGGGGGTGGAGCCCCTGAAGGGTATAAAAGGGGACTGTGCTCAGCAGGCTGGAGGGAGACAGCGAGGGATGGCGAGGAGAGAGGAACTCCAAAGACAGCCATCCTCAGGACCCTGCTTGAGCTTCAGTGGTGCGCAAATTGGCACACAGGGATCAGGCTCTAGGAGCTGCTCAAGGTGGCTTGAGCCTGCGAACCTAGAAAGTGGCTGGGCAGTCGGTGTGCAGATCAGCACACGGAGAGCTGGCTCTGGGAGCAGTTTGAGGCTGCTCGGGCCCTACACAGCGTGCAGATTGGCACATGGGGAGCTGGCCCTGGAACAGCTTGCGGCTGCTCAGGCTTCACCCAGTGTGCAGGTTGGTGCTTGGAAGCAGCTTGCAACGGCTCACATTAGCCCCGACCCTAGGTCGAGGGACGGAGCCCTGCAGTGCAGCTCCGCCTTTAACTAAAAGAGCCCCAGTGCCCAGAGCAGGGCCCAGGAAAGGGGAGTACCGCCAGTGTGAGACCAGGGAGTTGGAGCCTGCAAGGACTTGGCTCCGGTACTGAGAGAGAGAGCCCTGGGTGCCCAGTGCGGGGCGCCAGGCGGTCAAGGAGCGCTGAAGGCACCGCTGGGGAGAGGCTCTTGAGGGATCGGCCATCAGGGGATGAGCCTTGACTTCTCCAGAGAAGAAGCATGAGTTGCTGGGGAATTGGGCCCTGCAGGGGAGGCTGACACGGGTGGGGAGGGTCTGCTGCCTCCGCCCACCATTGCAGGAGGGGCGTCTCCACAGGGCTGTAAAGGGGAGGGGCTTCAGGGAAACCCCTTAGGGAGGTGCTTAGCGCACTTCCTATTTTGAGGTGGTTGTGTTAAGGGCTATATAGCTAGGGGTATTCTTTAAGGGGATTTATATGTTTATGTGTTTTAATGTCTCATTGTGTATATTGGTATTGTTATTTGTAAAGGTTTAAATAAATATTATTGTTAATTTACTTGGCTTATATAGATTAATATTCCTATGTGTTAATTGTGTTGTATAGGTTGTAAGTTATTTGGTTCATATTTGGTGTTATATGTGAATTGTGGAATATTATCTACAGTTTAAGCCTTATAAATTTTCTATGTTTTATACTAAGTGTCTGTATTTATTCTTGTAATAAATTGTACATAGTTAAGTATTTGGTTTCAGCCCAACTCTATAGAAAGGGAAGGAAGCTGCTCTAGTAGCTGACCCCTTTCTCAACATCCTGCCTGACTACCACCACTGTCATCGGAGGACAGGGCACACCCCCAGGTGTACTAGGGCTACACCTGCATCCCTCTCTTATGCAAGGGGACTGTGCCAGCCCAGAAGTCCCTCGTGGCTAGAAGACCGTGGATCCCGCAGCCCAAAACAACTAAAGCTGAGGGAATCCAATCCCTCCCTGGAATGCCAGCAGGAAGGCAGGGGCAACCTGGTGAAAGAACAGATTAGGGACTACCTAGGAAAGCTGAATGTGTACAAGTCCATGGGGCCATATGGGATGCACCCAAGGGTGCTGAGGGAGTTGGCTGATGTGATTGCAAAGCCAGTGGCCATCAGGAAAGGCAATTGGCATCATAGCAATCAGGAGAAGTCCCGGATGATTGGAAAAGGCAAACATAGTGCCAATATTTAAGAAAGGGAAAAAGAAGGACCCAGGGAGCTATAGCTAGGTCAGCCTCACCTCAGTCCCTGGAAAAATCATGGAGCAGATTCTCAAGGAATTCATTTCTAAGCACTTGGAGGAGAAAAACATGATTAGGAACAGTCAACATGGATTCATGAAGGGCAAGTCATGCCTGACCAACCTGATTGCCTTCTATAATGAGATGATTGGTTCTGTGGATGCAGGAGACCAGTGGATGTGGTGTACTTTGACTTTAGCAAGGCTTTTGATACAGTCTTCCACTGTATTCCCGCAGGCAAGCTAAGGAAGTCCAGGCTGGATGAATGGGCTGTAAGGTGGATAGAAAACTGGCTGGAGCACTGCACTCAGAGGGTAATAATCAATGGCTCGATGTCTAGTTGGCAGCCAGTATCAAGTGGAGTGCCCCAGGGGTTGGTCCTGGGGCTGGGTTTGTTCAATGTCTTCATCAACGACCTGGAAGATGGCAGAGTGCATCCTCAGCAAGTTTGCAGATGACACCACGCTAGGGGGAGTAGCAGATATACTGGAGAGTAGGGCTAAGATTCAGAGTGACCTTGACAAAATGGAAGATTGGGCCAAAAGGAATCAGATGAGGTTCAACAAGGACACATGCAAGTCCTGCACTGAGGATGGAACAGTCCCATGCACAGGTGCAAGTTGGGGTGACAGGCTGGGCAGCAGCTCTGCCCAGAAAAGGACCCGGGGCTAACAGGGGACAAGAAGATGGATATGAGCCAGTGGTGTTCCCTTGTTGCCAGGAAGGCGACCGGTATATGGTGCTGCAGTGGTAGGAGCGTTGCCAATAGGTCAAGGGCAGTGATTATTCCCCTGTATTCAGGACTGGTGAAGCCACATCTGGAGTCCTGTGTCCAGTTTTGGGCCCTGCATTACAAAAAGGTTGGGGACACACTGGAGAGAGTCCAGTGGAGGGCAGCAAAAATGGTGAGGGGGCTGTGGGACATGTCCGTGTAGAGTGTATGGATTAAACTCATCTCTGCTGGGAGAGGGACAGGCCCTTACTGTGGCTCTGTGCAGCCTCTGGCACAACAGATTCCCAATCGCACTTGGTTCTGAGTCTTAAAGTATCCCCCCTTTCTTCACCTGCCAGTGCTTTCAAGAATCCAAGGATCCTTGCCCCCGTGCAGGGGCTTCCAGCACTGTGATTTTAAGATAGCAAATAGGTCTGCAATCAGTGAGAGGTGGAGCAAAGCAAAGCAAAGCAATGGAGGGAATGGAAAGACAGGAGCCCCAGGCCAGCAATAATGGCTGCATGAGAGGGAACGCTGGGCAGAGCTCCAGAAAGATTGTGACTGCAGGTCAGGGAGGCAGGCTGGTCATTAGGCTAAGGAGAAGTCCCCATGCATGGGTGGGAACCCTGTGACTGGAAGGGGAGGTGCCAGGGGGACATAAGCCCAGCTCCTGAGCCAGGACAGCCAGCCTAGCTCCAATCTTAAAAGGAAAGGAGCTCCTCTCAGCACAGGTTGCTGGGGGAATCTGTGGGGCTAGGAAAGGCACTGTGAGGACCCACACTGCATTAACCTAAGTTGCACCCTCCCACTCTGCAAAATCACATACCAGGGAGTTTCTCCAAGGTGAAACTTCCCTTCCCCCCACACTTTATTAAGTCAACAGGTTAAAACTTCCACCACTTTTTTTTGCTTGAAACTGTCAGGATAAAAAATATATACATATAAAAATGCAAAAACCAGGTCCCTTCAGCCCTGCAGCTACGCACGGGATCCAGGGTGCTGTTGGCACCCTCCCAGCGTCTGCAGCTCTCAGCACATAATGCAGCTGCAAATGCAGGCAAACTCAAAACTTACGCAGCTCTGCTGCGAGGTGCCTGTGTTGCACCTTCAAGGCCTGGTAAAGCCAGTCCTTCACCCCCTGTCCCAGCTGGGCACCAGGTCATACAGCCTGTGCATTTTCTCCTGGCAGGTGGCTCCAGCCCTGATTCCCTGGTACTGCTCCTCATACAAAAGGAGCCTGTGCGGTTTGTCCAGGAGAGCATTCACCACCGTGATGCGTGGATCAGCTGCTCCTAGTGTTTGTCAATGACATGTGGGTCTGCAGAGGAATGGGGAGGCGGGGGCACGTGGAAATGCAGAGGGTTTGTTACCAAAATGTATCTGCTTACATTTCCCTGGGGACAGGGCTTCTTTAGATCTCCCGGGAATAGCAAACCCCTCTTGACAACTGTACTCTGCTCCCTGCCCTATCTGCTGCTGTGCACTGTGTCCCCTCCCTCGTCTCCCACGTTCCAGGCCCAGAGGCTGACTGTGATTGTGGCATCCTTGAACTATGATGTGGCGATGCCCCGTTAGCCCCTACTGACCTGCTTGTTCCTTGGGTGACAATCGGGTTTGCTGAATGTCCTCTGGAAACGAGCAGAGATGGCGGGAGGGTCAGAGCACAGGCAGGGGCTGTTCGATGCACATCGAGGCTTTCAAGGCCCATAAAAGGAGCACTTTCCCCCATCTGTGGCGTCATTCTGATGCGGACTAAAGAGCCTCTTGCTGAAGGTGTGAGAGCCCTGATTGGGCCACGTCCATTACCGTAACGTGGGGTAGACGAGAAGGCCATGTGTCCCAGGCACTGCCTGAGGAGCGCAGTCAAAAGTAGGGGCAAGAGTGACTCACCCCAGAAGGGGAGGGCCACTGCCTAGCTCACTGCTGTCTGCTTTCTGCTCCCTGCCCTATGACCCCTGCTCAGCTCTTTGCTTCCTTCCCTGTACCTCTGCTCCATCATCTGCTTTGCTTTCTGTTTCCTGTCCTGTGCTCCCTGCCCCATCTGTTGCACTGTCTGATCCCTGCCTCTTCTCTCTGCCTCATCAGCTGCTCTCCTTTCTGCTCCACAACCCATCTGCTACGGGGTGCCGACTCCTTCATTGATCTGCCTCGTGCCACACGTAGAAGTGGCCTGTGGCACTGGTGATGTGTGCGTCATGGGTTGGCCATCCCTGATTTAGATGATAAATGATGGTTACATGAGTATCATCCCTGGGACCTGGGAACAGCACAGAAACCTCTGGTTCACTCCTCTCCTCATTGCTCACTGTGATGTTTGTAGGAGTAAATTTAGTCGGGCTTCTGGGCTACTTGACAAGAAAAACAGACAGAGACCAAAAGTGCTGATACTGCTTATTTCAGTTATATGTCTTGAGATAAAAAATCCTGCATGTCTTATTACTCTGTGCACAGATATCCAATTAAGTAAACTTGTTTTAGTTTCTCCAAGGTCTTTTTTTTTTTCTCTCTTTATCTGTCTTAGGTATAAAAATGCTTGAAAACTTAGAGAGGAGGGGGATTCATTTGAAACAGACAAGTGGGTGATTCCCCTTGCTGTATGAAATCCTCCCTGTGATCACAGTATAGCCCTAAATAAAGAAAAGCTGGCTCTGTCAGTTCTGATTCAACCACAACACGAAGTTTGATTTCTTCCACATGTTAAAAGCCCAGCCTTGCCCAGTTGCTGGTGAAAGAAGAGCATCCCACAGTGTCTATCTACTCTTACCATGGCCTTCCAGAGAATTTTGGCAGAAGAAATGTCTGTGTTATGCAGCCTGATGCCCATCTCCATGTCCCTGTATAGATTTCAGTGAAGGGCTGCTGCTCTTGGCTTGGATAAGAGAACTTGAGTTTCTTAGGCAAAGACAAGAGCAGACTGAGAGAGAGCAGAAGCAGCCTGGGTGGTCTGGAAGCTCAATGAGGTCCTAAAAGCAGTGACTGCAATCTCTTGCCTACTGCACGCCTCCAAGAAAAAAAATTGCAAAAGTATTTACTCCTCTCTCTCTCTCTCTCTCTCTCTCTAGATATATATATATCACTCCAAGAAAAATACATGCCCAGTTTTAGAAGGCAGTACGTGGTAAAAAAGATAAATAAGGCCGCCTGTAGGACACAGAGTAAGACCTCCTGAAAACGTAAGGCTGTCCAGGAAGCATGGCATTCCAGGAAACACTTTGGGTGATGCAGAAGGAGCTTTCTGGAGGGAATTTTTGGTTTGATCACAGTGTTTCGGTCCCTGAAGGGTGATGAGACCCAATGGGGAGATGGGCTTTTCTTTTTGGCCACAGGGACAGGACTAGGAGCAACAGTCTCAAGCTGCAGCAGAGGGAGTTGAGGTTGGCAATGAGGAGGGCCTTTCTGCCCATGGGGCTGGTCCAACAGTTGAAATGGGCTGCCCAGAGCAGCTATGGAGTCTCCATCCCTGGAAATTTCCAAGAGCAGACTGGACAGATGCTTGGCTGGGGTGGTTTAGCAGGGATAATCCTGCCTTGAACAGGGGACTGGAATGGATATGACCCTATGAGGTCTCTTCCAGCCTGACTTTCCTATGATCTTGCCATCCCAAATGGCACAAGGATCTCAGCCCCCTCCCTGGAGTCCACCTGCCCTTCCTCACCCTCCAAAGCCCTGCCCAAGGCAAGTGAAGGCTTAGCAACCTCCGTAGCAGTAAAGCATGCTGCTCACCTCAGGTAGTAGCTCTGCATTTAGAGAGCTGGCTGGCCAAGGCGTAATTCCTGTCCATGTACAGGGGTTCGTCCATCTGAGGAGGCTTATGTAGGAGAAATGTGTCATGCTTCACCTCATGTTCTTCTGTGGCCGGTGAAGAGGTTTCCAGGTTCCACCACTTCTGTTAGATCAGTGGATCTGAACCTTTTCAGACTCCAGCTCCTCTCCAAAAATGTCAGCTCTTAGTTTTCGCTCATTTTTTCACTGCCGAAAAATACCGGAGCAATTCTGCTGTTGCAAAAAACTCAGAAAGACCCCAGAAGTGCAGGATACTTTTAATACTGTGGATTCCTCTTTGAAAACTCTGAGTTACTCTTGTGAATCATGTCTGCAGACCTAACCATGCTCATGTTGCGTGACACCTTGTATAGCCTTGAGAGGATTTCAAGGCACCCAAGCATGCTATGTCATCCTGGCTGAGACTCACTGTGTCAGACACGGTACCCATTCATCCTCATTTCTCTCCACTGTCCCTTCTCTTGCCCCACAAGGGTCTACCTTCTTTCCTTTGTTTTTACCTGGGTTGTTTGGAGTTTTGAGTTAGTGGAACATTTTCCACTATCACTTTATAACAAATGGAAAACTGGGTTTTCCTCCAGAAATGGAAGATTTAGTACAAAGTATTATCTTTCTTTAGGAGAAAAAATATCTATCTATTGATGGCCCCATGCCCAGAGGCCAGGCTTGTATGTCCCAAGCCTGGCCTATCTTCTGGTTATGTGACTCAGTGGTAGGGCCAAGGCTGCAGGATGCCTTTGATATTGGGCTTCCCTTTTGCAGTGCCTTACATTTGAGAGGAGGCTGATCACTATCAAGCAGGGGCCTTTTGCTGTTTCTGCCCTCAAGCCTGATGACTGGCAAGCCAAGGCTAGGAACCATATTTTCTAGTATAGACACAGAGCCCAATTTTGGAAGGCTAATTCTTTGGAGGAAACGTGTGCAGTGAGTGGATCAATATGGTAGCCCTTTTCTCAACCCCAGAGTGCACATCCCAACCGTGCAGGGTCCCCTCTGAACATGTCTGTCACCATTTGCCCTTTCCTGTGCTGGGGAGCTCGTCCTCCTGCTCAATGCAAATAATTATGACATCATAGGGATAACGGAGACCTGGTGGGACTCCACCCATGACTGGACCTCGGGTATAGATGGCTGTACCCTGTACAGGAGAGATCTAGTGGACAAAAGGGGCGGGGGTGTAGGTCTTGATGTCAAGGAAAGCTACGCATCCCTGCAAGCTGATAATGGGGACCAGGGTGGATGACTGGAGACCCTCTGGGTTAAAATCCATGGGGAACATGGCACAGGGGACACGACGGTGGGAGTCTGCTACAGACCTCCCACCCAAAGTCCTGAGCTTGACCAGGAGTTCGCCCGGGAGCTGGCTGAGGCCGCATGCTCCAGGACCACGGTGGTCATGGGTGACTTCACTTACCTGGACATCTTGTGGGAGGATCTCTCAGCAAAATCCGATCGGTTGCAAAGCTTCCTCTCGTGCATGGATGACCTCTACCTGACTCAAGAAGTCTATGGGCCAACGAGAGGCAAAGCGCTGTTTGACCTGGTTCTGGCTACAGGGGATGACCAAATCAGTGACCTAGTGATCAATGGGAAGCTGGGTGACAGTGACCACGAGCTCATCACCTTCACCAGCCGCCGTAAAGCTGGTAAGTCAGTCAGCAGCATGGAAGTCCTTGACTTCAGGAAAGCCGACTTTGACAAGATCAGGAGGCTGGTCAGTGAGGCCCTAAGGGACCATGACCCCAGGGAGAGGGGAGTTCAAGATGAGTGGTTGTTCCTCAAGGGAGCAATCCTCAATGCACAAGCTAAGTCTATTCTATCTCGGAGGAAAGGCAGCAAGAAGGCACAGCAGCCCCTCTGGCTCTCCAGGGACCTAGTGGATCTCCTGAGGCTAAAAAGAAAGGCCTACAAAGGATGGAGGACAGGATTCACCTCCAAGGAGGATTATTCTGCTCTGGTCTGGTCCTGCAGGGAGCAAACCAGGAAAGCCATGGCTGCAACTGAACTCCAACTAGCTTCGAGCATCAAGGACAATAAAAAGTCCTTATTCAGATATGTGGGGAGCCAGAGGAAAAGCAAGGGCA
>NW_017728926.1:3576289-3620416 GCF_001723895.1 Crocodylus porosus | reverse complement strand
GGACGTCATTCTCCCCTTGTACTCGGCCTTGGTGAGGCCGCAGCTGGAGTACTGCCTCCAGTTTTGGGCTCCACAATTCAAAAAGGATGTGGAGAAGCTTAAGAGAGTTCAGAGAAGAGCCATGTGCATGATCAGAGGTCAGGAAAACAGACCTTACGACTACAGGCTGAGAGCCATGGGGCTCTTTAGGCTGGAAATGCTCAGGCTCAGGGGCGGTCTGGTGGCCACCTATAAGATTATCAGGGGTGCTCAGCAGGACCTGGGGGAACGATTGTTCACCAGAGCGCCCCAAGGGATGATGAGGTCGAACAGTCACAAATTCCTGCAAGACCATTTCAGGCTGGACATAAGGAAGAATTTCTTTACTGTCCGAGCCCCCAAGGTGTGGAACAGCCTGCTCTTCAGGCGGGGGGCTGGACTCGATGATCTCCTGAAGTCCCTTCCAGCCCTAATGTCTATGAAATCTATGAAGTCTTTTCACCTTTCTCACTCTGAAATCTCCATCCCTATCTGCACCACAGTCACTGAAAGACCTGGTCTCCAGCTTCCCCCAGGCATGTGGTGCTTTGAATTCTTCTTTACCTTTTCTAGTGAATGATCAGGTAGATGTGGCAGGTTGTGGGCGCATACTTGGCAGCATGATACAGCAGCACTTTGGAGTGGACTGGAATATGCCTAAATAAATATCTGAAAATGAGGCCCAGGCAGGAAAAGCTGAATGGCTTCACTTTTGTTGGCTTCGCCAGGGTCACCTCCCCATTAACAATATGAACAATGTGCACGAGGGAATTGTCAACCTCTCCACCTGTCTGGATTCAGATAATGGTCAGAAGAACCTTTAGCCAGCATGACCGCTACCTGCAGTGCATGAGGACATGGGCAGGACAAACTGGATCATGGATTACCATACCTTCCAACATACAGCATACCCCAGAATGTAACATACACTTTATTTTTGAAACACAGAATAAAGAAAAAAATATGTCTCCAGGGTTATGACTGCATAGGGCAGGGAGAGAGCCCAATCTTCAATGCACTCACTCCCCTTTCCTGCTTAACTAAAGCTGGAAATGCTAGCTGCTGCTACTGCAGGGTCTCCAGGCGTGGAGCTATTTGTGTCTTTCACAAGAGTTAAAGAGTCATCTCATCAGGGCTCTGAAATATGAGAAGAAAGACCAGAAGCAGCTAGCAGTAAGCAACATTGCCCATGGAAAGGTTACCTTAACTATGATGACCATTATCCCAGGCAGAAAATCAGGTTCCTTACTTAACACACGCACCCCAATTTTGGGGAAAAGGTGTGTTTTGTATGTGAGAATATATGATAACACATAAAAGATCTTGTCTTACATATATACAATCCTGTATGTCGGGGGTTGGTTGGCAGGCCAGATCTGGGCACTGGATCTGGCCTGTGAATTCTGGCAGCATCCCATGGCCCTGCACAGAGATTTGACCGGCATGGGGGCCATGGCCAGTGGTGGGAGGCTGTGCCTATGGCTACACCAGGGCTGGGTCACATCTGTGCCAGGAGAGGAACAGAGCAAGGCCATCAGGTCAGAGCAGTGATCCTGCCTCAAACCCCAGCTGAGTGGTTCCAATCCATGGCTCATAAACCTTGCCAACCTCTGCCTTAAACCATGGCTGTAGCAAACAGTCTTTGTGGGAGGTATACAAGAACAGGACCCTTGTGCCCCACACGGCTCTGATGACTTCCCCTATCTTCCAACTGTACCTTTAAGGCATGTGACGTGCAGGAGGAGAATGGCTGCTATGGCCCCACATGGGTCCACCTGGACATTGAACAAGGGGCCGGCAACCATCCATCCCTGCAGCTGATGTGGCTTCAAGTGCTGGTCCTATTTGTACTAAAGGGTCACCAATGCCCTCACCTCGAAGCCAGAGCTGTTTCAGAGCACCAGGGCAAGCCTGCCCTGGAGAAATTAATCCTGAAGAGAAAGGGAGAAAGGGGAACTGGTGCTGCTGGGAACCGTCTCAACTCCCACTGTTACCCAGGTGAGGAGACCTCATGCGGGTTCATCCTAGACCTCAAAAACACATGTCTACCGCACCGTCTGTCATACACCACATGCTGCTTCTCCTCAGGATCAGCCCTTGTGCTTTGGCCTGCTCTTTGAATCCCCAAGTAAGAAGTGTCTGGTGCCCTGGTGGCAAGGGCGCATCCGTGGGGGTGCGGTGGAGCCGTCGCAACCCCCTCTTTCCACAGTGCAGGGCACATGCTGGTGGATCCATCTTCTGTTGCCCCAAGGGCTGGGTTCCCTGTTATGTGAGGGGAGCAGGTGAGAAAGGGAGGACCCACCTTCTGCTTTCCCCAGACAGTGTGAAGGTGGGGAAAGCCTTAGGATGTCTCCTGCCCACCTCCAGCTCAGGGCTGCGGGCAGCGCTTCCAGAGGGCCCCAGGTCCCTCCTCCCCACCCACCTCTCCCATCCTGGCCAACTCTGTGGACATCCAGGGGTGGGACAGGAGGTAGGAGTGGCTGGTAGCGTGAGTATCACGCACTGAGTAAATATGGTTATACCATTTTTATCTGTCTCTCTTCTGATTGTATCAGTCCTGTGTGGGGTTACACACTCAGTGCAGCAGGGACCCCAGTGTCACCTGTACATACACCGATACCTCTTTGGACCTGGAACAATCTCTGGCCTCACTTCTTCTAAAAGATCCTGAAAGATAGACAAGCATTAACTTGGCCCCACAGGAGTGTGGGAATTCGGCATGGGCAGAAGTCAGTGGAAAAACAGAGGAGGGGTTTTGGGAAGCATGGACAGATAGAATGGATGCAGAGAGATGAATGATGACCAGACAGAGAGGGGGCATGTGGAGACTGATGGGTAAAAAAATACAGTCCTCACCTCCTCTGTCTGACAAAATTGGCACACATGTTTCCTCCTCCGGTCTGTAGTGGAAACTGCTCCAGCCCTATCCTTTTGTCTCACTGCAGAGAGAACAAGATATTGATATTGTGTAACATAGCCCAAGGGGAACTATTTCTTCTCCTGTGTCATTGCTCTTTGTGCTGGGGAAAAGGGATGGCTGTAGACTTGTGGGAAATGTGGGGTGTCTGAAACTTCAGATTACCATACGTCCTTGCATAAATCACACTTTTTCTCTCAAAGCCAGCGCCTGAAATTTTAGCGTGTAAGAAACATGTTACGACCACTTTCTGCCTGTGATGGGGAAATGTGAAAATCAAATCTGCACGGGACTCACAAGGGCCAAAACAATAAGCAGGCACAACTCCCTCACTGCTCAGGTACTTATTGCAAGGAAATATATATTTTTTCATTCAGCATTTCAAAAACAAGGTCTGTATCATATTTCAGTTCATTCTGTATGTGAGAAAATATGGTACTCCCAACCTGGCTTTTCACAGCTCGCCTGAATCTTCGTAGGAGCCGGGAGTGGAAATCAGCTCTCAGGCACCCAGACCTAGGGGAGGTGCAAAATAACGGCTGGAAGGAGAAGCAAAGAAAAGGGTGTGAAAAAGACAGGAATGCAGACTCCTTAGACTCCACAGTTCTCATTCAGGGAGGAACCACAGCACCATGGAGCACAGTGAGATCCCTGCAAGGATGATGCAAGGTGCCACGCTATGGTAGTATTCTTATGAGTGCAAACATAATTCACGAAAAAACACCATGAGACTTTCAGATGACAAACCTCCATCTCTGGCCTCCTAGTCATCATCTGCCAAGGGAGCCTGCACTGGCTGACTTGTGAAGGGGAGCCTTCGGTATTTCAGAAGCTGCCTGGTCCTGTAAAATAGCACATGTCCCTTCCCATGTGGAAGCCAGTGACGGGGCAGGGCCAGCAAATGCCAGGTTCCAGGACCATCCCTTTGAAAAGCAGGTCGGGACACCTTAATTACCCCTGCCCCCACCATCTGGTGGGTTACTAGTAACATTGGAGGGAGTTAGGGCCAGGTATGTCCATGTGGGACACCTGAGCCCAATGGGGCGCAAGGCCCAAAGTAGGTAGTGAGGCCAGGCATGTCCATGTGGAGCACCTAATCCCATTTGGGGTGCAAGGCCCCAGTAAGAAGGAGATGGGGGCCAGGCATGCCCATGGGTGGCACCTGAGCCCTTTAGGGTGTAAGACCCTGGGGAGAGAAGGAGAGTTGTAGGCCAGGCACACCGACGAGGGGCACCTGAGCCCAAGGGGGTGTTCGGCCCCAGAGGAAGGGGGCAGAGTATGTGCCTCAGGCGAGGCGAAGGTGCAGAGTTGGGTACAGAGAGGCACCTGAAGGGCCGCAGCTGAGTAATTGAACAGTTGAGGCCCTGCGAGTAGGGGGCATGAGTTGAGGTCCTGTTAACTTGGGGGACTGAATTTGATCCAGCTAAGGCTTTGGACACCACAGGTGGGCCTCAGGATGACTGGAGGGTGCAGAGGAGATGTCATGGAGAAATGAGGGGGCGAGTCAACAGTCCTGCATGGAGAGCAGCTAGGAGAGTTACCCGGCTATGAGACAGGCAGAGTCTGCACAGTGTTTTGCGAACTGCCTAATGTTCACTCAGACGAGGGCAGTGGGAGATGCCCAAAAGGCCGCATGCTTGCTAGCTGGGGAGTAAAAGGAATCAAGCCCGAGGACCCTTTGGGATAGGGTAGGGTGAGTGTGGCCCTGGGGAAAAGGAGGGGCAGTATGAGTGAGACCGTGCGAGATGGTGGAGTGTGAGAGGGAGGCGGTATGAATGTGGCCTGTAACGGGGCAGGTTGTGAGAGGCCGAATACTGTAATGAGTTGGGCCTGGCCTCATGCTAGAGCTTTACACAGTGTCTAGAAACACCTGTGAGGCATGGGACATGGAAAGGGGAGGTAGGAGCGTGTACTCAAGGCCCTAGACATCAGGAGCCAGGAATGGCAACCTCCTGATGCAAAAATTGTGGTTCGTTTCTTTTGGAGGCTTGCAAATAATAATTTCTCAGGCACACACTATTAGCAGCACAAAAGGTGTATTTGCAAATAGGGTCAGAGCAGAGACAGAAAATCTCAGATTACTCTGCCGCCGAGAAAACCCGCAGCCGGTACTATATACCCTCCCTCCTGGGCATGTGTGCAGAAACAGGAACTCTTACAGCTCATTTCCGGTTCATACAAACATACATGTAATTACTTCACATCATCTGTCGCATGTGCATTATAATTAACTACTTAAGTATGCGGGGCGGATAGGCATATATGCATCAGCTAATTACGCACGCTCAGAAAGCTCTCTAGGTCACCAGGAGTTGAAATCCCCCCCCCCTTTCAAGGACACAGTCAGTTCAATTCCAGCTTCTGTAATCTGCATGTGAATTGTCAGTGGGAGAAGAAAAGAGAGTGATTTAGTATAAGAATAAGATAGTAAATTGGCCAAGAGGGGGGAGAAATGTCCTTGGTGGTGTTTCTGCTTATCAGGTACGAGATGCAAACTGTGCAGTTCTAACAACACTCTATTCATTATGCGTTTCTAATAATATTTCTAACACTCCTGTGTCATTAAGATCGTAATTACTTAACAGCAAGGCATGGCAGGAAAGATAAGCAGGCGGTGTGCCCAGAGGTAATGCGAAACCAGCACGGTGGCTGGTTGTGGAGCTCCCACTTCACCACAATGAGGTAGTGGTACCGCTGGTGTGGCACAGCCGCCCAGTGGACAGCACCACCACGGGCTAAATGATGCCACACAGGATCTCCAGGGCCTCCATGTTCACCGTTAGCTCCCTGCTGGCACCGTTCCCTACCAGGCACAGGGGCGGCTCCCTGGGCATCTTCAAGGCCATTGTTTCTCACCCAAATGCACCTGGCACAGCACGGAGGCAGAGCTGCTCTGGGTCTTCAGCGTTTCCATCCTGCCCTTTGCCCTGAGCAGCCCCCTGCCCATTACGGGTCCAGGCTCGGTGCTGACCTGGTGGGGCTCCCTGCACCTCCTGTGGCTGGGCCATGCCCGGGCTTTGCTCCCGCCCAGGCTCCTGGGGACTTTGCGGCCAATTCTGGCCCAGTTGGGCACAAGCCATGCCAGAAGAAAAAATCCCAAGATTTGGGAGTTCTGTTATGAGATCATGAGTCAGACTTAATGTTACTTACAAATCACAACTCTTGTGATAAGCTCATGAGAGTTGGTGCATCTAACTCTTCCTAGCATACAGGATAGGAGCCCTGACTCCCAGCCACCTGCTCAAATTGCTCCACAACCCAGGCCGCCTCACTTCTCAGCACGGAAAAACAATCCCAGAGACACTGAATTTCCTTTCTCTGTGATGCGGGCAAAAGCATCCTACCTTCCTAGACAATGTAGAAGCAAGGGGTTAATTCTCCCTGCCCCTTCCCTTCTAGTTTCATCTAGGACAGTACACGACAGCTCCTCCAAAACCAGCTGGCTACCTCCAGAGAGCAGCAACTTGCACCTCTCAGAGCTCCTGCTCCTCTCAGAGCCTGACTCACACCAAAGTTTCTCTCAGCAGAGAAACATGAAAGTCATTATGGTTTTGTTCCTCTTCCTCTCTCTGTTGCTTACTTTCTGCAATCCAGTAAATAATACTCAAGGGGAAAGTGAAAGAAGATGGGGATCTTTTGCTTGGGAAAGGTTTACAGGAAGTTCCTGCCAGCTGTTTCCATCCCAGGTGCTGAACTAATGAGCCCTTCCCTGCATGTCTGTACCCCTGACATGGTTTGTCGTGCCAGAACTGGGCATTGCCTTAGGTTCTTCTCACTTTCTACCCAAGCGGCAGTTAGCCAATGCCGCATAGCTCAGACTATCAGCGGGTGCTTCCACGGGCAGAGAACAGAGAAAAATCGTCCTGTCCCCTGCTCATCTCAGTGCTGCAGCCAGAGGATACCAGCAGCAACTACCCTGTTGATGGTAAACACTGGGATGGAGGCACTTGGGTGCGTACAAGGCTGCTTATTGGCTCTGAGTGAAGCAAGATGCAGGCCACGTGCAGCACACAGGGGTACAAAGGCTGCCATGCACATTACTGAATGCTGGCAGGTCCCACTCCAGGTGCCACAGGTCCACACAGCTCCTCCTCAGGGCCACAGAGAGAAACCAGAGGTCCCCAAGGCCCTCCTTTGCCCCCTCCACTAAATCCACCAGATCCCACTCCCCTCCCAGAGCCAGAATATAGAGATCTTCTGGTTTCTTTCTTTCATCAATACAGCATCCTGGGGAAGTAGCTCACTGCTTATCATTCATGCTTTCTTGAGGCTTGCACAGCTCAGCAAAATCTACAGTTATGCCTCGGCTGCCTCCACCTTACGGATTTCAGGGCGAACATATTCTCCAAGTACTGATCCTCCATCACTGGCTGCCTGTTGATTATCAGCTGCAGGGTGAAATCCCGCACAGCCCAGATGAAGCTGGAAAAGGAGCGGACAAAGTCTGTGTTGTCACACACACCACCTCCTTCCTGGGTCTTGACTTTGATGTGGTCCATCAGCTCGGACACGAAGCTGGTCAGCAGATGCAGTTAAGGAGTCTAATGTAACCGCTAGGAATGGACGAGGGGGGACCCAGCTTCATGCCCCCCAAAGCTCCCCTGCATGGAAAGGATACTGGAGCTGCTCCATGGTATAGTGGTCGATAGTACAGTGCCTTTGCTGTTGTAGACTAACAGGCTGCTGAGAAGCATGGCCAGTGTGAAGACCCAGTCCAGCTCCTCTCACCCGCCTTCTCCATGTCGCCCAGCCCCCCCATGTCCAGCAGCACCAGAACGTGGTCAGACCAGCAGGGGTGGGGCACGCACCACATCCAGATGCCCTTGGTGTGTGACTGCACCGTGGAGCCCAGGGAGAAGCCTGGCAGGAGAGTGGATGACATGAGAGTCCTCACTGTTTTGTTCCTCTCTCTCTGCATCTCTCTGTTGCTTGCTTTCTTTCGTATAGTAAATACTGTTTCTACACATTCACACCCATACCATGCAGTAAATATGGCAACTTATTCCGACTTTAGCATAAATTTGTTGCCTGCATCGTACATAGTAATAGACATGTAGATGCCTTACTTCGCAGTAACAAGGCACACACAGCGTTTATGTGCTTTAATGCTTGCATGTGTAGATACTGGCCTATTCCCGCTTACTGCACAGTAAATTTAAGCCGGTGTTAATGCACGTATAGACATGCCCATTATGTCTATACCCCTGACACGGTCTGTCAATGCTGAACCTAGCATTCCCTGCATCCCTCTCTCATCCAAGGGGACTGTGCCAGGCCCAAGGTCCCTCGCTTTGTGCCTACTTGGGGAGTGTCTGAGGGCTATCCACAGTGCACAGAGTGCTTCATCATGCAGCCAAGGAGTAACAGCCGCCATCTGCTCCTGCTTTACCCTCATCAACCCCAGAAATGAGGGTACCTGCCTTTACACTTCAGTCCTGAGCACACCAGAAACCCAGGCCTTGAGCATGGTGCCAGAAGCATCTCCCTTCACATCCTCACTTCCAGAGCTGATGCATTCCCACTTGGCCTCCAAAGGCTAACGTACATCTGCAGCCAGAGCAGCATCACGTTTGGCCATTGAGCATATGCCCAATGTGTCAGCTGGGTATGCAGAGCTCGTGCTCATGCAGCTCCTCACTCTCGGTACCAGAGCTGGCTAGCGATACCTGCCAGTGGGCACAGTCTTGAGGTAGCTGGGAAGCAAGTAAGGGCTTCTCTGAACAAGGCTCATCCCTGCAGCAGCCTCTGCTGAGTCTTTCCTGGTGAAGAAGCATAAGAACCATCACAGCAGCAACCCGCTTTGCCCAGCTGTGGACCCAGAGGAAGGTCTAGCAGCTCATTAGGAACTAAGTGTAGATTCACAGCTTTCAGAGTAGGAAAAGTCACACGGTGGTATGCATTTCTCTCTCCTGTAATGGCTGATGTCGGTGTTGATCCTCAAGGGTGAATCTGTCTCAGCAAAATCATCTGTTTCTGAATAAAAGCCCCAGATGCTGGATGAATTCGTGCATGTGTATTTGGTTATGCAACTAACTTAGCAAAATGGTGATTTTTTCATAATGTTTCACAATGTGCATGTAGAAAAGCATGTAATGTGTACAAGCACCCTTCTCCTTCAAAATGATACTGCCTTAAGCCCGAAGGAACTGCAGAGGAAGAGCCAGAGGATCTCAGCACCTTGTATAACTGGTCCCCAAGAGCAGACGTTAATGCTTAGAGCTGGAATCATGGCAGCCGCTAGATGTAAGGTTTGGCCTTTCTGTTTTAACACCTGCTCTTTCCCCATTCTCCATTACTGGCACTTCCACATGTTGGGCTGAAATAGTTTCATAGTTTCATAGTAGCTAGGGTCAGAAGGGACCTGAACAGATCATCTCGCCTGGCCCCCTGCCACAGGCAGGAATGAACGCTGGGTGCACAAGACCCCCGACAGGAAATCGTCCAACCTCCTCTTGAATTTGCCCCAGTAGGGGCGAGGACCTCAGTGTCGGGGACTCTAACCCAGACTTCCCAGGTCCATTGTCTGACCGCAAGAGACAGGCAACACCAGCAACGTCTTATCTCAAAGCTCTTTATTGAAGCGTGCACACAACACCAAAGAGCAGCCCGTCTCCTCCAAGAACCAGCCCCGCTTTTGGTGACAAGTAAGTAAGTTTATATAGACAGTTTCGTGTCACAGATTCTCCACTTAATTGACTCAACCCCCATGCTTTGAGCAGTTCTTATGTGTAAGCGTCTTCCTTATCATCAAGCACGCAACTTTTCTTTTCAGCACTGTTACTTATGCTAGTGAGTTCAAGGCAGGTTCAGTCTGTACCATCCCTGTTTATCAGCTCACATTCCAGTTGTCACACAGCATACAGAGAGCTCATGATTATCTTGTTTGTGGCCTCTCAGCAGTATTTTTCCATTTCAAATCTATATGGTGGTTTACCAGCACACAGGCAGAGAGCTCAGCCCATCTTGTGGGCCTTTGGACCCCCTCTCAAACATCCTATCTATCAATCCCCCCTTTGTCCCTAGAAGACCCGAAGAGGGGACTTTTGGGACACATATCCATTCATGTATCGAGGGTTCATTACATGATAGGGCCTTTTAACTTTGGGGGCCTTTTTACATAGTCAAGTGCCTACACAGCATCCACACCTGATGATTACATAAAGCAACAAAGGTTCACAAATAATAACAACAGCACTTTTAAGCAAAGTATGTAGCCACCCACCTATATTAGGCAACCAGCTGAATAAATCACTCCCCCAAGAGCTCCAGTTCGATCGCCTCCCTGCATGATCCTTTGCAATCTCTTTAAGGTGCTTTGCTCTTTCCCAAGTGGCATTATAAACATCAGGAACATATATGCAACATTTTTGTCCTATTATGGCACATGTTCCTCCTTGCGAGGCCAGCAAGATGTCTAGGGCCATTCTGTTTTGAAGAACCATTTGCCTTAGTTGCTTTTGCTCAGTAGCTAGATCTATGAGGCCTTCAGCAGTGGTATTAGCCATCAGTTCTAACACTCCCTGTATTCTCATCTCACCCTCTCCTATGCGGTAAGTGGCCCCTCCGCAAGCAAAAAAGAGGGCGGCACAAGTTTTAGTCCAATCATTAAGCACTTTCCAAGTAAGGGATCGAGACCGGTCAACATCTTCTTTGGCGTCTCGCACGTTTCTTAAACGTCCAGAAAGAAGGTGGTCTCAATACAATACAGGAGGCTCTAACCAGGCTAAGTAGCAAGATCTACTTCACGAAACAGGCAAACTTAGGTATGCCTTCTCTCCACACACTCAATATACTCCAAACAAGGGAGGTTTAGTAGATGAATTTACACGGTGGGACTCTTGTGACATGTTAGTCTCTGTGTACCAACCGGTCCAGGCAGGGAGTTTTTTAAAGCTAGGGAGGGTGGAATTGTCAGAGCAGAGGCAGACCACATGCTGCCCTTCCGAACTGTTGGCTGTAGCAGAATGGATCTCTGTGCAGTGTATAGCCCGTGTCTCTACATTTCCGGGATCGCTATTATTATGTAAATACTAAACTTTTCCATCAGTAGGGCAATGGTCTTTACCAGGATGGTTATACAAATATGACTTGGACCTTTTTTGACTATCTTCTAAAGATATCCCTGTTTTCCTCGTGCTCCCAAACTGGGTCCCATTAAAGTAGGCTTTACACTCACTGATTTCCAATGACGCATTTGTCTATCTCCAGAAAGCACCATTCACCAGGTCTTTTCCACACCATGAGGCACCTGCTAACCTGGATTCCAGCATCAGCCCAGGTTATATTATGGTTACCTGTGGGGTCCTTTCAGGATGGGGTCCAGGTCATGTTCATAGGGCTAAGGGGAATGGGAATCATGGGAAGACCGCTCTGGCTATCTACTGGCATTAAGGAACATACCCAACATGAAATGTTGTTTCAAGCTGGCATATGGGCTTTCATCTCATGAGCAAAGCGAATAAAGGCATTATATTCGTATCTCCTAATTATTCCAACCACTAAAAAAGTGAAGCAATAAGCAATACACAGATGAGTCCACTGACTCCCCAGGCGACTTTCTGTGGCCATCCTTTGGGGAGTGGGCACCAGTCTAGGTTTTCCTGAGTTTGAGCTTCAGGCCATTCAAAGGGGTAGCAGTCCATTTGCTCTGGACACAAAGGTCATCTGCTTCTGGCTCACCCGGTTTGTGGTGGGGTGAACGTGCGTGGCTCCCTCGAAGTCTGACGCCGTCTGCTTCTGGGGAACCCTTTACCAGGTCGGGTTCCCTAGCGAGGTTCCTTTTGACTCTGGTATGATGAACCCAAGTGGGAAGTTCCTTGACTCAAATAGCAGTGGGGCTCACCAGGATGGTCTCAAACAGTCCTAGCCACTGAGGTTGAAGTGGGGTCTTTTGGTAGGTTTTGATCCACATCGGGTCACCTGGAGAAATAGAATGAACAGGTTCCCACAATGGTAAAGATTGAGACTACGCTGAGTACTGTTGTAATGTTGCTAAATGCTGTTGCAAGGCTTTTACGTAAGCCTCTGTTTCACAAGTCAGATCAGTGTCACTAGGTATTGAAATCAAAGAAGTAAAGGAAGGGGGTACATGTCCAAAAAGTATTTCAAAGGGCACTAACCTAGTCCTGGAGTTCGGAGTGGTCCGAACAATATACAAAGCCAAAGGAAGAACTTGAGTCCATTTCATCCTGAGTTCCTTACACAGCTTAGTCAGGGTGGCTTTTAGAGGTCCGTTCATACGCTCCACCTGGCCTGAGCTCTGAGGGTGCCGGGGGCATGAAAAACCCATTTTGACCCAACTGCCTCAGTAAGTGCTTTACAAATTTTTGCTGTAAAATGCATTCCCTGGTCAGAATCAATTTTTTCGGGAGGGCCAAATCTTGGCATGATCTCATTAAGAAGCACTTTGCAAATTACTTTAGCAGTGGCTTGGGCAGTAGGAAAGGCTTCTACCCATCCCAAAAATTGATCTACAATTACCAACAAATGTTTTTTTCCTTCTGAGGGGAGTAAATCAGTGAAATCAATTTGATGCACGGCATGCGCCTATGAGCCCATCTGCGCCCACCAGGTGGTGCCTGTTGGCTTGGCCCTTTAGGATTACACTGCTGACACAGAATACAACTTTTCACCACTCTCCTGGCCATTTCACTTAATCCAGGGGACACAAACTGCTTAAGAACGACTTGAACTATTTTATTTGCTCCCAGATGGGTGTTATTGTGAACCTTTTGTAGCACCTCACGCTGATTGCTTCTAGGTAGGATAGGACGACCATCACACTCCCAGATTCCGACAGGATTAGGTTGTGCTCCCCACTTTTCCTATGTTGCCTTTTCAGTATCTAAAGTTTGTAGTTGCCACTGAGCTAGGGGGGAAATTAAGTCTAGCTGAGCTCCTTGCAGGGCTGCCGCCTTGGCTGCCCTGTTGGCCAAGCTATTTCCTATTGTGACAGGGTCAGTTTGCCTGGTATGAGCTTTGCGGTGTATCACTGCAATCTCCTTAGGAGCCTGAATAGCTTGAAGCAGCTCGGCAATTTCCTTTCCATGGGTGATCTGAGCTTCAGACGAGGTAATGAAACCCTGTTCCTTCCAAATTGCACCCATGGCGTGGCACGCTCCAAAAGCATATTTTGAATCCGTATAAATATTGACTCTCTTTCCTTTAGCACAGAGGCAGGCTGCAGTCAGGGCTTTCAACTCTGCTGCTTGGGCACTCGCTCCGGGTGAGAGAGCCTCTCCTATTAATACTGTCTCGCTATTAGTAACTGCGTATCCAGAGTGTCTGATTCCTTCACGGACAAAGGCAGAGCCATCCACAAACAACTCCATTTCGGGGTTTTGGAGGGGAACATCAGTAAGATCAGGGCGAGGGGTGGAAATTAAGTCTAAAACCTGCAGACAATCATGCACATATCCACTACTTTCCTCCTGGAGCATCAAAGAGGCCGGGTGTGTTTTTGGTGTGCCTCCTAACCATGTTTCAAGAGGACTGGCTGGTGTTCTTAAAGGTGAGGGAACACTTTCTCCAGCTGCCCCCCTTCTCTTCTTTCCCTACTCTTTCCCTGTCCTGTTTCTCACTCTGCCAGACAGGTGGGAGCACGGGAACAAATTCGTCTTCCTCCCTGTGCAGCTCTCAGGCATAGGGCGGGGGATTTTTATATGAGTCTTCCATACAGACAGCTTCAAAAGCCACTCGTCCCTCCATTGGTTTATAATTATACTACACAAACAAATAATTCATTTGTCCTGGTCTGAGATAGACCAAAATATCTCGTAAGAAATTCATTCTCTCTGGGGAAAAGGCTCCACACTCCGGCCAGTCTCTAGTTGGGGACAAATGAGAAGTAAATGACGGCCATTGGATCCAACACAAATTTCTCATCTTAGCCTTGGACAATCCGGCCATCCCGGATATATCCTTTCAATCCCTTAGGATGAGAGACAACGGGGCGTCCCCCAGGCATTTACTGCCGCCTTGTCTCATTTCCTTGTACCGAGCACTCACTTACCTAGTTCCAACCAGGTCCTGCTCAAAGGGCAGGCTGATGTTGCTGGATTTCTACAGGCTTCGGCTGGTTCATGGGACAGCGCCTTATCGCCAACACAGGATCCAGCTGCCGGGCAAGGCTCCTCAAAGTCTGAGGATGCGCGCTGCATTGCTTCGGAGTCCAATCCCACACCGGAGAGTCAGATGTGCCAAAATTGTCGGGGACTCTAACCCAGACTTCCCAGGTCCGTTGTCTGACCGCAAGAGACAGGCAACACCAGCAACGTCTTATCTCAAAGCTCTTTATTGAAGCGTTGCACACAACAACAAAGAGCAGCCCGTCTCCTCCAAGAACCAGCCCCCCTTTTGGTGACAAGTAAGTAAGTTTATATAGACAGTTTCATGTCACAGATTCTCCACTTAATTGACTCAACCCCCATGGTTAGTTAGAAACTTCTAATGCGCACGCCAGCTACACAATAAGAGGCTTTGAGCAGTTCTTACGCGTAAGCGTCTTCCTTATCATCAAGCACGCAACTTTTCTTTTCAGCACTGTTACTTATGCTAGTGAGTTCAAGGTAGGTTCAGTTTGTACCATCCCCGTTTATCAGCTCACATTCCAGTTGTCATACTGCATACAGAGAGCTCATGATTATCTTGTTTGTGGCCTCTCAGCAGTATTTTTCCATTTCAAATCTATATGGTGGTTTACCAGCACACAGGCAGAGAGCTCAGCCCATCTTGTGGGCCTTTGGACCCCCTCTCAAACATCCTATCTATCATCAGGATGACGATTTCTGGGAAAGTTGGAGTAAAACTAGTTTTGGATAATTAAAACCAAAGCTGCTCTTTAAATAATAATAATAATAATAATAAAAGAAAAATCCTATTTTGTTATGCCATCATATTTTGTTCTGGCACCACAAAGAAAAGGTGGAAGAAGGAGAAGATACTACACTTTATGGAGGAGATCTTTCAGGGAAAGTGGGCTGCAGTCTCGCCAGATGGTAAGGATTTGAAAAAGCCCAGTTTGCAAACAAGCAGCAGCTTCCCTGACAGCATGTGCCCTGTGCAGAGACCCTTTTCTCACATTATGGCACTGCACTTGCAAACAAGAAGTTTCTTCCCATAAACTGTCTGTGAGGCTCATACCGGCTATTATTCCTCTTTCCAGAGGCTCCGTGTGGGGAAGGGACTTCCCCCCAGAATCCCACAGCTGTTCTGCAGACAACTTCCCTACAATTAGTCTGTTTCTACTCACAAATAAAACCAAGTTGTTCAGATTTCCCCATCTTGGATTTCCTCATTTTCTTGTGAGTTGATGGCAACTGAGCTGTATTTTCCTGCAAAAACCGACCTCCAGCTCAGACGAGAGCCGGTGAAAATGGCATCACACTACTCCATAAATAAGGAACCAACCCAGCTCACATCTCTTCAGCTGACAGATAACAAATAGGCTATTCTGGATTTCTAGCCTGGCAAACTTGCCTTGAGATCAGAGCATCAAGCTGATTTTTATTTTTATTTTTTGGTGTTGCCCAATCACCTACAAAGAAACTGTCACTAGCCCCTATGTAACAGAACAATCCCAGCTGCTCTCCAATCACCAAGTTGTTTCTGCAGCTTTCAGAGGGTTAAAAAGCTGGGTTTCTTTTCTTAAAAGCCACCTGTGCATCAGCAAAATTGGTAGATGTGAGTTATAATTTCCACCCATGTGATTCTATCACTTCAGATAAGGGTCTTGCTTTGGTAAGCACTGTTAAATGGCAAAATAATTAAAATAAAAGTATATTATTTCTGAATAGAAATGCCTCATCACAAGCAAACTTCATACTTGCTGGACAGGAATGCCCAACTCTTGATCTCTCCCTACTGCAGCGCTACCACCGTGACTCAGTATTCCTAGGAAACCATTTCCTTTTGTCCAGCCGGAGACAGCAGGCATCTCATGCTCCTAACGGCGGAAAAGTCTGTCCCAGTGAGTACGTGAAGAAATGCAGGGGGCTTTGCCTTTCTGTTTGCAAAAAGGTTTTTTTTCCCTGAGAAACTGCTCCAACTCTGAAAATGCTAGTAACCACTGTGGTCACTCCAGTGCACCTCTACACACCTTCCCTCCTCATTGCCCATCAATCACAGAGTCCTAGTAGGGATATTATTAGTATGAATGAAATAACCTCCAGAGTATGTCAGGTGCTGCAAAACACAAATTAACACACAAACCCTGCCTTTTTTTACACTGGGGGAGGAAGAGGGAGGAGGAAGGCCATCTTGCCACAGCTTTCTTCGTTATGCAGCCCACATGGCTAGATTTATCTCTATGCCTTCTAAGTCCTCAGTCAGCCTTGCCTGCATCTCCCCCACACATCCCGTGTTCCTGTTTCTAGACCCCTGCATTCTTGTGCCCTTCCCATCTGTGGCAAAGTGGGAACTCCCTGACCAGCCACAGTGCTGGTTTCCCCACCCGCCTCTGGGCACCCCGCCCTCCTGTCTTTCCTGCCATGCCTTGTTGTAATTAATCATGTTGTTAATTAAGGTGGGAGGCTGCCCATTTCTTTCCCCAATGCCAGGGGGTGCTATATGCAGCTCCATTCCTCCCCTACACTGCAGCCCAAGCCTCCCAGATGGCATCCAGATGACAATGCTCCCGGCTTACAGCCGGACCAAGCTTAGCCCTTGTTGTCAGGCCTCAGAAGCACACACATTCATATTGCTCTCCTCTCACTAGGGCCTCTCACACTCCACCCTCTCTCACAGGGTCTCTTTTATGCCTCAACAACTTGTACTGCCTTGCTCCCTCTTGGGGCAGGCCCCTTAGACCATAGGCTTTATGTAGCTTGCACCCTTGGGTGGCAGATATACCACCTTTTGGGCCCCTCCTGCAACCCTCACCAGGGTAGTGGCCAACCAATTAGACCGGGTCTAAGCTTGCCCTGGCCCCTTCCAGGGCAACTCTATATGTTCATACATACTGGGCTCCCAGCCCTCTGGGTTTCCCCTCACTGGGGCTCCTCATCTCCACCCCCTCACTGGGGCTACAGGGCTTCCCTCCCCGGTGGGGGTCAGGTGGCCATAGCCGTGCCTGGCCCCTTCTGGGTCTTGCACCCTCCCTGGGCTCAGGTGGCTTCAGCCGTGCCTGGCCCCCAGCTACCTGCAGTGATAAATGACCCACCCAAAGGTGAGGGCTGGGGTTAAGGTTCCCTGAAAGGTGTTTCACCAGGGTGATAACTGGCCTGGTATTTCCTGGGGGCTCCTGCACCACTGAGGGCCCCACCAGGCCACCCCAGCAGGGGGCAGTTTTAGGTCATGCCCAGGACCAAGAGCCTCCAAACCATCCCCTACAGCTCCTGCCCTTCCCTCCAGGAAGTTGCATGCAGGCTTGCAGGCAGGTGATGTTTTTGCCTCACCTGTCAGCAGTGAACTGCTTGTTTATATATGTGGCCAGAGATCTAAAATGGCCGCCGCAATCACGCACCTGCTGGCTGCTCAGCTCCGCTCTTAAAGTGGCAGCACCCACAATGCCCTGCCACACACCTCCCCTCTCAATATAGTTCCTGGGGGAGGTTTCCCCTACTGCTCCGCCAAAGCAGGCTCCCCTCAAAGCCTGTGAAAACCCTCTAGTGGCGAGCACCCCCAAAGGTGCTCCACCACACCCTCCCCATTGCTCGTGCTTCCCACCCAGGTGCAGATCTGGTCCCCAAAAATAGAGCAGTAAATAGTGGTTGGTACTTTGAATCATCAAAGTATTCATGATTTTCTTGTCAACTTAAATGTACAAGTTGTGAGGAGTCCAGCAGATGGATTAGGTTTAGTACAACGTCTGTCCTCAGAAAAGTCTCTCTTGATGACTATCATCTCGGGAATTATCTTTCTGTCTGCAGCTCCCCATTTGTGGTGAAGTTTCCAGTGAACCAGCTCTAGCAGTACCTGAGATGAAGGAAATGTTTGTGGACACCTCTCCTGCCTCTGTGCTAGATGGGGAAGCTGATAGCCAAGATAAGGGAAGGGATAGGTGGTAGTTGCTGGCGGCAGCTCAATCAGATAATAGAAAGCTTGTGCTCTATAAAATAGCGATCACGGTATAAACATGCCAGGTCATGACACTGATGCCCGAAGCTGACATTCAAGAATACAAAGTGTGGTTGCCTAGAACCAGTTGTGGCTGTTACACTCCTCTTGAGTGCAGCTCTTAGTACAGGTGATGCTGGTAAGTGGTGGGACAAGAGGAAAGTGCAGGGCACTGGCAGGTGGCCGACCCCTTGCTGGAGCGTTCCTGCCTTTCGATATTTGGTTAGCAACCCTGCCAGATCCTCAGCTGCTCCTGGGTTTCCAGAAAGCGGCAGAGGCCAAACCGCTGATTTCCACCTGCATGCGGCAGGTCTCCAGATTCTCTGTCAGCCCCAGGCCTCTGTCATCTCACATAACCTCTGATGTTACACCCAAAACCCACTCAAACTTCAGGTGTCTGTCTCACCGCGCGGGCTGGTGAGAACCCAAGCCCTGAGGATGGGAATTCCTACCTGCTTCCCCTGGCTTTTCTGGGAGAACGGCTGCAGCGTGGCAGTGGAGCCCCGAAATGGTTGTGATGAGGATTTGCCACTGACTAGTACTTCTTCATCAGACTCTCTCTCCACTTTTGGATAGGCCTTTAAAGGTGATCACGGGCCTATTTTATTTTGAGGGTTAGACACCTGGACAGAGAGTGCAACTTCCCAGAGCTTCTCTCACTGTTTTCAACCAGAGTTAAATGCGCTGGTGCTTTGGAAAACGCCCCCTCCGCCTCCCCCCATCTTCCTAAGGACCATAAATCCGTTCAGAAACCCCTGTCCTGCCATTTGAAATATGACCACAGGCCGAGCATGCTTCTTGTGCCTCTCCTGTGGTGTCACACGCTTCCCAGAAGTCAGGTCCCTGCAGCAAATTGGGCAATAGTCTAAGGTCCCCAGTGCCCCTATGCACCGCTGGAGGCAGCTGCTTCCCATGCCCTTCCTACCAGTCTGACACAAGCAGGGCACATTGGGGAGTCAGGGTTTATCGCTGGCTGAACTAAGGCAAAGTCTAAAATTCTACCTTGTGTCCACAGCCCCTAGGCAGCAATGGTCAGGCCTGAGACACCGAGCAAACAGTGTTCTCCAGCTGGAGGGCACGCTAGGGATGTTAGGACAGGATAACGTGGCTGAAGAGGGGGGCTTAGTCTGGCACCTGGAGCAGACTTTTGTGGGGAGTGTGGGACATGTGTAAGAAGCACTGCATGCGACTCGGTTTACCCAATGGCTGGTAGAGGAGGATGCCAGCAGGGTGCTTCCACAGGCAGAGAAGAGAGAAAAGTTGTCCTGCCCCTTGCTCATCTCAGCACTGGGGCTGAAGGATACCAGCTGTGACTGCCTTATTGATAGCAAACACTGGGATGCGGGTGCTCGGGTGCATACAAGGCTGTTTAATGGCTCTGAGTGAAACAAGATGCGAGCCACGTGCAGCACATGGGGGTACAGGGCTGGAGCAGGTGCTGACATGCACGTCACCGAATGCAAGCAGGTGCTGCTTCAGGTGCCACAGGTCCACACAGCTCCTCCTCGCAGCCACTGAGGCAGGGCCACAGAGAGAAACCAGAGGTCCCCTCAGCCAAACCCACCAGATCCCACTGCCTTCCCAGAGCCAGAATCTAGGGATCTCGCATCACTGGGCTGGTATTTCACAGCTCGTGGATCACGCCGCCCTGGAGCTCGCATGGCTAAGCAGAAGCTTTGAGCTGCAGACACAGGCTGTTCCCTGAAGCGCCAGCAGGCAGGAAGCCGGCCTTCCCGAGTGGGGCGCAGCTACTTGTGTTTGGAGGTGCTCTTTGGCTGGGCCATCCGCCGGGATCTGGTAAGACTTGTGAGGCTATTGATGGCTCTCAGGCCTTCCCCGATGGTGGTGAAGATACCTGAGAGCAGGCCTGTCACATCTGTGGACTTCATCTCTTTCTTCAAGCTCTCAATCTCCTCCTGCATCAGCTTGGCTTGCTTAGTAAAGCCCTTATGCAGCATCGCCTCTTGCTCCTTCAGCTTGCACTCCAAGGCCTGTGCAGCCTCCTTCCTGGCTCTCTCTGCCTCGTCCTTCATCTTGGCTTCCAGCTGTTTCAGGTTCTCCTGGTAGCTGCGCTCTTGGTCTTTCATCAGCTGCTCCGTCTGCATCCTCTTCTCCTCCGCTGCCTTCCTCTGCTGCTCCAGCACCTCGGCTTTCTGCTTCTCATCTGGATAAAAGCAGTGGAGGGAGAGGAAATGCAGTCCCACTCCCTGCTCTGGAAAGAGGTGACCCAAGGGACCTGGCCCCTTCTACTCAATCAATTTAAGTGATTGGGTCCCCAGATCCCAATAAAAGTTGGACTTTGGTGGCGTTTGGGAACTTCAGCCCTGGTCCAGGCTGGGAGTAGGGGTTGTATCTAGGTCAGTTCAGTCCGTGGCCTCACAGCACTGACCCACTGTAACACATTCAGGAGTTTTCCACCTGCTCACTTAAAACAGCCACATGGGAAATGAGCATCTGAGGGAGGTCAGGTGCTTCTCCACATCTTGTGCTGGTGGTGACCCAGGTCACGCTGTATCTAGGGATGCGGGTTAGAGGGGACACACAAAAGCCCTGGACCAGTGGGAGAGCCAGGAGCCTCCATCATGGGCCACAGACAGAGGTGTGAAAGACACCTTTGTGTTGCTCCCAACCCGCCAAAAGAAAGGGCAGAGGATGGCTCACGGGACGTACCTGCAATGTGCTTCTCTGCCTCAGTCAGCTTGGTGTCCGCCTTCAGCACTGCCGCCGCCTCTGGCTGCGTCTTGGTCAGGAACTGATCCAGGACCTCCTCCGCCTGGGGCGAGAAACCAGCCATCCCTGCTTATTCATGAGCTCTCACTAATATACTCACTAGACGTCGCTTCGTGCCACTTCGAACCATTCTCGGCGTGCTGTAACAGGACAGGGAATCTGACTCAGCCGCGGGGCTGCACGTGGCAGATCAGCTGGGATTCAAGAAGCCACAGTAAATTCCAGCTCCCTCCTCCGGGTGCTGTGTTACCTCCTACGACAAGCCAGCCCCAGCGTGGAGCAGAACAGAGGGAGCGGGTCCCAAGCACCCACCTGGACCCCTTTGTTGGGTTTTCCCCGGTAACTCTCCACCACCTGGCTCAGGTCTGCCTTGTAGACCCCATAACCACCCGGTCGTGAGTAAACTCCATCACTGAGGTTCTTCTTCATGGGGGCTGAGAGCTCCTCCAGCAGGGCCAGGCAGGTCTCCTTGGAAACATCTTCATTTTGAGCCAGGATGTTTCCATACTGTTCGGCTATCCCGACCTGCACAACAAAAGGCTAGGGTTGGACTTCTGTCCCCTCTGGGCTCCTCTGCTTCAGGAACGGACCTGTGCACATCTGTGTGGCAAACTGGAAGGAGGGCACACCCGAATGGTCACTGGCCAACTGGAGGGACCGTGGATCCAGTAAACCACTGACAAGACAAAGGCTGTTGGCCAGAGCTCTTAAGGATGCAGCAGTTTCTATCAAACATCTGTGCTCAGCGAGGCCTCAAGACACCATCCCCCAGCAAATGAAGACTAGCCATGGTCTCCAAGGTTGGACCATGTACAGACAGGCTATAGGAGTGCAGACCCACACCAAGATGCCCCACCTACCATGAGCTGCTGCTGGTATTGCTGCTCACTGTCCTTGAAGGAGCGCTCCATGAAAAGCTTCAGGGCTCCCTCTTCGCACTTCCCATGGGCCTCCAACAGCTCCTCCAGCTCCACTGGCAACTGCAGCTCCCTCATCTCAGCCTTGTAATGAGCCAGGGCCGCCTTGATGGCAACCTCGTTCTCTATGGCAGCCAGGGCGATGACGGCATTGTCAATGCAGGGCACTTGCCCACTGCGGATGGTCTTCACGTAGTTTTGGACCAAGGAGCTGAACACTGGGAGTAGGAGGAAGAGTAAAGATCTTTCAGGGAGCAATACCACCCCATAACAAGCAGTTAGGATCTAGTGGGATGTTTCTAGGCCTCCTTGTAGCCACAGATGGCAAAACCCTCTGCCAGTGAGAGGGAGTCTCCTCCATCCTGTTGCTACAGGACAGAGGCCAGGGAGGCTGCACCTAAATCAGAGTAGCCCAGCGACCATCAGACTCGAAGCTCAAGGACAGAGCAGTCGAGAGCTTGAAGACTGGTTGCCCCTGGGGATCTCTCTGCAGAGTGGCTGTGGGGACCCCCCTGCACCTTCCACAACCCGCTCAAAACAATCCTCCCCTTGGAGGATGTGCTACAGCCCAGACAGCAAAACAGCATGCATGGACATCGGTGTCTTTCTGCAAGAGCGGCCGTGTGGTAGACGTACTTCGCCCATTGACACAGTGCCCTCCTTTGATTGTCTTGGCCTTGGCTTCTTGGAAGACATAGTTGCAGAAGCAGTGGGTCTGCGCCAGGAACTGTGGGTCCAGGGAGCTCTCAGGCAGCAACTCGAGTTGGCTGATATCCTTTGAGGGGACCGGCTGGACAAAGATGAAGCACTTGCGGGTTGGGAAAAAGCTGCGGAGGCACTGGCGTGGCAAGTTGTACTCCATCACCCTCTTGCCACTGCCTGTGGGTCCAGGGAGAAGCAGAGTTACTGAAAGTCTGGTGGTACCTGCTGAGGGTTGTTAGCACGGCCCTTCGGACATGCCAGTCGCAGGGCGTCACAAACCGGCCCAGCTCACACCAAGGTCTGGCTCGATGCTAACAGAGTTCAGTTTTGGAAACAGCCGATGAAGTTTCATAGGTGCTGCGGTTGTCAGAACAGCTCTGCTCACACCAGCCTCTCCACATCTTCCCCTTCCCTGTATCCATCTCTGCCCAACAAGGGCAGGTGAACAGGGCCCAGCGGACCCACCTACAGAGTTACCCATCAGCTGCCTCCCTCTTACCGGGCTTCAGGGCAAGCGCGTTCTCCAAGTACTGATCCTCCGTCACTGGCTGCCCATCGATTATCAGCTGCAGGGTGAAATCCCGCACAGCCCAGATGAATCCGGGAAAGAAGCGGACGAACTCTGTGTCATCACCCTCACCATCCCCTTCCTGGGCCTTGACCTTGATGTGGTCCGTCAGCTCGGACACAAAGCTGGTCGGCGGGTGCAGCTAAGGAGCCTAGCGCAACCGCTAGGGACAGGCTGAGGGGCCCAGCTCCACGCCCCTGCATGGAAAGGATACTAGAGCTGCTCCATGGCATACTGGTCGATGATGCCTTTGCTGTTGTAGACCAACAGGCTGCTGAGAAGCACGGCCAGCGCGAAGATCCAGCAGTCATTCTTCGTGTTACCCTGGGGAGGGAGGACAAGGCACTGGGGTGGCTCAGCCAAGTGGAGGGACAGCAAAAGTCACCAATGGTTTTGTCTGCTGAGGACAACACAGGTTGGAGAGCCCACCCCCACCTCCAGCATGCCAGTGGGGCTCTAGCACACGCTGTTCCACCCCACCAAAGTGCTGGGAGGAGCAGTGTCACCCAAGGACACCCAAAGACCCGGTCCAGCTCCTCTCGCCCACCTTCTCCACGTCGCCCAGCCCCTCCGTGTCCAGCAGCACCAGGACGTGGTCAGACCGGCAGGGGTGGGGCAAGCACCACATCCAGATGCCCTTGGTGTGCGACTGCACCGTGGAGCCCAGGGAGAAGCCTGCAGGCAGAGGGATGCAGGAGCTGCACACACACAGCAGTGAACCCGGGAGTCCTGGCTCCCCTGCACCTGGCTCTAACCCGCTACCCCCACTCTCCTTCCTGGACTGGGGACACAACCCAGGCGTCCAGGATGTCAGTCCTCTCTGCCCTGAGCACTGGATTCAAGCCCTTCCCAGAGGTGTGGACACGAACCCACAGGACAGCTGGGAGGTGGATGACGGATGTACCAGGGGGCCAGACATCTCCCTGGGTGCTCCCTGGGGGGACAGGAGACCACGTCACAACCATCTTACCTGTCCTCTTTCCGGCCAGCTGGTTCATGAGGTAGGACTTGCCGGTGCGGTACAGCCCAGCGATGGTCACCACCACCACGGGCTGGGTGATGCCACGCAGGATCTCCAGGGCCGCCGGGTTCACCGTTAGGTCCCCGCTGGTGTCGTTCCCCACCAAGCACAGGGGCTGCTCCATGGGCATGTTTGAGGCCATTGCTGGGAGCTGGATGACAGCAAAGCGACTGTCCTGCGCAGGTCCCACGGGCCTGTCCAGAGCCCTGGGTCCCTCAGTCGGTCCCCAAAATCCTCGGGGCACCCCTCCTTTATGAAACGAATGGACGTGGCTCAAGCAGATGGGGCTGGGAGCCAGGACTCCTGGGCTCCACCCCGGCTCTGAGAGGAGAGGGGCTGCGGGCCAGGAGTCCTCTTTTCTTTTAACCAGACTGTGGCAGGGCAGGCTTGTGCCCCCCCAGGACAGGCCCCCCATACCTGCCACCAGGGTCAAGGCTGAGGGCTTGGATGGGGAGGGTCACTCACCGGTGTCCAAAGCCCGCGCTGCAGCACAGGCCTCGAGTGTTGCTGCCTCTGGGAGGCAGGACCACAGCTCCCAAAAGTGAAAGGGAAAGAAGCAGAGGATGCTTTCTCCACCTCACCCGGGACCCCCCCGGCAGCCCGTCCTGGCCTGGCAAGCTCTGCCTTGGGCTGGGACGTCTCAGTCAGTGTCTCGGGGCAGGCAGGTTGGAGGGGCTGGAAGGCAGCCAGGAGGCACAAGGTGGGGGCGAGCCACCGCCCTTCCTGCCAGGCAGCCGATTCTGGGAAATCAGCAGAGCCCAGCCTGCACTGAGCGTGCACGCATCAGCCCGGGGCAGGGCAGGCCGGGAAACTGCACGAGCATGAGCACGAGCACGTTCACGGAACCACAAAAAAAAAAAAAAAAAGTGTTCTGGCACAGGGACCTCGTACAAGCAGCTGTCGGGCGGGGGGGATGGGCTGAGCGAGTGCTCAGCATCACGTGGGACTAGTGCAATCTGGCAAAGCGTTGCTGTCTCAGCTATGGCCAAAGCTCAGCCCCCGCCACCCACACTTGGTGCCACCTCACACGGTGCCTCTGCCCCCACGCGCCTTCCCCCTCCTTCTCCGTCCCTCAGTGCACAGGATGGCCTGGGCCGGCAGGTCCTGCATCTCCTCCAGCCGAGGCAGGTCCTGCCCGCGGGCCGGCTGCTTGAACACGAAGCACTTGCGGGTGGGGAAGAAGCGGCGTACTGCCGCAGACCCCCCAGCCATCAGTGAGAGCCTCCCTGCCCCAGGCCAGCCCTAGGTACTTGGGAGGATGCCTTCACCCGGGTGCAGCCTCCCCTGGCACCCACCCCGCCTCAGCCTCAGCCTTAGCCTCAGCGCGTGCGCCACGTCCTGGTCTGCCGTGATGTCCCGCCTGTCCAGATGCAAGTGCAGCCTGAAGTCCCGCACGGCCCACGCAAAGGCCAGGAAGAAGGGCACGAACTTGGCCCCATCCTCCCCAGCCACCGGACCCGCCCTGGGCACCGCCTTGGCCCGGATGTGCTCCGTCAGCTCCTAAGGAAACATGGACACTGGTGTCCCTGAGATGGGTATGGGCCCCACGGCCCAGGGACCCACCACTTCCCCCCAGCTGGCAGCAGCAGCGGGTTATTAACCAGCCCCGGGGCCAAGGATACTGAAGCTGGTCCAAGGCGCTGGTCAATGATGCCCAGGCTGTTGTAGACCAGGGTGCTGGGGAGCAGCATGGCCAGTGTGAAGATCCATGTGTCGCTCTTGGTGTTGCGCTGTGGGACCGTTCCAGGCTCCCACCTGCCCAGCGCTGCTCCAGGAGGCCAGGAGTATGAGCCACACCATGGGGAAACCGAGGCACGGGGAGGGACTCTGCACATCTCAGCTGGCTGAGGCTCGAACCCAGGTGTCCTGCGCGCCGACCCTCGCAGGAGCGAAAACCTGGAGATGGAGGAACCAGCCCCAACCTGCCTTGCCCGCCTGGCATCGGACACCTCTGGTCAGCCCCTGGAGCACTCCGCCCTTTCCCAGCATGCTTTGCCAAACCCCAGACCACACCGCTAGCCGGCCCCAGGGCCCGTTACTTTGCCCTGTGTCCGGCTGGCACAGCCGGGAGGGCAGCCTTGGATGGAAAACAAAGCAAAAGCCAAAGCCAGTGCAAAGCCCAGGGTGGGTGGGGCTCGAACGGGGGTGGTGAGGGAGGGAATCTCGCACACACACACGCACACGTGCACACACATGGGCAGGATTGTCACAGCCATCCACAATGCGACTCGCGTAGTCTCGCACATGCCTCACTACATTCAGCTGTCACCTGCAGTGTGGCTGGTTCCACGCCTGGAGATGCAGGTTTCACACACATGTGCACAGTTGTCACATGACTGGTGCCACTTCGGTGTGTTGACAACACACACGTGCAGACATGTGACACGTGGAAGTCCAGTTCAGCTATGCCCATATATGCCATCACCCCAGCTCTCGTGTGCATACCCACATAGGGGTCTCACATGCCACCTCCCATACCTGTGTGTCACACCATGCATATGCCTGTGTCACACAGGTCCCCAAGGCCAGCCACCCGCCAAAGCCCCAGCCCCACAGACATTGCCCACAGGACCCCTCCCCACAGTGCCCTGGCAGTCCCTGGGCCCCACACAAGGCAGAGCAGACCGGGGCATCTGCAAAGCGTTCTTTATTGCAGCAGGGCAGCAGGATCCCGACAGCAGCACGGCCCCGCTCTGTCTCCGCAGGCCCGGATCTCGTCCTGCCGCAGCTTGACCTGGTGCTGGAAGCCCTGCTGCATCAGCAACTACAGAGTCAGCCAGACCCGGGCACCTGGGAACCCAGCTTCCCGAGCCGGGAGAGAACCCAGGTGTCCGGGCTTCACCCAGCCCCCGGTACCCGCAGTTTGTGGTCCAGTGCCTGCTGGTGCTCGTCCAGCAGCTGCTGGTGCTCAGCCTTGACCTGGGCCTTCAGCTGCCGCATGTGCTGCTCATGGCTGTGCTCAGCCCTGGGCCGCTCTGCTTGGCCACCTCCTGTGCTGCCCGCTCCGCTGCCGCCTCGCACTCCGCTGCCTCCGCCCGTGCCCGCTACCTTGGGGGCACCGTGTGCTGTGTCGGGGCCAGGCTGGGGTGCGGAGCAGGTGGGGCAGGGGTGCCGGGGCGCGGTCTCATCTGAAAGCTCCTTGTCGCGCTTGCTGAGGCTCTGATCCGCCTGCAGGGTGGTGTCGGCCACAGCATCCTGGGACCGCAGGAACTTCTGCAGGATGCTCACCGCCTGCATGGCATGGCCCATGGTGAGCCACGGCCGTGCCCAGCCCCAACCGCCACACCAGGGATGTCATCAGCCCCAGCACAGAGCCAGAGCTGGAGACAACCTAGGTGTCCGGACCCACAGCTCCCAACCCCCTCCCAGGGCTGGACAGAATCCAGATGTCCAGGCCCCCAGCCTGCTCTGGCCATGAGTCATGAGCCCCTTGCTTGGCATCTTCTGGTACTGCTCCATGTCCTGCCGGCATTCATCCAGGTAGCCACCAACACCGTGTAGGTGCTGCTGTGGATGTGGGCATCCAGGTCCCTGGACAGCTCCTGCAACGTGGCCTGGCACTGGTTCTGGGACTCCAGCTCATTGGCGGCGCACAGCGCGCTCGGCTCCATGTCCCGCGGGTTCTGCAGGGACACAGTAGGTTGAAGCTGGTGGAGCTGCACTCCCACCCCCACCCAGGGTGCGACTCAAACTCGGGCTGCCCTGCACAGGACCTTGAGGTGGCCCTTGTCGCAGAAGGCATGCGCCATGAACACCCGCAAAGCCTCGCACTTGGCCTCTGCATGCAGCGCCAGCAGCTCCGGCAGCGCCTCTGTGGGCAGTGCTGACCGTGGCCTCAGCACCGCCCTGCACCAGGCCACAGCCTCTTCCACCGCTGCCGAGCTTTCCACCTGTGCCAGGGCTAGCATGGCGCTTTCCAAGCGGGGTATTGCCCTGCTGTGGATGCTGCCCACATCGGTCACTGCCAGGTCCCCCAGCACTGAGGACAGCACAGCTCAGAGGCAGGTTCCCAGACCCCCTCCAGAATAGATGCGGGGCCAGTACCAGGGCCTCTTTCCTCCACACGTGGGCACCCGAGTTGGCAGAGACGTTCTGCAGTTACACCTTTGCCCTGGGACAGTTGCAGCCACACAGGAGAGCTGTCCTGGGAGAAACTGCTCTGCTCTGGTGCTGCTTCCCTTCTGCAATGGACTGCATGAGCTCAACCTGGTCTGCTCATGATGCCACCCTGAACCCCTCAGGGTTTCCGGGGCCTCTCAACCTGCTCACCCAGGACTGGGCACAGACCCGCCACTGTCCCTGGGGCGCTCGTGCGTTCCTGTTAGAAGGTGGGCTTTTAGCCTTTTAGAAAACCTCCAGGAAGACATCGAGCGCTGGACGCCAACAAGCTACCCTTATCCAGACTGTTTTTAGTTGATGTCTTCTGGGGCTGATTGCCCCTCGCCGCAGCGACACACCGACCGATGACGATGACCAGCGGGACCCTCCTGCCCTCATACCCTTTGGGGGTGGTTTTAACATCAGTTCCCTCCCTGCACCCCTGATAGGGTGCGGGGTGCACGTTCACTGCCGGCCGCCATCCACAGGTGACCCATAGAGACTGGCGGTAAATGCCGCAACATTGTGAGGACATCAAATAGTCCTGTTAGAAGGTGGCCGCCTGGCAGAGCCTTGGCCTGAGCTGTGCCTCAGATGTGTGTGCAGAAGTGGGCTGCCTGCTCACAGCAGCCAGGCTCCAGCTGGTCGTCGTGCAGCTCCTCCAGCCGGTGCAGGTCGCACCAAGGGGTGCTCCAGCATGGGAAGCAGGACACCAAACGCTGGAGCCAGAGTGGGGTCTGGGGGGTAGAGCCAGGCACAGGGAGCCTGACACCTGGGTTCACACCCAGCCCCCAGAGCCATGCCCTGCAGCTCTCCTCGCTCGGAGCTGCGCTTCTGTGGGGCTGCAGGAACAGGAGGGGGCTGGAACTGGCAGCCAGCATCCCCAGACAGGATCCTGGCAGTGGGGCCCTGGGGCTGAGACTGAGCCAAGCACAATACAATGAGCAGGCTGGGGGAGGTGGGGGCCACGCCACAACTCTTCCTGCCAAGCAGCTGATTCCAGGAAACTAGCAGGGTTTGCACAGTGATACGTGTGCACGCATCAGCCAAGGGCAGGGCAAGCTGGGGGACTGTATGTGCTCGCACAGGGACCTCGAGCAACTGACCCTCTCCCTGCGCAGGGCTGAGGCTCTGGGCATCTTGTTCCTCAGCTGTTCCCAGCAGGTGCTCAGCATCACACAGGACCAGCGGGATTCAGTAAAGGGTTTATTGGAAGCATTGCTGTTGCATTTATTGGAAGCATTGCTGTTGCAGCTGGTGCCAAGCTCAGCCCCCTCCACTCACACGTGTCCCGGGGCAGGCACTGCCCTGTGCTCTGCTGTGGGTGTGGAGCAGGGGGCCAAGGCTTGGCTTGGGGCAGACTCTCGTCTGGGCTGCCTGTTCCCCCTGCGCTCATTCCCCAGCCCTGACTCCCCTCCGGGAGCTGGGTACAAGCCCGGGGTCCCAGAGGAACCCCTTTGCCCCAGGCCCATCCAGCCTGGCATCCTGCCCCCTCCCGCACCCCAGCCCACACAGTGGCAGCAGGGACGAAGCAGCCCCCATGCCAGGCAGCGCGGCTTCCCGCTGCCCTTATAAGAACCGCCCAAGGAGCCGGGTGCCCAAGCCCACGACCTTGCCCATAAAGCATGGGAGCACGAGGGAGGCTACATCGCCCAGCAGGGTCAGCGCAGCACTGATCCAGGACGGCTGGCTTATGGCACTGCTCTCCTCCCTCAGCCGGCGCAGCTCTTCCCCCACGCGGGCAGACTCCTTCCGGAAGCCCTCACGCAGCAGCGCCTCCTGCTCCTGCAGGGATATGCACGTCAGCCCCCATCCAGCCCTGGGGCACCGTGTGGATGCCCTCCTGCCCTCGTACCTGCAGCTTCTGTGCCACCGTCCGGTCCAGCTCCTCCAGCAGCGCCTTCTGCTCCCGCTGCAGTGTCTCCTCCAGCTGCCGCACATGCTCCTCGTGGCTGCGCCTCTGCTCCTCCAGCTTCTGCTGCAGCTCAGCCTGCTCCTGCTGCAGCAGCTCCTGCTCCCGCTCCGCGGCCTCTGCCCGGGTGCGCTGCGCTGGGGGTGGTGTGGAGGCTGCGTTATTGCACCTGCTGCCCCTGGCATTGCGTCCCATCCAGTCCCTGCCCCTTGGCATTGCCTCTGCCCCACGCACCTTCCACCTCCTTCTCTGTCTCCATCAGGGCCCTGTCAACACGCAGGATGGCCTGGGCCATCGGTTCCCTGGAGGCGAGGAAGTCCTGAAGGGTTGCGTTGGCCTGGGTGAGAGGGAACAAGCCAGGGCATTATCCAGCGAGTGCTGGGCAGGCCAGGGGCCTTCCCCTCTGGATCCACTCACTGCCCAGGTGCCCGCCCAGCTGCTCACATCATTCCCAGGCACGAGGGCAGTGGGTGCCCAGGACAGGTATAGGATCCCCAGGAAGGCCCTGGCAGAACAGGGGGCTCAGCTGGGTCCTACCTTTATCCCCTTGCCTGGCACCTGCTGGTAGCGCTCCACCATCTCCTGCCGGTCACCAAGGAAGCGCTGATAGCCGCCAGGCACTGCATAAAACCCGTCGCGGATGCAGGCATCCAGGTCTCGTGAAACCTCTGCAAGCACAGCCTGGCAGCGCTCCAAGGATGCCCGCTCGTTGCGCTGGCAGAGCTCCTCCTTCTGCTGCTCCAGCCGGCGCTGTGGGACAGACGGACGTGCGGGACAGGCATGAAGGGAACGTCCCAGCAGTGAGGCTGGGCCAGGGCAGTGACACCTCCCGGGCCATGGGACATACCATGAGCTCAGTCTGGAACTGGCGCGTGTCGTCCTTGAAGGCGCGTGCCATGAATGTCCGCAGGGCCTCGCGCTCAGCTTGCGCGTGCAGTGCCAGCAGCTCCAGCAGCGTCTCTGTGGGCAACGCCAGCTCCGGCCCCAGTGCCGCCGAGTACCGGGCCATGGCTGCCTCCACCGCCGCCGAGTTCTCCACCTGCGCCAGGGCCAGCACGGCGCTCTCCAGGCAGGGCACCACCCCGCTGCGGATGGCGTCCACGTAGGTCACCACCAGGTCCCCCAGCACTGCAGGTGGCATGTCTCAGAGGCGGCTTCCCAGACCTCGTCCGGGATGGACATTGGGGCCAGTATTGGGGCCTCTGCCCTCCCTGTGTGGCCACCGGAGTTGACAGAGATGTCCTGGAGGAACCTCTGTGCCCCAGGACTGCCACGGCCATGCGGCAGAGTTGTCCTGGGGGAGTCAGCCCTGCCCTGGTGCTGCTTCTGGGGCAGGGGGACTCCATGGGGTTGGGTCCCTTCCTGTCTGCCCTGGGCCATGTATGCTCAGCCTTGCCTGGGCTCATAATGTCTCCCTGAGTCCCTCAGTGCTTTCTGGGGCTGTTCCTCCACCCGCTCCCCCTGTGCTGGGCACACAGCCCTCCCGCAGCTTGCCCAGGTTGGGCCGGGCTGGCCCCATCCTGCAAAGACACTCACTCTTTCCTGTCACTACGTGGCCGCCTGGCAGGGCCTTGGCCTGTGCCGTGGCCCAGATGTGTGCGCAGAAGCGGGCTGCCTGCTCGCGGAAGCCAAGGTTCAGCTGGTTGTCGTGCAGCTCCTCCAGCCGGTGCAGGTCCTGCCCGCGGGCTGGCTGCTCAAATACGAAGCACTTGCGAGTGGGGAAGAAGTGGCGCAGGCATTGCCGTGGCAGGTTGTAGGTCTGGGCCACCCGGCCACTTCCTGGGGTGACAGGTCAGCAAGAGCTGAAAGATGGCTGCTCTGGGGCTGTGGCAGGCCCCAGAAAACAGGTCCCCTGCCCCAGGCCAGCCCTAGGTATCAGGGGAGGATGCTTTCACCCCAGTGCAGCCTCCCCCAGGCACCCACCTGGCTTCAGCCTCAGCGTGTGCTCCAGGTACTCGTCTGCCGTGATGTCCCGCCCGTCCAGCCGCAGCTGCAGCGTAAAGTCCCGCACGGCCCACACAAAGGCTGGGAAGAAGCGCACGAACTGGGCCCCGTCCTCCTCTGCCGCCGGGCTGGCCCCAGGCGCCGCCTTGGCCTGGATGTGCTCCGTCAGCTCCGTCACGTAGCTGGGGCCAGCTAAGGAAGCACAGATGCTGGCATGCCTAAAACGGAGACGAACCCACGGCCCATGGACCCGCCACTTCTCCCCCAGCTGGCAGCAGCACCAGGTTGTTACCCAGCCTTGGGGTCAAGGATACTGCAGCTGGTCCATGGCACACTGATCAATCACGCCCAGGCTGTTGTAGATCAGGGTGCTGGAGAGCAGCACGGCCAGAGCAAAGATCCACGTGTCGTTCTTGGCATCACCCTGTGGGACCCACCCATGAACCCCATCAAATCCGGGCTGGGGAAAACTGAGGCAGTCCCGAACCCCCAGCACCCGGAGCCCTGTGAGCCTCTGCCCAGGGGGCTCCCTGGAGAAAGACCCCAGGTGACACCCCAGGCCCTGCATTACTGCTCCTTCATAGCCGCCCCATCCCAGCATCCCTTGCCAGACCACGCTCCCAGCAGCCCCACTGGGCCATGCCCCACTCACCTTCTCCACGTCGCCCAGCCCCTCAGTGTCCAGCAGCACCAGTGTGTGGCCGGGCTGGCGCGGGTGGGGCACGCACCACATCCAGATGCCTTTGGTGTGTGACTGGATGGTGGAGCCCAGGGAGAAGCCTGGCAGGAGAGTGGTGCCAGGGCTGTCAACAGCAACAGGACCCAGGCTTCCGGAAACCCCAGCTCCACCCTGCTGCAATCCCCAGCCCCCACTCCCCTCCCCAGGCTGGGTGTGCAACCCGGGTGCCTGGGCACTCACCTGTCCTTTTGCTAGCTAGCCGGTTCATGAGATAGGATTTGCCAGTGCGGTACAGCCCCACGATGGCCACCACCACCACGGGCTGGCTCCCGGCCTGCAGCTGCGCCAGGGCCTCCCGGTTCACTTGCAGCCCCCCTGCAGGGCTGTTCTCGATCAGGCAGACGGGGGCTGGCATGGGGGTCTGCAATGCCATGGCTGTGGGGTAGACAGCCTGCAGAAGGGCTGCTGGAGCTGGGCAGGGGGGCTGGGGTGAGAAGGGAAGTGTCAGGCTCTGGGGTGCAGCCATGTGGGTTTGGGGGCCAGGCTGAGGGTCACAGGGGCTCCAGGCATACAGGAAAGGGCTCAAAGAATGTCCAGATTAAGAAGCCCAGGGGATTAGGACTCAGCCCTCACCCCATCTCCCAAACTAGCCCAGTCTGTGCCAGGACTGGGATCCACCAGTTTACAGGCACCAGAGTAGATGTGGGTATCTGGCTCTTACCTGCCCCTGAGGCACAGATGCATGGGCTACCTGTCCTGTTACTGTGCTGCGCATCCGCGCCTCTGCCCGGCAGCACTGCAGAGCAGAGCCAGGCCGGAAGACTCAGTTGGAAAGCGAAAGCAAAAGCTGGAGCCAGGGCGGGTCAGAGGCAATCTGGCACGCACACACACACGCACGCATGCACGCACGCACGCACGCACGCACACACACACACACACACACACACACAGAGTCAGGGTTATGTCACAAGTACCCGCAACCCAGCTCACAGAGTCTCACACATGCCCTGCTATGTGCAGTTGTCACCCACAGTGTGGCTTGTCCCCCTCCTGAACATGGTTTTACACACTCATGCATGGTTGTCACACGACTGCTGTTACTTTGGTGTGTAGACAACACACCCGTGCAGGCATGTGATACATGGAGGTCCAGTTCAACTCATCTCATAAATGCCATCACCCCAGCTCTCGCACAAGCGCCCACACAGGCGCACCAACACGTTCCAGATGCTTACACCAACGCCCACCCTGACCTGCCACCCATGCAAGGAGTCTCACATGCCTGCCTCCATATCTGTGTGACATGCAAGTCCCCAAGGCTGCCCACCCTGCAGAGCCCCAGTCCCACAGACATCACCTCGAGGATCCCCTCCCCACAGTGCCCCCAGCAGTTCCCAGCACCCCCAAGGCAGAGGAGACCAGGGTATTTCTAAACCATTCTTTATTGCAGCAGGGCAGAGGGACCCTTACAGTAGCACAGGGCCCCACTGAATCCAGCGCCCCCAGGCCTCTGGGTCCTCCAGGGGCAGGGGAAGCAAATCCAGGGGCAGAGGGAGTGAGTCCAGCTGGGGTATGTCCCCCTCTCCTAGGAGGGGCAGCGGGTCCAAAACATGTGCGCCTGGGCAGCCCCTCAGAAGAGCATGCAGGTTGGGCGTCGGGACTGGCTCATCTGGCTCTGCAAGCCCCGGATCTCGGCCTGCAGCTGCTCAGCCTTGTCCTGGAAACCCTGGTGCAACAGCTGCTCCTGCTCCTGGGTGGGGGCAGAGAGTCAGCAAGACTCAGGCATCTGGGTGCTCAGCTCCCTGAGCTGGGAGAAAACCCAGGTGTCTGGCCACTACCCAGCCCCTGGTACCTTCAGCTTGTGGTCCAGCGCCCGCTGGTACTCAGCCAGCAGCTGCTGGCGCTCAGTCTCGAGCCGGGCCTCCAGCTGCTGCACGTGCTCAGCATGGCTGCGCTTGGCCTCCTGCTGCCTCTGCTCGGCCGCCTTGTGCGCCATCCGCTGCACCGCTGCCTCATGCTCCGCCGCCTCTGCCCGTGCCCGCTGCCCTGGGGGGGTACCATGTGCTGTGTCAGAGCGGGTGGGGGGGTGCGCCCTGGGGTGCTGGGGTGGGGTCTCACCTGCAAGCTCCCTGTCATGCTCACTGAGGCTCTGGTCTGCCTGCCGGATGGTGTCAGCCACAGCATCCTGGGACAGCAGGAACTCCTGCAGGGCACTCATGGCCTGCACAGCATGGTCCATGGTAAGCCACTGCCATGGCCACACCTAGCCCCCAGCCACTGTGCCAGGGATGTCACCTGCCCTGGGAGGGCATGACAGAGCTGGAGTGAACCCAAACAACCGGGCCCCCAAGCCCCTGACCATACTCACCATGAGCCCCTTGCACGACACCTGCTGGTACTGGTCCACCACTCGCTGACGCTCATCCAGGTAGCGCTGGTAGCCACCTGGCACTGCATAGGTGCCACTGCTGATGTGGGCTTCCAGGTCCCCAGAAAGCTCCAGCAGCGCAGCCTGGCACCGGTCATGGGATGCCTGCTCGTTGGCAGCACACAGCTTGCTCAGCTCCACATCTAGCTGCTCCTGCAGGGACATGGCTCTTGGAGCTGCACTTCTCCCCCTGTCCCCCACCTGCCCCAACATTGGGCCAAACCAGGGCTGAACCCACACTCTACCTTGAGGCTGCGCTGGAAGAGATGATCCTCGTCTTTGAAGGCGCGTGCCATGAACACCTCCAGGGCATCGTGCTCAGCCTGTGCGTGCAGCGCTAGCAGCTCCTGCAACGTCTCTGTGGGCAGCACCGACCACGGCACACGCACTGTCTGGTACCGGGCCATGGCCTCCTCCACCGCCGCTGAGTTCTCCACCTGTGCCAGGGCCAGCACAGCATTCTCCAGGCAGGGCACCACCCCACTGCGGATGGCATCCACATAGGTCACCACCAGGTCCCCCAGCACTGTGGAGGGCACGGCTCAGAGGCGGGTCCCCGGACCTTCTCCAGGACAGCAGAGACATCCTGGAGGAACCCCTTTGCCCCAAAACTGGTGCAGGTACATGGGAGAGTTGTCCCAGAGGAGTCTGCTCCACCCTCGCTCTGCTTCCTGTCTGCCCTGGGCTGCATGCACTCAGCTCCATCTGCTCACGATGCCTCCCTGAGCCCCCTGGGTTTTCTAGGGCCTTTCCTTGAACCCCTTCCCCAGCACTGGGCACAGACACCCCTGCTGCTTCCAGCACCACCCGCAGGGCACTCACACTTTCCTGTCACTATGTGGCCACCCGGCAAGGCCTTGGCCTGCGCTGTGGCCCAGATGTGTGCGCAGAAGCGGGCCACCTGCTCGCGGAAGCCAAGGTTCAGCTGGTCATCGTGCAGCTCCTCTAGCTGGTGCAGGTCCTGCCCGCGGGCTGGCTGCTCAAACACGAAGCACTTGCGAGTGGGGAAGAAGTGGCGCAGGCATTGCCGTGGCAGGTTGTAGGCCTGGGCGCACTGGTCATCACCTGGGGGTGAGGTGGGGAGAGGTGATGGCTGAAGACATGGACAGCTCTGGAGTCCCCAAGCCTCACTCCCTCACCACGGCCTCAGGCTTCACCTGGCTTCAGCCTCAGCGTGTGCTCAAGGTACTCATCTGCTGTGATGTCCCGCCCGTCCAGCCGCAGCTGCAGTGTGAAGTCCCGCACGGCCCACACGAAGGCTGGGAAGAAGCGCACGAAGTCGGCCCCGTCCCCTGTTGCTGCCAGGCCAGCCCCAGGTGCTGCCTTGGCCTGGATGTGCTCCGTCAGCTCTGTCACATAGCTGGGGCCAGCTAAGGAAATGTGGATGCCGGTGCCCCTGAAATGGAGACAAACCCCCCCACAACCCGTAGACCCACCACATCCCCCTCAGCTGGCAGCAGCAGCGAGTTATTAACCAGTTTTGGGGCCAAAGATACTGCAGCCGGTCCATGGCACCTTGGTCAATGATGCCCAGGCTGTTGTAGACCAGGGTGCTGGAGAGCAGGACGGCCAATGTGAAGATCCACGTGTCGTTCTTGGTGTTGCCCTGTGGGACCCACCCATGAGCTCTGTCTGACCTGGGCTGGGTGAAACTGAGGCAGCCCCAAATCCCCAGTGCCCAGAATCCTGTGATCCTCCGCCCAGGAGAGGGAGACCCCAAATAACACCCCAGCCCTTGCACTGTTCATAGTCACCCCCTCCCAGCATGCCTTGCTAGACCCCAAACCATGCTCCTGGCAACCCTGGGGGCCGCATCCTGCTCACCTTCTCCACATCGCCCAGCCCTTCCGTATCCAGCAGCACCAGCGTGTGGCTGGGCCGGCGCGGGTGGGGCACGCACCACATCCAGATGCCTTTGGTGTGTGATTGGATGGTGGAGCCCAGGGAGAAGCCTGGCAGGAGAGCAGTGCCAGGGGTTTCAACAGCAACAGGACCCAGGCTTCCAGGCTCAAAGCCCATGTTCCCCTCCCAGAGCAGGGAGAGAACCCAGGCGTCCGGGCACTCACCTGTCTTCTTGCCAGCCAGCCGGTTCATGAGATAGGATTTGCCAGTGCGGTACAGCCCAGCAATGGCTACCACCACCACAGGCTGGCTCCTGGCCTGCAGCTGCACCAGCGCCTCCCGGTTTACCTTCAGCCCGTGGCTTGGCACATTCTCCACCAGGCAGATGGGCCCTGTAGCAGAGGTGGCCTGGGCTGGGTCCCACAGTGACACCTGGGCACTGGCTCCCCCGGTGCCACCCCTGTCAGAAGCTGCAGATGCCTGCAGGATGACAACAGCCTCCACCTGTGGGGAGAGGGGTGGGCTGAGCTCTGGGTCCCCCCTGCCCTCAGCTCTCGCCTCAGGGCTGACACCTCTCCTCTACCTTGGGATCGGGCCTGAGGAGCTGCGTGGCACTGGCTGCTCCTCTGCTCTCCAGGACTGGCCCTGAGGGGCTGGGGGTCCTGCAGCCTTCAACCTCATGCTGGGGAGGAAGGAGAGAGATGGAGTCACCGGCTGCAACCCCTGCGCACCAGCAGTGCCCCCCCGCAGCCCTGCCTGTACCGGTATTGTCGCCTCCAGCAGCTCTTTGCACACTTCCTGCAACAGGATGGCCTCATCCCGGCCCAGCAGCTCCACGATGCGCTCCAGCATCCCAGCCAGGACTAGGGAGGAGGCTGGGGTGGGTAGGGGGGCAGGTACCTATCTGCCCTGCCCCTCACCAACCCTCTGACCACATTAGGGGCCACCTGAGCTCATCCTCTCAGCCCCTGCACTTACACGTCCCGTCTACAAGGTGCTTCCCCAGGGTACCCTTGGGCTCGCAGCTCAGAACGTACTGCTGGAAGTGCTCCAGCTGCCTCTGGAAGGTGGGGTGCAGCGGGCCAAGGGGAGCAGGCAGTGTCCCCCACTCCCCATCCAGGCCAGGGGGGCAGAAGCGGAAGAGTTTGCGGCAGGAGAAGGTGCTCTGGATGCAGCGAGTCAGGGAGTGGTCTGCGCCTGTGGGGAAACAGGGCCCGGCCCCAGAGTACCTTGTGGGCAGCTGGAACTGGGCTGGGTATACAAGCACTCCGAGATGCAGCTGGTTCTGGGGTGGGCGTTACCACTAGCCTACCCAGCCCACCTGGTGCAGCACTGACAGTGGAGTCCAGGTTATGTTGCTCCTCTTCCAGCTCCCAGTCAAGCTGGGGGTCAGGCGCCACGTCCCGCAGGCACCACACAAAAGCAGGCAGCACGGTGCTTAGCAGCACGCCACTGTCCCAGGGCTCGCAGCACTCAGGCAGCACACGCACTCGCCGTGGCAGCTCCCGCACGTAGCTGTGGCACCAGTGAAGGAAAAGTGAAGCACGGGCAGGGTGTGGGGCAAGGAAGGGGCTAGGGGCTGGTGGTGCGAGGGCGTGCAGAGGATACGTGAGGCGCTCAAGCTGGGCCTGGGGGTCACCGTCGCCACAGCTGTTGTAGACAAAGACGCTGCTGAGCAGCACGTTCAGCACGAAGAGCCGGGAAAAGGCATCCTTGTCGTCCTGCGCACACTGCATGTCAGCCGTGCCCCGCAGTGAACCCAAGCATCCGGGCTCCCAGCCCCCTGCTGTCACCCCACTGCTCTTCCAGAGCTGTGGGGACCCAGGCATCTGGGCTCCCAGCTCCCCCTCCTCTCACCCCACAGCCCTCACTGCCCTCCCAGTGCCCCCTCCTGCCCAGGCACCTGCTCGTGGTCGGGGAAGCCCTCGGTGTCCAGCAGCACCAGGCTGTGCTGGGCCCGGGTGGGGTGAGACAGGCACCGCATCCAGATTCCGCGCTGGGGCCCAGAGCCTGGGGGGGGGCAGGGGTAAGTGTGGGGGTCATGGGGCCGGCAGGAGGGAGCGTACGGGGGGGGGCACTCACCTGCCGCAGCCCCTGCCAGCTGGTCCAGCAGGAAGGACTTCCCGGTGCGGCGTGGCCCGAACACGGCCAGAACGTGCAGGGGCTGAGCGAGCATGCGGAGCTGGCGCAGGGCACTGGGGTTCACCCGCAACATGCCTGATGTGGGCACCCGCTCCACCAGGCACACAGGCTCCATGGGTGCAGGAGCCTCAGCAGGGGGGAGGAAGCGGGGCCCCCTAGGCATCCCCAGCCTCCACTCTGAATCACTAGAGCCCACTCCTCTCCCACCTCCCTGGGCAGCGACGCGGGCGTGTGCGCCGGGGCGGACGCATCACGGGCTGAGCTGACCGCTCTGCTTTCGCTTTCGTTAGCTGCCTGCTTGGCAGGTGCCACACTTCGTTGCTGCCACCTGCAGGAAGCAGGAAATTATGACGGCCCGCCCCCAGCCCTGGTGGCACTCAGCTCTAAGCTGCGTGGCATGCTGGGAGTCACGCTTGCTTTGGGTACACGACATGCTGGGAGCCACGCTGCCCTGGGCGCACGGCATGCTGGGAGCCACGCTTCCTTTGGGCGCACGGCATGCTAGGAGCCCTGAGAGAACGCCCCCTTGGCCGCGCTGGCGCAGGGCATGCTGGGAGAACATTCCCTCCACCGCTCTGCCGTTCAGAAGGCAGATCCCCCTCAGTTTACCATGGTTCATCCTAACGGCTCCACCTCTCCTGCTCCCGAATGGTTCAGCCCATGCCGCGCGCGCTCCGACCCGCCCCCGCCCTCCCGAGCGATTCTGAGGCACTGATTGGCTCATTCCCAGTTACCGCGTGAGGGGGAAAGGAGGAACGGCTTCTCCCCCCCCCCTCCCTGAGGGAAAGACAAAGCTGATTGGCTGCCCGACGGCGGGAAAAAGCCGGGTGCTTCGGATTGGGCGCCGCCCTGGTGTCACATGAAAACAGAGCCGCGATTGGTCCTTAATGTTAAGAGGCCGGTAAAAGGGGCGCTGTGATTGGCTCGGCGGCTGCAGGGCGGAGGCAGAGGGGGCTCGGGTCAGTTGGCGGGGCCAGCCCCGCCCCGCCCCGCACGTGGCCCCGCCGCCCCGAGCCTTATCCCCACAGCGGCAGCCCCCGCCCCACCCCAGCAGATGCCTTGGGCCCCTCACATCCTGTGGCCTCCTGGGCGAGGGCTCCACAGTGTGGCCCTGGGAGGGCACCAGGTGCCATCTTGCATCCCCTGAGTGCAGGCCCCAGGCTTGGCCCCCATCACCAAGGCCGGGCGGGGGAAGGGGCCTTGCGGTTGCCAAGGAAGCTGGTGCTGCTCCCCTCAGGGACCATGGAGGATGGCGGGGATGCCCCAGGCCCAGCAACGCCCCGCATGCGGAGCTGCCCGTCGGACTCCACCACGGGCGAGACCAGCGCGCCGGACCTTACCCCGGCGGCCCTGACCCGCTCCCCGACATGCGCCCGCTGCCGCAACCATGGCGTCAAGGCCCTGCTCAAGGGCCACAAGAAATGCTGCCAGTTCCAGGGCTGCCAGTGCCACAAGTGCATCCTCATCCTGTATGGAGGCACGGGTGGGGGTGGGGGGTCATGTCCACACTGTGGGGAGCACTGGGGGTGGGGCGGGGGGTCAATATAGCGCTTGAGGGCAGGCCGGAGCCAGGGGTTTGGCACATCTTTTTTTTTTCCTCCACGGTCTGTCTCTCCCTGCTCCCGGCAGGCAGCGGCGCCGTGTCATGGCAGCCCAGGTGGCCCTGCGCCGGCAGCAGGAGACGGAGCTGCGCCGGCAGCTGGCCGGGGGTCTGCTGCAGCTCAGGGACGGCTCTGCCGCGAGAGGGGAGCCATGCGACGGGAGCCGGCGGCGGAAGGCCGCAGGTGGAGGTGTGTACGTGCCCCCACAGCCCTGTGGTGTGGGGTGATGCCGGCCCCATGACCTGCCCAGCCCCTTCCTCCTTGTTGCAGAGGAGAAGGAGAACGTGGAGCCGGCCAACGGGGAAGCAGGGAGTGATGCCGCGGCACCTGCCGCCCTCCAGAGACATCCGCTTGCCAAGAAGGTGAGGAGGGAGAAAGGCATAGCTGGCGGCCACTGCCCTTGGGCAGTTCCTTGCTTGTCCTTCCAGCAGCCTGTCTTGTGTCCCCTTGTAGAACAGCTCCTGGGTGCCTCTCCCCCACTGGCCAAACGCGCCGGAGCTGCCCTGGGCCTTTGGGGAGTACCAGCCAGCCCCCGCCCCTTGGTTCATGCCACCTCTCCCCCGGCCACCGCCCCTCTGCTGCCAGGTGCTGCCTCACCTGCAAACTCACCCAGGTGCGTAGCCCCATCACCATCAAGCTGATTGTCCATTCCAGGATGGCCAGGCGCTCTGCGGGCTGCTCCCCTCAGTGGGACGGGAATGTGTCACCCTTTCAAACAGCGCCACAGCCCAGCTTCTCACATCACCTCCTATTATCTGGCAGGGTGCGATGGCAGCAAGATGGCGTGCGCCCCACCTGGCCTCCTGGCAGTCCCTGGGCAGCTGTTCCCACCACCGCTGGGGCCCATGTGGTACCCAGCAGCGTGCTCTGACCTGCCTGGGTAGGTATCTGGGCTGGCTGGCAATGGGAAGGGCTTATTTTGGGTGTGCTCCACACATGGCATCTGCCAGAACTGAACCAGCGCCATGGCGGGCTTTCCCTTGCACCTGGGGAGGACGAGACGGGTTAGGCTGGAACAGCTCGGGCATCAAACCACCAGGGCTAGGAGGTAAGTGGGTTCCCAAACACTGTGCACCTCTGATGCCCACTCTGTGTTGTTGCAGCCGCCTGGTGCTGGGCCCCCGGGACAGGAACGTGGGCTCCAGCACCCTCCGGGAGCCGATGCCACTGGGCACCCAGGTACAGAGCGCTCAGATCCATCCTGCTCATAGCCAGATGCTGGCACGGGGCGAGGGGGTGCCTTAACTGCCCCCAACTGCTCTCTTGCAGATGCCCTCCGCCTTGGCTCCTCTGCCTCTCTGGTCACCTCAGGGCCTCGTCTTCTCCCCCATCTCTGAAGAGCAGCTGCAGAAGGAGGCCGCTGAGGCCTTGATGGTGCTGAGAAATGCCCCCAAGCCAGCCCCTGCTGCTGCCATGCCCACATTCCTGCCCCCTTGCCCCACCTGGCCACCATTTCCCAGTTTCCCTGCCCCGCCCTGCGATGCCAGCCTCCTGATGGCGTCAGACTCCACTCAGATGCGGGTCCTGATGGGCTCCGGAGACAGGGCAGCACCTGCAGGGCTGACACCGCTACGGGCAGCCCTGCACCGACACGCCCGTGCCCCTGCCCCGGAGCACCGGGGCTCCCACCTGGTCTCACCAGGATCACCCTGGCGTCCACCAGTGGTTTCCAGCGCCCAGGGCTCCAGAGCCAGCTCCAGCAGGGCTCCCCACAGCAGCCTCCGCTACCCCCCAGATCCACCCTCTGTGGCCCACATGCTGCTTCCTGCACATGCTACCCTTGGCAGCCCCTACCCATTGCTGCCTCTGTGCCCCGAGATGCCTTTTTCCTCTCTGCCCCTGCCGAGCACCCCCATCATGATGGAAGTGCATGTACTCCCCATGCTCAGCCCTGAGCCTTATGGCAAGGCCCAGCCACCCCCCGCAGACCCCGTGCCCCCTGCAGGACCCATGTTGCAGCAGGGCAGCAGCAATCTGGTGCCAGGTGAGAGCAGCAGCAAGGCACCAGGAAGCCCAGGAGCAGCAGGTACCATGGAGCCCGCCCCACCGCCATACCCCTGCCCCAAGCCTCGTGGGCATGCCCCCACCCAGCCTGGCAAGCCATGTGGCGTCCAGGTGGGATGGGGCATGGCGGAAACACAGTGGGCATTGCAGGGGCGTGATGTCAGCCTGTGTGTTCATTCCCCTTAGATTCTGCCAGCGCAGTGCCTGATTGCCAGGGCCCACACCGCCCTGCGCCCAGCACTTCTCCCTCTGTCTCACTCAACCTCCACCAGCTGGGTTCCATCTCCCTGCCCAGCTAGGGCTGCACTGTGCAGAGCCTACCCCTGCTTGTGCTGGTGGCTGGTTTGGAAGAGGCTGGGGGCGCATTTTAATTGTTTTTTAATTGTCCATGTTGTCTACGGGCAGGCCGCGCCAATAAAATCTGGTTTGGACATGGTGCCTGTCCTGAGTGAAGTCATTGTGGGTCCATCCCTTGTCTTCTCCCATGGCTGTGCAGGACAGGGCAGGGTGTGATCAGCGAGGAAGGAAAGCATGACTTCTGCCTGCGGGGCAACCCTGTACCCTAGAGGGCTGGCAATCAACTGCCTTTGAGCTGCTGGGGCAGGAAGGAGCCCAAGGAGGGAGATATCTTAGCTCCCTGCAGCGGCTGCAACCCATGGGAGATAGGGTGCAAAGACCGAGGGGGGAATTTTGGTGCAGACACACCCCTGGGGAGGAAATGAGGGGGCAAGAGCAGGCCTATAACCCCCAAAAGGGCCAGAGGGCTGATGGAAGGGTCTAGAAGCATTCGGCCCCTCCCCACCACCTTGGGGGCCATATGCAGAGCACCAGGGCCACAGTCGCAAAGGGCCCGGGCCCATGAGGGGGAGCCCCCCACCATGGGGGCCGAGCCGCACAGCAGAGCCCCAGGAGGGTTGTGCGCTTCCCACGCAGCCCGCACGGGGCGCTGGCAGGGAGCGCCTGCCGGCACTGCGGGGGACAAGCCAGCCCCAGCTGGGGGACTCGATTAGGCCCTTCCACCTCACCCTGGACAACCTCCCAGGAGAGCCCAGCGCCCTGGCAGAGGCAGTGGCCACGAGGAGACTGTACTCATTACCCAGCCGCTGGGTCTCCGGACCTCACGTGCCCTTTTTGCTGGACAGGTGGGCCTGAAGATGGTGCTGATGGGCAGGCCCCCACCTCACCAAGCACGTAGGGAAGGTGGCCTGTGTACTGGGAGGGCACATGCTTGAACAGGTCACTCCAGCTGTTCCTGGGTTTTTGGGTGTCCTGGTCAGGCCTGATCCCACAGGGACATTGGGAACCCAGGGGCTGGGGGGCCGGCTTGCCAAAGACACCCAAGATGCAGCTGCTTTGGGGGGGCAGGACCAAGCTGGTTCAGGGGAACAAGGCTGGGTGGGGCAGTTGAGACAGGAAGTGCACAGGAAACATGCCAGGCCTGGCCTCTGGGCAGTAGCCCCCTCCCCCTGGCCCTGGGAACCAGGCCAGCTGCTAAAACAGCTGCATGGGGGGGTGTGACGGAACAGCCGGTATCAGCGGGGGTGGGGGGG
>NW_017728926.1:3573341-3576146 GCF_001723895.1 Crocodylus porosus | reverse complement strand
TGGAGGGAAGAGCCCCGCTGAACTGGGGGTGGCGGAGCAATGCCCGGAACAAGTCCCGCGCAGCAGCGGGAGGGGCATGGAACATCAGGACAGGCTACTGCGGCCCGCATCATCTCCACGCTGCGCGGGGGGCAACTACAGCTTCCCCCCGCTCAGGGCAGTGGAACAGCCCGCGCGCAGTGGGCCCGACCATTCTACCCCGGGAGGGGTGCAACCTATCTCCGTTCCCGCCCGATGGACCAAACTACTATCCCCGCTGGGTGGGGGCGGAACTTATCCCTCACGTTGCTCCTGGGCGCTACCCCAGCCAGGACAGCGAGGCGGGGGGCAGCGCAGCCACACGCAACTGCTTGGTAGCTCCCGCGGGCGGGGGGGTTGGGAAACTGACCGCTACCTCCTTTCTTCCCCTCTGCAATAGTTCCCCTCCTCCCGCGGGAATGGTATCCCCCACCCCTCCAAAGGAAGGGGAGGGGACGGGTCCAACCATTGCAAGGGGGGAGCTGAACTATTTCTCTATAAAGGCACCCCCAGGCCAGTACCTCGAAGGCTGGGGGAGGTGCCATGGCCACAGGGCCCGGACCTCCCTCCACGCCGCCATTGCTGCAGAGCAGGGCAGCTCCTGTCCCCATCTAGGCAGCCACAGGACCTATGCGGCACTGACGACGTGGAGGCCCTGGGGGCAGGGGGCCACAGCACGGGCAGATACACACGCAGGGCCTGGTGGCTTGTTCAAGAGCTTTAATAGCGAGGCAGGGAGTGGAGACCCCCCATGATCCACATGTGCTGGTGGTAGGGGGGCACCCCCCAAAAGGGGCTGCCTGCAGCACCCCACGCGGGCCACGCTGGAGCCCTCCACCCATGGGGTACAGCCACAGCCAATCAGAGCGGCCACAAAAGTTGAGCCAATCCTGCAGCCGGAGCATAAGTGCCGACTGGTCAAGACAGCTGAGCCCTGCCCCCTCCCGTGGCAGGGATGGGTGACACAGAGGCAACGAGCACGTCGGGTCTCAAAATATTTAACGTTATGAAAAGAGTCGGTCACTTTACAGGTGTCCGTGGCCCTCGCGCCCAGCCCCGCCCTCCCCACGGCGACAGGGGCAGGGCCTGCGTCCTGGAATGGTCGATGCAGCAGTGCCCCCCAAGCCCATGGCAGGCGGGGGCGGAGGCGGGCAACACAGGCTTGAAGCTCCCACAGTGGTTTATGACCAGCAGACACAGGTGGGGTTCTTCATCTGCTGCTGCTGCCAGCGCCTCCTGGTGGCGAGGGCTGCGTGCTGTCCCAGGCAGCCCCGCTTGGCCCCTCTGCCCCAGAGCCTGAGTCCTGGCCCACGGCTGGCTCCGAGGGCTGGCCCTCAGGGCCACCAGTGCTGCTGCCTGCCGGGGCCACAGGGCCACCCGGCTCAGGCGTGGAGGGGGCCTGCTCAGCTGGCGTGGCCGCCTGCATGATCTTCTGGCGTACCTCACGGATCTTCAGCTGCAGGCACACTTTGGTGGGGAAGATGTCAGCATAGCGGGCCTGGAAGGCGGCTGTGGCCTGAGCTACGGAGGGACAAGACGTGTCAGCAGGACTGCGTGGCATGTTGGGGCTCGGCCCATAAGGATCCCCCTGGCAGGTGCCGACATGCTGAGTGGGTGTCACAGGCTTGGGATGCAGCTGGGGTGGGCATCAGGGCTGGTATCACACCCTGGCATGCAGCTGGCTCTAGGGTGAGCATTGGGGCAGGTATCACACCCTGAGGTGCAGCTGGCTCTGGGGCAGGCAAGCCAGGAAGTTCCTGCCATGCTGCCTAGCCATTTGGGACAGGAAGTGGGGAAGAAGAGGAAGCTGGGCCAGAAGGGCCTGAGGAGCCCCTGCGCTGCACCCTGGGGAAAGCCCCCCACACTACCACCCCAGGCGCAGACCTGAGGGGAAGAAGCCATGATCCTGGAAGAGCTGCATGACGAGGGCACGGCGCTGGTCCAGGGTGCGGCGCAGCGACGAGTATGGCACCTTCTCATACTCCAGCTCACCCAGCACGTCATCTGCCTCTGAGCCTGCACAGCACCGGCATGCATCAGCCCCGCCCTGCACCCCAACACCTCCCACACCCAGCCCGGCCCCACCTCACCCGTCTTCTCGAATGTGAAGATGTCCCCCTCGCACTTGGCGCTCTTGGGTGTGTTGGGCTCTGAACTGCAGCTTGAGCGACGCCGCATCTTCCGCTTGGGCGAGATGGGGTCCTCGGTGGATGAGTCCAGGTCTGGGGGGCAGTGGGGAGGGGGGTCAGAGGCGCTCGCTGGCCCCCCCAGAGTGCCCCCACTCCACCCGCCCTGCCCCCACTGACCGGTGGAGTTCTTGCGCTTCTTGCGGTAGCTGCCCAGGATAGCGCGGGGTGAGGTGGCGAGCGACTGCAATGTGGGTGAGGGCAGCACCTCCTCAGGCTTGAACTCAGGCAGCTCCGCGAACCGCTCCTCAAAGTCCACCTCTGACAGGACCCTGCTGGGGGGCGGCAGTGCGGGGGGGCGAGGGAGGGGTCACAGGGAGGACCTCCCGGACACCTCGGTCCCGTGACAAGACCCCCCCACCCCAAGATCACTCACTTGTCCACTGAGTCGAAGGTTTTCTTCAGGGGGGGCGGCCGCACCTTGGCCTTCTTGGTGCCGCCCTCCTTACGCTCCGGGCCCTCGGTGGGGGGTGGCGCGGGGGCCGGCACAGTGCCTCGGGGCCCCTCGCCAGAGCCAGGGCTGGCAGTGGCTGAGGAGGCTGAAGCTGAGGGGCCGGAAGGAGGAGCCGGAGCGTCGGGGCGGCTCTCGGGCGCTGGGATG
>NW_017728926.1:3566086-3573137 GCF_001723895.1 Crocodylus porosus | reverse complement strand
GCGGCGAGGGGTCATGGTGGTGTCGGGGTGTGCCCCCAGGCTCAGGTGGCTGCGGCGTCCCTGGGTGGGTGCGGGTGGTGCCGGGCGAGGGGGCCGACTCATAGGAGCCCACAGGGATGCTGGCGATGGTGGCCTTCACCTTCTGGGGGGGCTTTGGCAGGGGCCGCGGGGGCCGGGCTGGTGCAGGTGCAGGTGGAAAGCCCAGAGGCCCTGTGGGAGGAGGTGCAGTCAGCCCTGTCTATGCTCCCTGGCTCCACCCACTCTGGACCTACCAGTCTGAATGCCTGCCACAGGCTTTTGGCTCTGTCTAAATAGTGCTATGCAAATAAGGTGGGCGGGCCTGCCAACAGCACTGTTGTGCCTTATATTTGCCTAGCCATGCCCCTTAAAGCCCCACTGTCATTTGCATGCCCCACCCCATTCTACATCCCTCCTTTGCATAGCCCCACCTCTCCCCAACATACCAGCGTGCCCGGGGGCGATGGGGCCCTGCCCAGCAGCCATGCTGCCCACCCCCTTGGGCAGGATGGCGGTGGGGATGGCGGGTGTGGAGCTGGCCACACTGTAGACCAGCCCAGGTGCAGGCGGTGGTGCGGGGCCAGGGTAGATGGCCGTGATCACCTGCCCACTGCAGGCTGGAGGCAATGATGGGCTGGGCAGCGCCGGTGCCCCCACCTGCCCTGGCGCCAGCAGGGAGCTCTGGCCTGCGGGAGAGATGCACAGTTAGACGCTGCTGCTTGCCCCGCACCACCCCCCCACCCCTTGCCCAGGCCTTACCGGACAATAGGGGCTGGACGATGGCCTGGCCGTTAGGCCCGATGGCAGTAAAGCCCAGCGCCATGGGGGTGGCCCCCACAGGTGCCTGCACGTAGGCGGGGGTGGGCGCAGGGCTGGGCTGGGCTGGTGGGGCCGAGCTAACCAGGGGCAGGGGGTGTGCGGGTGCTGACTGCACGTAGGTGATCCTGTGGGGGGAGGTGGGGGGAGACAGGGAGGTCAGGGGTCGAGCCCAATATTCCCAGACCGACCGCCCTCCCAGGCTCGGCAGCCCTACCGGGTGGAGGAGGGCAGCAAGACCTTCTGAGGCTGGCTGGGTGCCCCCACCACTGCCGCAGGGCTGAGCGGGGGCACCAGTGCGGCACTGCTGGGCACTGCGGCTGGCGGCTGTACCACAGGCACCGGCGTCAGCTGGATGATCTGCAGGGGTGAGAGAAGGATGTGAGGCACAGGCATGTGGAACCCAGGTGTCCAGGACAAGCAGACATGTCACATGGGGAACATGAGCATCTGGGATACAGCCCCAGGCACACACACGCAGGACACAAATATTGCGTGCGCGCACACACACACACACGACCAAGACCTCTTGCACACATACAGAACCCAGGCACTGGGAACCTGCACACAGAATCCGATGTCTGACACAAATGCATATGGTACATATATGCATGCATGCACACACCCACATATATGCACACATACACGCAAGACCCAGACACCCAGAACATACACACACGACTGCGGTATCTTGCACACACAGAATGTAGACATCCAGAATTTGCACACACGTGCACCCAGAACCCAGGCATCCAGGGCACACGTGCATGTGTAGCACCAAGGCATCTGGAACACACACACACACACACACACACACCCGCGCGCGCCTGGGGCTGGTGCACTGACCTTGCTGGTGGGCTGGGCACCATTCTGCACAGGGAAGGGTGGGGCCACCTGGGACAGGGGGCCGGCAGTGCTGCTGGGCCGCACTGTCACCTGGGGGGCCGCCATGGGCACTAGCACCTTGCCCTGTACCAGGTGGGCTGCGGCCCCTGTGCCTGGTGCTTGCACCGGTGATGCCGCCTGAGCTGTGGAGACAGCAACAGCTCGTGGGGAGTGAGCGTCACACCTCCCACCACCGAATCCCCACCCCTGGATTGGGGCCCCTTACCTTTGGGGGCAGCGGAGACAACAGTAACGGTGCTGCTGGGCACACCAGGCGTGGGTTGCAGCAGGGGCAGCCCTGGGGAAGCACCAGCAGGCGCGGCCAGGACCTTGCCGTTGGCAGGCGGCAGGGCGAAGTGGATGCTGGGAGCGCCCGGCCCGGCCCCCGGCCCCTTGCCTGGCCCAGCCACCTGCAGGGGCTGCGGCAGCGTGGGCAGGATGTACTGCACTTGAGTGATGCTGCCCGCTTTGCTCGGTGGCTGCAGGATGCCCAGTGGCACAGCCCCGTTGGGCCCCCCCGCACCTGCTGGGCCCTGCGTGATGAACTGCACGGCAGGTGGCTGCGCCAGGGCTGCGCTGGGCAGCACAGCCACCGGGGCGCCCCCAGTTGGGCCTGCTCCCGCCCCCCCAGGCTGCCCATAACCGGGTGCGCCCACCAGCAGGCTGGTGACCACAGTGCCAGCAGCTGGAGAGGCCTTACCCATGGACCCTGGGGGCTTTTTGTCAGTGCCGAGCAGCCCTGCACGCCCCAGCACTGCCGCCTCTGCTTTGGGGGGTCCCGGGCCCAGCAGGGCCAGTGAGGGATTGGGGGGCTCAGGGCTGCAGGGCGGCTTGCTGGCGATGGGCACCGGGGTGCTGCTCACAGGCCGCACCACGTTGGTCACCACAGTAGAGGCTGCCCGGGCACTCCCCCCATAGCGTGCTCCCCCCTCAGGCAGCACCAGCGCCTGCAACACCCCCCCGGCGCCCGGCGCCAGCACCGAGGGGGGGGCCGCCTCAGGGCCCCCTGCACTACGTCGACGGTACGGGGGGGCAGATGCTGGCTCAAAGCGGGCCTCGGGACGCTTGGCTGGGGGCAGTGCGAGGGGCCGGGCACCCACCCGCCCCTCCTGAGCCTTGAAGGGGCTAGGAAAGGTTGCTGTGGCAGGTGAGGAAGTAGGTGGTGGGGCAGCGGCAGGGGCTGCAGGGGCACCAAAGGTTTTGGCAAGAGTCTGGGGGTCGGGCGTCTCAGGCTCCAGGGAGGGAGGGGGCCGGCAGGGGGCGAAGGTGCCCGGCAGCGATGGCGACCGGATGACAGGTGAGAAGAGCTTCCGGGCAAAGCCCTGCGGGGGAGATGGGGGTCAGTGCCGTGCCAGGCACCACCCCGCCAGCATGCCCCCCACCCCCGACTCAGCGTGGCATGGCCCCACCTTGGCATCGGGCTCGTCGCCCGAGGATGCATCACTCTCGCTGTCCGTCACCCGCTCCTTGCATTTGAGGTCAATGTCGGCCAGGCTGAACCCATCATCTGCTGTGAGGAACAAGGGGTGGGGTGGGGTGAGTGACGTCCCTGAGGGGGCAGCTCAGGGTGGCGCAGAGGTTGGGGGGTCCCTCACCGATGACATCATCATCGCCCTCCTCTTCACAGATCACCATGCGCTCCTCATCGCTGGTCATCTCTTCGCTGGCTGGGCGGGGGGCACGGGGGCCACGGGCTGGTGGGGGCAGCAGCGGGGGCCGCGCCGCCTCACCCGGGGGGGCTGCAAACCCCCCGAAGGGTCCCTTGGTGGCCACTGCGCCATAGGGCGCCTGCCCTGTGCACATCTGCAGCAGGGATGGGGCGGCGTGAGCGGGGGTGGCCATACCACGACCCGCCCCTGGAGCCCGCCCTGGTACCTGGGTGAGGTCCTGCAGTGCCTGGGCATCGCGGGGCCCCGCGTCTAGGCCATGCACCCCGCTGTGCGAGAAAGCACGGGGCCGCGGGTGCTGCACGCTGGCACCCCCTGCTGGCGCCAGGGGCAGTGCAGCCCCACCTCCTGCCCCCGCCTTGGTGTCCGGCAGCTCTGCTGAGGCTGTGGAGCGCAGAGCAGAGGATGAGCGGGCATGGGCGGGTAGGGGGCACCCTGGGGTGGGGAGGGCTCACCTGCAGCAGCTGCCGTCTCCGACATGCTACGCTCCCGCGGCTCCTTAAGGCCCCCCCCAGGACCTGGCCCTGGCGCCTTGGCCTCTGAGCTCGACTTCTTGCGATCCTTGTTGCACCACTTCCAGTCGGGGTGTGCCTTGAAGTGTGCCTCTTTGACCTACACGGTGGCACGGCACCAGGGGAGTAGGGTCAGGCCAGGGTGCCCCCCCCAGCCCTGCCCCCACACCACACCACCCCCACCCTGCGGCACCTGGAAGGCAAGGTCGTGGTATTTCTGTTTCTCCTTGGGGCCCAGCGCGTACCACCACTCGCCCAGGATCTTACTGACGGTGCGGTTGTCCTGGTTGGGGTGCCGTTGGTGCACCAGCGCCCGGTGTCGCTTGCTGAAGATCATGAAGGCATTCATGGGCCGCCGGATGTGGTCCTTCTCCCGCTGCCATGCACAGGGACAACATCAGTATGCAAATGAGCCATGCCCCACTCCTTCCCCTGTGGCTGGGGACCCTTGGGGGCCTCATGGAATGGGCTGTGTGGAGGGCAAGGGGACCCCAGCGAACTCCTGGTACATGCCATGCAGAGGGGCTGGAGACCCCCATGATCCTCATGGTACATGCCATGCAGAGAGGATGGGGGTCCTTGTGGTACGTGCCATGTGGGTAGATACACCTGCATGGGTCATACCACTTGTGAACAAGGCGTGGGGTGCACAGACCCGCTTGGAACATACCAGGTCGGGGTGAAAGGGAGGGGTGTGCTAATTCCTATGGAATGTGCCACGTAGGGGAGAAAGGGGAACAGCCCATGGAACACGGATGGGCAAAATGCGGCTCACGGGCCAAACGCGGCCCGCCAGGGCATTCTATCCAGCCCGTGGGGCCCTTAAAAAATTAATATTTATCTGCCCCGGCTGCCTGTCATGTGGCCCTCAATGGCTTGCCGAAACTCAGTAAGCGGCCTTGTGCCCAAAATAATTACCTGCCTCTGCCATGGAATCTCCTAGTTCTGGAGGGGAATATGGAACATGCCATGTGGGATGGGGGGGCAGCATGCCCTCAAACTTTCTGATGGACTTCCACCGGGGGAAACTTGGGAGGAGGTTACATGAGGTCTTGGAGTGTTCCATGCAGGTGGGGCAGGTGTTTCCCTAGGCGCAGCCCATTGGAGGTGGGGGGCTTGTTGCTCCAGGGTGGTCTACTGCAGGGGGCCCTGGGCGGGTTGCTCACCTTGTTGGGGCTGCGCCCATCCTTGTCTGAGTCACGGTCCTTGGGCAGGGCACTCAGTGACTGCGTCCGACGCTTCCCTGGCGCCAGTGGCAGCTGCATCTCAGGGGACACGGTAGACAGGAACCTGGTGGGGGCAGGGCGTGAGCACGTCCCAAATACACCCTCCTCCTCCCTGAGACCCTGGCCCTGCACTCACGCATCATCATGGTCACTCTCTGTCTCGCTGTCCAGGCGCAGGGGCCCCGGGGCCTCATCCTCATGTGGGGGGGCAGCACCCGCAGGGGCCTGGGGGGCAGTGGGGGCAGGGTCGTCCGAGCATGATGCCCCCAGCCGCCCTGGCTCTGCCCCCAGCGCACCCGAGAGGTCAGGGGCCACGGCCGCCGACTCCGGGGGCTCTGGGTGGGGATATGCCATGCTGGTAGGTGGCAGGAAGCACCAGCCCCGCTCCCCTCCCCCATTTCTGTGGGTTCCACCAAAACCCAGGAAAGGCATTTCTGTGCACCCCACCAATCCCAAAAGGGCCTCTCTGTGCCCCTGGCTCCTTGCCACCCCCAACACCATGGGTACGTGGCTGCTATTTTGGGGGGGCCCCGGGGCCTCTCACCTTTGCTGTGGGCGGTGATGGTGGGGTGGCCAACAGGCTGCTGTCCCTCGGTGGGCTGCACAGAGCAGTCGGGCTGGCTCGGCGCCAGGAAGGGCACAAGTGAGTGCCACGGGAACACAGCCACAGAGCGCGGCTCCACATTGGTCCACACTGAGGAGCCAAGGGCAGGCATCGGGTGAGGACACACAGTGCCTGAATGCCGGGGTTCTCTGGCAGGGGGAGCCTGGAAGCCTGGGTTTCATGGGAAGGGCACGTGAAGCCCATGGATGCAGGCTGGCGGTGGGGGCAGAGTACCACCTCGGCATGGGACCTGCCTGCTACAGGCCCTGGCAGCTTCCTGCCTGTCCCTATCAGGGCAAGGAGGACTTCCGGGGGCAGGGGGAAGGCAGAAACAATGGTGCGCATGCGCACACGCGCGCACCCCCCCCCCACACACACACACTTTAACAATGGCCTGGATCCTGGCCAGCATCACTCTGTGCACACAGAGCAGAATACGCCTGCCCGTGCAAGGCAGCACACACAGCCCGTGCCCCCGCCTGTGTGCAAGATGACAATGCAGACACTTGTGCAAAGCACGTGCATGCCAAGGACATGTACAGCCAGGCTGAGGCAACTCACAACCTACCCCTCATGCTCACGTGCGCATGTGCAAAGTAGTGACCTGCCACACGCACGCGCAGGGCACAGAGAGGCGCGATGCCGGGCACAGTCCATGCTGCACACGTGTCTGCACACACACAGCAGCAACTGACCATGACCCAGTGCTTGCCTTGCCTGTACATGTACACATGCCATGGTGTGATGCACCATTACAGCCCCATGCACAAGCCCTGCCCCAGGGAAAACATGCCTGTCGCATGCCACTGACACCACCACAGGCCTCTCCCTACTGCAGAGGGGTGGGCTGGAGCAGGGGGGGCTCTGGAGCCAAGATGCCTGGGTTCTGTCTTTGCTGGGGGGGTGGGGGGGGTTGTTAGATCAGGGGGCTCTGGGGCCCGGATGCCTGGGCTCCCTCCCTGCTCCGGAAGGGGTGGGAGAGGAGGCAGCCGCTGCGACTCCTCCGGCTCTAAGTGCCTGGCGGTCACTGCCGGGAAGCGCCGGCTCCACGGCTTCCTCTCCTCCGGCCGAGACCGCAGAGGGAGGGCACTGCAGCAGGACCCCTCTCCGCTCTCCAGCGTGTGTGGGGGGGGGCTGCCACGCCCCTGCCACTGGCTGGAATTTGGGGGAGTAGCTCTGCCCACCCCAGCCATCTGGGACCCACAGGGGAAACTGAGGCAGCCGGGGCATAGGAGGACTCGCCCAGCCCCTTCCCCCCAGGCCTCACTGCCCTACATGAGCTGCAGAGCGTCCCGGCTCCTGGCCCCCCCGCTCTCACCCCCC
>NW_017728926.1:3559487-3565536 GCF_001723895.1 Crocodylus porosus | reverse complement strand
GGGAGCAGAGAGGGGGAAGCAGAGTGTGGGGGGGTTGCAGACAGCTGATTGGCTAGGCTGGATTCCCCCCTCCCCTGGCTCCGCGTCACTGGGTGGGGGGGTGCAGGGCCACGCCCGGGGTGAGGGGGCTCAGCTTGCAGAGAGGGGCATGCTGGGCCCATGGACACACCCGCTGCATGCTAACGGGGCCCACGCACCGACACACCACCAGGGTCAGCTTGGGGTCACGCACACTCACTGCCACACCTGACTGACCTGCTACCAATACACTTGGCCAACACCACTGCCACGCAGAGCCGACATGCCAAGAAGGTCACCAGACTGCACGTGCCTGGCCAATGTGCCACCGACATGCTCACCATCATGCTTGGTCAACATGCTAACCTTCACACACTCAGCTACTGCCATGCTACCTGCATCACGCTCAGCCAACACGCTTCCTACATGGCTCACACATTTACTCATGTGCAAATGTGCTCAGCCAACATCTGTAGATAACATCCTAACATGCTTATGATGTGTGGACCTGGTCCCAAGCCCAGTGCCCACCTCGGCCAACATGCTCGGGCCACGCCTGTCCAGTTTCTGCACCTAAACACGTTGCACCTGGCATGTGCTGACACAGACACGTTCCATAAACGTGTGATGGCACCAATACGCCACAGCGCACCCACGTGTGACCTCAGCACGGGGCAACGCACATACACCGTGACCACACCAATGAGTGCTGCACCTGCACACTTGCACCCTACCATGCACACATGCATGAGGCACATACAGGAGCATCCACACATGTGTTTTTGCACTCACGCACACGCAGCACACTACAAGGGCAGGTGCTGAGGCACACAGGCAGGCACTGGGGTGCTTACGCACGTGTGTGTTCACACACAGCATCACATGGACATGGCAGCACTCTGCTGTGCAGGTGCATGTCGGGCTGGCCTGCGCACACACCCGTACTCCCTCGCACGCGTGTGCCCCGCCCCACGCCAGCTCAGCCTGGCCCGCCTGGGGATTATGAGCTTGCAGCGCAGACGCATTCCTGAGATAATCCCATGCGGGGGAGGGGAGGGACTGCCTTCATGTGGCTCTGTGACTCATCCCCACCCCTGCACACACCAGGCTCCACAGCCTGACTCACCTGCCACCCGTGGCCTGGGGGGGTGCACCCGCCTCCCAAAAACAGCACGCACATGCCTGCAGCATGAAACTGCAAGCACAGCCCAGCCCTCGAGGGCCTCCAGGAGGTGCGCTGCACCCTGCACATGCATTGCAAGGAGCCGGAGGCATGCCAGGACATGCCTGGAGGTGTGCAATGTGGCTGACACACTACTGCACCTGTGCACAAGTGCCCACACACAGCCTCTCCCCCACTGGAAAGTCACATACAGCCACATGCGAGTGCAAAAAGGAGCCGCAGGCAAGCACGTTGCCATCTATGCAAGTGTGGGAGAGGGTGCCCCCACACGTGTGTGAGGAGCTGGGTATGCACGTGGGCTTGCACGCGTGCCGGTATAAATAGCGTAGGGGCCGGGATTGTGGGGAGTCAGGGAGACGGTCGTCGTGGTGATGGGTTGCCGAGCAACAGCAGGCAGCATCCCCTAGGCTGCAGGGAGAGGAGGATCCTGGGGCACACGCCTGGCGAACCCTGGGTTGGCTTCTACAACAGCCCAGCTGTGCGCCAATCATGCAAAAGCTGTGTGGAACACCAGTGTACACACAGCATGGGTCACAGGCAAAAGCCCCCTAGATGCCACCTGCACAAGCGTGCAAAGCAAAGCCTGAGCATGCAAGCTTGCAGGTTGTGTAAAGGAGGAAGGGAATCAATCCCTGGAGCCATCTGGCTCACACAGAGCAAGTGTGCAAGACTGTGCAAGCACCAGGACCCACACACGTGCAAGAGCAGCAGAGCAAGGGGCAGTGAGTGTGCAAGCGGTGTTGCACAGCCGCTCTGGTGTCAAGCTCACGCAGGCGACAGGGTGGGAGTGAGGGTTGGCACGCAGAGGCGGGAGCCCAGCAGGAAGTGTGGGAACATGGAGATGCCCACGTGTTACACAAGCGCCTCGGTGCATGTATCACTGCCTGCACATATGTGTACATGGTCTCAGGTGCAGCTGTACACAGAAGTGCACAGGAAGTGATCCCCCAGCACACGCCACGTCTCACGCAGCCACGTGACCTGAGCACATGCCCGCCTGGGGCCTGCAGCCACCAGAGCCCCCAACTCCCAGATGGCTGGGGCCTCCTCCCTGAACACCAACACACAGAGCCATGGCCACGGACAGCCACACCCAGGCAACAACCATGCTACCACAAGTATGGTACAGCTGGCTCTGGGATGGGTGTCAGGGTGGGTATCACAGGGTCCCCATTTAGTGCTCAGCTACATTCTGAGTGGCCTCCCCTCCTGCCCCCCTGTGCAGCAGGTACTTACCGGTACCAGGTCGGCCCATGATGATGTCCTTGCGGGGGGCCGGGGGGCCGACGTAGTCGCCTGGCACGATGACGGGCAGCAGGGCAGCAGGCGAGGGGTGGAAGGCAACGGGCTGGAAGGGTGAGGAGACGCCGAAGATGGGCACGGGTGGCTCGGGTGCAGGGGGGGCCCCGCTGGGTGGGCAGGCTGGCAGCCCCCGCCCAGCGTTGATGGGCACAGGCGCCTGCAATGGGGCCTTGGGCGCATCATGAGGGCCAGGAGGGCCACGGCGGGGGCTGCCGGGGCGCTCGGGCAGCTTCTCGGCAAAGGCAGCTGGTAGTGGCACATCAGGGTTGCGCACGATGACAGGCGAGTCTCGCTGCACAGCTGGCACCCGCCGCACAGCAGGATGTGGCTCCGTCTGCAGCAGCAGTGGTGAGGCCTGGCGGGAGCGCCCAAAGGCGCCTGGCGCAGCCGGCGATACAACACGGAATCCGCCGGTGCTGGACTCCTCAGGGCCCCCCACACCCTCTGGCTTGTGAGGCTCGGCCCCAGGCACCGGGGGCTCAGGCCGGCGCTTGCCGGGGCTGACGGGCACGGTGAAGGTGAGGCTGGTCTGGAAGGAGGGCAGTAGGCCTGACGGGTGGCGCTCGCGGGCACCAGGTGGAAGCAGCTCGGGGCTTAGCACAGCACCCTTGGGCGTGCTAGCGCTGACGTGGCGGCTGCGGGCAGCTGCACGCTGGATGACAGGTGAGGCTGTGATAGGGCTGAAGCTGGCGGGGCGCAGGCCAAAGAGCGGTGAGGGCGAGGGTGAGGGCGCAGGCGAGAAGGGTGACTGGTTGGAGCCGGGTGAGAAGGAGGGGGTGCCTGAGCGTGAGCTGCCCAGTGACACCAGCATAACGGCTGCCTCACACTCATCCAGCTCGAAGCGCGACAGGTCAGTGGGCGCCAGGCGAGGCCGTGAGTCGCCCCGTGCACTGCTGGCCTCACTGTCCCGCGACGTCTCATCCCAGTCGAACTCAGCGCTGCCCTCACGCACGCCACTGCCACGCCCACCACCCTCCAGCCCCTCCAGCTCCTTCGTGCGCATGGAGAGGTGGCGCGAACAGTATCCACGTCGCTGTGACTCCTTCATGCAGCCCTCACGTGAGCACAGACGCCGCCACTGCTTCCCATTGAACTTCTTGCGGATGCCGTTGGGCGTGCACACCACGTCGCCCTTTTTGTATTTCTGCTGCGCTGCTGTCAGTGGTGTGCGGCGCCCTGGGCCTGGCCCTGGTGGCCCTGGTGCGGCACCCTTCTCCCCAGACAGCCCGCTGCTGCTGCGGCTGCCACCTGCCTCAGTACCACTGGGTGGCGACGGCGCCTCAGGCAGGCGGGGCAGCCCTGGTGACTTGGGGGGCGAGAGCGGGCGCAGGACAGGGGCTGGTGGCTCACCTGCACCTGCGCTGATCTTGGAGACCTCGGCGTCCTCAGGCTGCTTGGCCTCGGGGCCGGGCGCCTCGTCTTCCTCCTCGCCTGCTGGCTTTTCAGGCTCAGCACAGGCCCAGGGTGGGTGCAGCAGGCGGAGACCAGAGCGCGGGACCCAGGCTGAGTCGCGGCGTGGGCCAGCGCCGGGGCCAGGCGATGACCCGAACCGCACCTTGTAGGAGGCTGGCTTGACGCTTACCTCCACCACAGTGCCCTCGTGGTACACTGTCTCACCTGGGTCCACACAAGCACACACAGGTGTGCCCACGACCACTGCACCTGGTGGGGGTGTGGCGTCCAGGACCACATCTGGGGCCCCGGCACTCAGTGCCCCCTCGTAGTAGGTAACAGCCCGGTCACCGCCAAACTGCACACCCAGGTCCTGCCCACGCCGGATCTGCTTGACCACAGCAGGCTGGAAGAGCCCATCGCGCCGGGCCAGCACCCGCTGGGAGCGTAGCTGGTGCAGATCATAGGGTGCAGGTGTGGGTGCTGGGCCCCAGGGCTGTGCCACTGGCCCCACCTTGGCCTCCTCATCAGCTGAGTGCTCACTGGCCGTGTCCGTGCTGGACGAGGGGCACCGGCCCCCGGGCTCGTCCTCTGGGGGGGCAGCTGAGCCCTCGCTGCCACTCCAGTCCTCGCCAGGCCCCACCAACTTGCGCCGTGGTGTGCGGGCCTTGAATGCAGCCGTCTTGCGGTTGGGGGAGGGCTCCCCATCGGGCCCTGGCGCCCCCTCTGCCTCGGGGGCCTCTGTAGGCAGGGCAGGTTCCATGGTGCAGTGGGCTCCAGGGAAGATGGGTGGCTGGTCGGGAGTGTCCTCACTGCCCCCGCCCTCCTCTTCCTCCTTCAGCCTTGGGCCCCCCTCAGCCGGGCGGCGCCGCTGGGCCTTAGCGCGGGTGGAAGGGGGAGAGCGGCCACCACTGCCTGTGCTGGATGCAGGTGAGGAGCTGGCAGTCTTCCTTGCCGCGGGTTTCATCTTCCTCTCACCAGGCCAGGCAGAGACTGGGGACCTGTGGGGAGCAGGGATTAGATTTCCGGGCACCCCCTCCATCCCGCCAGTGCCCCTCACTCCCAACCTGTAGCCCCCATCCGCTCAAGGCCCCCCCAGCCCAGCCCCAGCCCTTGTTCTCCATCCCCAAAGCCATCCACAGCCAAGGACCGGCCACCCACAGCCAAGCCATCCACAGTCCCCAAGGACTGACCCCCACCCCATCAACACCCTGGGATACAGCAATGCCCCCATCCCATAATACACTCCCCTTCCAGGCATCACCTCCCCACTGCATGCACTCCTGGTAGGGCCCAAGGCCTGCTCCACGCCAAACACTTCACTTGGCACCTGCGTACCCCCACCCAACCCCACTCTGGGGTGGTTGCTACCGCCCACCTCTCACCCCATATCTGGCAGAGTGGACTCTCCTGGCCCGCCAACTTTGGGAGACAAGACCTCTCTGTTTCCCCCCGCCCTGGGAGCAGTGGCACCTCCCAGCATACCCATTGTGGGGGTGATGGTAGCTCCCACTCTTGTGGGGGGTGACAGGATTTCCCCCCCAACCTTTCCGGGCGAAATGGTAAGGCCGACCCTCGAGCTGTGGCACGACCCGGCGTGGGGGCGCCCCGCCGTTACCTGCCCCCCCGGCACAGGGGATGGTGCGGCCCGGCCCCCCCTGCCCGCGGGATGGTGCGGCCCAGCCCCGCTCGGCCGCCCCGAGCCCCTTTTACTCCAGCAGACAAAATGGTGAATGAATCCGGACCAGCTGGACTCACTGGCCAATGGGCGCCCACAACCGCCTAACGGGCGGCGGTGCTGCCCAATAGAAGCCGGGCCTGGCCGTGCAAGCCCCGCCTCCTGCAACTGACAGCCACGCAGGCCAATGGGCGCCGGGGAGGGGACGGACGCTGAGCGGGGCCGGTTCTCCCAGCCCCGACAGGCGCTTACAGTAGCCAGTGAACTCGTGGGGAGCCCGGCGCCGGGGCGGGGCCAGGCTTACAGTAGCCAATTGTGGCGCAGTGGAGGCGGGGCCCAGCGGGACCCGGCCTTGTTTACCTGGCGCTGCCCGAGGCGGAAGCGCGCGACCCGCGCGGGACCTGCCGGGAACTGAAGTCCGGTCAAGGGGGCTCCCGGCAGGCCCCGCGCGCAAAGCCTCACGGGATTTGTATTTC
>NW_017728926.1:3556501-3559387 GCF_001723895.1 Crocodylus porosus | reverse complement strand
CCGCGGCCAATGGGGCCCCGGGGCGACCGAGGGATGAGGTCACCGCTCCGCGCGCCCATTGGCTGGAGCAGCCGGCCAATCAGGGCGGGACCGGAACGGGGTGAGCGGAGGGGGGAGGGGGGACACGCTGGAGCCCCGCACCACGCCCCCTGCCCTGGCCCCACCTCTGCCTTGGCCCCGCCCCCTGCCCCCATGCTGTGAGCTCCCCCAGCAGTGCCCTGTGGTGACCTCAATGCTGCGACGTTACCCATGCTGTGAACTTATGTCAGCTGTGGCCTGCGCTGTGTCCTGTACCTGGGGACCACCCCCACCCATGCCGGGAGTTTGCCTGCAGCAGTGCCTGGAGCCCAGGCAAGTGGGCAGCCTGCTGCCTGCTGTGAGGACCTGACTCTGGCCTGCCCCTCGCCAGGCCCAGGCCCTGGGTGCATTCCTGCCCCCGAGCCTGCCCTGCCCTGTTCTGCACCCGTGCCCTGTGACCAGGGATTGGCTGGTGCAAGAAGGCAGTGCCCGGGTGGGACCTGCGGAGATTTTGCAGCTGATTTTAGCACTGGTGGCTAATTTTGGTCAGGTCCGGGCCTCCCCTCCCACCTCCAAGTGGCTGTAGGGGGGCCCTGGACACCTGGTTCTCTCCTGCCTGGCAGGGAAGTGGGGTGAAGACACCTGGGTCCTCTCTGCTTCCTGGGAGGATGAGAGCAGGGGGTGCTGGGAGCCCAGATGCCTGGGTTCTCTAGGGCCTGGAGGGTGAGAGCAGGTGGTTTGGGAGCTGAGATGCTTGGGCTGTCGGGGGGGAGCCGGTCACCCGGGTTCTCTCCAGCTCTGGGAGAGGAATGAGGGTGGGGCCCAGACGTTGTGGCTCTAGTCTGCAGCCCCCCCCACCACCACCACCTCAGTTTCCCTGTGTGGAACCAGGACCCTGCAGCTTCCCTGTGGCTTTGCCCCCAGTGCGGCAAGCTTCCCCACAGTGGCGCCCTGCTGAGTCCAGGGCCCCCAGGGCCTGGGGCCCAGGGGGTGGGGGTCGCTAATGCATCCTACCCGCCACAAACTTCCCGCCGATAATTATAGCAGATCACGCTGCATTATTTATAAGGCTCCTATTTATAGCAGGGCCCAGAACTGGCGGCACCAGCCCTGCCCCCACCTCACCCCAGGCACAGGGAAGGGGGGAGCACCCCAGTGGGGGGGTGATGTCACCCCTTCACTCACCCCCCTTCTCCCCCCAGGTAGGATGTTCAGTCGGGACTTGTCCCTGGGGAGCTGGCATGTCGGGATGGCCTGGAGGCCACCAGGTGAGAGCCACGGGCATGCAAGGGCAGGCGCGGGTGCAAAGGGCCATGTGGGCATGCAGTGCCAGGACTGCACCTGGATCAGGGACCCATGCATCTGGGTCCTAGCCCCCCTCCCCCTCACTCCCAAACCTGGAGAGAACCCAGACATCCAAGCCCCCGGCCCTCCTTGCTCTGCCCGGCCTGCTCTTGCATCAGATGGGTGCACATATGCACACACGCATGTGAGGAGCATTAGCAGTTTGTGGCTAAATGAGGCATCATAAACAAACACCTAATTACTACCCCAGGGCCCAGAGTGTGTGTGTGGGGGGGTCCCTAGGGCACGATGCGCAGCATGGTGGAGAGGGGCTCAGCCCCACATGCGTGCATGCATGTGCAGGAGATACAGGTCTGAAGATGTGTGGGGTGCCGTACTGTGTACATGCATGTGTACCCAAGCCTGGACACCGGGTGCGTGCACACGGGGGAGATGTGTACTGTGCTGTGCCCCCTGGGGCACACACAGGGCCTGGACACTGTCCCAGGGATGTGCAAAGAGGCACGGGATCGCAGGCATGACACATGCTCGCAGCACGTGCAGTGGATGGAGAGACCGACCTGGGTCTGGCAACATGCACATAGTGCCCAGAACAGGCAAATACATGTGAAGACCCAGGTGCGCACACACACATGCACAGAACCCAGGTCGCCGGGACAGACAGACACATGCACACGTGCAACTCATGTGTCTATGACATGCACAGAACCGAGGTATCTGGGCACAGATGCACACAAGAGCATTTCATAGGACTCAGGTATCTGGGGCACACCAGCATACACCCACATGCACACACACGTGCAGAACTCAGGTACCCGGGGCACATGTCCATATAGAACCCAGGAATCCAGGACATGCATGAACACATGAGCCAGGCATGCAGGATGCTCGCACGTGAGTGTTAGGGATGTGCTTGTGTGCTTGCACACGCAGAACCCAGGCACCTAGGATGTCCCTCTGCAAATCTCCGAACACAGGGCTGTGTCTGTGTGCTTGCATTTGTGTGTTGGCACAACCATTCTGAGCATGCGGGTGCCCTTGCACATAGGCCATGGCAGCTCCACACATGACGACACAGGCATTTTGGTACAACACAATCACATGCATGGGGACATGGCACCAGGGTGCGGTCATGAAATGCTCATGCATGTTGCCTGCCCTCTCACACTTGGCATGTTGCACATGTCTGTGCCCTGGCCCTCTGAGCCCCCCCAGGCCTGCAAGGCCTCATGGTGGTGACACAGGCCTCGCACAGTCGTGGCTTCGCAGGCATGGCTGTGCATGCTTCCTGGAGCCCACCCCACTGGCCACGATCCTGGGCCTGGCTGAGGGCGGGAACCCGGACCTGCTCCCTGCCCCCTCTCCACAGGCCCCTGCACCATCCCAGCCTGGACCTGCCACATTCCTGCGGCCTGTCTGCACCTGCCTGCCCCCGGGCGCCTGCATGGTGCCCCTGCCGGAGCCCCTTGCTCCCGACCTGATGCCCCTGGTGCCCCCCACCCCGACCTGCATCCCTCTCTACTCCCTACCCCGCCCAGGGCCCCTCACTCCCGACCCACCCCC
>NW_017728926.1:3554532-3555922 GCF_001723895.1 Crocodylus porosus | reverse complement strand
GGGGACTCAGGCATCCGGGGCATGCACACTCTTTAATGCCCCCCACCTCCCCCGCACTGTGCCTGGGGGTCTCGGCCCCCCCATCAACTCCTGTCTCTTTAAGAGGGGGTGTGTGCCCCCCACTCACTTGTGCCCCCCATTTCCCTGGGTGTTCTCCACCCCCAACTTCTGTGTGTTTAAGTGGCGGTGTGAGAAGCTGGGTGTGTGTGTGTGTCACTGTTTTTCATATGCAGTCTTTTAAGACTTGGGGGAAGGGGGGTGTGCACGTGCATGGGGCCACACACTCGCACACTCTTCAGTGCCCTCCCCTGCAGTTTCCCTAGGGGGTCTCATCCTCCCCTCCAGCTTCTGTTTCTAAGTGTGCATGAGGGGCATGGATACACTTTTGTGCCCCCAGCTTTACTTTTCCTGGGGTGTCCTTCCCCCAGCTCCTGTCTCTGTATGTGTGTGTGGGGGGGGGCACTGAAGGCACATGCCTACACACACACACTTGTGTGCCCCCCCCGCCCACGCTTTCCTTGGAGTGTCTCAACCCCCCTCTATTGTGTCTGTGTGTCCTGGGGCCCACATGCTATCACACACACACACACACACCCCCCCCCTCTGTGAGCCCCCACATTTTCTCTAGTATGTCTTGACTTTCCTTTTACAACTCTTGCTTCTTTTAAGAGCTTGTGTGTGTTTCTAGGGGGGGCCACACGTGTGTGTGTGTGTGTGTGTGCATGCACGTGTGCACGCTCACACACGCGTGTGGCCCCCTACACTTTTCCTAGGATGTCCGAGCCCCCCCCGCTCTTGTCTTTAAGAGTGTGTGTGGATACCTACGTACACACAGGCACAAGTGTGCAGTTCCCCCCCACAGTTTCCCTGGGGAGTTTCAACCCCCCCCAGCTTTTGTCTTTAAGAGCATGTGTGAGTGTCTAGGAGGGCCACATGCATGCACGCACACATACACTTATCCCCCCCACACTCTTTCCCTGGAGTGTCTCAACCCCCCCCCCCAACACCTCTTGTCTTTTAAGAGTGTGGGGGGGGCCCTGTACCCCATGTCTTTTAAGAGCTGGGGGCCTGTGTGTGTGCACGCATGTGCAAGGGGAGCCCACACCCACACTGCTCCCCCACCCCCCAGTTGTGGTTTCCCGGGGTGGGGGCAATCACCTGTGTCTTTAAGGGGGGGGGGTGTATGCGCGTGTGCGCGCGCACTTGCCTGCTCACACACAAGGGGGGGATGATGTAATACCGTCCCCCCCAGGCTGGAATTCAATCCCAGGCCTTTTAGCTGCTGGCTCCAGGGATTAGTCACAGGCCCGTGCGGTTTGGGGGGGGCTGGAGGGGGCATTAAAGAGACACGGGCCCCTTTCCCACTCCCTCCCCCCCAAACTTTCCCCCC
>NW_017728926.1:3551239-3553617 GCF_001723895.1 Crocodylus porosus | reverse complement strand
TCACAGCCCTGTTGTGCCCTCCCCCCCCGCTCTGTGTCAAAGCCTGGTGTCCTCCGCAACCTCCTGGATCAGATCCTGCTCCCTGCTTTAGCAGGCCAGGCCCTGTCTTGGCCCCCCCTGTCTCTTTTCCACCCCCCCGCCCACTGGAGCTGGGCCAGGGAGGGGGGGGCAGCCCCCCGGGGGGCTGAGCTCATGCCGCCAGCTCCGTCTGCGGCCGCCGCGCTCCCGGCCTCCATTACCAGCCCTGAATTATTGATGGGCTGTGAGCGCCGGGGGTTCGGGAAATAGGAAACAGCCCCCACTCACCCCCCACCTTCCCAGCACCTGGGGCTGGTCTGGGGGTACTCTGGAACTGATGGAGTTAAAGGGGGGAGTCAGAGCTGCCTGGGGGTGATGGCACTTGTCCCCACTGTACCCTCCTGACATAGGGGGCATCAGGCTCCAAGGGGGGGGTCCAAGGGACTCCAAGGTGGGGCATGAAGATGGGTCAGGAGAGGCAAAGTTAGGTGGCTGATTGGCCTTTTGGAAAATGGTAGCTTCCTGGGGATGGGGGAGGGGGATGGGTGCCCCAAAACTTGGGGTGGCTGCAGAGACATGCCCATGGGGTGGGGGGGACTCCGACAGGGATCCCAGGGGTCTGTGAGCTTTGGTAGGGGGGTCCCAGGCTGCAGGCTGGGCCCAGCCCCTCTCCCCCCACCTCCCCCCACAGGAATGTGGCCGGGGTTGGGCGGGCGCCTGGCGCAGAGAAAAGGCTCCTTGTCTGGGAGGCGGTGACCTCAGCCGGCAACCATCCCGCCTGCTCCCCCTGCCTGCCCCCACCGCTAGCGGGGTTGGGGACCCATGGGGGGGTGCGCCTTGGGTCTGTGGGCACTGTGGGTCAGGAGGGGGGCGCTGCGAGTTGGGAGCGAGGGGCACCAATCGGACTGTAGGGCAGGGACAAGAGGTACCAGCTCTTTTTGGGGGAGCTGTGGGTTAGGAGTGAGGGGCACCAGTTCAGTCGGGGGGGGCTGGGGGTCAGGAGTGACGGACACCAGCTCTTCTGTGGGTGGGTGGGGGTGGCTTGGGCCTGGGCTTGGGCTCAGTTAAACCAGTTTCCTGATGCCCCCCAGGTAGGGGTGACTTGCGCACACCTTGTAGGGGTCTGGGGGTGGTTAACCCCTCAGTGCCCATGCAGAAGTCTGCCCCTGTGGGATGACTTCAACCTCTCCGGGAACAGCCCTTAAAGGGCTGGCAGCCTCCACCTGACCCCCACTGCCCCCCAGGCTTCGCCTTCCCAGACTGGGCCTACAAGCCGGAGTCGAGCCCGGGCTCGCGGCAGATCCAGCTGTGGCACTTCATCCTGGAGCTGCTGCGCAAGGAGGAGTACCACGATGTCATCGCCTGGCAGGGTGACTACGGAGAGTTCGTCATCAAGGACCCGGACGAGGTGGCACGGCTGTGGGGCGTGCGCAAGTGCAAGCCTCAGATGAACTACGACAAGCTGAGCCGGGCGCTGCGGTGAGTGGGGGGAGAGCCCAGGTGTCCTGGCTCCCTGGGATCCCTGTGCTGTAGCCCCCCAGCCCCCACAGCTGTCTCGGAGAACCCAGGCATCCCATGTGCCCCAACCCACGGAGCTGGCTGAGGTCCCTGGGGGTTGTGAGGGGTTGCGGTGCTGACCCCTGGCCTTCTCCCAGGTACTACTACAACAAGCGCATCCTGCACAAGACCAAGGGCAAACGCTTCACCTACAAGTTCAACTTCAACAAGCTGGTGCTGGTCAACTACCCCTTCATCGACATGGGCATGGCCGGTGAGTGGGGGGCCAGAGGGGTGCAGGGGGTCGGTGGGCTGGACAGAGCACGAGGGGTGGGAGCAGGGGGGTTGCAGGTCAGGAGTGAGGGGGGCAAAGGGCTGCAAGTGGGGAGTGCACCGGAGGGGAACGGGATGCTGGGTTGGGACTGAGGAGCACTAGGGCAGCAGGTCAGAACTGGGGGGCACTAGAGCTGTGGGGCAGGAGTGAAGGGCACTGAGCCAGGGAGCAGGCGGCAGCGGGGCAGGAGTGAGGGGTTGTGCCCTAGCTGACTGCAGCTGTGTACCCGCAGGTGGGCCTGTGCCACAGAGCGCGCCGCCGGTGCCATCAGGTGCCTCGCACTTCCGGTTCCCACCAGCCACGCCAGGCGAAGTGCTGTCGCCAGGTCCCGAAGCCCCGCGCTCGCCGGGTGTCTTTGCGGCCGTGGCGCGGCGCCTGGCCCGCGGCTCAGTCAGTGATTGCAGTGATGCCGCCTCGGCTGCCTCAGAGCTGGAGGAGCCTCTGGGCGAGGACCCACGCCGCCCGCCTGGCCCCGACCCCTTCCGTGGGGGTCCCCCACTGCCTACCCACCCCCGGCTGGCGCCTGAGG
>NW_017728926.1:3548626-3550553 GCF_001723895.1 Crocodylus porosus | reverse complement strand
CCTCTATGCCTATACATATATAAATACCTATAGATAGCTCCTATTTTTCAGCCCCCCCCTCGCATGGGGATTGCCCCCCCCCTTGTTTATAGTGAACTTGCTGCCTTGTTTTGGGGGGGCCTGGGCCCCCCCCAGGCCTTTTTTTGAAGCACAAGAAGCAGATTTCCTCCTCCTTCCTCCAGCCCCTTTTCTGCAGGGGGGGGCCATGTGCCCCTCTCAGGTCCACAAGGCCTGGGGGGTTGTGGGCTGGGCTCCACCCCCTTTTATATCCCCCCACTATTGATCTCGGGGTTCCCTGCTGGAAACCAAAAATCTGCCCCTGGGGCCGGGCTGTGGCCCCCCTACCCCCCGGGGCTTTCAGGGCTGTTGCAAGTGCCTGTGCTGTGCTGGGTCCAGGGGGCTGTGCCACCCCCCCAGTGGGGGGGACCTGAAGTGACTTCTTCCCTTACCCCCCTCCCATCCTGCCCCCCTAGGAACAGAGAAGCCATTGACACCCCCCCAGGTTCTCCTGCCCGGGGTGGAGATCCCCCCCTCATCTGGGGGGCAGCGGGGACCCCCCACCTTAGTGACCTTGTTGTACAGAACCGGCCTAGGCTTCTTTTACGAATGTATAAAACCCGCGAAAAATAACCAATAAACTGATTTGGAGACTTCCCAGTCGGGTGGTGCTGGGGCGGGGGGTGCGCCCAGCTTGGGGCGGAGTCCAGCTGCATTAACCTCCTACTGCCTGGTGGGGCCCCGGCTCGGCAGCCCTCCAGGGAAATGAGGCTGCAGTTGGGCCCGGGCTGTGCGGGCGGCTCTGACCACGAGTCCTTACTGCCCTGATGCCCTAAGGAGGAGCCAGGTGTGTCCCGCGCTAGTCGAACGGGCCCCAGGTGTGAGGGCCCCCCCGGCTCTGGCACCGCCCCCAGGCAGAGCATCCGCGGCCCGCCCTGCCCCACCACATCCTCCCTGCAGGGAAGTCGAGGACGGGCCCGGGGCAGGAAGCCGTGGTAGGTGTTCCCCCCGCCGGTGCCCCTCACTCCCACCCCACTTTGCGGGTGGGCACGGAGGCGGGAAGAAAAGCGGCACGCCCGGGGAACGGGCCGGGCAAGGGAGGACGCCTAGCGTTGCTCCCTCCTCGCGCAAAGCCTCTTGGGAGCCGTAGTCAGCCCCCCCCCCAACAGCCAAAACTACATTTCCCTTGCTGCACGATGAGTGCTAGGAGCTGCAGCCCCCTTCGGACTCCCCTTCCCGCCACTCCTTGCGGCTCTCGCGCGATGCATGCTAGGGGCCGCTCCATTTTGCCTCCTCGCTTTCCCGTCGGCCCCCGCGCCAGTGCGTGACGTCATTGGCAGCCCACGAGGGCTCATGCGCGGACACCCTCTTTCCCAGTCTCCATTTCCCGTCAGCCCTTGCGGACGTTTACATAACTCCCCACGCTCCCAGACTCCATTTACCGGCGTCCCTTGTGGCGTGCCCACCTCGGTTTCCGGTCACACCCCTTGAGCGCATGCACAGACCTCCAAAACTTCCGCAGCCCATTTTCCCGCCTCCTCAGAGGCGTGCATGCAATCTCCCCCTCCGACCTGCGGGACTCCATTTCCCAGCGTCCCCCGGCATCACTCCGCCATTACGCCCCTCTGACACATGTGCACGCCTCCTCCTTTTCCATCTGCCGAACTCCATTTCCCGTCATGCCTCCCACGCATGCACAGATGCTCCCTACTCCCATCTACGCGAGTCCATTTCCTGGCGCCCCCTGCCTCATTATCCCATCACTGCCCTCGCGAGCATGCGCAGATGCTGTCTTCCCCCGGGACTTCCATTTTCCGGCCGGCCCCGCGCGCGCCTGCGCATATTGTTGCCCCGCCCTTTCCCGCCGGCACTTCCGGGGCCGGGTGGACTCGCCTTCCCGGCGGCCCCCACGCGGGGCGGGGCGGGGCCG
>NW_017728926.1:3540287-3548426 GCF_001723895.1 Crocodylus porosus | reverse complement strand
GGGGTGGAACGGTTCCTATGGGTTTGGGGGGTTAGGGAGGCAGGAAGGTCAGGGCTGGGGGGTCCCCATGGGTTAGGGGTTTCAGGGCTGGGAGGGAGGGGTTCTTTGGGGGAGGAGCCCAGAGCCTTGGGTTGGGGGAATGCCCCCTGGGGGGGCTTCCAGAGCGATTTGAGAAGGGTGCTCCATGAGCAGCAGGTCCTGGGGGGGTCCCCCCCTGCACTGGATCAGGGTTAAGGGGCTCCGTGTTCCCAGGGTTTTGGGTTTCTGGTTTAAAGGTGCTCAGTTGCTTTGGAGGGTTCTCCAGTGTCCTTGTTGGGGTGGGGGGATGCGGCTGGCTGGGAAGACGGGATAGAGTTTTATGGGGGAGCAGCAGCGTGTGCTCCCATTTGGGGTTCAAACCCACCTGGGGGGGGGTCTCAGCCCTTGCACCCCTGACCCTGTGTCTGCCTGCACAGGGGACAGCGGGAAGCTGAGCACAGTAGTGGCAACACCGGGGCAGGGCCCTGACCGTCCTCAGGAGGTCTCCTACTCTGACATCAAGGTGATCGGCAACGGGTCCTTCGGCGTCGTGTACCAGGCACGCCTAGCCGGCTCAGGAGAGCTTGTCGCCATCAAGAAAGTGCTGCAGGACAAGCGCTTCAAGGTCAGGCAGGGGGCATGGAGCAGGGGACTCCCCTCCCGGCACCCCAGGGATCCCCACTCACCTTGGCTCCCTGTCCCCCACCCCCAGAACCGGGAGCTGCAGATCATGCGGAAGCTGGACCACTGCAACATTGTGCGGCTGCGCTATTTCTTCTACTCCAGCGGGGAGAAGGTGGGGGTGTTTGGGGGAGGGCAGCCTGGGGAGGGAGGGGCAGGAGCAGCAATTTAGAGTAGGGTGGGTTGGGACTGTGGTAGGTCCTGGAGCAGTTTGGGGTGGGGCTGGGACTGTCATGGGCTGGGGAGGGCACATTTTGAGACTTGTTATCAGGTGGGGCAGTTTGGGCTACAGTGGGTCAGGACTGTTGGGGCAGGGTGAGCCATGACTGTCAGGGGAGTGGGGGGCTGTGGAGGAGACCTGGGGTCCTTGGAGGGCTCTGGGGAGCCATGTTCCTCTGCTAGGGGTGCGCCCGGTGGGGGGGAGGGCATCCCGGGAGTCTCACCCCCTGTCCTCCTAGAAGGATGAGGTTTACTTGAACCTGGTGCTGGATTTTGTGCCGGAGACGGTGTACCGCGTGGCCCGGCACTTCTCTAAGGCCAAGCAGACCATCCCGGTCATCTACGTCAAGGTAAGGGGGGTCAGGGGATGTGGTGGGGACACTCCCTGCACCCCCTTGCTCTGCTAACCCTCCCATCCCCTGGTGCCTACAGGTCTACATGTACCAGCTGTTCCGCAGTCTGGCCTACATTCACTCACAGGGTGTCTGCCACCGTGACATCAAGCCCCAGAACCTGCTGGTTGACCCTGACACAGCTGTGCTGAAGCTCTGCGACTTCGGCAGGTGACGCTGAGCCCCTTGTGCAAGGGTTCCTCCTTCCCCCCCCCCCAAGCACTTGTGCCCAGCCTCTTGTGCAAGGGTTCCTCACCTCTTATGTCAGAGGCAGCATGAGGGCCAGGCCAGTGGGTCACTGCCTGCTGCTCCCCATGGCTGGGCCCCTGTGCAACGCTGTCTGGGCCCTTGTGCTCTGGCTCATGGCCCTGATTCTCCTACAGTGCCAAGCAGTTGGTGCGGGGTGAGCCCAACGTCTCGTACATCTGCTCCCGCTACTACCGGGCCCCTGAGCTCATCTTTGGTGCCACTGACTATACATCCAACATAGGTTAGAGCACGCCCATCCTGCCCCCACCCACAGGGCTGGGAATCTGGGAATCCTGACACACTGCATTGCCCTGCCCACAGATATCTGGTCAGCAGGCTGCGTGCTGGCTGAGCTGCTGCTGGGGCAGCCCATCTTCCCTGGGGACAGCGGTGTGGACCAGCTGGTGGAGATCATCAAGGTAGGTGGAGAACTGAGGTATCCGGGTCCTGTTCCACTGCCGGAACGCAGGCGTCCAGGCTTCCAGGTGCTTGTCCTTCCAAGCCCATTTCTTTTCAAGAGCAGAAAGAAACCATGTGTCTTGCTCCCCATTCCCCTCCCAGAACCCAGGAATCCAGGCCCAGCTTCCCATTCTGGACCCTGTTCCTTTCCAAGAGCAAAAAGAGAACCCAGGTGTCTGGGTTGCTGTTCCCCTCCTGGATTCCAGCAGTCTGGGCTCCCAGCTGCCTGTTCTGGACCCCGCTTCTTTCAAAAAGCAAAGAGAAAATCCGAATGTCCGGGGTTTTAGTTGCCCATCCTTTCAAAAGAATAGGCTTCTTCTCCAAGAACAGAAAGAGAGCCCAGAAGTCCAGGTCCCCATTTCTCTCCCAGAACCCAGGTATCTGGGATGCCAACCTGGACCCTGTTCCTTTCCAAGAGCAGAGTGAGAACCCAGGCATCCAGATCCCTGGAACCCAGGCATTCAGGCTTCTAGCTGCCTGTTATCCTAGACCCTATTCCTTTCTACGAGCAGAAAGAGAACTCAGGTGTCCGGGTCCCCGTTCCCCTCCTGGAACCCAGGTGCCCGGGCTCCCAACTGCCCATACTGCTGAACCCCATTCCTTTCCAAGGGCAGAGAGAGAACCCAGGTGTCTGGATCCTTGGCATCTGGGCTTTTATCTGCCTATGTTCTTGTTTAAGAGCAGAGAGAGAACCCAGCTGCCCATCTTGCTGGGCCCTGTTCCTTTCAAAAAGCAGAAAGAACCCAGGTCCCTGTTCCCATCCTGGAACTCGGGCATCCAGGTTCTCAGCTGCCCGTCTCTTGGACCCCATTCATTTCCGAGAGCAGAGAGAGAACCCAGGCATCTGGGTGGAGGTGGGGGTTCGTGTGACAGGTCCCCCCTCTCTACACCAGGTGCTGGGGACGCCCACACGGGAGCAGATCCGGGAGATGAACCCCAACTACACGGAGTTCAAGTTCCCCCAGATTAAGGCCCACCCCTGGGCCAAGGTAGGTAGGGGGAAGGGTATGGGGGGGGGGGTCCAGTGCTCCCACCCTGATCCCCCATGCTCCCCCAGGTGTTTAAGCCACGCACACCAGGTGAGGCGGTGGCACTGTGTGCCCGCCTGCTAGAGTACACACCAGCCACGCGCCTCTCGCCCCTGGCGGCCTGCGCTGATCCCTTCTTTGATGAGCTGCGTGAGCCAGGTGCCCGCCTGCCCAGCGGCCGTGACCTGCCCCCCCTCTTCAACTTCAGCCCTGTGGGTGAGTGTAAGGGGGGAGGAGGGGGCTGGCCTCCCAGAACCCCCCCACCCTGACCCCCACCATGTTTTTCTGTAGAGCTAGCCATCCAGCCTGTGCTCAATGCCACCCTGGTGCCCCCCCATGCCCGGGTGCTGGGGGGATGTGTGGCCCCCCAAGGTGAGTGGCCAGCTGTGTTGGGTATTTAGGGGGGCAAGAGTCCCTGAGTGCCCCCTGACCCTGCCTCCACCCCCAGGTGAGGGACGCCTGAGCGGCGACAGAAACCAGCTGGGTGACGGCGCGGGACCCATTGCCAGCACCTCCTGAGGGGCTCTGGGATCGCTTCCCCCCCCCCCCCCCCGACTGAACTGTGAAGGGGGCGAGGGTCCCGCGTCCCTTCCAACGACCCCTCAGCCCAGCTGCTGCCTTGTTGGGGGGGGGGGAAGGTCTCTGTCTCCCCCCATTTTAAAGTCCCTTTCAGTTTTAAGCCCCTCCCCCAGGTTGCCCCGGAGTTGATGGGGGGTTGCTATGGCTGTGCCCCCACCAACCCAGGGGGGCCCCTCATGCTCTGGACCCCAATGGGAGTTTTATGTCCCTGCCCCTTTTGTAAATATACCCCTGCCCCCCCTTTTATGGATCGCTGTGTAAATAGTTGATTTTTTTTCGTATCACGCCCCCTCCCCCCAGTGCCCCCAGATGAGCCGAAGGGGGGACGGCCTGTGGCCCCCCGTTAGACCTTTTCTTAGACTCGGCTGTGTACAGACCCCTTCAATAAATTATTGGCATGACCCGAGGCAGCCTGTGCTGGGAGACTTATAGGGGACAGCTGGTTTTTGAGGGGGAGTGAGAGGCAGTCTGGGCCCTGTCCAGCTGCAAAGAGAGAGGTTGGGTGAGGTGCAGCCCTGCCCTCGCTTCCTGGGGTAAGGAGAGAGCAACAGCATGCCCTGCCTTATTTTGCAGTAGCATAGGATGCTTGGGTCCTACTGGGTAGCAGAGGAGGGGCTGCAGGGTAGGGTAGGACTTGTGGGGGATCCCTACCCCTTATGTCACGATGGGCTCTGGTGCCCCTACTCCTTGGTCCTTGGGAGCCCCTGCCACCCGTTCAAGGGGCACAGATACCCCGACCCCAGCACAAGGGGCTCAAACCAGAACCTTTATTTACAATGCAGGGCAAGGTGCAGGGGGAAAGAGAGAGCCCCCCCGGCCCGGCCCTATACAAAGGCATTGACCTGCAGAGCGTCCAGCTGGAGGTTGCCCTCGAAGGCGGCCTGGTAGATCTCGATGGTCTCAGCCAGTGGCAGTGGCTCGGCCGTCTCAATGATGGCGATGGCCTCCCCAAACTCAGTGCACATGATGGTCTGGGTGGGTGGTGCAGTGGCAGGTGTGGGGGTGGTGGGCACTGTGGTGTGGGTGCGGCGGTGGCTGCGCAGGTTGGATAGCGTCTTGAAGGCCTTGGGGCAGACTGGGCAGCGGTGTGGGCGCTCGCCTGTGTGTGTGCGCCGGTGCTCAGCGAGGTGCATGGCCTGCACAAAGGCCTTAGGGCAGACTGGGCAGCGGTAGGGGCGCTCACCCGTGTGCAGGCGCCGGTGCTCCTGCAGGTGTGTGGCCTGGCGGAAGGCCTTGGGGCAGTCAGGGCAGGGGAAGGGGCGCTCACCTGTGTGTGTGCGCTGGTGCAGCCGCAGCCCTGAGGCTGCCCCAAAGCTCTTGGTGCAGAGCGGGCACTGGTGTGGCCGGAGTCCCGCGTGGCAGCGCTGGTGCCGGCTCAACCCACTCCAGTTGGCAAAGGCCTTGCTGCACAGCACACAGGCCAGGCGGCGCTGCCCCCCCCGTGCCCGCTGCACTGCTCCTGCTGCCGCATCCCGGCGGCACCGCTCGCGTGGGCCATGCAGGCGCCGGTGCTGCTGAAGGTTGGAGGACTGTGTGAATCGCTTGTGGCACACGTCACACTGGTAGGGCCGCTCGCCAGTGTGCGTCAGGTGGTGGCGTGCCAGATTGGCCTGTGAGGCAAAGGTCTTGCCGCACTCGCAGCACTGGAAAGGGCGCTCACCTGTGTGTGTGCGTAGGTGGTTGCGCACGTGTACCAGCTTCTTGAAAGGCTTCCCACATGTGGGGCAGGGGTGCTTGCGTTCCAGCATGTGCACTAGGCGCCGGTGCCGTACCAAGCGTGGATGGCTAGAGAAGGCCTTGCCACACTGCGGGCACGGGAAGGTGCCCAGTGTGGTGGCGGGCAGTGGTGCTGGTGTGGGGTCTGGCGGGTGTGGGCGGGCTGGCGGCGAGCCACTCTTGCCGGCGTGGGTGCGGCGGTGGTAGAGGAACTTGGTCATGTTACTGAAGGCCTTGCCGCAGGCACAGCGGTGCAGTGGGTTGGCTGTGTGGCTGCGCCGGTGGCCCACTAGCGTCATTTCGGTGCCAAAGCCCAGGCCGCAGTCAACACAGAGATAGCGGGCCTCGCCCGTGTGCAGCCGCAGGTGCTGCTCCAGTGATGCTGCCTTCTTAAAGACCTTGCTGCAGCGGGGACACTCATGTGTGCCATCAATGTGGGCCCGCTGGTGCGCTACCAGCCGGTTGGCTGTACTGAAGACCCGTGGGCACTCAGCACAGGTGAACTCTTCCCCTGCTGCAGCCGGCACTAGTGCGTCTGGGGGTTCGGGTGGCGCTGGTGCTGGGCTGGCTGGCTCAGGCTTGGAGGCCTCGGGGGCGGCTGGCTCGCTGCTCTCCTTCTCAGTCTCAGCGAAGTGCTCGCCCTGGTGCTCCAGGAGCTCCTCAGGGGTGGGGAAGAGCCTGGCACACTCAGAGCACTCGTAGGGGTGCACAGGTGGCATGGGTGTGTGGCTCTGGCGGTGCGCAAGCCACAGCTCAGGTGAGGGGAAGAGCTCTTGGCACTCGCTGCACTGGTAGCGGATCTGGCTGGGGGCAGGGGTGGGCGTAGGCTGGTGGGCTGTCGCAGGGCGTGGGTGCTGGCTCTGGTGGGCCAGGAGCTCGTCCGGGGACAACAGGACGTGGCCGCAGTCCAAGCACTGGTAGTGGGGGTCAGGTGGGGGGGCAGGGACGGGATCGCCCAGGTGGCTCTGCTGGTGCAGCACTACCTCCTCCAGCGTGTTGTAGAGCAGACCACACTCAGAGCACATGTACTGGTGCTGGAAGAATAGCCCCGGGGCCAGCTCCTCTGCCATGCTGCTGCCTGCAGGGCGGGAAGGCAGCCATCAGTAGAGGGTGAGGGTGAGGGTGAGGGTGGGGTACCCTCCCCTTAACCACAATTTGAAGGGAAAATGGGCACAGGGAGGACTAACTAGATCAGAGGCGTAACTGCAAGCAGGGGCCGGGGAGCCTCAGGGAGCTAGCTATTGCTGGCTGGCAGCTGAGTCATAACAGGGTGGGGGTAGAAAGCAGGTGGGGGGAGCTGGTTCATGAAGTGCATGGGGAGCTATTGCAAGCTGGGGCAAAAGGCTTATGCCCCGGGTACAGTATTACCAGGGTGGGGGGGATGGTTGAAGCCAGGCCTGGGGTGTGTGGTCTACGGCAGCCCAGGAGCTGGTTTATGGGATGGGGGGGCTCATCCTAGAGGAGGCTGTTACAAGCCTGGCGGGGGGGCGCCTGACCCGGGGGGGAGGGGTCAGGAGCCGGCTCATGCTCAGGGGACGGCGGGTGGTCCTGATCCTGGCAGGGGCCATTACTGCCCGGGGGGGCTACTGCCCTGGGTGGTGATACAGGCTGGAGGTCACGACCCTGGCCATGAGGCCGCCACGCCACGCCACTCACCCCGGCCGCCGCCACCGTCGCCGCTGCAGCCCGCTCCGGTCTCCTCGCGCCCAGACCCCGCTACACGGCGCGCGGCGATTGGCCCCCACCGCGCCGCAGCCCACAGCCAATCCGCGCGCGCGGTGCTGAAGGGGCGGTTCGGGCGGCGAGGGGACGGGACTGGGCCCGCGCCCCGAGCCAATGACCAGCCGGGCGCCGCCCGCCCCCGCCCCTCGCTCCAGTACAGCCAATGGTGTAACTGAGCCTGGCCTGCCACCTAGCAACGTTATTGACGTTAGCCGGCGCGCTGAGCGCCAGCGCAGGGCGGCATCGCCCTTCGTAGGTCACGAGGACAGGGACCGGGAATCCACGTGCCCGGGGGGGGGAGGCCAGCGCAGGCGCAGAAGGGTGTTGTTTGTGCCTGGGCGGTGCAGGCGCTGGGGACGGTGCATGCGTCCTGGGGCTGAGCCGGGCGCAGCGCGTGCGCGGTGGGCGGGGCCGGGGGCGGTCGTGCACGGCCACTGGGTTAGCTCATGCGCAGAAGCATCGAAGGTGCCAGAAGGAGTTGAGCAGCGGAGGCTGCTGCTGCGAGAGCTGGTGAGGGTGGGCGAGACTATGTCAGTCGGGGGGACAGCTACATCAGCCCGTTGGTGATAGAGAAGAGAGCGTGTTGTCCAGTTCGGGGGGAGACCTCGGGGGGCTGGGGGCAGTAGAATGAGGCCCCTTGACTGGAGGATGGTGGGGGGGGCGAGATCATTCTGGTCCGCGGGGGGCAGTTTGAGGGAAGAAAGCATGTTCCGGGGGGGTTGTTAGGGGCGACGGAGGAGACCATATTGCAGGGGGCAGGCTTAGGTGCTGGGGCCAGTGACACCCCAAGGGTCTGGGGAACGCTTCAAACAGGCTGGGGTAACAGGGCAGGGCGAAACCTTGCTCTCTCGGGGTATGTGGGGCCTGGGCCACCCATCTGGACCAGGCCTGGGGCCCGGAGCGGGTGCGGGAAGGGGCTACAGGCAAACAACATGGCTTCCGGGGAGGGGGGGCAGATGTTGGAGAAGGAGGTGAGGCTGTATCCGGGGCGGGGCGAGAATATGGCGACTGCGAGCTGAGCTTCATGAGGGAATCCTGGCTGCGGGGGTGGGGGCGTCCTGGACAGGGGATATGAG
>NW_017728926.1:3535012-3540187 GCF_001723895.1 Crocodylus porosus | reverse complement strand
GCTGGCTGCTGGGTGGGGCAGTGCTGCTGGCTGGGTGTGGTCCAACTCCCCTCCCCACCTGTCATGTGCCTTGGAGGGGTGAGTCACACCCACTGCTGCCCCGTGTGGAGCCTGGTGCGCTCTGTCCGAGCTGCCATGAAGCAGCGCTGTGCTGCACTGGACCCCTGGCTTCTCGGGGGGGGGGGCACATTCGAGCAGGCAGGTAGGGCGGCAGAACACCTGGGTTCCATGCCTTTTGCAGGCCTGATGAGTTTGGGGACTCCCATCCACAGACTAGAGCCCCAGGACCCTGCGCTCAGAGCCGGCCTGTCCCTGCCACTGCACCTAGGCATCCTGATCCCACCCGTGCCAAGGCTTCTACGGCACTGAGTCTTGCCTGTGCTGAGGTCCTTGTAGCACTATGGCGGTACGGCGCCGGGCAGCACAGCCCTGGGAGGAGGAGGAATGCCTGGAGTATTATGGGATGCTGTCTCTGCACCGCCTCTTTGAGGTCGTGGGCTCGCAGCTGAGCGCAGCTGATGTGACTGTGCTGGCCTTCCTGCTGGATGAGACCAAGCCCCGCCCGCCCTCATCACCTACCAGCCCCAAGACGGTTCCTCCAGAGGTGCTGGCACCACGTCGCACCCCCCGCAACGGCGTAGAGCTGCTGCTGGAGCTGGAGCACCGTGGGCTTTGCCATGAGGGCAACTTCCGGCACCTGCTGGAGCTGCTGCGGGTGCTCACGCGCCATGACTTGCTGCCCTATGTCACCCTCAAGAGGCCGCGCACTGGTATGGGGCCAAGAGAAGGGATTGGGAAGGATCCTGGACTCCTGGGTTCTCTGGGAGGGGCTGGGCAATGGTAACGTGTGGTTACAGGGCCGGGAGGAAGGGTTGGGGGGGAGGGGGAGCCTGGGTTCGCTGGGGGGGACTGGGTGGTGATGACAGTGTTTTTCCCCCGTTCAGTGTCCCCAGAGCGGTACACGTATGGGCCAGCTGTGTCGCCTGCTGAGCACCCAGTGGGTAGCTGCCTCGATGCGGCCTCTGCTGACCCCCGGCAGGACCCTTGGGAGACAGGTGAGCCAGTGGGGCTGGGTGCGACAGGGTTGGGGGGACTGAAATCATCAGGTATTGATCTTCCTCGTCTCTTCTCTGCCAGGCTCTGTGTCTGGGAAGCGGAAACGTGCCAGCAGAGGCCGCACACTGGCACGGCGCCGGGCGGGGTCCAAGCAGCCAGCTACCCCCCTGCAGGATCCGCCAGCCCCCACCAAGGTGACCTGTGGTAGGTGTCCTGGCCTGGCCCCCTCCCCGTCCACGCTGGCGGGGGGGGATGCCCCCTGGGACCCTGTGCCTTGCTCACTCCACGCAGCCAGGGCCACGCCGCCCCCTGTCCCGGCTTGCGCGCCGGTCTCTGAGCCCCTCATCCCACGGGGCGGCTCCCCCCGACCAGCGCACAACCCGCGCAGGCCCCAGTGCACAGGCGTCGCCACCACCGCAGCTGCTTCACAGATCTAAGCCTCTCCAGCATCACCCATGGGTCTGGTCTGTGCCCCCCTGTGTCCCCCTTGCTTCCCCGCGCTGGGGGGTGCGTGTTGCTGCTCCGCGGTTGCTGCCGTTGCTCTCTCAACCCCCCGTTTGACTTCCAGGTCATTAAGCAAAAGTTGCCTGCTCAAGAGACGCTGCGTCTCTTGTGTGCTCTGCCGGGCCCTGGCTCGCCAAGGTAACCGCCTCCCTGTGTTGCCATCACTTGTTTGGGGGCACCCGGGGCTCCATTCCCCCTTTGCGTGCAGACACACACACAAACACACGCATGCTCACACACATGCATGTCCGGCCGGAGAGCTCCAGTGGCCCCCAGCCGGGGCGGGGGGCTGGTGGGGAAAGATCAGGTCTTGGTGCGGGCCGACCCCTGCTGTGATGTCGTGCCCGTTTACAGTGTGCTGAAAGTTTGAACCGTGTTTCTCTCAGTCCGCAGTTCCTCTGACTTCTGGAAAAGCAAAAAGTATCGGCCCTGGCCAGCGGCCGGTACAGAGTGTGGTAAAAAAAAAAAGAAAAAAAAAAAAAAAAAGCCCAAAAACTGTGCAAGGACCCACAGAGAGCCTTGAAACCTGGCCTGGCGCTGCCCCCTCAACTGCCCCCCCCCACGCCCTGTCCAGTAGGGCTGGGGGGGTCCCCAGCACCAGGCCCCCAGGGGGGTGGGGGTGTTGGGGGTCCCAGGAATATGGTGTGTGCGGACACACAGCCGTATGTCCATGGGGGGGGGAGGTGAGAGCAGTTCTGGGTCACCTGAATATGCCCCCGTTGTGCCATGCCTTAACCGTGCTGGTTTGTCTCTTTCTGTTCCTCCCCTGTGTCTCTTCCCATGTCCCCTTGTCCCCTCTACCCCTCTCTGTCCGTGGGTGCGTGTGTGGGCCGGGCAGACATTCGGCTGCGGGTGCGTGCCGAGTACTGTGAACATGAGGCGGTGCTGCAGCAGAATGTGGCCTCAGCACGGCAGCACCAGCTGGAGCGGGCACTGGATGTCTTCAGCCAGGCCAGCACGGTGTTAAAGGCACGGGACCTGGGTTCCATCATCTGCGACATCAAGTTCTCGGAGCTGTCCTACCTGGACGCCTTCTGGAGCGATTACATGAGTGGAGCTCTGCTGGAGGCCCTCAAGGGCGTCTTCCTCACTGAGTCGCTGCGCGAGGCTGTGGGCCGCGAGGCCATCCGCCTGCTGGTCAGCGTGGATGAGGACGACTACGATGCCGGGCGGCGCCTGCTGCTGCACACACACACACACACCTGACCCCTGCCCTAGTACGTGCTTCTGTTGGCCCCTGTGAGCACTCCTGCCTTGGTATGACCCTTCCTGCACTTAACCCCTAGTACAATTTCTTGCACATGTATACGAGTACCCTCTGGTGACCCCGATCCTGGTATGTGCTTCATGTGCCTCTGCCAGCCCCTCTTGAGACCCCAGCTCCAGTATGATCCATTGCACACCTGACTTCTATCCCAGTGTGACCCCTTGCATGCCTGTACGAGTCCTCTGTAGTGACACTGGCACATGCCCCTGCACCCCTCTGCTAGTCACTCTGAGGACCGTGGGCCCAGTATGACCCCCACCCCAGTACAACCTCTTGCATACTTTCACAAGTTCCCTCGAGTGACCTCAGCCCTGGTACCTCCCCTGTCTGCTTTTGCCAGCCGCTTCTGGTGATCCTGACCCCAGTATGACTCGCTGCACACCAATATGAGCTCTCTAGTGCCCTTAGTCCTGGTATGTGCCCCCTGCACACCTGTACAAGTTGCCTCTGGTGACCCTGGCCCTGGTATGACTCCTGTACACTTGTACCAGCCCCAGTATGTGCCCCTGCACCTCTCTGCCAGCCTCCTGTGGTGACCCTGGTAAGACTCCCTGCATACCTCCAGCCCATGTATGTGTCCCCTGCGTGCCTGTACAAGTCACGTCAAGTGACCTTGGTCCCAGTACATGCCCCCACATACCTGAATCTTTTCTGATGACCTTGGCTTCCGTACATCTCTCCCACACATCTGTATGAGTCCCCTCTAGTGACCCTCAGCCCTGGTATGTTCCCCTCCCAGCCTGTATGTTACCTTTTTAGTGACCCCACATACCTGTAACAGCTCCCTCTAGTGACCCCATCTTCAGTGTTTACTACTGGAGGTCACTGTGCTGGGGGAGAGGGGGAGGAGTTGTGGGGGCAAGGCCTGTGCATAACCACCACCCTGTCCCCTTCTGTAGGTGCTCCCAGCTCTGCCATACCCTCCCGGAGCCCAGTGCCAGCTGGAGCCACGCAGGACTGGACCAGATGGGACCCAGCACCATCCCCCACCCCCCCAGGATTGCACTGGGCCCCTGGGGTCAACAGGATCCTTCCCTGCCCCCACACATGGAGCTAGGGCCCCAGTGCCTGTGGGGCAGTGGGGGCTTTTTATAAGATGATTCCCCTGTGGGATGATTCCCTATTTGTACATAGTATAAATATGGGGAGGGGTGGGAGAGTGTATTTTTCTACAAAACACAAAAGCCAAAAAAGAGAGACCCCAACCCCCTGATTTTTGGATGTCTTGTACGTGCCATGCGGCAGCCAATAAACACAAGGCTTTGGTAGAGGCGGCTCTGCAGTGTCACTGGGGGGGGCCAAGACGGACCCAGGCATCTGGCCTATCACTCCTTGAAGCTCAGTCCTTCCTCAGAACCCACTGTCCCCTGAAGCAGGAGAGAACCCAGGTGTCTGGGCTCCTTCCCCCCCTCCCCTCCGGAGTTGGAAAACCCAGGTGTTCCCCTGGACCCCTTTATGGTACGCTTGCCCCGCAGGGGGCCAGTCTACGTCCCCTGCTGGGCACAGGTGCAGTGCCTGGCCTGACTAACAAGGGATGCAGGTGCTGTTCTCCCAGTGGTCACCAGGTGGCACTTGTGAGCCACCAAGAGACCCCAGGCGCAGCCCCCCCTGCTCATCTCCCCAGAATGCCCTGGACCCCAGGTGACTGGGCCCAGGTGTTCTAGACATGTGTGCACATGTGTGTGCATACCCACCCTGGCCCTTCCCCCACCCAACTGAACTGAGGTTTCTGAGCCAGGCCCTTAATCTAAATCAGACCCTGTGACCTTTGCCCTGGGGTAAATCTGGCCTGGCCTGGCTGGTCTATGCTCAGCTGGAGTTAACTCATACCAGGGGTAAGAGAGAAAGAATGGGAGGTTAATCTTCATTAACTACCATTCCATCCTGGGAGGTAGCAGTTGTGTGCGCAGAAGTTAATTTAGATTAAGTGTGTGCGTGTGTGTGTGTGATTGGGGTGGGTCTTCATCCGGATTAACTGATCGCATTCTGGGGCTAGCATAGGTGCGCGTGTGTGTATGTTGGACATCTGTGTTCTCTGTGAATGGGGTGGGGAATTGCATCCTGGGAGGTAGCAGGTGTGTGTGTCAGACACGTGTGTTCTGCATGTGTGTTGGGGGGTGCAGGCAAGAGGGCATTAATTTGGATTAGCTGCAATCCTTCCCTGCCTGTGTATGAATGGGGAGGGTGTTAACCTGGATTGCATCCTGGGGGTAGCAGAGGTGTGTGTGTCCAGAGGCCTGGGTTTTCTGTGTGAATGGGGGGGGTCACATCCAGGGAGGGGGGGTGTGCACGTGCATCTCTGGGGGGGCATTCATTAGCATTCCAGCCCCCTCAGCACCCTGGATCTG
>NW_017728926.1:3528880-3534071 GCF_001723895.1 Crocodylus porosus | reverse complement strand
CTGCAGGGACCCCTGGGGCTGGGGGGGCAAGCTGTGACACCTCTTTATTGTCCACCCAGTGGGGGTGGGCAGGGGGCTCCGGACCCCAGCTGTCCCACCCCCCCTGCCCAGCTCAGCGCCCCATGGTGTGTAGGGGTTGGGGGCACTGCCGGGGGAAGCTGGACAGGCGGACGCGGGTGGGTGACTGCTGGACACACGGACACATTCCCCCCCACAGGCCAGAGGTAGGAGCCAGAACCCCCTCCACACCCACTCACAGGTCTGGGCCTGGATGCCTGGGTCCTCTCCAGCAGAGGGGGCTGGGGGATGATAGCAGCGGGGGCTGAGAGTCCGAACGCCTGGGTTGTGGGGGGGGGCGCTGGGGTGAGAGCAGGGGGCCAGGGGCCCCAGACACCTGGCTTGATGGCACGGGGGCACTGGGAGTGACAGTGGTGGGGGCTGGGAGCTCGGACACTTGGGTTCTTGGGGGGGGGAGCGGGGGGGGGGCTGGGAGCTCGGAGGTCTGGGTTCTCTGTGGGGGGGAACCGAGGGCGAGACACCTGGGTTCTCTGTCAGCTTGGTCCATTGCTTCCCTTTGCCGCATCCTGGAGGTAGCAGGTGTGTGTGTGTGTGTGTCAGATGCCTGGGGAGGTGGGATATGTGTGTGCATGTATGCGTACACCCCAGATGCCTGGGTTCTGTGTGTGTGTGCATACATGTATGTATGTGTATGTGTCTCTCCACCAGTTCACAGCCCCCTGGGGTAGCAGCGCCTATGGGCGGCCAAGAATGTCTGTGTGCACCCATGCGTGCCGCCATGCGTGTCACTGTCCCTCACCGCCTGGCATGACATGGGTGGTGTGTGTGATGGCAGGTGTAGGGGGGGCTCATCTGAGCTGCATGCAAATGTGTCAAGACACGGGAGCACATGCAGCCCATGAACACGTGCACACGCAGCTCCCTAAGCCTGGGGGGTCCCCAGTCCTGTGTGGCCCCAGGGGGGTGGAGAGATGTTGACTGTCACAGGAGGGGAGGGAATGCCCCCCCCCAGCAATATGGAGGGTGATACCCTCCCTGCCTCCCGCGCTGAGACAGGTACCAGGAAGGAGGGGATGGTGGGGGTTCCCAGGCTTGGGACGGGCTACGTCTGTCTGTCTGGCCAGTACCAGCCCAACGCCTGGCTCCGCCTGTCCCTAGGGAAACAAATCCACCTGTCTGGCCCATCTCCGTCCATCTGCCCCACCATCCCTCCTCTCCCTGTCCCTCTGTCCGTTTGTCTGCCTCTCCCTCCGTCCATCCACTTACCCACCTACCCATGTAGTCTGTCTGTCAGTCCATCCCCATACAGGCCTTCTTCTGTTCTACATATATCCATCCATCCCTCCATTCTGTCTATCCCTCCCACCATTCATCCATCTGTCTGTCTGTCCGTCTCTCCATCCATCCCTCCATCCTTTTGTCTGTCTATCCCTACATCTCTTTATTCCCCTATCCATTCATCTGTCCATCTGTCTGTTCATCTGTCTGTCCCCATAAGTGTCTGTCCCTCCATTCATCCCTCTGTCTGTTTATCCATCTATTCCTCCCTTCCTCCCTCTACCTACCTGTCTGTCTGTCCATCCATCCATCTGTCTTTTTCTCTATCCCTCCATCTCTCCATCCATCCATCCATCCCTTTGTCTGTCCATCACTCCATCCATCTTCTTGCCTGTTTATCTCTTCCTCGTCCATCTGTCCACCTCTCCATCCATCCATCCGTCTGTTTATCTATCTTTCTATCATCTGTCTATCCATCTCTTCCACTATCCATCCCCCTGTCTGTCCATCTAACCCTCTATCCCCCCATCTATCCATCCATCCGTCTGCCTGCTCATCCATTCCTCTATCCCACCATTCCTCTCTAACCCTCTACCTGTCCCTCCATCCCTCTGTCTGTCCATCTCTGGAGCTCCCTAGCCCCACAGGCCAGCCCCGTCCATCCGTTCCTGCCCCGGCAGCCGCTGGCGTCTCCACTCTGGAGCCCGTCGATACCGTGCTATAAATAGCACCGGAAGGGAGTCCCGGGATCCAGCTATAAATAGTCTGGCTCATTTGCATATCGGGAAAACATGCTGGCCCCCGTGCGCGTGTGCGGGGCTATAAATAGCGGCTCCGCCACTGAGCCATCGATGAGGCTATAAATAGCCCCAGCCCTTTGCATATCTGAAAATCCATCACCCGGCCTATAAATAGTTCCCTCCATTTGCATATCGGGAAATGTGCCTATAAATAGCGCAAGCTCCCTCTGTCCAGCCGTGCCTGTGCGCCCCCTTCTCTGGCTCTGTCTGTCTGTCTGCCCGGTGCATGTAGCACTGGCTCTGTAGGCCCCGGATCCAGGCTGCAGAGAGGCCATCGCTGCCACCTGGGGTGTTTGGGGCTGTACAGACTGCCCCCCCTGGCCAGGATCAGGGGTGCTCAGGGCTGTATGGACCTCTCAGGTCAGGATCAGGAGTGCTCAGGGCTGTACGAACCTGCCCCCCAGGAAGGTGCTTGAGACTGTACAGACCTCTCCAGCTGGGATCAGAGGTGCTTAGGGCTGTGCGGACCTCCCCAGCCAGAATTAGGGGTGCTCAGGGCTGTATGGGCCCCCCCACCTGGGATTGGGTGTGCTTGGGGCTTTACGGACCCCCCAGGCGAGGATCAGAGGTCCTCGGGGCTGTATAGATCCCTGAGACTGAGATCAGGGGTGCTTGGGGCTGTATGGACCCCAGGCCAGGATTTTTGGTGCTCAGGGCTGTATGGACCCCCCTGGTAGGAATCAAGGGTGCTCAGGAATGTATTGACCCCCAAGGCCAAGACTGGGAGTGCTGAGGGCTGTATAGACCCCCCAGGCTGGCACTGGGGATGCTCAGGGCTGTATGGACTCCCCAGCCAGAATTGGTGGCGCTCAGGGCTGTGCGGACCTCCTCGGCCAGGATCAAGGGTGCTCAGGGCTGTCCCTATCCCCCAGGCTGGGATCGGGGGTGCTTGGGGCTGTACAGATCCCCCCCCAGGCCAGGACTGGGGCCACACTGGGTGCTGTCCAGCCCTGCGTGGTCTTAGCCTGGCTGGCGCAGAAGGCGCTGGCCTGTGGGGTGGGGGCAGGGAGCCATCATGGCCTGAGCTGGGCCCTGGCTATGCAGAGGCGGCTGGGGCCCGGCGCGACTGCGCAGCGCTGCAGAGATGCGCTGGACGCCCCCCCCTCCTCTACCAGTGCTGGGGGGGGGGGTTAGAACCCAGGCATCCTGGCTCCCCCTCTCCTCCCCTTCCCCCCCTCCGAGCAGCCAGACTTTAACTGGATTCGTCTAACCGGATTTCTGCACCAGCTTCTCGCAGGTTCAGCAATGCCCGACGCAGATCTCTGCAGGCATGTCCATGTGCATGCGTGTCTGCATGCACACAGGTGTGTGTTGCTCGCATTGGAGTTCTGCTGGCTGACACAGAGAGAGGAGGGAACAGGGCCCGATATTGCTGTGTCCCACCCCTTGGTTCAAAATCCCAGGGGATGGGGTGAAAACAAGGCACATGCTCATGTACATGCACATGTGTGCACACGTGGATGTGTGGTGCCTGTGCCTGGATGCCGGCTGGCCTGCTGGGAGGCTCACAAAGCATTGCATGCTTGCAGCTGCGTGTGTGGAAATACAGGTGCACACCAGCGCAACAGAAGTGTGTGGGTGCACATGTGTTTGGGGCAGTAGCGGTGGAGAAGGTTGTAGTGTGAGCTGAGCTTCCAGACCCTCAAAGCAAGCAGTTGTGTGTGGGTGGGTTTGTGAACATGCACGTGTGCACTGGGGGGGATTATGTATGGCTGTGTCCTTTCCCACACCCTTCACATGGCCTGGCCCCCATGGCTTGCGTGTCTGCATGTGTGTCACTGGTCTCAGGGATGTTATGCCACACCCATTCCCGTGTCCCTGTGTGTGTGCTGTGTGTGCCTCTGCCTGATGTTTGTGTGTGCCATGTGTGTGACTCAGGCGGGTGGTGTGTGAGTGTATGCATGTGCACGTGTGTCCTTTTCCATGCACTTTTCATGGTCTTGTGTGTCTCCCTTCGGCTTGTGCCACATGGGACTTTTCTGGTGTGTAGTAGAGTGCCCACTCCCATGTACTTTCACGTATGCTGTGTGTATCTCTGCTTGTGGCTGTGTGTGTTGCACGTCTTTTGGGGTGTCCATGTGTGCCTGCATGCTCCTGCCTCAGTGGGGTATCTGTGTATGTCTGTGCATACATGTGTCCTTTTTGGGGTGTTGTGTATTTGCCTGTGTGCTTGTTCCTCAGTGAGGTGTGAATACCTGTGTCTGTGTGTGGACGTGTGTCCCTCCGTGTCTGTGTGTACACACGTGTCCCTTTCGGTGTGTCCGTGTGTGTCTGCATGCTTGTGCCTCAGTGGGGAGTGAATACCTGTGTCTCTGTGTGCACACGTGTCCCTTTCAGGATGTCCCCGTGTGTGCCTGCATGCTCGTGCCTCATTGGGGTATGAATACCTGTGTCTGTGTATACATACGTCTCCCTCTATGTTTCTGTGCACACGTGTCCCTCCCTGTCTATGTGTGCGCACGCACATCCTGTGTGCCCTGGACATTGTGGCAGGTCTGTGGCACCGTCCTCTGCACCCCTGCACTGTGTGTTTGTGTGTGCCCCTCCTATGCCATGCCACTTTATTGTGTGTGCACACCAGCCAGGCACATGCCCTTTGCTCCCCTGCATGCGTGTGTCTGTTGTGTCGCGGTGTGTGCGCCCCCTTCCCCCCCCGTGCGACAGGGACCGGAGCATCCCCCTCCCCCACCATGACCTTTACCACGGCTGTTCCCAATCCATATTTATAGGCCTGCGACCGACGTGGGGGCTGGGCGGCCGCAGACCCAGGCATCTGGGAGATTAACCTGAACACAACGCGTGCCCCCTGCCCCTCCCTGGGCGCACACACGCATGCTACATGCGCATACACGCACCTGACGTGCACACCGGCAGGTGGGGCATGGCACTGAGTGCAGTACAGGAAGCTGGGGGCTGTTAGGGGATAGTTATGGGGGGCTCTTTCTCCAGGTGTATCTGGGGGCGCTACTGGGGTTGACGTGTCGTTTGGGTGTGATCACAGCCCCCACAGTGTATCCAGGGGTCTCTTCTGGGGGGCTCTGAGACCTATTTGGGCATCATTGGGGTATAGGGGATGGTTGGGGGGCAGGCCGACA
>NW_017728926.1:3526995-3528780 GCF_001723895.1 Crocodylus porosus | reverse complement strand
GGGGAGTTTGGCCGCCTGTATCTTTAGGGCTATGTTTGAGGCCTGCCTCGAGGCGGAGCTGGGGCTTGTATTTTAGGCCTGCATCAAGGCCTGTGTCCAGGGGCAATTCCCAGGCCGTGGGGGTGGTTGGGCTGTCCCTGGGACCTGTATCCGGGTGTATCTGAGGGGGGGATTTGGGTAGGTTGTGGGGTGGGGGGATTCACAGGCCCGTATCCAGGGGGTTGCTAAGGGCAGGCTCAAGGGTGTGGGCGGCCTATTTCTGGGTGTCTCTGAGACCTGGGTCCAGGGGTTGCCAGGGCCTGGATCTTGGTGTAGTCGCGCAGGGCTGGAGGGTCTCATGGGCCGTGTCTGGGTGTTTCTGAGGGAACGCTTTGGAAGGTCTCGGGGGCCTGTGTCTGGATGTAGCTGAGGACAGATTTGGGGGGTATTTGAGTGGGGTGTCCCTGGCGCCTGTACCTGGGTGTGTCTGAGGGCAGATTTGGGGTGTATCTGAGCAGGGTTTGGGGTATCCTTGGCGCCTGTATCCAGGTGCAGCTGAAGATAATTTTGGGGTGTAGCTGGGCAGGGTGTGTCTGTATCTGGGTGTATCTAAGGGTAGATTTGGGGTGTATCTGAGTGGGGTGTGGGCTGTCCCCACTGCCTATATCCAGGTGTGTCTAAGGGTAGATTTGGGGTGTATCTGAGTAGGGTGCGGAGTGTTTCTGGGGTCTGTACCCAGGTGTATCTGAGGGCAGATTTGGGGTGTACTTGAGCAGAATCTAGGGTGTCCCTTGTGCCAATGTCTGGGTTTATCAAAGGAGAGGTTGGGGGTGTCCCTGGCACCTGTACCCAAGTGTATCTGAGGGCAGCTTTGGGGTGCAGCTGAGCGGTGTGGGGGAAGTCCCTGGCCCCTGTACCCGGCTGTACATGTGGGCCACGTGGGAGTCTTGGATCTTGATTGGGGGGTATTTGGAGGGGGGGCCTGAGAGCAGCCCCAGGGTTCCACACCATCCCCCAGCCCCGTGGCCCCAGCATTGTCCCGTAGCCCTCCCCCCCGCGGCCCCAGCCGGGGCTGTGCCAAGCCCCCCCCTGGCCCTGGGGCTCCCCCGCCTGTCGATAGGTTAAGTGCTGGGGTCAGGGTATTGACGGGTTGATTAGAGCCTTGTCAGCTTTGGCCCTGCAGCGCTCGGCGCGTGGCTGGGGGACGCCGGCGCATCGATTTTTCGGGGGATTTCCCAGCGCCAGCGCTTCTATCTGGCTCCCACCCGGCTCAGTCCCTGCCCCTCCCTCTGTGGTGCGGATCAGGCCCTGCCAGCGCCCACATGGAGAACCCAGGAGTCCAGGGATCCAGCCCTACCAGCTTGAACCCACTAGGCCCCACTCTCCTCCCAGAGCCTGGGGAGGACCCAGGTGCCAGGTTCCCAGCCTCTCCCACTCCAACCCACTAGGCCCCACTCTCCTGCCAGAGCTGGGAGAAAACTCAGGCATGTGCCCCAGGACACTGCCTCAAAGAAGCCCGCAGCCTCCCTCCCCACTGTGACCCCCATTTCCGTCCGCCATCCCCCCCACTTCCTGCCCATCCTGCCCCAGGGACCTCCCCCAGATTCGGGGACCCCTCAAGGGTCCCAAATCCACATCGAGGCCCCTCCAGATCCACACCAAACTTCCCTAAATCCAGATCAATCTCACCCCACCCAGCAAATCCAGGGCAAAGCCAGCCCCCTCCTGGCCCTGGCTCTGAGGAGGGGGGACTCCTAGCACCCCTGTAGCCATGTTCCCCCCCCACCATTAGGGAAGCCCCCACAG
>NW_017728926.1:3525235-3526255 GCF_001723895.1 Crocodylus porosus | reverse complement strand
CCCAGACGCCTGGCTTCTCTCCCCACGCTGTGAGCTGAGCTGGGGTCTTGTGGGCTAGAGCGTGAGGGCCTCGACTGCCTGGGTTCTCTCCACGATCTGGGAAGCAGGGTCACAGACGCCTGGGTCCTCTTCCTGCTCTGGGAGGAGGGAGCCCAGACTCCCGGACTCTCTCCCTGCACAGGGAGCTGAATGGGGGTCTCATGGGCTAGAGCATGAGGGCCTGGCCACCTGGGTGCTCTCCCTGCTCTGGGGAGCGGGGTCTCAGACACCTGGGCTCTCTCTCTCCCTGCTCTGGCAGATGAGCAGAGTCTGGTGGGCTGCAAACTGAGGGCCCGGATGCCTGGGCACTCTCTCTGCTCTGGGCTCAGACACCTGGTTTCCTCGCTAGCACCAGGCGGGGCTGAACCACAGCCTCCCACCCTGCATGTGCTGCGCCAGGGGTAGGTGATGTCCATCTGTCCATGAAACCAGCTCCTGTCTCCTCTGCAGCCCCCTGCCCCGTCTCACTCCCCAGGGCCTGGTCCAGCCATTCCTGCATCCCTCCATCCTCCAGCCCTCCCTCCAGCCCTCCATCCATCCACCTCCCCCGCCCCCCCTTCCAGTGACCAAGCTCAGGCTGCTTTCCTTTTCCTGCCTTTATTCATTTTTCACTGTGTGCCCCCCACCGCCCATACACATCCAGGCCTGGGCCTGTGCCTCAGTTTCACTCTGAACTGGTGACCACCTTCCCTGTCCTCTTCTGAATCCTCCTCTTAGGCCTGGGATGCATCGTCTTGCGTTTGGTACTGTGGGAGGGAAGGGGGGTGGGGGTTTACAGCAGCACACACGTGTGAGTGTGCATGTGGGTGTGCAAGGGTGGCTCCCGCCCCTCTCATGCAGCAAGTCCTCCTGGAAGGAGAGAGGAAGAGTTGGGTTGAGGGGGAGAGGAGAGAGAGGGGCCCGGCTGTGCCCATGCATGTGCACCCAGTGCTGGCACGCGCGACAGCCCCACTCAGTGTGCAGGACCGGGGAGGGGGTGGG
>NW_017728926.1:3519846-3523326 GCF_001723895.1 Crocodylus porosus | reverse complement strand
AAAGGTCAGTGGCGCTGGGCGCTGCCATTGGCCGAGCCCCGGCCCTTTGTTCCAGCGCCGCGGCCACCCCCCAGCCACCGGGGGTCTGCAACCCCCTCCCCCGCCCAGCCCTGGGTCCAGCATGCCCCCTTTACCTCTGCCTCGCCCCCCCATCCATTCACCTCCCTCCGGGGCCTAGACCCCACCCCCATGTCTGTCTGTCTGTGGCCATGCGTGTCCCACGAGGATGCGCGGGGGTGGGGGGCACGAGCACGTGCCGGGCCTCGTGTGGCATGAGGGTGGCCAGGTGCTGTCGGTGAGCAGGGAGGTGGAACACGGGTAGGTCTCTTCATGAAGCCTAGCGGGGGCTTTTGTGGCCGGGACCCAGTTGTCCGGGTGCTGGCGGGTGACACGAGTAGGCCAGGCCTCAGCCACCCCTGTGCCCTAGGGGCAGGGGTTTCACACTGTGACCTCTGCCCCCCACCCCAGGGCAGCACAGGCCCCAGCGGGCAGGTGGAGATGGGGTGAGTGATGGAGAGCTCCACCGATCACTCAAATACTGGCGGGGCGGCCTGAACACCTGGGTTCCCTCCGTGTGCGTGAATTTGGGGTGTGTTTTGGGGGGGGTTGGTTCCCTGCAGAGTGGCATGGTCTATGCAGCCCCATCCATCTGGAGCTGTTCCCCCCCCCCCACAACATGCATGGGGATGCGCGCACACATGTGCACAGAACTCAGGCATTCAGGACATGGATACACACACACACACACACACACGTACCCGCACCCATGCACACACACAAACTTGCTCCCAGGTGTCTAGGACGTGCACATACACCTGCCCCCCTCCCAACAGAACCCAGGCATTTGGGATACACACACACACACACACACACACACACACACACACAGAAGGAACCCAGGCATCTGGGACATGTGCGCGTGTGCACACGTGCCCCCATCCCCCAGTCTTGATGCATGTGTGACCACACACAGAGCTTGTGCTTCCATCCCTCAGCACAGACCCGCCACACCCCTGGGCTGACACCTGCACTGCACACACAGGCGCTGCCTTGGGCACATCCACACCCTTACATGACACACCCAGACTTCCATGTCATGGATGCAGGGCCGTGGGGGCGAAACACAAACATGGGCTGACACACTCAGGTCAAAGGCATGCATGGGTGCAGTACACATATACACACACATGCACACAACTCAGGTAAGCATCCAGAACATACACACATATGCACCCAACACCAGGTGCACACTCAACCACACATGCACATGGACTGACTCATGCACATGCGTGTGCTACAACCCCACCCCTTCCCTCCAATTCATGTACAACACAGCCTCATTACAGACCCCCACAATGCACAGCATTGTCCTGGCATTGTGGGGGGCAGTGAGTGTGCAAACGTGTGCAAAAGCAGGATGTGTGTGTGAAGGCAGCGGCACTGACTAGCCAAGCACACAACCCTCTTCTCCCCTCCCCCCGGTTCCCCAGACCCCACCATCCACCCGTCTGAGTGTGTGCATGTGCACACATGCATGTGTGTGAGGTTGCGTGCCCTGGGGGATGGCCTGGTGCACACTTGGGCCCTGTTCCCTCATATGTTCATGCCATCTTCTGTCTGCGGTTGTGTGCAATTGTGTTATGTCAGGCGGTTGTGTTGTGCTGGGCAGTTGTGCAGTGACAGTTGGCTCTTCTGGGCCCTCTGGCTGTGCCACGTTGGGCAGTTGTGCAGGGCTGGGCAGCTGGGCATGTCATGCAATGGTGTCACGGCTGCATCGTGTTGTGTTGTGCTGCTGGGCCATGTTGTGCTGCTCTTCTGTGTTGTGCAGCTGTGTCACTGTGCAGGTTTGCGGTCGTGTCATATTGTGCGGTTGTGTCGTGTTGTGTGGCTGTGCCATGTTGCAGGGCTGTGCTGTATTGTACAACTCTTAGGTGTTGTGCAGCTGTGCCATGTTGTGTTGCGTGGCTCTTCCATGTTGTGCAGTCGTGTCATGTTGTACAGTTATTCTGTGCCGTGCCGCTTTGCTGTGTTGTGCAGTCACGTTGTGTTGTGCGGCTGTGCCATGTCACAGGGCTGATCCATGTTGTGCGGCTGTGCGGTTCTGTGGTTATGTCATGCTGTGCAGCCGTGCCGTGTTGTGTGGCCATGCTGTGTTCTGCAGCGTTGTGCAGTTATGTTGTGTGGCCAGGCCCTGTTGTGCCTGTCCCAAGTGTGTGGTGTGGGTGTGAAGCCGTCAAAGGCTTGTGCTGCCCCCTGGTGGACACAAGGGGCAGATCAGGCCCCGGCCCGAGACCTCCATGTGCATCCCGTGCAAGGAGGACACACTCGTGTGCAAGCCAGGTGGACTTGTGACACACACTCCCATGTGTCTGCACAAGGCTGCATCCTGGCCCTCTTGTGCGTGCCCCAGGCCCATTCTCCAACACACGTGTGCTTGCAGGCCACACATGTGTGTGCATATGTGTTCACCTTCACGCACGTACCAGCCCAGCCCCAGGTGCATACATGTGCATGCGCGTGAGTATGTGTGCGGGTACCAGCACTTTGCATGTCCCGCTTGCCTCCATGAACACACCTCTTGTGCGCGCCAGCTTGCGCGTGCGCCACTCGCACACACGTGTGTCTCCACCCCCCGCTTCCTCCCAGCTGCTTCCTGCTCCTGGCTTTGAGGGGGGATGGGGGCCGGGAACTCCCCCCAGCCCCTCCCCTGGCCCTGCACCAGGGCCCGTCATGGTGAACCCCGGCATGTGGCCTGCAGGTACTGGGGCCAAGGGGGTGGGGTCCCCGTCTGTAGCATCACCAGGAGCTGGGGGGGGAGGCTGGCCCAGCAGGGGGTGCCATGGGCTGTGAGGGGGTCTGGGCTACTTCTACCTCAGCAGGGTGTGTGGGGGGGTGCCAGGACCTGGAGGGAGGGGCTAAGATGGTTGGGACAGGCTGTGTGTCTGGTGGGGGATCTGGAGAGGGTTCAGAAGGGCCCAGGGGGGTCTTGGAAAAGGTTTGGGAGGGATTGGGGCAGTCTGGGAGGTCCCAGGGGAGTCGGGGACATCTGGGAGGGTACACGGGAGTTGGCAGGGGGTGTCTGACAGGATCTGGGAGGTCCAGGAGGGCCCATGGGGGTCTTGGAGGAGATCTGGGGGGTCTGGGAGGGCCCATGAGGGTCTGGGGGGGGTTAAGAGAGCCCAAATGGGTCTGGGGGGAGGTCAGGGGAGTCTGCGAGGGCCCAGGGGGGTCTGGAAGGAGGTTTAGGTGGAGGTCAGAGAGGGCTTTGGGCAGGCCTGGGAGGTCCTGGGGGGTCTTGGATGGTTCGGGAGGGCTTGGGTGGGTCTGGGGGAGCCCAGAGGGTCTGGGGACTGCAAGCTGCTATTTTGGGGTCAGTGTCGGTAACTTACGGCTGTTTTTAACCCGGAGAAACTCAAAGGGGAAGCGGGTTGGGGAAGTGAAAGTGTGTATGGAGGGGGGGGCTGGTCCGCCCCCGCCCCC
>NW_017728926.1:3513457-3519491 GCF_001723895.1 Crocodylus porosus | reverse complement strand
GGACCCAGGCACACCAGGACCCATAGGCACGTGTGCGCGCGCGCACACACACACACACACACACACACACACACACACACACACAGAGGGTCCAGTGCACACACACACATTTGCACACGCCTCATCTCCCACAGCCAGGCAAAGCCAGGTGCACCCTTCCTGCACACTCCTAGCCGCTTGCATGCCCCTTGCATGTCCCCACTTGTGCAAAGGCCTCCATGCCCCCGTCTCCGGGACCCCCCCCCCGCTTTCGGGGTGACTCAGAGCTCCATGCAAATTAAGCTGGGCCCAGCCGGCGCCTCAGCCCCGCAGGGCCCAAACCAAGCGGCGCTGGCTCTGGGGGCAGGACGGGGGTGGGTAGGGCCTGGCTGGGAGCCCGGATGCCTGGGTTCTGTGCAGGGGGGCAGGGAGGGCTAGGGGGCAAGAGTAGGGGGCCTGTCGGAAGCCCAGACACCTGGGTTCTCAGGGCATGAGCAGGGGCTGGGAGCCCAGATGCCTGGGTGCTCTCCAGCTCTGGGCGAGGGCCGGGGGGTGAGTGCAGGGGTGCTGGGAACCTGGGTTCTCTCCCCCACCACCATTGCCTGGTTGCCTGGGTTCTCTCCTGGCTCTGCAGTGGGGTGTGGGGGAGTGGGGTCTGGGAGGCTGGAGGCCTAGTTTTTCTCTCCCACCTCTGTGGGTGGTAGGGGAGTGTGCAAGGGGCTGGTGGGGGTGACAACAGCTGCCTGGACCCTGGGGTTCTCTCCAGCTCTGGGAGGGGGCTGGGAGCCTGGACACCTGGGTTCATTGGGGCCTGAGGGGGGAGAACGGGGCTGGGAGCCTAGACCCCTGAGTTCCCTGGGTACTGGGGGGTGGGGAGGGAGAACAGGGGACTTGGACGCCTGTTTTCTCTGGGCACCGGGGGGGTGAGGGGGGGGAAAGCAGGCGCCTGGATGCCTGGGCTCACCTCTGCACATCTCTCTCCCATAGAAATAAGAATGTCTAAGCCCCTGGAACTGGAGAAGTCGCGATTGGACCTGCCCGGCGAGCACACGGGTACCTGGGTGTAGGGGCGTCTGGGGGGGTACTCACTGCCAGGAGGGTATCTGGGAGGTGCCAAGGAGGGTACACAATGCCAGGAGGGGGTCTGGGGGTACTTGGTGCCAGGAGGGTATCTGAGGGGTCAGGGGGGTCTGAGGGTTCATCGTCTCTCTTGTTCCAGACCCTGAACGGAATGGCCCCGACACAAACCACCAGGTATGGGGGGGTCCAGTGTGGGGAGGCTTGGCGGGGGGGCATCCCCTGCTGATTCAGGTGTCGTCCCCCCATTGTCTCTCTCAGGCCCAGCAGAACAAGCCCCTGCCCTTCACTGGCCCCGGCACCAAGGTAGGACCCCCCCATGCCCATCTGGACCCCACCCATTATCCCCAGCCTGCCCCCCCACACCCAACCTGAGCCCCCCTTGTATTCTCCCTACCCCGCTGCACCCTGCACCCAGCGCCGACCCCCACCCACCCGCCTCTTGGCTGTGTGCCCACCCAGGGACGCCCAGTCCAGCTCTGCCCTGCCCCAGGAGTCCAGTGGGGGATACACAGCCTGGCCCTGCTCCCGCCGGCCCCCTAGGGGGGTCCCCCCCGTTCCTGTTTTCGGCGCTGACTCAGGGGGTGCAGGGGGAAGTCCCGGCCCCGGGGATGCGGCGAAAACAGGAAGTGCCGCGGGCGGGAGCGAGAAAACGACGGGGCGGGGGCCCTGCCCTCCCCTCCCCCTGCTCCGCCTCATCCTGCCCCCCACCAAAAGGCATTCAAAACCTGCCCCCAATCCCTCAGCACTGAAAGGGGGGCATCTCTGAGCTTTTACCCCACAAAACCCTTCCATGATCCTTCTGTTGTGACCCCCTCACAACCCCTCTACAACCCCTGCAACCCTTCAATGACTTCTGTGACGACCTGCAACCCCTCTGCGATCCCCCAGGACTCCTGAAACCCTGCCATTACCCCTCAATGACCCCCCTGAAGGATCCCCCAGACCACCTCCCTGCCACATGCACCCTGCTGGGGCCATGATCCTAACCCGGGGAAGGGTGGGCATGACCCCTCACCCCCTGGCTCTGACTCCACTTCTCTCCCCAGGTCAAGGCAGAGGATGCTCCAGAAATGCCTCCAGCTCCAGCCCCAGCCCCTGCCCCGGTGCCCCCGCCTCCCCCCCACCTGCCCCAAGCTCAGCTCATGCTGGCTGGCAGCCAGCTGGCAGGAGTAAGTGCCCCCAGCCTCAGGGGAAGGGGGGACAATACGGGAGGAGGTCAAGGGTCATGGCCCTGGTGCAGTGGGAGGGCTCCACTGCTGCTGCAATAACTGGGGGGGGGGCTTTGCCGCTGGCTGGGGGGGTGGCTTTCGGCACTAACGCCCCCCTTGCCCCTCCAGCTGACGGCGCTGATGCCGGCACAGCAGCAGCTCCTCCTGCAGCAGGCCCAGGCCCAGCTCTTGGCCCTGGCCCCGGCCCCCCTGCCCCCACAGCACCCTCCCTTGCCCTCTCCCAGCCTATCCAGCTCACCGCACAGGTAAGGCCCCCGCCGTGCTGTGTTGCACAGCGTTGCATGGCACTGCACTACATCACATGGTGTCGCACCATATTGCACGGCATCACACTGCATTGCTTGACATCACACTGCATGCCACTCCACTTCTCCCTCATGCCCCCCCTGCCCATCCAGATCACTGCACAGACTGGACCACCACCTCACTGCATCCATTTCTCTGCACTGCGTTGCAGTGTACCACCCCCCACCTGTGGGTCTGCATGTCAACCCACTGGGTTGCATGGCCCTCCCCCAGCCTGTGCAGTTGATGGTCTATGTAAGGCTACACCAATTTCATTGTACTCCCTCACCACACCCCTGGGACTGCAGTAGTGTGTCCCGTTCTGCTGCCCCTGCCAGGCCCAGTCAGCTCACTGCATGCATACCCCCAGCCTTACCTCACTTCTCACTGTATGTCACTGTACTGGCGGGACCCTGGACTGCATCTCAGTACACTGGGTGGGGGCTGGCACTGCGCTGTGCTGCATGGGGGCCTCGCACTGCGCCTTCCCGCACTGCGTCGGGGCTCTGCAGTGTGCCCAGGGCCTTAGCACTGCGTTGACCCCCCACCCACACACACCCACCGCCCTCTGCCCCCCCAGGACATCCAGCAACTGCTGCAGCTCCAGCAACTCGTGCTTGTGCCTGGGCACCACCTCCAGCCGCCCGCCCAGTTCCTGCTGCCACAGGCCCAGCAAGGACAGCAAGGTGAGGGGGGGACTCTGCTGGACCCCAACACCCCCCCAGAGCCAGCCATGTCCTATGCCTGTGCTACCTGTGCACTGACACCCACCCAGAGCCAGCCACATCCCAGGCCTGTGATACCTGCCCCGATGCCCACCCCAGAGCCAGCCACTTGGCAGGGGGTGTGCCAGGCACTGACGACTCATTTCTTCCCCAGGGCTGCTTCCGACACCAAATCTCTTTCAGCTACCTCAGCAAAGCCCCGGGGCCCTGCTGCCCAGCCAGCCCCGTCCAGGGCTGCCCGCACAGGTGAGCGGGGCTGGGGGGGGGCGCGCCTTCCCAGCCAGCGCCGCGGCCGGGCCTGCCCGAGCCCCAGCTGGCCCACGCCCCCCCCCAAAAATGCCTGGAGCCCCCGTCGCACTCGGAGGAACCCAGTGACCTGGAGGAGCTGGAGCAGTTCGCCCGCACCTTCAAGCAGCGCCGCATCAAGCTGGGCTTCACCCAGGTGCGGGGCCTGGACGGCTGGGTTCTCTGGGCAATGGGATACTAGGGGGTGAGGATAGGTGGGGCCGGAGCCCAGATGCCTGGGTTCTCTGGACATTGGGGGTCTAGGGGCTGAGAGCAGGGGTGGGGGGAGCCTGGATGCCTGGGTTCTCTGGGCACTGGGGGTCTAGGGGGTGAGGATGCGGGGCTGGGAGCTCAGATGCCTGGGTTCTGCTCTGGGTCCAATGAGTCAGACTGGGGACGGACAGGGCCCCCAGATGCCTGGGTCCTGTGGGGCTGACAGCACCTCCCGCAGGGTGATGTGGGGCTAGCCATGGGCAAGCTGTATGGCAACGACTTCAGCCAGACAACGATCTCGCGCTTTGAGGCCCTCAACCTCAGCTTCAAGAACATGTGCAAGCTCAAGCCCCTGCTCGAGAAGTGGCTCAATGACGCCGGTGAGCACCAGGGCAGGGAGGGGATACCGGGGGACCTGGGGGGTCCCAGGGCAGGGGGTGATGGTGTCTCTATCCCTGCAGAGACCATGTCAGTGGATGCGACACTGCCCAGCCCCAACACCCTGAGCAGCCCCAGCCTGGGCTTTGACGGGCTGCCTGGGCGCCGCCGCAAAAAGAGGACCAGCATTGAGACCAATGTGCGCTTCGCCCTGGAGAAGAGCTTTCTCGCGGTGAGACCCCCCTGCCTGGGCACCCATGACCCTACGTGACCCCACCATGACAGTCCCACAACCCCTCCAGGACCCCTGGAGCCTCCTGTGGCTCCCCCCCCGACCCTGTGTCACCCCATTATGACAGTCCCATGACCCTCTTTGTGACCCCCCCCCTTCAGGACCCCTGGGACCTTCTGTGACCCTCCTGACCCTGTGTGACCCTCCTGTGACAGTTCCACGACCCCTGCCGTGACCCCCATGACCCTCTAGGATCTCTAGGACCTCCTGTGCCCTCTCTGAACCTGTGGCCCTCCTATGACAGTCTCATGCCCCCTCCAGGACCCCTGGGACCTCCTGTGACCCCCCCAACCCTGTATGACACCCCATGACATCCCCGTGACCCCCTATGACAGTCCTGTGATCATCTATCACACTCTTATGAACCCCTCTGAAACCCCTAGGACCCCTCCAAAACCCCTGGGACCTCCCACAGCCCTCCCATGACCCCCTCTGATCCTGTCTGACCCCCCATGACACCCCTGTGACCCCCTCTGATGGTCCCATGCTCTTCTCTGTGACCCCACAACCCCCAACTCTTCCTCTGACCCTGTGTGACCCCCAATGACACCCCCATTTCCCCGAGATCACCTATCACACTCCTGTGAACCACTGGTGATGCGCAGGTGGTGCACACAGGTGCAGTGCACTCCCTGAGTGTGGCAGTGTACCCCCTGTGAAAAAGTGCCTCTGGCATTCTCGGCAGCGCCTGCAGGCGGTTACTGCTTGCCACCCCCACCCACTGGTTGGTGCTCGCCATGGTCCCTGCCCCGCCGCCAACAGTGTCGCCAGCGGGAGCTCCTCGCGTGCCATCGCCACACTCCCATTGCCGACAGTGCCACCACCACCCATTGGAGTTTGCTGTGTCCCATCGTCCTCTGGGGGCACACAGCATTCATGCTGTGAACCCCTCTGTGAATCCTTCTATGACCCCTCCCAGACCCCAGGACCTCCCATCACCCTCCTGTGACCCCCCCCATGACACCCCTGTAACTTCCTCTGTGATCCCCCCACCCTGCCATGACCTCCCACGACCATGTGCAGTCCCCTTTGATACTCCAGTGACCCTTCCATGATCCCCTGCAAACCATCCTCTATCCCGTGTGACCTTCCATGACCCCCATAACCCACCCAAGACCACCCTTTGACCCCCCACAACCCCTCTGTGACCCTTCTGTGATTCCCATGATTTTCCTGTGACCCCTGCAACCCCTCTATGACTCCCATGAGCCCCCCACATCCCCTACACGGCTTCCCTTCAGGATGCCTCCCTGCTGGGGCCATGAACCTTTCCTGGGGACCCCTGGGAGCCCCCTCCCCCCCACAGCAATGCCCTGGTGACCCCGCGCCATGGCCCCCCAGAACCAGAAGCCTACCTCAGAGGAGATCCTACTGATCGCAGAGCAACTGAACATGGAGAAGGAGGTGATCCGCGTCTGGTTCTGCAACCGGCGCCAGAAGGAGAAGCGCATCAACCCCTGCAGCAGCAGCCCCATGCTGCCCGCCCAGGGCAAGCCCCCCCCAACCTACAGCCCTCACATGGTACGTGCCTTCGAACCCCCGCACCAACACCCCCACATGGTACGTGC
>NW_017728926.1:3508559-3513357 GCF_001723895.1 Crocodylus porosus | reverse complement strand
AACTGAACATGGAGAAGGAGGTGATCCGCGTCTGGGCCATATGCAGCAGCTGGTGGGCACTGCCCGTGCCTCCCAGCCCCCTCCCCTCAATGCTGCCGCCTTCGAACCCCCCCACCCCCGCCTGCAGCCCCAACGTGGTACATCCCTTATAACCCCCGCACCAACACCCCCACATGGTACGTGCCCTATAACGCCTCCTGCCTGTAGGCTGCATGTGGTATGTCCCCTAAACGCCCCCACATACACCCCCCATATGGTACATCCTTTCTAATACCCCCCCCACCTATACCCCCCCTGACATGGTACATCCCTTATAAACCCAACCCACCTATACCCCCAACTTGGTACATCCCCTATGAACCTGCCTCACATGGTAAATCTAGCCACCTATACTGCCAGCATGGTACATCATTTTTAACGCCCTCAAATACAACCCCCTACCTGGCATGGTCCCTATACTCCCCACACCTACCCCACATGGCACATTGCCTCTAACCCCCCGCACCTACACTCCACCCACATGGTACATCCGCTATAATCCCCTCACCTACAGCCCCCACAATACATCCCTTATAACCCCCACATAGTACGTCCCCCATACTCCCCCACTTACCCCACATGGTATATTCTCCCCCACACCTCTCTCCCATGACACCTGCCCTGGCCCCCGCCAGCCCGTACGCTCACCCCCGTGTCCGCAGGTGACCAGCCCTGGCCCCGGAGTGAGCCTCCCACTCTCCCAGGCATCCTCCAGCCTGAGCACAACAGGTCTGTTCACGCAGGGCTTACGGTGGGGGAGTGCGCACAGGAGGTGCGCTCTGTTTACATAGGGTCTCTCCCAACATGGTGGGGGTCACTCTTTTATGTAGGACCTACAGAAAGGGCACCCAGCCCTGGGGGGGGGGGCATGTTTATGTAAGTCCCACCCCATGTAGGCCAGGGTAGGGTGTGTTTATGTAGGTCTTACCCCATTTGGGCTAAGGAGGGTATGCGTGTTTATGTAGGTCCTATCCCATCTAGGCAAGGTGGGGCATGTGTTTATGTAGGCCCTACGCATTGACGTGCCCTCATCCCCTGCAGTGACTACCTTGTCGGCGGCACTGCCCCCAGGCCGGCCGGGTGCAGGGGGGGGGGCCCCGGCTCTCAGCCCTCCCCCGCCGCCCCCCAGCAACAGCACAACCCCCAGCCCCCAGGGCAGCGGCAGCCACTCGGCCCTCGGCTTGTCAGGCCTGACCCCCACCTCGGGGTAAGTACTGGGGAGGCTGGGGGTGGGGCAGGGTGAGGGGGGCGCGTCATGGGGGGGGTTAATGAGCCACGTCTGGTTTCACTTGCAGAAGCTCGGTGCTGGGGGTCAACACGGGGTTAAACCCGGCCCTCATGACCACCAACCCGCTGGCCACCATCCAAGGTGCGTGTGCACAGGCTCATCTCTGCCACCCCCCTGGCCTGGCCTTGCACAGAGAGTGAGCGAGTGGGGATGGGGAGTGATTGTGTGGGGAAGCATAAGTGAGCGTGTGAAGACGTGTGAGCAGATGAGTGAATGAATGTGCAAGTAAGCAAGAGCATGCATGTGGAGAAGTGAGAGTGAGCTTGCAAGGAAGTGAACAGGTGTGCAAGGGGGTGAGCAAGCCTATGGCAAAGTGGGAGTGTGTGGGGAAGTACGAGTGAGCATGCACAGGACAGGGAGCAAGAAACTGAGGAAGCATGAGTGTGCAAGGAAGTGGGAGCAGAAGCGTGAATTAGTGTGAAAGTAAGTGTGAGTATGTGCAGGGAAGTGGGAGCAAACATGCAAGAAAGTAAGCAAATCTATGGGGAAGTGTGAGCAAGCAGGTGGGGATAGTAAGTGTGTAAGAAAATGTGAGCAAGTGTGAGGGGAAGCATAAGCAAGCATACAAGCAAGTGAACAAGTGTGCAAGGAAGTGAACAAGCCTATGGGGAAGTATGAGCAAACATGTGGGGAAGTGTAAGTATGCTAGGAAGTGAGCAAACTTTTGGGGAAGTGTGAGCAAGTGTGCCCGGAAGTATGAGTGAGCATGTCAGGAAGTGTGAGCACAAGTGTAAGGAAGTTTAGCATGTGAGGAAGTGTGACTAAATGTGCAAAGAAGTGAGCAAACCTATGGGGAAGTATGAACAAGTTTATGAAGAAGTGGAAGTGTGCAAGGAAGTGTAAGCAAGTGCAAGCAAGTGTGCAAGGAAGTGGGAGTTTGCACGCCAGAAAGTGTGAGCAACCATGCAGGAAAGTGAGCACACATGCAAAGGAGAGCAAGCCAGCATGTGACTGAGTGTGAATGCCAGAGAGTGAGAGTGAGAGTGCGAGGGGGGGAGCATGAGCGAACTGGTGAGAAAGTATGAATGGGCGTGTGTGCGTGGGGATGGGGGAGCGCACACCTGTGGGTGTGGAAGGAAATGCATATGGGCACAAGGAGGCATGCAAACAAGCGAGTGTGCAAAGGGCTCTTGAGTGTGTGAGGGCCCGGCCGGCCAATGCCCCCCAGACGCCCCTGTTCATCCCCGTCTGGGCCCCCCCATCGCATCTGTGGCCTCATGTGACGCGTCTGTCACCAGTGTTCATCACACACTCATTGCACGCTCACTCCCCCATGTGTCTGTTCTGTGTCATGTGTGGAGGCCCCGATCTGGGCCCAGTCCTGGGGTATCAGTAGGGGTAAGGGGGTCCTGATCCGGGCCTGATTCTGGGGTATTGGCAGTGGGGTAGAGGGGTCCCAATCTGGGCCCGATTCTGGGGTACCTGCAGGGGTAGAGGAGCCCCAATCTGGGCCTGATCTGGGGGTACCTGTGTGGGGGTAGAAGGGCTCTGATCTGGGCCTGATCCTGGGATACTGGCAGAGAGGAGTATGGCCCCGATCCGGGCCTGATTCTCAGGTACCTGTAGGGGATGGGCCCTAATCTGGGCCCAGTCCTGGGATGTCTGTAGTAGGTAGAGGTTAGGCTGGGGGTGCGGCCTGATTTCGGCCTGATCCTGGGGTACAAGGAGGGGGTAGGGGGCCCCTGATCCCAGCCTGATCCTGGGGTACCCCATAGGGGTGGAGGATGGACTGGGAGGGCATTGAATCTGGGCCTGATCCTGGAGTATAAGCAGTAGACGGGCCCTGATGTGGGCCTGATCCTGGGGTACGCTATAGAGGGTGGAGGATGGATGAGGGGGGGAGCCTCAATCCAGGCCCAATCCTGGGGTACCAGCAGGGGCCCCAATCTGGGCCCGATCCTGGGGTACCCCATAGAGAGTGGGAGAAGGGGTTGGGGGGGGGGCCAGCAGGGGTAGGGAGGCCCCAATCAGGGCCTGATCCTGGCTCCCTCTCCCCCCTCTCCCCCCACTCTCTCCTCTCCAGCCTTGGCCACTGGTGGAAGCCTGTCGCTTAGCGGCCTGGAGGGGGGCGGGACGCTGGTGCTGGGCACGGGGGGCAGCTCGGCCCTGGGGCCAGCCCCCCTGTTCCTGAACCATGCGGGGCTGCCGCTGCTGGCCCCGCCGCCGGGCGGTGTGGGGCTGGTGCCGGCACCTCCTGGCCCCCCTGGCCTGCTGGGCAAGTCCCCCGGGCACCCGTCCTCCTCCTCTTCCTCCTCCTCATCCTCCTCTTCCTCCTCCTCGTCCTGCTCGTCCTGCGACACCGGCCATGACCCCGACCCAGATGCCCCCATGGAGTGAGCGGCTGGGGGGTGGGGCGCCCCAGACGGACACGCGGACGCCCAGACACCGACCAAAAAGAAACACGCAACCAAAAAGAAACAAAAAGACAAACAAAAAAAACAGACCCAAAGGAGGGACACGGAGCCGACAAGGAGCCAACACGGGGCCCTGAGCCTGTGGTAGGGACCGGGACCCTCAACGTGAAGCCAACATGGGGTCCCGACCCCCCAACACGGAGCTGACACGGAGCCCCAAGCCTGTGGTAGGGACCAGAGCCCCCAACCTGGAGCCCTGAGCTGACGACAGTGGGCAGAGCCCCTCCCGGAAGAAGGTCAGGGTCAGGGTCAGGGGTCAAGCTTAGGCTCCACCTTCCCCCCTCCTCCTCCCACAGCTGCACCCAAAGGTTTTGTACAGACTTCTCTGCCTAGCTCCATGGCCCCGATCCTGCCAGAGGGGGACGGTCTAGTCTGGGTTAGCATGTGGCAGGGGGTCCGATCCATGCACTGTGCAGAGGCCGGGGAGAGGATTTAGGAACCCTTTTTGACTCCCCCCGCATGCAGCCAGGGGCTGACCTCCTCCTCCAAGCTCTGGGCTCCAGGCTCTGGCTCCAGGCCCCTCCATGCCCCCCAGGACCGGGGGGACCCTCAAACCAAAAAGAACCCCAAGAATAAGGAACAAAGGACCATGGGAGCCGGAGGCTGGGCGCCAGGGGGGTGCGTTGTGGCGCCCGCGCTCTCTCTGTCTTGCCAAATATACCTCATGGAGGGGCCGAGACCGCTGCCACCTCCACTGGAAACCAAATGGACCCCACGCCGGGGGGGGGGGTGTGCAGGGGCTGATGGACCCAGGCGTCCGGGCCCTTCCTCCCCCAACCTCAGAGCTTTAAATCTCCTTCCCGGCGCTTGGAGACCCCGGACTCATGCCCCACCCTCATCTCTCCTCCCCATGGCTGACCAAAGTCCAGCCATGAGGTGCCATGGGGGGGGCGTTGACCTTGACCTCTCCTGGACCCTTTTCTAACACTCCTCCCCCCATGGGCCCCTAAACTGCCCTTTTTGGACACAAAACAGGGGCCAGGGGGAGCACAGGCCACGTTCCCTCCCTTGAATGTATTTCTTGGAGCGACTGGCTTTTCCTTTCTGGTTTCGGGGT
>NW_017728926.1:3502989-3508439 GCF_001723895.1 Crocodylus porosus | reverse complement strand
TTTCTAGCTGGACCGCGTCCCCCGCGGCTTCTTGCTTCTTACTGTATAAAAAGGGGGGAGGGGGGCAAAAAGTCTTTGAGACAAAAAAGGGGATGATAAAAAGGGGCAAAAAAGACCAAAAAAAGTTTAAAAATGAAAAAAAGATTTAAAAAAAGAACCCATCCCCCCAGAAAACCAAAAAAAAAAAAACAAAAACAAAAACAAAAAAAACAAAAAAAAACAGATTCTAGACCAAAAATGACCCTATCTCCAGGTATGGGGCACGGTGGGGGTCCAGGAGCCTGGATGCCTGGGTTCTCTCCTGCAGCCGTGGGCCCCCACCAGCCCTTCCCCCTCCCAGCCCGGGGCACCCGGGATCTGTGTAAAGAAATAAAACTGAGAGCTTTAAACTGCAAAACCAAATATTTTGCCCCATGCCAGGACCCCGCCAGGGGTCCGGAGGGGTGCGGGGGGGAGGGGAGGCCAAGCCACCCCCACCCCCACCGCTCAAGGAGATAGCTTGCCATATACCTCATATAAAGATAAACCAAATAGAAATGCTTTTATTAGGGTGTGTGCCAGCTCTGGGGGGGGGCCCCTACGCCTCCCCACCCAAGCCCCCCTGGGTCCCTGCCCCCCCTTGGATCCCTTATTTGATGGTGTTTTGGGTTTGTTAGTCCTCCCCAGGCCCCTCCTGGGCCGGGGGGATGAGAGGGAGCGTCTCCCCCCGCCCGGCCCACTCCAGACTCAGCCAAAGGTGGCCCCCCAGTTAATGACCTCCGTGTTTTAATTATGTTCCTTCCGGGGGGCCTTGCTGGCCTCATTAATTTATTCATTAGCCCTGGGGGCTGGGAGTGGGGGGCAACAGGGAGCTGCGTCTCCTTGTCCTTTCCCTTCCCCTCCACCCTGGGCCCTTCCTTCTTTTCTTAATTATTGCCGTTAATGATGAATGATCGTTATTTTTTTAATTAAAAAAAAAAATCTTGCAACCAAAGACGAGTGGAGAGAAGGGGGCGGGGGGGGGAGGTCCAGGGGGGAGATGGGTGGTGGTGGGGGGTGAGGGAGAGAGAGAGAGGGGCGGTTGCCCCCTGAGCCAGCCGTGTGCCAAACCTCGTCCTCCGGAAATACCTCTTGGCCCCGGGCTCGCTCGGCGCTCGCTCTCTCTTCCGTGTGACGATGGATTTTAGCCCTCACGGGACCTGTTCCTTCTTCCCTTTCCTCCCTGCCCCACACCAGAGCAGCTGGGGCAGTGTTCCAGGACCTGGGGAGTTATAAGTTGCCCTTTTGCGTCCAAGGTGCTTGTGGAGTTCTAGGTGGCTCTAGGCAATCTAGAGTGCCATTGGTGTTCTAGGTGCCTCAAGGTGCTCTAGGTTGCCATTGGTGATCTAGGTGCCTCAAGGCGCTCTAAGTTGCCACTGGCACTCTAGGTTGCCCTTGGCAATCTAGGTTGTTTTTGGTGTTCTAGGTGCCCCAAGATACTCTGGGTTGCCCTTGGTGATCTAGGTTGCCTGTGGCAGTTGACGTTGCCTCTTGGCTTCCTAGGCATCTCGTGGCATTCTAGGTGGCACTCAGTGTTCTAGCTTGGCCCTTGCTGTTCTAAGCACCTCTTAGTGGTCTAGGTGCCCTTGGTGTTAGAGATCTCCTTGTGGTGCTCTAGAGGTTCTGTGATGTTCTCTCGGTGCTCTAGATCACCTTGTGGTGCTCTAGGTGGCCCAGGTCACCTCTTAGAGTTCTAGATGGCCATTGGTGAGCTAGATCATATACTGGTGTTCTAGGTCACCATGTGGTGCTCTAGGCCCTTGGTGTTCTAGGTTATCCTTGGTGTTTTGGATCATCTCCTGGTGCTCTAGCTATCCCTTGATGTTCCAGGTCACCCCTTACAGTTCTAAATGGCCCATGGTTTTCTAGAAGGCCGGTGTGTTAGATCACCTCCTGGGATTCTAGATGACCTTTGGTGGTCCGGGTCACCTCATAGCTTCTAGCTGGCCCTTGGAGTTCTAGATCACATATTGTGTTTCTAGACAAATCTTGGTGTTCTAGATCACATAGCAGGTTTCTAGATGGCCTTTGGTATTCTAGATCATCTCTTGGTGATCTAGAGAGCTTTTGGCGATCTGGATCACCTTTTGCATTCTAGATGGTTGTTGGTGTTCTAGACCACTATGTGGCTTTCTAAATAGACTGTGGTGATTTAGGTCACCGCCTACCGTTCTAGAGTGACCCATGTTGTTCTAGAACATACAGCGGGTTTCTAGATGGCCCACAGTGTTCTAGATTACTTAGCAAGTTTCTAGATATCCCTGGTGTTCTAGATCACAGAGTGGGGTCTAGATGACATATGGGGTTCTAGAACATCTCTGTTCTAGATCATATTCTGGCAGTCTAGATGGCCCTTGGTTACCCAGGTCACCCCTTAGCATTCTAGATGGCCTTGACGTTCTAGATCACATTGTGGCTTTCTTGATGGCCCTTCGTGATTTAGGGCAACCCTTAGCATTCTAGGTGTCCCCAGATCATCTCCTGGTGTTCTACATTGCTGGTGGCTGTCTGGGCTGGGCTGGCTGCCCTGCCCCTGAGGCTGGATGTTGTTGTGCTCCTGGCCTGCCTATGAGGTCTCCTGGTGGTGGTGGTGGGGCAGGACCTGAGGCTGCACCAGCCACCTTGATGGTGGCTGCTCTGGCTTCCTCCCAGCATTCTAGGTTTCTGTTGGCTGGCAAGGAAATGGACTGCCCCGGTCTGTGGTGGCCATTCATGGTGTCCCCAAGGCTCTCAAGCCTGGAATGGGGGGAAAGAGGTGAAGCTGGGGAGATCAGGATGGAGCCGGGAGGCAGAGACTTCTCAGGAGCACAAAAGGGTGGGATTTCCTGTTCCAACAAGGCTGAGGGCAGGACTTCCTGTGTGCTGACTGGGTCAGGGGGGTCCTTGTGTGGTGGCAGGGCAGAATTTCCTTCCTCTTTGGGGTGGGGCACATCCTTGGGGTGACAGGGCCATGTGTGCTCTGCTGGGAAGGGGTGGGACATCCTGTTTTTTGCTGGGCAGGACTTCCTGTTCTTGGTAGGGTGGGATGTCCTGTTCTCTGCAGGGTGGGTGGGACTTCCTGTTCTCTGTAGGGAGGGACTTCCTTTTCTCTGTGGGCCCTCTCTGCATATAGGCAAGGCTTCCCCATTCTTTCCCAGGCACACTTCCTCTTTGCATCAGGGCAGGACTTCCTGTTCTCTACAGGGCGGGACTTCCTCTTCCATTGTCAAGGGCAGAAGAGATACCAAAGTCTTTACACCATGTCAGCCTATTAGGTCATGGGGTGGGGGCCCTCCCACTCCCCACCTCCCCGTTCTGGGCAGACTCACCCTGTCTGCTCCAGTGTCAAGGGGGCCCCAGCCCCACACCCTCAGGTGGGGGCAGTGAAGAGGGGCCGGGGGGGCAGGTGGGACAGATGCACAGACAGAGATAGACGGAGCCCGAGCCAGGCCCAGAGAGCCCAAAACAAGCACCTCCCGGATCGGGCCCCGGCTGCTTTGGCCGGCATGTGCACACATGCACAAGCACACACACAGATGCACGCACACACGGAACCCAGTTCTTCCACACGCACACACGGAACCAGGTGTCCCCCCCCCACCCCACACACAGAGAATCCAGGTGTTTGAGAGACGCGCACGCGTGGACATTTGCACATATGAACCCAGGTGTCCAGAACGCATGCACACATGCACATAAATATTCATGTGCACATATACCGATATGCACACCCATATTGGTTTATGTGCAAGAACACATGCACACACATAACCCAGGCATCCAGGTCACATACATACACACACATTCATTTGCACATATACTGATAGGTACACGCATACCAACTTGCGCACAGCACTTAGGCACCTGGTTCTCTCTCCCTCTCTCATACACATGCACACACACACACACACACACAAAACCCAGGTGTCCAAGTCTCTCACGCTTACACACACACACATACACTTCAGGCGTCCAAGATGCACATGCACATATCTACATACATGTGCACATATATCTGTGTGCACACATACAAACCCTGGCCTCTGGGACACACGCATGCACAGAGGCCAGGTGTCCAAGTCTGTCACACACACACATGTCCCTCGGGTGTCCAGGACACAGTCACACCTACCTACAGACATGTGCATATACATGTGTGTACACACACATGAACCCTGGCCTCCAGGACACACACACACATGCACAGAGCCAAGGTGTCTGAGTCTCCCCTCTCTCACACACACTGACACCCTCAGGTGTCCAGGACACCCTCGTACCTACCAACACACATGTGCACATACGTCTGTGTGCACTCACACACAAACCCTGGCATCCAGGGGACACACACACACATCCATGCCTGGACACACATAACTTTGTCCACACACACCGAGACCCAGTCATCTGCCCTCTCCCCCCGGAACACACACAACATACACATATGCCGGCCTCTTGCCTATCCAGCCCCCCAGACCCATCTATATTTGTGGGGGTCCCAAACCCCCGCCACCCCCACCATGCCCTTGACCCAGGGGCTTCATGTGCAAGACCCAAGGGCTTTGGAGACCCCCCTACAACCCCCCTCCCCCAACCTGGGACACAACCGAGCAGCCCTGGCCCTGGCTGTGGGGGGAGACTAGGACATGGAGTTCCCCCCCAGGCCAGGGCCAGGGTGGGCATAGGGCAGATCAAGCAAACCAAAGATGTTTCATTGACCACACACAACCCTGCTACCTTTTTATAAGAGACTAAATAAAAAAATAAAAAAATAAAAAAATAAAAAAGAAGCCGAAAAACCAAAAAACCCCCTCGAAAAAGCCAAAAAAAGCTAAAAAAATAAGAATTAAGAAAAAAATGACAAAATAACACTTACCGTGATGTCACCAAGCAGGGGGCAGAGCTGGGTCCCCCTGAGCCCCACCCCCTGCATCTCACACTGGCAGTCGTGTGAGAAGGCCGGGAGGGGGGAAAAGGGGGGGAAAGGGAAAAAAAAGGAAAAATGTATATTTTTAACTATTTGTCCTTGAGAAATGGGGATTTTAGCTGCTTCTTCTTCTTCTTCTTGTGGCTGAGGGGCCGTGCGAGGCATGTGTGCGAGGCAGGCATGCAAGGCGAGTGTGCAAGCAAGTATGCGTGGGTCCCGCCGGACCTCTGTGGTTTTCTGTCCCCAGCTGGTGTCTCCTGTGTGATGCGCTACCTGGCCGTGGGGGGCTGACCCCGTGACCCCCTAGCCTCACCCCTTTTACCTGTGGCTCCTCCCTCCCTGTTCTAGCCCCTCCCCCTTTTGCCCTGGCCCCTCCTCTCCTGCCTTAGCTCTGCTCCCTTTGTGACCTACCTCCTTTCCCTCCTTGCCCTCCACATCCTGCCCCCATCTCCTCCCCTCTGGCGGGGGTCTGGGGGGTGAGATCAGGGTAGGGGGGAGCCTGGATTCTCTCCAGATCTGGGAGGGGAGG
>NW_017728926.1:3498260-3502795 GCF_001723895.1 Crocodylus porosus | reverse complement strand
GCCCCCCGCCCGGGTAGCCGTGTGTGCGATCCAGTCTCCCAGCTCGTTCTCGTTGTTCGTGGTTTTTTCTTGCTTCTTTTAATGACCTTTTTGTAACTGCGTGTGTCGCCCTCGGGGAACAATAAAGACGTGTACAGACGCCCGCCTCCGCCTGCCTCTGTCCCCTCAGGCCCCCGAGGCCCCAAGCTCCATGTGCTCCCCACAGCCCCTGAGCCCTGCCCCCTTCCAGGCCCCACCCCTTTTGCCCAGACCACACCCTCTGAGGCCAATGTCTGTGCCCTGCCCTTTCCAGTGGACTCGCCACTGCTGGGGGGGGAGAACCCAGCTCCCAGGACCTCCTGCTTTAGCTCACTGGACCCCAGGTCTGGATCCCAGTGCTGTGGGATGGGAAATTGCCCATGGGGGAGGCTGTATGAGCCTGGGAGTAATTTATTTACCCACCTTGCAATCTCCAGTGGTTTGGTCCAGTTCTCTTCCCATCCTCTGAACCTACATTAGTTTGATCCACCCCCCAGAACCCATATTGGTTTGATCCATGCCTCCCTTCCCCGACCCATATTAGTTTGATTCACTGCCCCCTGTCCCCTGCCACATTAGTTTGGTCCGACTCCCCCCCACACACACTTATATTGGTTTGGTCGAATGCGCCTCCAGTCTTTTTTTTTATTGATTTGTTCCAATTTGTTGTTTCCCCCTACCCCACCCCCCGTAACTGCCTTTTATTGGTTCGGGCCAGTCTCCCCTATAATTCCGTCAGATTGGTTTGATCCAAATTTCTTCTCCCATTGGTTTCTTCCAACCTTCACTCCCAGATGTCTCATCTTGGTTTCGTCCTCTCCCCCACCATATAATTTCCACTCCTGTTAGTTTGGTCCGATACTGCCTATTCCCCCCCCCCCCATATTCGTTTCATCCATTCTCACCCACAGCCTCTGGCAGGGTGGTTTGTCCCACCTCCCCTATGACCCTCACAGTGGTGTGGTCCAAGCGCCCTTATCACCCCCTCCCCCAACTCTCAGCGTGGTTTAACCCAAACACCCCTTTCAAATGGTATTACTCTATACACCTCGGGGTATCCTCACAATGGTTTGACCCAATAGTTCCCCTAGAAACCTTCTCAAGATGGCTTGCCCTAATACCCCTCGCTCACAATGGTCTGACCAATACAACTTTGCAAACCTTACCAATCGTTTCACCCGGCCCACTATTCCCGCCTCACACGGATTAGACCCCCCGTACATCGAGCCTTACAATGGTTTGACCCACCCCATGAACATCCCAGAATGGTTCCGTTCAACCCCCCCTACAGTGCCTGCTTCTATGGTTTGACCCCACCCCTGGTTAACTGCGTGGCCTGGCTGAAAGCCACAATGGTTTAACCCAATCCCCCAGTCAACCCTCACGTTTTGGTTCAGCCCAAGCCCCACTCCACATTGCAGCGTGTGTAACAATGGTTTAACCCCGCCAGTGGTTTGCCTCGCATTCCCCGCCTCCCCTCACAATGGTTTGACCCAACGCCCTGGGTGGAGCTTCCTCAACATGGCGGGTCCCGCCTCGCGCTCTAACGTCACCGCGCCGCGCTGCGCCTCGCCGCGCGCGCTGATTGGCTGCCGCCGCAGTAAGACGCCCGCGGATTGGGGGGCAGCAATGGGCCAGTGGGGCGGCGCTTTCTTTGGGGACTGACGGAGGTTTGAGCAGGCGGAGGTGAGGGGGGTCGGGGAACCCGGGGACGCGGGAGGGGGCACCCTGGGCCGGGGCTGCACTGAGGTAGGGGGTCTCCTCGGGAAGCCCCTCGAGGGGAGTCCTGTAGGGTCTCGCGGGCGTGGGCGCATGGCCGCCCCCAGCTGCCTCGGCCTGACCCCTGGCCTGGTTGTTTCCCCCCAGGTGCTTGGAGACCCCCAGGCGCCGCCTGCCAGGTTGGTGCCCCCCCCAACCCCCCAGCTTTCAGGCTTGAGGGGCCCCTGGAAGTCCAGTGCTCGAGGCAAGCCCTGTCCTTGCACCCCTCCCCGCCGGCTCAGTGCCGCCCGCCGCCATGGCGGCCCCGGAGGAAGAGACGCTTGTGTTCATGGAGCACCGGTACGTGTGCTCGGAGTGCAGCCAACTGTACGGCTCGCTGGAGGAGGCTGTGCTACACCAGCAGACCCACCTGGCGCCCGAGCCACGGTACGAGGTGCTGGGCTTGGCAGGTGAGGCGGCTGCCGGGCTCTACCAGGCCGTGGCCGTGCCCGAGAGCAGCCAGTTCCAGTGTCTGGAGTGCGGGCAGCTGCTGCTGACGCCCAGCCAGCTCCTGGAGCACCAGGATGTTCACCTCAAGCTTCTCAGCCCTGAAGCCGAGGCGCCCCCCAAGCCGGTGTCTGCTGTGCCTGCTGCCGCTGCAGCGGGGCAGATCCACTACGAGTGCGTGGACTGCAAAGCTCTCTTCACCAGCCAGGAGGTGTGGCTGGCCCACCGTGCCGCCCACCGTGCCCCTGAGGCACCAGCACAGAGTCAGGCACTGGTGCGGCTGGAGCACTCCTACCGCAAGCCAGAGGAGGAGGCAGCAGCAGTGGGTGGCACTGCTGACCTGAGCGCAGTACAGCTGCTGCTATATGAGTGTGGCGAGTGCCTGCAACTCTTCCAGACGCCTAAGGAGTTCCTGGAGCACCAAGCCGGGCACCTGGCACCCGCAGCACCCCCCGCTGTCAACGGCACAGCGCCAGCGCTGGCGGAGCCTGCAGGTGACCACAGCTATGAGCTGAAGGGTGGTGCCCCGCACCGGTGTGGGGAGTGCGAGCTGGCCTTGCCCACAGCCCGTGCACTGGAGCTGCATCGCCGTGCCCATCGCCGCGGCGCCTTCCCTTGTGCCCTATGCAGCCGGGCCCTGCCCTCGCCAGCCGCCCTGGCGCAGCACGCGGCGCAGCACAGTGGGGAGTCACGCCTGCTCTGCCTGGACTGTGGCTTGGCCTTTGATACAGAGCCTGCGCTGCTAGCACACCGCCGCGCCCATGGGCCCAACCCACTGCACTGCTGCCCCTGCGGGAAGGCCTTCCTCAACATGACCAAGTTCCTCTACCACCGCCGCACCCACGGCTCTCTGCTGCCTACCCCTGAGGCTCCGGTGCCCGTTGAGCCGGCCCCAGTGCCTGCTCCAGAGGCCCCAGCGCCGGACACAATGCCGCTGACCATCATCTACTCAGATGGCAGCACTGGGGGCAGCGGCGGGCACCGGTGCCTGGCATGTGGCAAGGCCTTTGGCAAGCAGCTGCAGCTGGCCAGGCACCAGCGCTTCGTGCATGGGCTAGAGCGACGCCATGAGTGCCACACGTGTGGGAAGAGGTTCAAGAAGAAGTCGCATGTGCGCAACCATCTGCTGACACACACTGGGGAGCGCCCCTTCGCTTGCCCCGACTGCCCCAAGGCCTTCAACTCGCAGGCCAACCTGCTGCGGCACCGCCTGACGCACACTGGGGAGCGGCCCTACCAGTGCCAGGTCTGCCTGAAGCGCTTCACTCAGTCCTCCACACTGCAGCAGCACCTCTTCGTGCACAGCCGGCATTACCCCTACCAGTGCCCCGAGTGTGGTGTGCATTTCCACCGCCCCTACCGCCTGCTCATGCACCGCTACCACCACACGGGTGAGTACCCCTACAAGTGTGGCGAGTGTGGGCGCTCTTTCCTGCTTCGTCGCCTGCTGGACGTGCACCGCCTGGGCCACGCTGGGCGCCAGCCCCATGTGTGTGGGGCCTGTGGGGCTGCCTTTGCCACAGCCCCGCAGCTGCGTGAGCATCGGTGCGGCAAGGCTGGGCGGCGCCATGAGTGTGCCACGTGCGGCAAGAAGGTGAGCACCGCAGCTCGACTGCGGGCGCATGAACGGGTGCACGAGGCGGGTGCTGGGGCTGCACAGCCTGTGCCAGCACCACTACCACCACCGCCAGCACCACGCCGCCCCGCCGGGCCCAAGAGCTTTGAGTGCAGCGAATGCAAGAAGCTGTTCAGCACGGAGACCTCACTGCAAGTGCATCGCCGCATCCACACTGGGGAGCGGCCTTATCCCTGCCCGGACTGCGGCAAGGCCTTCCGCCAGTCCACCCACCTCAAGGACCACCGGCGCTTGCACACGGGTGAGCGGCCGTACAAGTGTGAGCAGTGTGGCAAGGCCTTCGCCATTGCCGTGCGCCTGGCTGAGCACCGCCGCACGCACACTGGAGAGCGCCCCTATGCCTGTCCCCATTGCCCCAAAGCCTACCGCTCCTTCTCCAACCTCTGGAAGCACCGCAAACTCCACCAGGCCCAGCGCCGCACCGCGGCACCAGACCCACCTTCTGCTGCTGCCATCCCTGAGCAGGAGGAGGAGCCAGTTGTACCTCCAGCTGCCAACTATGCACCAGCACTGGCCATCATGGAGACCATCGAGATCTACCCGGCACCTCCTGCTGCTACCGAAGCTGCGACTGCCCCCCTGGATGGGCTGCATGTGGGGGATGGGGTCTGAGTGGGGCCCTGCCCCTAATGGGTGGTGGTTTGTGCAGGGCTCTGCCTACTTAGGGGGCTGATGG
>NW_017728926.1:3496442-3498042 GCF_001723895.1 Crocodylus porosus | reverse complement strand
CCCAGATGTGTGGCATTTGAGGGCTGGGCTCTGCCCTTTTTAACAGAGCCCTAGCTCTACCCCCTGGACAGGCTGTAGGTGGGTGGCAGGGTTGGGGTGGGCTTCTACCCATACATGGCTGTGGCTCTTCCCCCTGGGTGGGCTGTCCTTTGTGGGCAGGGCCTGGGGCACAGTTAGTGTGGCGGGGATTCCACCCCCCTCAGGACAAGCTCTGTTCTGGGAGTGGGGTCTAAGCAGGCTCCACCCTCAGCTGACCATGGCTCTGCCCACCAAGCTGTGGTTCTGCCTTTGCTTCTGTGTCGCCCTGGCACCTGCCTCCTTCCTTGTGCCCTGGCCCCCCAATCATTTGGGCTTTTTTTTCTATTGCAGCAATTGCTTCCCCCCCACACTACCTGCACCCCCCCCACCACCCAGTTGGGGGGTTCTGGGGCCAGGTCTTGTTAATTCCTGTTCTAATTAAAACTAAGAGACTGGAAATTTGGGCCTCAGCTGGTTAATTGAGGGTGGGGCTGGGGCATGTCTGATGAGGGTGGGGGAGGGGGTCCCCAGTCCTGATTGGCTACCCTTATGCACCCCAGCCCCCTTCTCTCCCATCCTGGAAGTAGCTTTATTGACCCCAATGGGATTACTTCTAATCCTGGATAATCCAGTGTAGGTTGACTCTCAGGGGCTCCCCCCCTGCAGGATCTACAGTGGGGGTTGTTGGTCTCCCCCCCACCAATCCTGGCTATCAGGGTTGCAAACTTCCTCCCAACAGTGCCCTGAACCTTGGGGGCTGTGAGCTTCTCTCCAAATGGTGCCTGTGAGTTCTGAGCTCTCAGCTCCAGTGTTTTGAGCCCTGGAGGTTGTGACCTTCCCCCACAACAGTGCCCTAGCCATGCTGTGAGCTTCTCTTTAACAGTGCCCTGCTGCTGTGAATGATAATGGTGCCCTCAACCCTGGGGGCTATTAGCTTCCCTCCTACAGTACTGTGAGCTCCCCACACCGCCCTAGTTCCCTGAGCCCCAAGGGCTGCAAGCTTCTCTCTGATAGTGCCCTGGAGCTGTGAGCTTCCCACAAGACAGTACCCTGAGCCCTCCTGCTGAGCTCCCTGGGGGCTGTGAGCTTCCCCTCCAGCAGTGCCTGGAAGAGCAGGGGCTGCAAGCTTCTCCCTGACATGGCCCTGAGGTGTGTTGCTAAGAGCTACCTGGGAGCTTCCCCATCAACAGTGGCCTGGGGGCTGCCAGCTTTCCCCTCAACAGTGCCCCGGTGCCGTGAGCTTCCCTGCTAAGTGCCCTGAGCCCTGAGGGCTGTGAGTTTTGCCCCCCCAACAGTGTCCGGGGGTCTGGGAGTCCTGCCCCCCACCCCCCGGCTGTGAGCTTCCTCCTTACCCCTCCCGCTCCCCGTTGCCAGGCAGCGGCAGCTCATCACTATGCAGCTAGCGCCACCCCCTCTCCTCCCCCCCGGAGCAGCCCATTCCACACTGGGAGGGAGGGACCCCCTTTTTTTTGCATTGGCTCCGCCCCCATTGCACCCCCACCCCGTTGCATCCTCACCGGAAGAGCCCCCTCCCCCTCCGTTTCCGGGGACCCCCCCACACACACGAAGCCGCCTCCACAGA
>NW_017728926.1:3493161-3496225 GCF_001723895.1 Crocodylus porosus | reverse complement strand
CTCGCTTGGGGGGGCTGCGGGGCAGGAGTGAGGGGTACAGGGGGGAGAGAGAGGAGGGTCTTGGGTGGGTCCATCTGTGGGGTCCTAGAGCCCCTCACTCCCGGCCCGCAGCCCCTGCCCCCCAGCCCAGTCAAGATGTGGAGGCCTCAGTCCGGGCCCGATCCCGGCTCTGGGGGCAAGTGGCGGGGAGCTGGCCCAGGGCCTTGATGGCGGGGGTGTCCTGGGCCTGGGAAGGGTCCCACCATCCCTCCACAGGCCTGGATGGCACCCTCCGGGCCTGGCATTTACCATCCCCAGCCTGGGCCGAGATCCTTTCACCTGCTCCTATGGAGCCCTCCCCCCCAAAGCCAGGTCACCCCATCTACATTTTCTGTGCTGTGTGCAGGAACAGGGATGGGGGGCGCAGGGGCTGCAGGCTGGGAGTGAGGGACACCATCATGGCTGTTGGTGGAGCAGGGGGTCAGGAAGGAGGGGAACCAGTACAGCTGGGGGCGCAAGGGGCTGGGGGTCAGGAAGGAGGGTCAGGGCAGGGGGGAGACGGGTCCATGCCTGGGCTTGGACCTGGCCCTGAGCATTTCCATCTGTCTGTCCTGGGCTCCATCCCCCCATCTGTCCCCCTTGGGTTCTCTCAGGTATCAGGGTCTCCCTTGCCCCCCAGATTCCTGGGACCCTTGTGGCCCCCCAGGGCAATCTCAGGACCCCCCCCAGCCCCATTCATGGCCCCTGCCTGGGGCCTGCTGGGGAGCATTGCTTAGCAACAGCCACATCCTTGGTCGCTGCTTCCGGTTGCTCGGCAACGGGTACCGGTGCCCGGAGCAGCTGTCCCCCAATGCTGCGAGCTTCCACCAACAGTGCCCTTGTGCCTCCCCCCAGGCCTGTGAGCTTCCTTTCAACAGTGCCACCCCCCTGCCCCGCCATTGTGAATTTCCCCCTCATAGTGTCCCCCCCCATTGTGAGCTTTCCTCCAACAGTGCCCCAGAGCTGGGGGCTCTGTGGGGCAGGTGAGTCCATAAGGGCCCAAATGGCCCCCAGGGCTCTCATGATGCTCCCACCCTCTCCCCCCACCCTGCAGGTGGTGGCGCAGGGGCCACGGCCGAGCCTTCCCCATGAGGAGGGGAGGAAGATGCCGGCTCTGCCCCCACTGCTGCTGCTGCTGATTGTCACCTTTATACCCCGAAGCTTACAGGTCCTCTCGTCCCTGCGCATGGGTAAGGGGGAACAGGGGGCTGCAAATCAGGAGTGAGGGCACCAGCAGGGCTGGGGGATTAGGGGCTGCAGATCGGGAATGAGGGACACCAGCAGGGTGAGAGGGCAAGGGCTGTGGGTCAGGAGTGAGGGGCACCAACAGGGTGGGGGGCAGGGGCTGTGGGTCGGGAGTGAGGGGTACCAGCAGGGTGAGAGGGCAAGGGCTGTGGGTCAGGAGTGAGGGGCACCAACAGGGTGGGGGGCAGGGGCTGTGGGTCGGGAGTGAGGGGCACCAGTGGGATGGGGGAGGCAGGGTGCTGTGGGTTGGGAGTGAGGGGTACCAGCAGGGCTGAGGAGTGTCTCCAGGCCTCCCCCACGCCTCCCGTTCCACCCTCCCCAGCGGCCATCCTGGATGACCAGACAGTGTGTGGGCGGGGGGAGCGCCTGGCCCTGGCCCTGGCCCGGGAGCACATCAACAGCATCATCGAGGTCCCAGCCAAGGCTCGTGTGGAGGTTGACATCTTCGAGCTGCAGCGGGACAGCCAGTACGAGACCACCGACACCAGTGAGCGTGCGAGGTGGCGGGTGTGCAAGGAGCTTGTGCATGCAAGGGCAGGTGTACAAAGGGCTGGGTGCACAAGGGCGAGTGTGCAAGGTGCCAGGCATGTGAGCGGGTGGGCGTGTGAAGCATGGGCACATGAGGGGCTGGGTGTGCAAAGTGCAGGTATGCAAGGAGCCATGCAAACTGGGTGTACAAGAACCAGGTGTACAAGGCCTGACTTGTGCCCCCCACCCTCAGTGTGCCAAATCCTGCCCAAGGGTGTCGTCTCAGTGCTGGGCCCCGCGTCCAGCCCGGCCTCGGCCTCCACTGTCAGTCACATCTGTGGGGAGAAGGAGGTAATGGGACAGTGGGGGTTGCCCCGGTCCCCCCCCCCCAGATTGGGGCTGCCCACCAGAGCTGGGTGCCTTCCCAGACCACCGTCCCCTGGCACTGAAACCCCCGCTCCTGGTTCCACCAGATCCCGCACATCAAGGTGGGCCCAGAGGAGACCCCTCGCCTGCAGTACCTGCGCTTTGCTGCTGTCAGCCTCTACCCCAGCAACGAAGACCTGAGCCTGGCCGTGGCCCGGGTGCTGCAGGCTTTCCACACGCCTGCTGCCAGCCTGCTCTGCGCCAAGGCCGAGTGTAAGTCCCCGTGGGGGGGGGGGAAGGCACTCCGGGGGGAAGCATGCAGCTGGAGGGGCCAGTAGTGTGTCAGGTGGGTACCTTAGGGGATGCTGGGGGTCAGGGAGGGGATGGGGGTCATCAGGGTGACCCCCCCCCCTTGGCCCCATGCCCCAGGCCTGCTGCGATTGGAGGAGCTGGTGCGGCAGTTCCTGATCTCCAAGGAGACGCTGTCCATCCGGATGCTGGACGAGAGCCAGGACCCGACGCCGCTACTCAAGGAGATCCGTGACGACAAGGTCTCCACCATCATCATCGACGCCAATGCCTCTGTCTCCTGCCTCATCCTCAAGAAGGTGCTGGAGCCCCCAGTGGTGGGGGCAGTGCTGGGGGAAGCTCACAGCACTGGGACGTCTTGGCTGGGGGCACCGTTGTGGGGAAGCTTGTAATGACTAGGGCACTGCTGGGGGGGGAAGCTCGTAACCTCCAGGACTCGGGCACTGCTGGCAGGAAACTTATAGCAGTGGGATGTCCTGGCTGGGGGCACTGTTGGGGGGAAGCTTGCAATACTTTGAGGAGAGTGGGGGCACTGCCCTAGGGTACTGTTCTGGGGAAGCTTGCAATCTCCAGGACCAGGGCACTGCTGGGGGAAGCTTGCAGCACCCACTGGCTGAGGGTGCTGCTGGGAAGAAGCTTGCAAACTTTGGGACCAGGG
>NW_017728926.1:3490928-3493061 GCF_001723895.1 Crocodylus porosus | reverse complement strand
TGGCTGGAGGCACTGTTGGAGGGAAACTTGTAGCACTGGGATGTCCTGGCTGGCAGCATGGCGGAGGGGTCACCTCCGGGACCAAAGCAGTATGGGGGAAGCTCACAGCCCCTAGGACGCTGTTGGGGGGGAAAACTTACTGCACTGAAGGAGGTCTTGGCTGGGGGCACTTCAGGAGGGAAGCTCACAATAGTTGGGGAGGCTGGGGACACTACTGGGGAGAAGCTCACCGCATGAGTTCTGAACCCCACCCCCCCATTCTCTCCCAGGCGTCGGAGCTCGGCATGACATCGGCCTTCTACAAGTACATCCTGACCACCATGGTGAGGCCTGTGGTTGTGGGGCGGGGGACAGCCCAGCTCAGCCGGTGCCCCTCACTCCCGACCTGCAGCCCCCTGATGCCCCTCCCCATGCTGTGCCTCCCCCAGGACTTCCCCACGCTCCACCTGGATGGCATCGTGGATGAAAACTCCAATGTCTTGGGCTTCTCCATGTTCAACACCAGCCACCCCTTCTACCTGGAGTTCGTCCGCAGCCTCAACATGTCCTGGCGTGAGAACTGCGAGCTCAGCCCCTACCCTGGCCCTGCGGTGAGACCCCAGGGCACTGCTGGGGGGAAGCTCAGAGCCTCAGGGCACTGTGGGGGGGAAGCTCAAGCACCAGGGAATTCTTGGGGGGGAACCTCGTAGCCCCGGGGCACTGCTGGGGGGTAGCTCACAGCCCCGGGGCCATGAATGACTCGTGCCCCCAGCAGCTGGGGGGGCACGGCAGTGCCAGGAGTGCAGTGATGGTGGTGGCAGAAAGCGGGAGCTCCTGCAGATGCCGCTGGTGCTGTCAGTGGGGGGGGAACACAGGGTGGCAAGTGCCAACCAAGGGTCGGCGACACGTGCAGCTGCTGTCGGCGGTGGCCAGTAGGGGTTGCAGACCACCTGCAGACGTGGCTGGCGGAGCCAGCAGCGCCTTTTTGCAGGGAGTACACTGCCTCGTGCACCCCCTGCACATCACCCCTGCCCAGGGCACTGTTGGGGGTAGCTCACAGCCCCGGAGCGCTGCTGGGGTGCAGCTCGTAGGCCTGGGGCACTGCTGGGGGAAGCTCACAGCTGCCCCCGCAGCTCTCGGCGGCACTGATGTTCGACGCAGTGCACGTGGTGGTGGGCGCCGTGCGGGAGCTGAACCGCAGCCAGGAGATCGGTGTGCGCCAACTTGCCTGTGCCTCCGCCAGTATCTGGCAGCACGGCACCAGCCTCATGAACTACCTCCGCATGGTGAGTCCTGCCCTCGCCTCCCTGCCCCCCCCGCCATCTAGGCCCTGCCCCCAGCACCCAAATGCCACCCACTGTGCTCTAGAACTCTCCCAAGCCCTGGAGCCCCACCTACAGCAATCCAGGTCCCGCTGCTAGCATGAAGACCAGGGCCTCAGATTCTAAGCCCTGCCCCCAGGCACCCAAGCCCAGGCCGCAATCTTTAAGCCCTGCCCATATCATGAAAGGCCCCACCCTGGCACCCAAACCCCACCCAAAGTGTATTAGACCCCACCCCCATAGCAACCCAGGCTGCTCTTCCAGGACACAGACCATAACCCAGGGGTGGGCAAAATGCAGCCTGGGGGCTGGATGTCGCCCTCCAAGCCATTCTATCCAGCCTGCGGGCCCCTAAAAAATTTAGAAAACTAATATTAGTCTGCTTCTGGCTGCCTGTCATGCAGCCCTTGATGGCTTGCCAAAACTCAGTAAGTGGCCCTCTGCCCAAGACAATTGCCTGCCCCTGCCATAACCCCAGCCTCGATGCCCCACCCCCAGGCTCTAATCCCAGCCCTCAGCTATCCAGGTCCACCTCCAATACACAGATCACACCCCCAGTCTAAACCCCGCCCATAGCCATCCAGGCCCTGCCCCCAGTCTCCCATCCCCACCCCCAATGTTCTGCCTCTCTGAATAAGCTCCACCTACATCTGCCAAGGCCCCACCCCCAGCAAGCCAGTCCCCTATAAATCCCACCCCATCCATCCAGGCCCTGCCCCTTCTGCCAGGCCCCACCCCCCAACCCAGCCAAAGCCTCCTAAATGCTTCCCCCCACACACCCCTGGGGGCTGTTCTCACAGTGTTCCCCTCCCTTGTTCCTCCCTCCCGGCTG
>NW_017728926.1:3483976-3490828 GCF_001723895.1 Crocodylus porosus | reverse complement strand
CCAGGTAGAGTACGACGGGCTGACAGGGCGCGTGGAGTTCAACAGCAAGGGGCAGCGCACCAACTACACTCTGCGTGTGCTGGAGAAGGCACCTGATGGGCACCGCGAGGTGAGGACCGCCCCCCCAGGGACCCCTGAACCTCCCCAGGCTTCCCTGGACCCCTGAAAGCATGCCTGGGGGCCCCCAGGCCCCCCCACAGCCTGTGTCCCCTTCCCCACAGGTGGGCGTGTGGTACTCGAACCGAACGCTGGCCATGAACGCCACCTCGCTGGCCCTGGACGCCCCTGACACCCTGGCTAACAAGACCCTTGTTGTCACCACCATCCTGGTGAGCCTGGTGGGGGGGGTTGGGCAGGGCAGGGGGCAAGTTCACAGCCTTGGGGTACTGTTGGTGGGAAGCTTACAGCCTCAGGGCATTATTAGGAGAAAGCTTGCTACCTCAGGGCAGCGTTGGAGGGAAGCTCACAGCCTCAGGGCATTGTTGGGTTGAAGCTTGCAGTCCCAGAGTACCATCGGGGGGGAAGCTCACAGCCTCAGTGCACTGTTGTGAGGAAGCTCACAGCTCTGGGGCACTGTTAGTGGAAAGTTCACAACCCCAAGACACCACTGTGGGGAAGCTCACAGCTTCAGGGAACTGCTAGGAGGAAGGTCACAATCCCAGGGCACGGCTGGGGGAAACTTGCAACCCCAGGGCACTTTTGGGGGGTAAGTTGACAACCCCAGAGCACTGTTTGGAGGAAGCTCATAGCCTCAGGGCACTGTCAGGGAGAAGCTCACAGCCTCAGGGCACCATTGGCGAAGAAGCTTGCAAACCCAGGGCACCACTGGAGAGAAGTTTACAACTCCAGGACACTGTTCAAAGGAAGCTCAGGGCATCACTGGGGGGAAGATCGCAGCCCCTTGGTCCTCTCAGGAGGAAGCTCACTGCCACCCCTTGCCGGCAGGAGAACCCGTACGTGATGCGGCGGGCGGGCACGGGCGCTGAGTACGAGGGCTTCTGCGTGGACATGCTGCGTGAGCTCGCCGACATCCTCAAGTTCCGCTTCCACATCCGCCTGGTGGAGGACGGGCTCTATGGCGCCCCCGAGCCCAACGGCTCCTGGACCGGCATGGTGGGCGAGCTCATCAACCGGGTAGGCCGCCCATGCGGTGGTGGGGCCAGTGGGGGGCGCTGGGAGGGGGGATGAGCCCCATCTAAGGAGTTAACAGGGTGGGTGGAGCCAATGGGGATGGTAGGAGTGGGCAGAGCTGGGGGTGCAGTGGGCCAGTAGAGGACACTGGGGGATGGGCAGAGCTCATAGAGTGGTGGGGCAGTGTGGGGGGGACCATATAAGGAGCACAGGCTGGGTGGAGCCAATAGGAGGTGGTAGGAGTATGTGGAACAGTAGGGGAGGGCGGAGCTAGTAGAAAGTGGTAGGGGTGGGTGGGGCCAGCTGGGTAGACCCCATAGGAGCACAGGGTGGTAGGAGTGGGTGGAGCCGGTGGGGGGGTGGTAGGGGTGGGCGGAGCTAGTAGGGTGGGTGGGGCCACTAGGGCTGCTGGGTGTGAGTCCTATATAAGTAGTACAGGGTGCATAAAGCCAGTGGGGGCTGGTCGGAGTGGGCAGAGCCAGTAGGGGGCACTAGATGAGCAGAGCTAGTAGGAGTAGGCGGGGCCACCAGGGGCTCTGGGGAATGGACAGGCCCATATAAGGAGTTCAGGATGGGTAGAGCCAGTGAGGGTTGGTAGGAGGGGGAGAACCAGTAGACAGACACTAGGGGGTGGTACTGGAGGGGGTGGAGCTAGTAAGGGATGGTAGGGGTGGGTGGGGCCAGTAGGAGGCACCCTGGAGTGGGCAGAGCTTATTAGTGGGTGGGCAGAGCCAGTAGGGACACATGGGGCCAGGGCCAGCAGGGGGCACTGGTGGAGGTGGGTGGAGCTATTGGGGGGGTAGATGTGGGCAGAGCCAATGGGGATACATGGGGCTGAGCCCCGGGCTGCGCTGACCCCGCCCCCTGCAGAAAGCTGACCTGGCGGTGGCAGCCTTCACCATCACGGCCGAGCGCGAGAAGGTCATCGACTTCTCCAAGCCCTTCATGACCCTCGGCATCAGCATCCTCTACCGCGTGCACCTGGTATGGGGCCGGGAGGGGGGTGGACAGAGCTTGGGGGCTTGTCTGGGGGTTCAGGTGTGGGTTGGGGCTGGATTTTGGGGTCTAAGTTTGGGGGCTGGGCTGGATGTGGGGGTGCTGGGGTTTGGGGTCTAGGTGCAGTCTGGGGGCTAGTCCTGGGGTTCTAGGTTTCTGGTCCCAGCTGCATTTGGGGGTTCTAGTCTCATGGGAGCTGGATTTGGGGTTCCTGGGTTTGGGGGTCCAGGCTGGATTTGGGGTTCTAGTTTGGGGGGTCAAGGTTGGATCTGAGGTTCTAGGTATGGGGGATCCATGCTGAATTTGAGGGCACTGGACCTGTGTGATCCAGGCTGGATTTTGGGGATCATGGCTTGGTCCAGGGTAGATTTGGGGGGGTTTGGTTTGTGGGGGTCCAGGCTGGACTGGGGGCTCTGGGCTGGGCTCAGGAGGTCTGGAAGTTGCTCACGCCCCAGCCCGGTGACCCTTGACCCCAGGGCCGCAAGCCGGGGTACTTCTCCTTCCTGGACCCCTTCTCCCCGGCTGTCTGGCTCTTCATGCTCCTGGCCTACCTGGCTGTCAGCTGCGTCCTCTTCCTCGCCGCCAGGTAAGACCCCAATGAGTGGGGGCAGGGGGAAAGGATCTGGGGGCTGGACACAAGGCATCATGGGAGGGGCACTGGGTTCCTGGGGGGCAGTGGGGGAGAGGGAGGGGAGGGTCCAGGGCATAAGGCATCGTGGGTCTGCCCCCTGCCCCCTGCAGGCTGAGTCCGTATGAGTGGTACAACCCTCACCCCTGCCTGCGGGAGCGACCGCACGTGCTGGAGAACCAGTACACGCTGGGCAACAGCCTCTGGTTCCCTGTGGGCGGCTTCATGCAGCAGGGCTCAGAGATCATGCCCCGTGCCCTGTCCACGCGATGCGTCAGTGGGGTCTGGTGAGCACTTGCAACATGGTGGTGCAGGGGCTGGGCTTTACACGATGGTGGCTTGGGGATGGGGGGGTGGGTTGTGCAAAGCCTTTTCCAAGATGGCCGCTTAGGAGGGAATAAGAACCCCTTTCAAGATGGCAGCTTGGGGGTTCCTCCAAGATGGCAGCTTAGGCGGTGACAGAGTTTGTTCCAAGATGGCAAACGGGGGGCGGTGCTTTCCAAGATGGTAGCTGAAGCATGTGTCCTTCTAAGATGGTGCTTCAGGGAGTGGGGGTTTGGGGGGGAATGCCTTCTTCCAAGATGGCAGCTCAGTGCGGGTGGGTTCCAGGCAGCTTGGGGGTAGGAGGCACACGCATGTCAGCCCCACCTCTGTGACGCAGCCCTGGGCAAGCCTGGTTGTGCGCTGGGCATCTGGGCCCGCCCCTGACGCACGCCGGGCATGTCCCACAGGTGGGCCTTCACGCTTATCATCATCTCGTCCTACACGGCCAACCTGGCCGCCTTCCTCACGGTGCAGCGCATGGAGGTGCCCGTGGAGTCGGCTGACGACCTGGCCGACCAGACCAACATCGAATATGGCACCATCCATGCCGGCTCCACCATGACCTTCTTCCAGGTGAGCCCCCCAGTCTGGCAGAGTCCAAACCAGTCCCAACCAGTTCAATTCAATCCAACCCAACTCAGCTTAACCCAGTAGATCACCCATACCAGTTCCACCATGGCCTTTCAGGTGAGGCCCCCCACCCAGTTTAGCCCAGTCCAAACCAGCTGAACTCATCTAAACCCAACCCAATAGACCACCCCTGCCAGCTCCACTCTGACCTGCCGTGTGGGGCCCTACCCTGGCCCAATACAGCCCAGTGCCACCCAACTCAACCAGCTGAGCCAGCACTGTGACCCACCCGGGCCTGCACTATTGGTCACTACTCAACCCTGTCTTGGCCTTGGCCCTGGCGTGACCTCGCAGAGGAGAGTACCGCCCCCCCCGTGAGCTTCCACCAACAACTCACCTCAACCCACCTGAACACAACCCAGTGCACCTCAACTTACCTCAACACAACACAACCCAACTCACCTCAACCTGACCCACTTCAACCCAATACAAACTGATGCACCTCAACCCAACCCACGTCAGCTCATCTCAATTCAACCCAGATCACTCAACTTCTCTCAACCTGACCCACCTCCATCCAGTCTACCTCATCTAAACCCAACTCACCCCAACTTACCTTCACCCAAGCCACCTCAGCCTGAGCCATCTCATCTCAGCTCAGCTCGCCTCAGCTTACTCCACCCAAGCCACCTCAATTCAACCCAACCCAACTCAACTCACCTCCACCCAACGCAATACAGACTGACTCACCTCCACCCAACACACCTCAGCCCACCTCACCTCCACCCAACCCAGTGACCCCTGCCTCTTCTGAGGCCCCCATTTGAAACCCCAGGGGTTGTGGGGCCCAGTGCCCACAATGCACTGGGGCAGCCATCCCATTTCCCTGGAAACAACCCAACCTCTGAGTGGTCTCTATGCCCTGGCCCCCCAGCCAACACCATTTCTGGTGGAAGGGAAAGGGCAGCAAGAGGGGACATCCCCTGTTTCCCAGAATGCACTGGGCCTGGGGCGATCAGGTTGCCCATGGCAATGGGGGCGGGGGCAGGACCATTCTCCAGGCTATTCCAGGCCCTTTTGTCTATCCAGTTGCTCCAGCAACCTGTTGTCATGACAGCAGTTGTCAGACAACCGAGGAGGGGGAATCCATCAGATGTAGGGGGCAGGATGTCTCCCCCCCCTCCAGCCCTGCTGGTGCCTCTCAATCCTGACCCGTAGCTCCTCCCCTCCCATTGGTGCCCCTCACTCCCACCCTGCAGCCCACTCCTCTCTATATCGGTGCCCCACACTCCTGCTCCACAGCCCCCTCCACCCCTTCCTGGTGCCCCTCCCTCCCGCCCCAGGCTGAGCTGCGTTGCGTCCCCGCAGAACTCACGGTACCAGACCTACCAGCGCATGTGGAACTACATGCAGTCCAAGCAGCCGAGCGTGTTCGTGAAGAGCACGGAGGAGGGGGTGGCCCGGGTGCTCAGCTCCCGCTATGCCTTCCTACTCGAGTCCACCATGAACGAGTACCACCGGCGCCGCAACTGCAACCTCACACAGGTCGGCGGCCTGCTCGACACCAAGGGCTACGGCATCGGCATGCCCCTCGGTAGGCCCCGGGGCCTGGGGGCAGGGCTCAGCCTGCTGGGGGCAAGGGTGTGGCTGGGAGGGGCGGGGCTTGGGTGGGGTAGGGTGTGCCTGGGATGGAGGAAAGAGGTGGGGTTTGGCCTGGGAGAGGGTGGAGTTTCAGCTGGAGGGTGTGGCTGGGAAGGGTGGGATGAAGCCAGTAGGGAGCAGGACTATAGCAGAAGGGGTGGGACTAAGGCAAAGGGGGTGGGGCCAGCTTCCAGCACGTGGCTCATCACGGGGCCTGGCAACCTGGAACCCTGCCTGAGCCCTCTGACTGCGGCCCCTGACCCTTAGGATCGCCATTCCGAGATGAGATCACACTGGCCATCCTGCAGCTGCAGGAGAACAACCGGCTCGAGATCCTCAAGCGCAAGTGGTGGGAGGGCAGCCACTGCCCCAAGGAGGAGGACCACCGTGCCAAGGGTAGGGACCCAGGTGTACTGGGCAGGTGGGGGGACCCAGGTCTCCAGGGAGGGGTCTGGGAAGGGACCCAGGTGTCCCAGGAGAGCGGTCACGGGGGCAGTGGACCCAGGCGTTTGGGGATGAGGGCTTGGTGCTGGGTTGGGAGCAAGGGGAGGGTCAGGGCTGGGAAAACCCATGTGTCCGAGGCTGCCCTTCCTCCCCCCCACCCCTCCCCAGGCCTGGGCATGGAGAACATCGGGGGCATCTTCGTGGTGCTTGTCTGCGGCCTCCTCATCGCCGTCTTCGTAGCTGTCATGGAGTTTGTGTGGGCCACACGCCGCTCCGCCGAGACCCAGGAGGTGCGTGGGATCCAGGCCGGGGGAGCAGGGGCCCCAGGTGTCCAGAGGCAGGTGGCAGCACAGGGGACGGACAGCATATGGGACTGAGGTGTCGAGGATCGGTTGTTGGGAGGGAGGATTCTCTCGGGGAGCGCAGACATCCGGGCCTTGATTGGGGGAAGGGGCCTTCAAAGCAACCCAGGCGCCTGGGAGGGTGAAGCGAGTGGGCGGGGTGTTCTCCTGGGGAACCCAGGTGTCCCAGACTGGGAGGGGGGGTCCTTTGAGGGGACCCAGGTGGGGCACAGCAAGGGCCCCAGGCACCTTGGCAAGGTTGGGGGGTCTTCTGGAAAACCCAGGTGCCTCAGTTCCTTGCTGTACCTCTGCTGGACATCTGGGCCAGGGCAGGGGGTTCTCCTGGGGTACCCAGGCATCCGGGGCTGGGATCCTAGGGGACCCAGGTGTCCGGCCAGGTGGGGGCATTCTCTTGGGGATCCCAGGCATTCACCCCTGGGGCGGTGGGCCCCGTCCGGGGACCCGTGTGTCCAGGCTGACCCCCATGTGCCACCTGCAGGTCTCGCTGTGCCAGGAGATGCTGCGGGAGCTGCGTGGCGCTGTGTCCTGCCGGAAGCCACCACGGGCCCGTGCCCGGCGCCGTCCCCGCCGCACGCCTGTGCCGCCTGCATCCACGCCCACGCGCGGCGGCCCCCGGCCCCCCCGTGATGCCCGCCTCAGCAACGGGAAGCTGTACCCAGGCAGCGGGACCCAGGCATCGGAGCCAGGCCCCGCCCCCCCCTGTGCCCATGTGCGGATCTGCCACGAGTGTCGCCGCATCCAGGCGCTGCGGGCCCC
>NW_017728926.1:3482016-3483876 GCF_001723895.1 Crocodylus porosus | reverse complement strand
GACACGCGTGGGGGAGGGTGTGGGGCCCGCCCCTTTTAGGGCTTTGTGTTCTTTTTTTTTTGTCAGAGGGGGAAAAAGTACTGCCCCCCCCAATAAAGAGCGAAGCGGAGACTTTTACCTAAGCACCCAGAGACCCCAGCCCAACTGGTGCCCCTCCCCCCTGACCCACAGCCCCTCCCTCCCGACTTGCCCCCAGGGCTGCTGGGCCGGAGCTCCCCGGCTGCTGCTGTTTGGGGGCCGAGGACTCTCCCACGAGACGCGGGCCTGGGGTTCGAGTCCCGGAGCCGGCGGAGACTTGGGGCTCAGTGGGGAGTGCTAATGGGGGGCAAGGGGGAGAAAGCCGCCCCCGTTTGTTGGCCCTGCCTGTTATGCAACTTAGATGTAAATTGCCGCGGGCGTGCGAGGGGGGGCAGGAGCCCCCCCCCCCTCCCTGCAGACGGCCGCAGCCCCGCTCCCTGGCCCGGGGCTCCTCCCTTCTCGCGGGGGCTGCGGCCCTGCGCTCCCCCGCCCGCAGCAAAAGCCAGGCTGGGGGATCCCCGCCAAGCCATGTTAAGGTGGGGGGGGTCCTGCCTCGTGCCCCATTGGCTCGAGACAGCTGCTGTGAAACCAGACGTGTCGTCACCCCCGGGCGCTGGAAGGAAAAGGCTGAGGGTCGCCCCCCACGTCCCCTCCCCCAGCCCTGCTGGAGCCCCCACTCCCGACGTGGAGGCTCTTCCGAGCCCCGCTCACTCGCGGCCGCAGCCCTGGCTGCGCCCCCTCCCCCGCTCCGGGGCTGCTGCGGGAAGAGTGGGGGCGGGGGCACCCGGCGGTCTCAGCCGCCCCGGGGACAAGGGCAGCCCAAGGTGACGCGGACGCGCAGCCCCGGGGCTGGCCCGGGGCGGTTTGCAGGGCAGCCCCCCCCCGCGGGCACGGGCTTGCGGCGGGAGTCTGGTCCCGGCCGATGCCGCGAGTTTCCCAGGCCTCAGACACGCCCCCAGCCGGGGGGCGGCGCCCGGGCCCGGCGGAGCTGTCCCTTCAGCACCGCGGGCGGGGCGGCGGGCTGCGGGTTTGGGCTGCGGCAGCGGCATCCATGTCGATGCCGGGTGCGCGGCTTAACCCTCTCCCTGCCGCGTCGCAGTCTCTTGTCCCGTGTACTGGGGGGGTTGGGGGTGTCTCCCCCCAGGCTTGTGGGACCCCCCGGGCAGATCTCGGGGGGGTTCCTCGCACCCTGTCGCCCCCCACGCAGCCCAGGAATGCGGTCCTCCCCGCGCCGTTGCCATGCCAGCGCCGCCCCTCCCACCTCCCCGTCTCCAGGCAGCCGCGTTGCCATGGCGATGGGCTAGAGGGATGCTGCAGTGACGCTGGGATGCGGCCAGCGGGAAACCCTTTTGTGGGGGGGTAGCGGGCTGCTGGTGGGGAGTGAGGGGCACCAGTTGCGGGGCGCTGCGGGGCGGGAACGAGGGGCACCAGCTGGGCTATGGGCAGGGGCTGCCGTCGGAAGCGGCGGGCACCAGTTGGGCTGTGCGGGGGCTGCAGGGTGGGAGCGAGGGGCACCAGCTGCGTGTTGGGGGGGCGGGACTCAGCTACACACCCCAGAGGGGTCAGTCCCCCACACCCCGGCCCTCATTAGCCAATCTAGTTACCCCCTCTCCTCCCTTACCACCCCTGCGTGGCGGGGGGGGGAACGTTCACTCTGACCCCTACTGACGGCAGCCCTCCCCTCTCCAAAATCGGCGGATTGCACCCGTCCCTTCCCCCCCCGCTACGCCCACCTGCATCCACTTGCGTGGGGAGGGTCTGCGGATTGTCCTGCCCCCAAATCAGCCCCCCTGGGGCAACTGGTGGGGGCTGCAGTGGGGGGCGGGGGTCCCAGGTGGGCAA
>NW_017728926.1:3478260-3481915 GCF_001723895.1 Crocodylus porosus | reverse complement strand
GTGGGGGGCTCAGTCCGCGACGCGGTTCGGCCACGGCTGCGCTTCGTCCGTGCTCTGCCCCGGGCCCGCCGGACACCATGGGGGTAGGTCCGGGACCCACGCGTGTCCGGGGAGGGGGGGGTCTCTGTGAAGGAGCGCGTCTCCCGATCCCCACCACTGGGGTCCCAAACCCCGCGGGGAGCCCCGGGGAGGTAGTATGGGGGTCCCCCAAGCGTGACAACCCACGAGAGACCCCCGATGTGAATCCTGGGGGGAAGATCACATTGGCTCCCAACCCTCCCCCCTGAGCCCCCCATAGCTGTATCTGCCCCCTTGCATGATTCCTTTCACGCGTGATTCTGCTCCCCAACGCATGTCCCCCCGCATCTCCGGGCTTTCCCTTCTGCTAGTCACTCTTTTGGGGAGGAGGGGTCTGTGGCAATTTGGGGTCTCCCGAGGTCCTGGCGGGGGGTTCTGGCAGTCCCTCCCACGCGTGATCTCCCCGCGTAGAGGGGGAGGTTGCGAGGGGCAGAGCCGGGCTGGTGTCACCTTGCCGAGAAGGAGACAGACGGACCCTTCCCCCGCTTTCCCGCCCCCCCCCCGCGGGAATCTGGTCACGTGCCAGCGGCGGGGCTACGTCACACGTGGGGGGGCGGGGGGGAAGCTGCGTGCTGATTCTCCGACCCCCCCCCCGTGCCACGTGACGTGTGTCCTCTATTAGGGGGCATTGCATTGCCCCCCCCAGAGGGGGTATTAAATGCCGGGGGGCTTTAAGGACACGCGTGGGGGGGTCATGCGAGGAGGCGGGACCTAGAGCTGTCCGCAGTGCTGGCGGCAAGCCAGGTCTGCCGGGGGTTAGCCCCCCCTAGATTCACCCCTTTTTGATCCCATAAAGAGGTCGCCCCCCACGCGTGTCTGCGGGGTGCGGGGTCTATTAGGGATGCCCCCTTCCTCCTTACATCCACACCCGTCACCCCTTCCCCCCAGCCCGTCTGGAGCCGGATTAACTGGAGCAGCTGATCCGACAATCCCATGGAGGGGGAGGGGGGGCATCTTACGTGGGGAGGAGGGAGGGGAAGAACCACGTGAGTCGCGCGTGGGGCCACTTATGTGGGTTCAGGGGTGCTGGGGAAACCCTCACGTCTACCCCGCATGGGAGGGCCGGAGGGTTAGGGGGGCTGTCATGCGTGGGGGGCTGAAGGTGATTATGGAGGATCTGGGGGTCACTAGGCAAAGAGGGGGGAACACCAGTTCTGTCATGAGTGGGGGCTGGGAATGGAGGATGGGGCTGGTAGGGAAAGAGGTGGGGATACAGTTGTCATGCGTGGGCGGGGTGCTGCAGTCAGAACCCAGCCTCTTGGAAGACTTATTAAACACTCGTGGGGGCCCTGGGGTTGGATCCCACCCACCTGTTAACCCATTAGTTACGCGTGGGGCTCCTGGTGTTGGACCTCGGCCCCTTGGAGGACCTCTTAGTGTCGCGCGGGGGATGCTGGGTCGGACCCCCGCCCATTGGAAGACCCATAAATCACACGCGGGGGTCCTGGAGTCCAACCCCAGCCCTTGTAAGAGCCATTACCTACTCGTGGGGTCCTGAGGTTGAACTCCAGTCCCTTGGAGGCCCCGCACATCAGTCGCGAGTGGGGTCTGTCCTCCAGCAGGGGGCGTGGAGGATGAGGTCACGCGTGGGTGTGGGTGGGGTGTCACCGCAGGCCGGCATGGGGCGCCGTCGCCCCACCCCCCGCGCTAACGCGCCCCCACGTGTGTCCGCACCCCCCTCGCACCCCCCCACGCAGTACGGCCGCTCTGACAGCTACCGCGTGGCTACCACGCAGGACAAGGGCAATGAGAAGGACTCGCCCCAGAAGGGCTCCAAGGGCGCCAAGGCCCGCGACCTCGATGACCTCAAGAAGGAGGTGGCCATGGTGAGTGGGGGCAGGAACCCCGGGGGAGCGGTCGCGCGTGGGGGCGGGGTGGGGGTGGGGGCTTCCGGCTGGGACCTGGAGGGGACAGGGGAGGCCGAGGGGGCGGTGCCCGACTCGGGGGGCTGAGGCGGGGTCTCACTGCCCCCCGCCCCTAGACCGAGCACAAGATGTCCATCGAGGAGGTCTGCCGGAAGTACAACACGGACTGCGTGCAGGTGAGGGGGCCCGACCGCCCCAGCCCCGCTCCCCTGCGGGGTCCCGCCCGCCTGCGGGCCGCCTGGCCGGCTTGGGGTAACGCCCCCGCCCCCCCAGGGCCTGACCCACAGCAAAGCCGCGGAGATCCTGGCGCGCGACGGCCCCAACGCGCTCACGCCGCCGCCCACGACCCCCGAGTGGGTCAAGTTCTGCCGCCAGCTCTTCGGGGGCTTCTCCATCCTGCTCTGGATCGGCGCCATCCTCTGCTTCCTGGCCTACGGCATCCTGGCCGGCACGGAGGACGAGCCCTCCAACGACAACGTGAGCCCCGGCCTGGGGGCGGGGCCGGGCGAAGGGGGCGGGGCCTGAGGGGAGAGGCGCTCAGTGGGCCTGGGGGCCGGGCCCAGCGGGACGTGTCGGAGCGGGCGGGTGGGGGCCCTTCCGGAGGGGCTGGGGGAGTAACGCTCAGCTCCCCCTCCCCCACCAGCTGTATCTCGGCATCGTGCTGGCCGCCGTGGTCATCATCACCGGCTGCTTCTCCTACTATCAAGAGGCCAAAAGCTCCAAAATCATGGAGTCCTTCAAGAACATGGTGCCCCAGGTCCGGGGAGGGACGGGACAGGGGCTGCAAGCCCTGGTGATCCGCGAGGGCGAGAAGATGCAGCTGAACGCGGAGGAGGTGGTCGTCGGAGACCTCGTGGAGGTCAAGGGCGGAGACCGGGTCCCCGCCGATCTGCGCATCATCTCGGCCCATGGCTGCAAGGTGAGCCCCCCAGACCCCTCGGGGACACCAGTTCCCCGCCCCGCGGCCGGTCCCACGCTTGGAGCCAACCCCGCCCCCCCCAGGTGGATAACTCGTCGCTGACGGGCGAATCCGAGCCGCAGACCCGCTCCCCCGACTGCACCCACGACAACCCGCTGGAGACCCGCAACATCACCTTCTTCTCCACTAACTGCGTGGAGGGTGAGTGCGGGGGCGGCGCGGCGGCGAGGGGCCCCGCCAGGGTGGGGAGGCGGGGGTGCGGGTCAGGAGGGAGGGCTGCGGCGGCGGGGCCGCCCTGACCCCCGCCCACCGCCGCAGGCACGGCCCGGGGCGTGGTGATCGCCACGGGCGACCGCACGGTGATGGGCCGCATCGCCACGCTGGCCTCGGGGCTGGAGGTGGGCAAGACCCCGATCGCAGTGGAGATCGAGCACTTCATCCAGCTCATCACCGGCGTCGCCGTCTTCCTCGGCGTCTCCTTCTTCGTGCTCTCGCTCATTCTGGGCTACACCTGGCTCGAGGCCGTCATCTTCCTCATCGGCATCATCGTCGCCAACGTGCCCGAGGGGCTGCTGGCCACCGTCACCGTGAGCGCCCGGCCGGGGCGGCAGGGACAGAGGGGCGCGGGGGTAGAGACCCCCTGGACAGGGGCCCTAGGGGGTCCTGGGGGGAAAGCGAGGGGGCACAGACCGCCAAGGGCGGCTGGGAAGGGGCCTAGGGCCCTCAGGGGTGCTGGGGAGGAAGCAGAAGCAACCAGGTTTCGCTGGGGGGGGATAAGGAGGGGTCTAGGGAC
>NW_017728926.1:3473185-3478160 GCF_001723895.1 Crocodylus porosus | reverse complement strand
CTAGCGACTACGGGCGGCAGGGGCCGGGCACCCGTGACGCCGGCCGCCCCCAGGTGTGCCTGACGCTGACGGCCAAGCGCATGGCGCGCAAGAACTGCCTGGTGAAGAACCTGGAGGCGGTGGAGACGCTCGGCTCCACCTCCACCATCTGCTCCGACAAGACCGGCACCCTCACGCAGAACCGCATGACCGTGGCCCACATGTGGTTCGACAACCAGATCCACGAGGCCGACACCACCGAGGACCAGTCCGGTCAGCCGGGCGCGGGCGGCGGGCGACTCTGGGGGCGGGGCCTGCGGAAGGGAGAGGGGTATGGACTTGGGGGCGGAGGCTGGCACTCGGGGGCGGGGCTTGGGAGCGTCGGGGCGGAGGCAGGCAGGAGGGGGCTTCCCGGGGGACGCAGAAGCTGGGAGGGGCCCTGGGGGCGGGGCTAGGGGCTTTGGGGGCTCCCTGACCCCGCCATTCGCCCCTCCCAGGCACGGCCTTCGACAAGAGCTCGGCCACGTGGGTGGCTCTGTCGCACATCGCGGGACTCTGCAACCGCGCCGTCTTCAAGGGGGGGCAGGACAACGTGCCCATCCTCAAGGTGGGGGCTGGGGACCATGGGGAGTGGGCTGGGGACCAGAGGTGGGCTGGGAGTGCAGGAGGGATGGGGGGCTTCGGGAGGGTGTCCTGGGGGCAGAGTTGGGGGGGGCCTTGGGGGTGCCAGCCCCTGCTCTGACCCTCGCCCCCCGCAGCGGGACGTGGCCGGAGATGCGTCGGAGTCGGCACTGCTCAAGTGCATTGAGCTGTCGTCTGGCTCCGTGAAACTCATGCGGGAGCGGAACAAGAAGGTGGCCGAGATCCCCTTCAACTCCACCAACAAGTACCAGGTAAGGGGGGGCATGCCCCGCCCTGCCCCCCCACACCCTCTTCATCAGCACCAAGTATCAGCTTTAGGACCATAAGCCCCACCCCCTGTATGCAGGGGCCACAAAACCCCACCCCTAGGTTCTTCATCATCACCAAGTACCAGGCAGACGGATACTAAGCCTCACCCCTAGATCACCTTCATCATCACCAAGTACCACCTTCAGGACCTTAAGCCCCGCCCCCTCCTCCAGGCCCCCACCCAGTGACCCCAAACCCCACTCCTAGATGCCCTTCATCATCAAGTACCAGGTACAGTGGGGTCAGGCAATTATTTCAGGCAGAGGGCCACTTACTGAAACCTGGCAAGCTATGGAGGGCCACATGGGTAGCCCTGCCCCTGGACATGTCCTGCCCCTGGTCACCATCTTGGGACTGAATGTCCCACCTCGTACCCCCTCACCTTTGCTACCAGAAGTACTCTGTTCAGTAAGGGGTTTTGCCATCTCAGAACCAGAAAAATACTAAATTATATTCTAAAAAGCACACATTGAAAACATTCATTAATTTGATTTCAAAAACTACTTTTGGCCTGGTTTACATGGGTCTCTGTAGTGCACATAGATGTGATTGCACAATAGCTTAAAATTAAGTCTTACACTTGTTTATTGTGGGGGGCTGTAGGTGTTACGTTGAGGGAGCATGTGGGTGCGTGTGGATATGTGGGGTGTGGGTGGGTATGGGGTTTGTGGGAGGTTGGGTGGCTGGGGTGTGGGAGGGGGTGTGGGTGTGTTCATGTCTGGCAGTGCAAGGCGGGGGTATGGGTGTATGTGTATGGTGGGGTGTGCTTGTAGGACTTGCACTACAAACAGACACATGCTGCCCCTGCCAACACACATGCTGGTGCTCACATGTGCTGCCCCTGCTGACACACATGCATGCTGTCTGGACATGCTGTCACTTACACACACACTGCCCCTGTCTGGACATGCATGCGCGCACACACACACACACACACACACACACATGCTGCCCCTACCCACGCACACACTGCCCCGCCCACATGTGCACACGCACACACACAAATGATGCCCTTGCCCACATGCACGCACAAACACATGCTCACACATGCTGCCCCTGCCTGTGCATGCACACAGGCACGCACACACACATGCATGTTGCCCCTGCCTGCACACACAAGCATGCACTCAGTCACACTCTCTGCCCCTGCCTGTACAGAAACCCCTCTCTGCCCCCCATATGGGCGAGGCCCCATGCTTCTGGGTCCAGCCATGCAGCTGGGAGTCACCACCTGGTGGTGGAGCAGGGTGGGGGCAGGAAGCAGGAAAATGGCTGGGGTGGAATGGGCAGGGCTGGGCTCCTGTGTCCTGCAGCCAGCTCCTCCTGGGTCCTTCTGCCCCTGGCTCCTGTAGTCTTTGACAGGAACAGATAAATATTTTCTAAATTTTGTAGGCTTTCCATGTGCCAGATAGAATGGCCTTGTGGGCCAGATCTGACTTGCAGGCCATATTTTGCCCACCCCTGAGCTATTAGGAACCCTAAGCCCTGCCCCTGTTATCCTGGCCTCACCCCCCTAGTACTCCAAAACCTTACCCCTCGATCCCCTTCATCACCCCAGCTATTAAGAACCCTAAGCTGCACCCACTTGTGGAAGCCCAGCTCCCAGCATCTGAAACCCCACCCCTAGACCCCATTCTTCACCACCAAGTCCCACTAAGCCCACCCCCCCATACCCCATCCACTCCCCCAACCTGTACCACATAGAGGGACCCTAAGCCCTGCCTCCTTTCCCCAGGCCCCGCCCCCATCTCCCCCACTATCCCCTTTGAGTGCAAGGGGTGAATTTAAAAGCCCCAGCTGTTCCCCAAGCTCTGCTTTCAAGCAGGGGGATCCTGGGGGCTGTGCATCCGACCATCCCAGGGGGCTTGGGAGATTCCCAGCCTGCTCTGGGGGGCATCCCCTAAATTGGGGCCTGTACCTCTGCAGGGGCTTGGGTGGGAGCATTTTTGGAGTGCTTTAGGGGGCCCCTGACTTCTGCCTCTGGCTTCCCCAGCTCTCCATCCACGAGACTGAGGACCCCAATGACAATCGGTACCTGCTGGTGATGAAGGGGGCCCCTGAGCGCATCCTGGACCGCTGCTCCACCATCGTGTTCAATGGCAAGGAACAGCCGCTGGACGAGGAGATGAAGGAGGCCTTCCAGAATGCCTACCTGGAGCTGGGGGGCCTGGGCGAGCGCGTCCTTGGTACAGCCTGGCGTGGGGGAGTTCAGGGCACTGGGGGACCCTGGAGGGCTCTGCAAGGTTCAGGGATGGGGGTGAGGGATGTCTAGGGGACTTTGGAGGGGTCTGGGGGGCAGGGGAGTGAGGGGTGTCTGGGACATCCAGAATGGGTCTGGGAGACCCAAAATGGCGGGGACCCTGGAGCAGTCTGGAAATGTGGGGAGGGAGGGAACATGGGGTGTCTAGGGGACCCCGGAGGGGTGTCTGGTGCTTGGGAGGCCTGAAAATGTGGGGCACAGGTGGGTCTAACCCCCCGGGACCCTCCCCCCAGGCTTCTGCCACTATTACCTGCCTGAGGACCAATATCCCAAGGGCTTTGCCTTCGACTGTGATGATGTCAACTTCACTACTGAAAACCTCTGCTTCGTGGGGCTCATGTCGATGATCGATCCCCCCCGTGCCGCTGTGCCCGATGCTGTGGGCAAGTGCCGCAGCGCTGGCATCAAGGTGGTGTGCCCTGCTAGGCTGGGGGGAGGGGAGAAGACTGGGGTGCTGCTGGCTCTGGGGTAGGCATTACAGACCTGGGATGTGGCTAGATCTGGGGTGGGGGATGGTGTACATATGTTGGAGGGGGGTGGGGCAGTCCTTACTCCCTCATGCTTGAACCCTGCCCCTCACAGGTGATCATGGTGACAGGCGACCACCCCATCACAGCCAAGGCCATAGCTAAGGGAGTGGGCATCATCTCTGAGGGCAATGAGACAGTGGAGGACATTGCTGCCCGCCTCAACATCCCTGTCAGCCAGGTCAACCCCAGGTGAGGCAGGGGGAGGGTCTGGGGGCTGGGTGTCACAAAGCCATGAGGTGCAGCTGGCTCTGGGGTGGGCGTTGGGGCTGGTTTCACAGGCCTGGGATGCAGCTGGCTCTGGATCCACCTGGCACAGAGGGATGGCAGCTATGATTCTGTGACTTCCAGAAGGCTTCAACACAGTTTGCCCAGTTCTGGTGGGCAAACTGAGGGGCTGTGGCACTGTTGACTGCATGGTCACATGGGTGGCAAACTGGCTCCAGGGGCACACCCAGGGGATGGTGGTGGACGGGTCCATGTCGACCTGGGAGGGTGTGGGCAGCAGAGTCCCCCAGGGCTCGGTCCTTGGGTCGGTGCTGTTCAACATCTTCATTAGTGACCGGGACGAGGGTGTGGAGAGCACCCTGTTCAAGTTCGCTGATGACACCAAGCTGTGGGGTAAAGTGAATCCACTGGCAGGCAGGCACCGCATCCAGGCCGGCCTGCAGAGGTTGGAGACGTGGGCGGATCTGAACAGGATGCGGTTCAACAAGGACAAGTGCAGGGTGCTGCACCTGGGGAGAGGGGACCAGCATTATGGTTATAGGTTAGGGGATGCCCCTCTCGGGGGCAGAGAGGGATCTTGGAGTGAATATGAATATGAGTCGCCAATGCGACGAAGCAATGATGCAGGACAGGGTGTGGTTGGCTCTGCCTAACAGGGGCATCACTAACAGGTCCAGAGAGGTCTTGCTCCCCCTCTATGCGGCGCTGGTCAGGCCGTTGCTGGAGCCCTATGTCCAGTTCTGGGCGCCGCACTTCAGGAGGGACGTGGGGAACCTGGAGAGGGTCCAGAGGAGGCCTCTCATATGGTTGGGGGCCTCCGTGCCCAGGCCTAGGAGGAGAGGCTGAGGGACCTGAATCTCTTCAGTCTCCGCAAGAGGAGACTGAGGGGGATCTTGTGGCTGCCTACAACCTTATCAGGGGCCAGCAGCAGGGACTCGGGGACAGTCTGTTCTCCAGGGCCCCCCTTGGAGTCACCAGGAGCAATGGCCACAAGCTGAGGGAGGATAGGTTTAGGTTGGATATTAGGAAG
>NW_017728926.1:3471039-3473085 GCF_001723895.1 Crocodylus porosus | reverse complement strand
GATATTAGGAAGAACTACTTCACGGTAAGGGTGGCCAGAGCCTGGAATAGGCTTCCCAGAGAGGTGGTGCTCTCACCTTCCCTGGAGATCTTCAAGAGGAGACTGGACAGGCACCTGGCTGGGGTCTTATGACCCCTGCCACCCCCCCTGCTCCTTCCTGCCCCTGGCAGGGGGTCGGACTAGATGATCTGTCTGGGTCCCTTCCCACTCATTGACTCTATGATTCTATGACCAGGGCTGGGCATCCCAGGGCCCCATTCCCTGCCTTTGAAATCCAGCCATCTCTGGGGAGGGGGGCAGGCCAGCCCCCTTCTCCCCCGCAATTCCAGGTCCCAGCTCTGACCTCTGTCCTGCCCACCCAGGGATGCCAAGGCCTGTGTGATCCATGGCACGGACCTGAAGGACATGACAGTGGAGCAGATTGACGAGATCCTGCAGAACCACACTGAGATCGTCTTCGCCCGCACTTCACCCCAGCAGAAGCTCATCATCGTAGAGGGATGCCAGCGTCAGGTTGGCACTGCCCAGACATCCCGATGACCCCAAGACCCCCACATCCCTCCATGAATCCCCCGTGACCCCTCCAAATCCCCCCACAACCCCATCTCTGACCCCCAGCTGGGGCTGGGGCCCCCCAGGTTGACACTGCCTTGTGCCCCCCCTGGCAGGGGGCGATCGTTGCAGTGACTGGGGATGGTGTGAATGACTCACCAGCACTGAAGAAGGCTGATATTGGTGTGGCTATGGGCATTGCCGGCTCTGATGTGTCCAAGCAGGCAGCTGACATGATCCTGCTGGATGACAACTTTGCCTCCATTGTCACCGGCGTCGAGGAGGGTCTGTGCAGCTGGGGGCAGAGCCTGGGAAAAGGAGAAGGGGCTTGAGCAGTGGGCATCATACCTCAAGGGAGGGGGCACAGCCAAGTGGTAGGCAGTGCGTTGGAGCATGGAGTATGTAAAAATGGTGGAGAAGCTGGGCTAGGTGGAGGCATGGCCAAACAGTAGGCAGAGCCAGGGGGTGGGTGGAGCTTTGGGGTGTGAGGTAGGGGAGGGGTAAGACCAAGTGGCGGGTGGGGCTTTGGGGCAAGGCTGGGTGTGTAGGGCGTATGTAAAGGAGGTGGAGGAGAGGCGAGGAGGGAGCTGGGGCAGGGGGATGCCTGGGTTCTCCCCAGCTGTGGGGGTGGGGCAGGGAGCCCAGATGTCTGGGTTCTCACACATCTGGCCTCCCCGCCACCCCACAGGGCGCCTGATTTTTGACAACCTGAAGAAGTCGATCGCCTACACCCTGACCAGCAACATCCCAGAGATCACCCCTTTCCTGCTCTTCATCATGGCCAACATCCCCCTGCCCCTGGGGACCATCACCATCCTGTGCATCGACTTGGGCACTGACATGGTGAGCAGCTTGGCCCCTGACCCAAAAGACTCCCCTATAACCCCAAGGGTCCACCTGGCACCCAGGGGCTTCCTTCACAAACCCTCAGGACCTCCCCATAGACCCCCCCCAAGGTCCAACCAGCCTCCAGGGCCTCCCTCATAGATCCCTGGGGTCCACCCAGCCCCTCGGGACCCCCAGATAGATCCCTGGGTCTGTCCGGACCCCCCCACCCCTATAATCCCTGTGGTATCCCCCATAAATTCTAGGGACCCCCCCATAGATGCTGGGGACCTCCCCCATAACCCCCAGGAGCTCCCCCAGGCACCGTCTCCAGCTGTTCCCCCCGCTTTCTCACAGTGATGTCAGGGGATCCCCAGGCATCCCTTTTCCAGCAGCCCCTAGGACCCCCCTCTCAAATTGGGGGACCTGGAGGAGGGGGTGCCAGGCCATGGGGAGCGCAGATACCTGGGTTCCCCAAGGCAGGGCGGAGGTCCCGGGGCTGGCCCTGACCTGCCACCGCCGCCCCCTCCAGGTCCCCGCCATCTCGCTGGCCTACGAAGCGGCCGAGAGCGACATCATGAAGCGGCAGCCGCGGAACCCGCGCACTGACAAGCTGGTCAACGAGCGGCTCATCAGCATGGCCTACGGGCAGATCGGTGCGGGCCGGGG
>NW_017728926.1:3466775-3470939 GCF_001723895.1 Crocodylus porosus | reverse complement strand
TCCGTGCCGCCGCCAGGGAATGGGATTTTCCGCTCCATCTGGTCCAGCCGCCGTCGCCGCGGCAACGGGAGATGGCGGTTGCCATGGTGGCGAAGGGGCTGAGGGCTGGTGACGCGCTCGGGAGGCAGCCCCCGCCCCCGAGGGAGCGGCCGGGCGTCAGTCCTGCCCCTGCGGCGCACGCCCTGCCCCGGGGGAGGGGCCCGCCTCCCTGCCGGTGCCTCCAGGTGGCGCTGCTTCCCCGAGGCAGGGGCTGCGGGGCTGCTGGCTCTGGGGTGGAGGTCCTCACCTCCCCATGCCCCGTACGGAACCAGAGCCGATCGTCACGCGCCCGGAGAGGGGGGCACTGCCCCCTCCCCAAGTTCACAGATGACCCCATTTCACAGCTGGGGGGAGCAGCGGATGCGCTGGCGGGCAGGGCTGGGGTCAGAGCGACATCTACACGCTGGAGGACTGGACCAAATAGGAACTCGTGAGGTTCATTAAGGACAAGTGGCACAGTCCCGGGCAGCGGTGCAGGCTGGGGGCTGACTGGATGGGCAGCAGCTTGGCATGAATGGTCCCGGGGGGTGCTGGGGGGCAAGAAGCTGAAGCAGAGCCCAGAGGGTGCCACTGGTGCCAAACTCATCCAGGTAAACTGCAGCGAAATTGCAAAACGGCAATTTTCATCACACGCAGAAGCACTGGTTAGGAGCGTTGCCAGCAGGTTGAGGGCAGTGATCCTTCCCCTCTATTCAGCACTGGAGAGACCACATCTGGAGGCCTGTGTCCAGCTGTGGCCCCCCACTGCAGAAAGGGTTGAAGAGAGTCCAGTGGAGGGCAAGGAAGAGGGTTCAGGGGCTGGAGCACAGGATGGATGAGGAGAGGCTGAGAGAAATGGGCTCGTTTAGCCTGCAGAAGAGAAGACTGAGGGGGGATTGAATAACAGCAATTAATTATCCAAAGTGGGGTTGCAAAGAGGATGGAGCTGGGCTGTTCTCAGTGATGGCAGATAAAAGAGCAAGGAGCAATGGGCTCAGGCTGCAGCAGGGAAAGTTGAGGTTAAATATTAAGAGAAACTCTAGCGAGAAGGGTGGTGAAGCACTGGGACAGGCTCCCCAGAGAGGTGGATGTTTTGAAGACCCAGCTAGATAAAGTCCTGGCTGGGATGATGTAATTGGGGCTGGTCCTGTTTGGAGCAGGGGGTTGGGCTAGATGTGACCTGAGCTCCCCTCTGACCCCCATTTCCCATGATTCTGTGCTCTCCTACTGCCCCACCGTGGACGTGGCCCTGCTGATGTAGCCCCTCATGTCATCCTGGGGGTGTAGGAGAGGCATTTGGGAGGTATAGGCTTTTCTTGGGGTCCCTGGGGCTGTGGGTTGGGAGTGAGGGGCACCAGGAGGACTGGTTGCCTGGGTTCTCTGGGAGGGGAGTGAGGACACCTGGGTTCCCAGACAACCCAGGTGTCCAGACACGTAGCCCCCTGCTCCAGGCCTCGGTCTGAGAGAGAACATGATCAAGGTGGTGGAAAAGGGTGAGCGTGAAAGAGAAGGAGGGATGGAAAGGAGGAGTGTAAGGGGAGGGAGAGAAAGGGGAAGTGTGACAGAGGGAAGAGAGGAGGAATGAAGAGTAGAGGGGTGGGGGACAGAGGGAGCCGGGCAGGGGGAAGGAAGGAGTGGATGACAAACAGAAGGAAAGAGAATGAGAGAGACCTGCTGGGGAGGGGTGTGAAGGGGGCAGAGAAAGAGTGGGACACGTGTATGTGTGGGGGGGTGGTAGTTGTGCAGCAGTGTCCAGGCTTGCTCACATCCCACCCATCTCCACACGCGTGTGCCCGGGTTGTCTCACCAGGGAGCAGTGTCTGCCCATCCGTCCTTCACACACAGAACCCGTGTGTCCCTGAGATGCGTGGAGCAGAGCCACTGCCATCCAGCAGGGGGTGGTAGCGGCACACCCACGCAGGCAGAACCCAGGCACGGCTGGGCAGAGTCCAGCACCTGAGTACTGGGGCAGGGGCCTGAGTACCAGGCCAGGTAGAAGCCACAGCCAGGATTGGGGCCACCCGGATGCTGGAGACACCTCCACCAGACAGAGCTGGCCCCCGGGACCCTGGACACTTGGCTCTCCCTGCCGTGGAGGGAAGGGGGTCTGAGGGTTCAGAGTGGGGGTGCAGGGAGCCCGGACACCCCGGATCTCCAGAGGGGAGTAGGGTCGGAGGGCGGGGGGCGGGTTTGCAGCCCAGACACTTCATGCCCCTGGTGCCACCGCCCGAACAAAGGCTCTGATGTTAGTGGGGGGATGGGGATGCTGATGTGGGTCCTGCATCACGAGGCGGGTGATAATATCTTGCTGTCACAAGGGAAAGAGGTGGAAGTGGTGACAGGGCTGTGGCTGGCAGCCAAGGAGGTGGGCACTGGGGATGGCGCTGCTCCCTGGCCCCTGCATAGATCTTCAGTGTCCCCTTGGGACTCCAGGGGGCCCGTGGCTGTGGGGGGCAAGGTGCGGGGGGCTCCACGGGGCACTGTGCGGTGGTCAATGTCGGTATCAGTCCAGCTGGGGCCGCAGTAGCCACTGGGGGCCACTAGGGGGCATTAGACATATTGTAGTCTCTTTGGTGTGAGGGGAAACTAGGGGGTGCTGAACTGGTCATGAGGGAGCGGGGGCCAGGCTCAGGCCAGGCCCCTGGCCCCTGCCAGATGCTGCCCTCAGCTGGGTCCCTGCCTGCTGCACCTGTCCCTGCCCTGATGGCCTCCTGCCACTGGAAGCTCATGGCCATAGTCCTGCTGACCATCCTCGGCCTGCTGGGCAGTGAGCTGGGTGCTGGGTTCCCTCCGGCTCTGTGGTCTGGGGGACTTGGAGCAGGGGGGTCTGGGAGCCTGGAAGCCTGGGTTCTCCCCTGGACCTGGACCTAGATACCTGGGTTGTCCCCTAGATCTAATTCCCATGAGAATTAGGCTCTGACTGGAGGTGACCAGGGAATCTGGGCTTCTGGGGGAGGTGGCCCCTTGTCGCCCCCCAGCCAGGCTGGCTTCAGGCCATGACCCCTGGCTGCTCTGTTCCCTGCCAGGGGCTGGCCTTGGGGACCAGGATGTGACCCTGCTGCAAGACCCTGTGCTGGGGCAAGAGGGCTCCTGCTTGACCCTCAACTGCAGCTACAGCATCTCTGGGGGGGAAGATTGGAGTCATGTGGTAGAAGCAGAATGGACCCAGCGTCATGTATCACCCAGACCAGGCTCAGATTGACGTGACCTTCAAAAACCAGACCCGGACCTTCAGCGAACACCTGGGCAACTAACTGCTCCCTGTGGATCACAGGGCTGCGCCTGGAGGATCACTGCACCTATGGGGTCCAAATTCAGAAAGGCAATGAATGACAGCCCAGCCCCGGACCCATGTAGCTCCGCTGGACAGGTAAGCAGGTCGCATTTCCCTCGCTGACTGCACCGGTGAGGACAGGATGGTCCCAGAGCTGTTCCTCCAGCCCCACTCTGCCCTTTTTGGCCACCCCAGAATTCAGTTCTGCCAATGGGATGGGGTGTTGTGATGGTCTGGGGCAGCTGGGAGCGCTCTGGAGACCGTCAGTCCCTCCTCACCACCAGGACTCACAGGCATCTGTCCTCCAAGCTCACCCATGGAGGCCCACCCTGGAGACAGGAGGGAGACAGGAAAAACCTCTCCTGTTCCGCGCAGTGTGGCTGCCTGGGATCCCTGGCCTGGTACTGCCAGGATGGACAGGGGCAGTGCCAGGCCTGGCTACCGGTGTCTCTGTCCCGGCTGGGCCGTGATGTGGTGCAGAGCTGCCTGGTGCATGGATACACAGACAAGTGCAGCCTTGAAGACAACCCGGACCCGCAGCCAGGTGAGCTCTGCTCAGGTGTGTCTCAGCCAGGGCACTCGGACGCCTGGGTTCTCTCCCAGCTCCAGGGGGGAGTTGGGGCTGTGGGGGTGAGTGCACAGGGGCCTGGGAGCTCGTACACCAGAGTTTCCTGGGAAGGCAGTGGTGTTGGGGGGTTAGCGCAGTGCAGCTCAGAGTCAAGGAATCAGCTCCTTTGCTCTGACCCCAGCTCCAGCACCCAGCCCTGACCCCGGTCTTGGTCTCCCTCCCCCAGGGAAGCCTTTTTTTTTTTTTTTTTCTGTTTTTTTGCACCGTTCCTGGAAGCACTGCAATACCAGGTCAATGCATGGAG
>NW_017728926.1:3463416-3466675 GCF_001723895.1 Crocodylus porosus | reverse complement strand
GGAGTGGATGGAGCACGCTCCGGTTCCCACCCAATACCAAAAAGAATCTGCTCAATATAGACCTCCTATGGAGGACATATCAGAGACAATTACCCTGGGGAGCTCGCCTACGTGGTCACGCTGCTTCCCCTGCCAGGAAGCCACACAAGAAGATTTTGTCCTGGGAGGTGAGGCACCAGGAGGGGTGGGATCATGACTCTTTCACCCTGAGCTGTGAGCGTCCCACCCAGGTGCCTGTGACCAGGTTACCTCTGGTCCCATGGGGACACGTGGCTGGAGGACGCCAAGCAGGATTTGCACATCTCCAGTGTCAGTGTTGCTGATGGAGGTATCTACACCCGCTGTGCCTGGTAGGGCTGTGAGAAGAGGCAGCGTTTCAATGTTTGACAGAACAGTCTTTCACTTCAACTCTTGTTTTGAGTCGAAACAGCTGTTCCATTTCATTCTGATGAGAAGTTTTGCTGTTTCACCCATGGGATAAAACGGGGAAGCTCAAAACAGGCTATAACTTTGTCATTTCTGGCCAGATTTGGATGAAAGTTGCAGAAATGGTAGCCCCTTCTGAGGGCATGCTGCTTGCCGAGCTTCCAGAAGATAGGTTTAGGGGGTTCGGAGAAACTGCACCCCAAAATCATGAGAGCAAAACTCATGTTACGTGTATGTGTTAAGCCACAGCAGGGTCCAGACTGCCGAGACGGTAGCTCCTGCTGCGGCAAAAAAGTCTGTCAAGTTTCAAGGAGATAGGTGCAGGGGGTTGTGGACACTGCACCCCAAAATCTTGAAAGCAAAACTCATGTCATGTGTCAATTTCTCTGAACTCCCTGCACCTATCTCCTTGCTACAAAGCCTGCTAGGTTTCATCAGCAGGGACTACCACTTCTGCAAGTTTTATCCAAATCTGGCCAGAAACAACAAAGTTATAGGCTGTCTCAACTTCCCCTTTATAACCTATGGGTGAAATGTTGAAACAGCATCCAAATGGCAAGACGTTTCGATTTGCCTCATTTTGTTTCGAGGCTGTTTCGACCATATCTGTTTCGTTTTGATTTTACTGTTTCGAACTCCAGACAGGTCGAAACAGTGTCAACACAAAACTAGTGGTGACATTTTGAATAGCTCTAGCTGGGTCTCTAGCCCTGGCTGGGGGTTTGTGGTCTCCTCTGCCAACAAATCCATCACGGTTGAGTGCGAGTGGTGGGAGCCCCTGAACCCAGCTTGAGGTCCCACACTGCCACCACCCTGGCGGCCTCACGGCCCCTCAGACCTCAGCACTGAACCCCGAACGCAGTGAGCGCTGCTGGGATTTGACCTGATGTCTGTGCACGACTGCCCCGCGGCTTTTCACGGCCACCTCAGGCTTGTCCCGGCTCCGACCAAGACCTGCCCCAGCTCTGACGCTGACCGGGGCACTATAGCCCCCTCCTCCTGCCCGGGCCCTGCTGTCTCCAGCCCCAGGGACAGGGCTGGAAACGGGGTTAAAGAGGGTCAAATGTGTTTTTGAAGCTTGAAAGGGGTCCGGGAAGGGGCGTTCCAGGTTTCAACGGGCCTGAAGGCCTCAGGTGGGTTCCAGGGAGATTTTAAGGGGTTGAAAGAGGCGTGACGAGGGGCTGGAAGGAGGCCGAGAGGCGCTGCAGCGCTCCACATGGCGGCGGCGGCAGGAGCGGGACGGCTATTTAAAGGCTCGGCAAGGGTTACGGTTTTCAGTGTTCAGTGAGAGAGACTCTGCCCCTTCCCCAAGTCACCTGCTGCCAGCTGGAAAAGCGTCAGGTTTGGGGTCCGCGCCGACTGAAGGCGGGAGACGGGGAAGCGGAGGCAGCGGTGCGCGGTGCCGGCCGGCCTACGTGTCCCACAATGCAGCGGCGCCGCGCCCCCGCGGTGCATCATGGGAGATGTAGTCCCGCCGGGCCACGCCCTCGCCACGGGCCTTCGGCTGCCGCGGGGCCATGGGAATGTTTTGGCCCCGTTTTCTGCCCTGGCCCAGTTTTTATGTGACTGTTGGGTCTTATTCCAGCACTTCACTGATGTAAGGAGGTTCCTTGGCTTAAGCGCGAGGGTTTGTGCAGCACGCACTTGGTGCAGAGACCCCCCACCTGTTTACAGCTAGAAATGGGCTGAGGTTATAGGTAAAAAGCGGCATTTTTAGAGGCTTTTGGGGGCAACAAGCAGATTTGGGGATCCTAGAAGCCTTTGGCCATGTTATGGAGGGAAGAAATAGGCTGAAAAAGCCTAGAAAGGGCTGGTTTAGAGAGGAACGCTGTTGGGGGTGCTTTTTTCCGGCCAAAAAAGGCAGATTTGGGAACATCAGAACATGCAACCGTTTTGGACGAGGACATAATAGGGTGAAAAAGCCCCCGAAAGGTTCACTTTATGGTTTTCCGTGCCAAATTGCTGTAGTGTTTTGCTTGGCAATGACTGCAAGTTTCTTTCCTGTATAACGGGAAGGAAATGAATGCTACTAATGAAAACAAGCAAATGTTTTGAATCCAGGGGTGGGATCTGGGGTGATACCACCGAGTTCATGTGTCAGGGGCTTTTGTTCCTACCCAGATGCTTGTTGTCTGGTGTTTATGTGCAGGAAGAAATGGGGGAGAAAGCGAAGCAAGGCCAGCGTAGGAGGACGCTGGAGGCCGGTGAGTGAAGGGGGAACGCTGCAGCTCTGTCCCAGCTCCAAGAGGGGAAGGGTGTCTACGGGTTGGAGCAGGAGTGGTTGGGGGTCTGGACACCTGGGGTCTTCCCCTGATGTTGGAGGGGAGCAGGGGGTAAAGTGTGTGAGAGCTGGGGGACAGAGAGCCCAGACACCTGGGGTTCCCCCTGATCTGGGATGCGGGGGCACAGAGCGTGGGATGCCTGGGGTCTCTCCTGAGCTCTGCAGTGTCCAGAAGCGGGCAGGGTAGAGGCACAGGGCTGGATGCTCAGACTCCTGGTTTCCTGGGCTGGTGTCTCACCCTCCCCTTCTCCCCCGCCGCAGGCCCAGGTGGACGCCCCGATGTCAGAGCTGACATACAAGAACATAGAGCAGCATGAGACGGGTGATCCGGGTCCCCAGGATGCCCCTGAGCTGGGCAGGGAGGAGCTGGGCACGGATAGTCCCCCGGATCTTCCTCAGCGCAGATGGGGAGGTAGTGTGCTAGTGCTCTCTGCTCAGGGGAATTGTGTTTTGGGGGAGTGGGGGAGGTGTCCCAGACACCTGGGGTTTATGTGTGTATGTGAGCCCCAGGTGCCTGGTTTGTATATGTGTACATGTGTCAGGCACCTGGGC
>NW_017728926.1:3404568-3463405 GCF_001723895.1 Crocodylus porosus | reverse complement strand
GTTGCCTCAGGAGCCCCAAATCTATTTCTTCCCCTTGATGTGGGGGTCTGTAGCAGACCCCTACCACCAAATCCTTTTCTCCTTGCCCCCCATGTAGCCTAACCCACAGTCCTTCTACTTCCTCATCCTTTGATTCTGTCTTGATGAGGGTTGATGTCATGACTGGTCTAGGTGACTGGGTAGACTCGGTGTTGGACTGCGACTTCCAGGTTGCACTTCATCCTGGGCCCTCACGAGGCTGCTTTTTGCTTTTTTGTTTGTGTAGGAAGTTGAAAGTGTTGTCATGTGTATGACTGGATACAGCAGGGTAGGAACAGTTTGTTAATAGAGGGCTTGGCCTGTATAACCATGAGGCCAGTATCCTGACTGCATAACGGCATGTTAGGCACAACATGTAATACAGTGAAGATGTCTGTCATGGTGTGACACTATGAATGTAATGGCACAGTGCTCTTGGTTTGATGGTAATATGTTTGTCTTTGCTTTGTATATTGGACTTGGACCCTGGAGGGGCCAACTCTTTGTACCCCAAACCCCTGAATAAAGTAGTTAAAAAGTCAACTTCCTCCCTCCTTTGTTTCTGATGCTGTAGAGGTATTCAGGGGCCTAAAAATTCACCAAGGTGCCTAGTGGGATTTACAAAAGTACTTAAGAGGTTTAGGCACCCGACTCCCATTGAAGCACATGACCTCTCAATGGTTAAATTACCTAAGGGTTTTGAACTAAAAATTAAAGCAATTATGAACATATCTACTTTACAGTCAACTTTCATCAAGTCCTTCGTTTTATTTATTTATAAAATCTCAACTCAGGGATTGCAAATAGTCAGTGGTATCACTTTAACCATATGCTCAAAGGAAAGCACTAACCTGGAATGACAAAGTATTCCTGATAAAGAAAAGTATTCATATGCTGTCCTGAATGAGGGTAGTTTTAAGGATGTGTTTAAATCATGGGATTAAATCCATTGCTCTTCAGGGTGGCACCTGTGCCTACCCTTAAATATATTCTAAACAGGAATGCTTTGCTGGTTATGACCATGATGAGGAACATCTTAGCATCTTTGCAGTGAGATCCAGCAGAGGGCATACCTCAGGATTCATTCTGGCTTTGTTTTTTGACTGCTGAAGAGTACTGCAAGGAAATCAACTGAAGAGATTTAAGGAGATGACTCAATGATCAGCATGTCAGACTCCAATGTTATATGGATAAAGTGACCTTCCCAGTGTAATCAGTTAGCAACAGAATCCAGGCCTACATTATAGTGAAAGGGAGTTTCAGTTCAGTTCAGGAATATCTGGGTGTTTATATCTTTCCAGTGAAGCAATAAAGGCCCTAGAAGCAGCTGGGCAGGCTGGAAATTTAATGTGTCAGAGCAGCTCATTAGAGTGTAATGACATTTCTGAGACTAAATGCCGATATGAGCAGCAGGCAAAAATTTCTGAGTATGTATGATTTGATATATGCTGCCCATCACGAAGCAGCCGGGGTTGAGGTGCTATGCCAGGATTCAACTTTCCATCCAATTGTCCGCTTTTAATGGATATAAAGTGTTACCTTTAGCACTGAAAAAGCTGAATAGATACAAATATTACTAATACCTTACGGGTGCACTGGGCCTCATTATCCGTGGGTAATTGAGGTTATATGGGATTGTTCGCTCTTATCTGTCACTGTCCCTCTTTGCGACACGCCGAAGCAAAAGAATTCAAGGCTAAGTGCTATAAACTTTACAGAGGTACAGAACCCAGAAATACCAAGTCATCTGAGCCCCTTTGTGCATCAAACAGCAGCTGCACAGAGTGAGAAGCAAAAGCACTGCCTACCTGCTTAGGGATTGGTTTCTAAGGGTCAGTTGGAGGATTATGGTGTTGTATGATACAGCCCCAAGAATGCAGCGTCTAGCTCCCCTGGCTTCATACACCACACTAGCTTTGGGTCATATAAATCCTGCCACTGAACTTAGAAAGCTCAGCAAGGACAAAATATGCCTTGAAAAGATACCTGGACAGGCTGGCATAGAGCATAGGGGGCAGGAGAAGAGTGCACAAAGTAGAAAAGGCAAATGGTTTCAGTTAGACCTGAGCAAATAATTCACAGCAAATCATTTATTTGATGCATTTTGCTTTTGTCACTGTAAGTCAATTGCCTTTGAACAGGCAGTGACATTTTCAAATGGAATCATAATTATTTTCTACTTTCTTCAGGGAACATAACAATTTGTACTGGATTCAACATTCCCACATCACATGACATTTTTTCTGTGCCTTTACTGGATTATCTGTCTACCTACCTACCAGAAATCCTTGCATACAAAGGCTGTGTTGGTTAGTTACATAAGGCATCTATTTGATGAACACAAACAATACCATGGGACTAACCAACAGGGAGTAAATTTCAAATGGTATATTGATTTGTAATATTCATATTTCACACTGTGTTGGTTGGCTCCATAAATAAAGCACATGCTGTTCTTTCTGTTCCTTGATAGAGGTTATATAACAGCACAAATTGCGTGTTTACAACTGGATATACATTGCAGCATTCGGCAACAACAAATATTCAGACATTCAACCTTAAAATTTGCCGTTTGCAAGCACTTTTACTAATAAAGCTCCACCATTTAAATATTCCTGGAAAGTGCCTACAAAAGGGCTTTGAATATGTCCAGCCTCTAAGGTCACTTTTCACTTCTAAGGAACAGTCAAGACTTTTCTTTCATTGTTTGCTCAGTGCGAGGTGCAATATAAATTCTTACTATAATGCGGCACAGTGTAGCGTGCAATATGAGTAATAATGTGTTGGTGTGTGCATACCCAGTGTTACTAAAAACTCTCTGCAAATATTAGACAAAATTATTGCACTGAAATGTTAAATATCATTTCTAATGGATTCATAAAATTCCAAGTCTGTTAAATTCAGTTGAAAATAAAAAAGCAAAACAGTTTCACAAACTGCTTCTAGACTGGCAAAGAAGCTGCAGAAGAAGTGAGCCAGAGACATTGAGTTGTAGACTCCTTCTACAGGTGGCTGTTCGCAGGTAGGATGGAAACAGATTACTGGTGGGCAGTTTTCAATACTGCTGCTCCTCCCACACTTACTAGAGTGAGGACTGCAGTTTCCCAGAATAACGATGCTAGTTAACCAATAATTTTAAGTTTGCTGTAAAGGTTAATCAAAAATTGTTCCTGTCCCAAAGATTAATGTAACTCCAAAGGCCAATCAAAGCCAAGCTCCTCTGCTTACTCTTTTGCTACATACACAAAAAGTTACACTGATATTAAAAAAATGACCTTAAGATTTCCACCACCAGATTATTTAATATGGCAACATTGCTCTCAACCCACTGGTACTATAAAAGAAGACAAATTACTTTGCCTGTGTTTAAAAGCTTTTGAATATAGAACAGAATTGATTTTGTGTATCTAAAAGGTAACATTCATGTAGCTTGCCAGCAAGAGGTTGCTTTTGATGACAAAGCATCTCACTGTTGTTCTTCCCTAGTAATATTGTGCATCTTTTTATTTCTATACAGATGTAAGGGCATAATAGATGTAACAGTTAACTATCATTCAAAAGGGTTTTATGTTGAAGTTTTATTTTCTTAGTTATTTACCAAAGCTCTGCTGTTCTGAGAGTGAAAAACAATTTTGCATGTCAGATAAGTTGTATTCCTCAGCACTTTAAAAACTCATTTGCTTCAGATATTTTTCTTTTATAATGTTTATTTTTCCTTGTTATGCATTCTGGGGAGGTACCTGATAGGGCTGACTTGGAAAATAATTATAAAAGAAAAAGTGTTGAAGTTCAGCGCAAATGTCCCTTACAGATGTGCAGAATGCTTTACAAACAGAGGAGCATTACTGCACAAAGATGACCATACTGGGATGAACATCCCAGACAAAACCATTCTGGCTAAATGCCTGTCTAATCTGCTCTTGAATATCCCTAGGAATAGGCATTCAACAGCTTCTCTAGCTAGCCTGTTCCAGTGCTTGATCACCCTCATAATCTAAGTTCTTCAAAATCCACAACCTAAATTTCCTGTACTGCATTTTGAGGCCATGGCTCTTAGTGCTGTCCCCTATAGCAAGGGCAGGCAATTATTTTGGGCACAAAGCCGCTTGCCCAGTTTTGGCAAGCTGTTGAGTGCTGCACAGGTAGCCCCACCCCTTAACAGGTACCCCACCCCGGTTGCCATCTTGTGACTGGAAGTCCTGCCTTCAAACCCCTGACTTTTGCCACCAGAAAGCTGGGTTTTGCCATCTTGAAACCAGAAAAATACCAAATTATATTCTAAAAAGTGAACATCTAAAACATTAATTTGATTTCAAAAAATATTTTTGTCCTTGTTTACATATGTTTGTGTAGTGTGCATGGAGGTGATTGCACAATGGCTTAAAACGAAGTCATAATCTTGTATATTGTGGGGGAAGGGTGGGTACAGGTTTGTGGAGGGCTGTGGGTGTGTGGATATGTTGGGTGTGGGTATGAGGTGAGGGAGCATATATGCATGTGTGGATATGTGGGGTGTGGGTTGGTATGGGTATGTGGAGGGCTGTGGGGGAAGGGTGGCTGGGGTGTGTGAGGAGGTGTGAGGTCTGCATGTATGGCAGTACGAGGGGGTGTGGGGGTGCATGTGTATGGTGGGGTGTGCGTGTGAGACTTACCCTATGAACACACACACACACACACACACACACACACACACACACACCCCTTCCTTACCTACCCACACACACCCACACGCAGCCCCTCCCTATATCCCCTGCCCTCCCACCCGGGTAACAATGCAGCTCTGTGCTCCCTGGTCCAGTGATACAGCTGGGAACCATGTAGTGTTGGACCAGTGTGGGGGCAGGAAGGCAGGGAAATGGCTGGGGTTGGGGTGAGGCTAGGCTGCTGCATTCCTGCTGAGGCTCCCCTTGGGTCCTACTACCTCTGGCTCCTGTCATGTTTGACAGGCAGCCAGGAGCAGATAAAGATTTTCTAATTTTTTTTTAAGGGGCTCCATGGGCTAGATAGAATGGCCTGGTAGGCCCAGTTCAGCCCGTGGGCCATATTTTGCCCACCCCTGCCCTATAGCCACAGAGAAAAAGCCAGGTAAAAGGCAGATGAGGCAGGGGGAAATGTTAGAAAACTGCTGGAGTTTCTTTGGCCTAGGTGACAGAGTCATTGAGACCAGACCTGAATGAACCTCACTGTGTCAAGAGAGTCACAGTTTACTACATTTTAAGGCCAGATGAGACCATTAGTTCATCTAGCTTGACCTTCTGTGTAAAACAGGCTTGTGTTTGGCTACAGTATAGTCTTGCATCAAAGATATCCAGAGGCAGAGAGTCTAGCACTTCTTCTGACAGTTTGTTTTCAATCACTGTCACTGTTAAAAATGTATGCCTTACATCTAGTTTGAATTTGTCTAGCTTTAAATCAGTTCTACGTATGCCTTTCTCCACTTGATTCAAGAGCTCTTTAGCGTCTGGCATATCTCCAGAAGGGTCCTTACATACAATGGTGAAATTACCTTTCTGTCTCAGATAAGCTAAACAGATTGAGCTGTTTTACTGTCACTAAAAGGCATTTTTTGTGGTCCTTGGACAAAGTAAGAGAAACACCCAAACGTCTCAGGGGCTGCACCTTTCTATCTCCTTTATTTGGAGTGCTCTGAAGTGGTGATCCATTCACAACTGAAAATCCATGGCAATGTTTTCACTGACTCCAAAGCTCAGACTTTGCTTCACTTGGAGCCCACATTGTCCTGCTGGACACCCCAGCAAATAGGTCTTTATTACTGAGGTAGTAAATGTTCAATGCTGGTGGTTAGGGGACTTTGGAAAACTTAAGATGATCCTACCTCACTCCCGGTCCAGATGCTTATCTGTCAGGCTACCTCTAGGGTAAATGCTGAATGCTTAAACAGTGGTGGGTTGCCTGAATACTGTCAGTTATGGACCATGATTTGGACCACAGCGGGAGCAGTTACTTCCATATGCCTTTCGCAAGAGGGCGCCCAGCTGCAGAAGGCCTGTCAGGGCTTAAGAGATAAGCCATTGGCTCTCTTGGATGCCATATTGAGGGAAAGGATGCAGAGCACAGAGCAGGCTCCCTTCCTGTTCATCTAAGGACTGCATTTCCTAACCTGTGACAGTAAACATCTGAGGTGAGGCAGTCTTAGGATGTTTGCTGCATATTGCAGCCAGGGCAGGCAGAGCCTCAGAGCACTCTCAGATGTATCCACCTTTGGACACACACATCATATTGTCACCGTGGAGGACAGACAGAGCAAAAACAGCTTCCCCCAGCCCCTTGCCAGCATCTCTGCTCTGAAAACACCTGTGCAATTGTTTGGAGAGGGGAGAGGTGTCATTTATCTCAGCAAGGAAAGGCTGGGCAGTTTGCCAAGCCCATCCTGGGAGGGGAAGGAGTGTGACCTCTCTCTGGCCAGCACAAGGAGCACATCCAAGATACTGTAGCCTGAATCAGAAGTACAGTTGCTATGATACAGGTGCCTCTGAAGGGACAGGAGGTGGGAGGAGAGGTGATATTAGGACTTCAGATTTCTCCTCCTTAGAAGAATAGGCTTCATTTATCAATGTCATTTCCACTGCTTGTCCTTGGCCACAGCCAAGCCCACACAAGACGGGATAGCAGCAAAGGATTTTCAGAGGGGCTGGCTGATTGTTCTGCCGGTGAGTCCACTGACAATGCAAGCGTGGTGACAATATAATCTGTCAGCAAAGAGTGTGGCTGAAAACCTTATCCTTCTCTTGCCTGTTTCCTTCTGCCCGGGGAAGGCAGCAAATTGCACCCGGGCGGCCCTGAGAATGAGCGCACTCAATGACGTGAATGCTGTGTTGTGCTATATATCACTTTCCCCTCAGCTTCTTGCATGCTCATTTCACAGGTGTACCAGGGAGGTTAATGGCTTTCATTTGTTGAGGATCCAAGTTATATGCACACAAACCCAAGGCAATTATGCCCCAGCTCTAGTTTACGCTCAGAATAAAACAAACTCCTCGTTCTAATTCCGTTCCCCAAATTCCCAAGAAGTGCTCGTAAAGGGTAAGCCGTGAAGGGAAAAGTAATTACTTCTCTGTGGCACATTTAAACATCACTTTTATTACTGTTCAGCCTTTGCATGCACTTTGTCCCTCTCTGATTTATTCTTGCTCTTTTCAGGTGGAACAATGCTAATGTTTTGCAGATCCTGTTTCTTGAGAAGAATGTTTAACTCTCAATTTGCATAGCAGTGTTCAGCCATAGTTGCTTTATCAGAGAACAGTTGCACAGGCTTCGCTTTGATTTGAAATCTGATAGGGTGAGAGCATAGTTAATTCCTTCACTGGCAGACTGGACTGATTCTGCTTACTGGGTCTTTGAGCAGGCACAGAGGGGAGAGCATTGTGCTTTCTATGCCGGGCTCTTTATAGCCTGCAGTCATTTAGAGGACCAAAGGATTGTTCTACAGTGGGAACAGCGAAGAAGAGGCTGATTCCTCCTTTACTCTGGGGAGGGAAGGAATGGGTGGGGATGGGGAGGAGCAGGAAATTGCTTACAGAGCCTAAAGCCACAGGTCCTCTTGAGGACTCTGCTGAAATAACTCTTTTGGTAAACGCCCATTTTTAGCCACTGGCAGGTAGATTACAGGGAGAAAGTAAGAATCCTCCATCCTTTCTGTGATATCCAAGCCCAACCTGAATTATTTCTATCCAGTACATGACTAGTTAATGCCTTGTTTGGGATGTTTGCAGGACAAGAGCCAGGACATGCTATAGCACCACAGGAAAGGCTGAACTCCTGGTGGTTTCCTGTAAACTGTTTGGGAGCAGGAAGGTCTAGTTCTCTTCTGAGGAAACCTGTGAATATGAAACTTCTGGTATGAACCTGCTGGCTCAAGAAACTGGTAAACAGGCTGAGAAGGCTCAAATTTCTCCTGCCCTTAAGCAGATCAAACACATGGTTGCTTTCCTGAGGTCAACCTTAGGGTGATTTCAGTTGTGCAAAGGTAATTCCTTTGCATAACTGCCTTTCTTTTCCTTGTCCCATAGCTTTAAGTCTTCAAGTCCTCAGTTGTCTGCAGAGACAAGCAGCCATTATAGCGTTGAGATGAGTGCAAGCTGTCAGAGAAGCTGCATACACTGTCTGTTCTCTCATGGGGTCTTTGCTTTCACTGTGTCCAGATTCTAGCATCAGAGTTTCAACAGTATTTAGGTGTATAAACAGAGCAAACCTATACACATCTGGATGTCTGCTCCGACGTGTGCTAATTAGCACACGTCAGAGCAGATTTAAGTAATTTGAGTCTGCTAGACCATGTGCTCCAGCAGCCTCCATGTCACATCTATTCAGTGTCCCTGTGCTTCAAAATGGCAGTGGGGATGCTTGAAATAAAGCTCAAACGAGCTTTAGTTCAAGCACCCCTGCCACCATTTTGGAGTGCAGGATGCTGAACACACAAGACTATGCGGGTGCTTTAATTAAGCAGCTCTCGGAGCCACTCTAATTAAAACACCCCTCCCGAGCATGTGTATAGATGCTCAGAGATGCCAAATGGGATCTTCAAGACTGTCTAAACACTCATGTCTAAGCACTCATCTTGTCACTGGTTTTTAGGACCCAGCTAGACAAAGCCACAGCTGGGATGATCTAGTTGGAGACGGTCCTGCTTTGAGCAGGGAATTGGACTAGATGACCTCCTGAGGTCCCTTCCAATTCTGATTTCTATGATTCTATGAAACGTCTTCTAAAAGCTGACCTCTCATCTGAAATGAAACTATTTAGGCAGAATGTGTCTTTGCCATGTATACACGGAGAGCCGTAGCCCTCCCCATCACCTGTGTGACTTCTATGTTGCTTGGAGTAAGAACACTGGGTGAGAAATAGTTATGGCAGTTCTCCTCTCTGAGACGTGAGATCCTGAAATCTGTGAGGGGTATTATTATGATCTCATGCCAGCCTGACTCAACTTGTTGAACTGTTCCAGGCCACCACCCTTGCAAACACCAGAGCTAGCTCTTTAAGCTGAAGTTCTCTTTTGTGCTTATGGAAGAATTTTCCTCTACCTCCTGTACAAGTGCTGGTCCCAGGGGCGGTCACGATACCTGCTGGTGGCCGCTCAGCCCTTGCCAATTTGTGATTCTCTCTGGGCAATATCCCCTTCACTTTCTTGCCATGCCTCATTTTTGTTATCTTTGAATAAGTAGGCTGCCCCAGGGCTTCCCAAGCCTGGTCTCACTCTCATAACTACAGGTGTCCATGGTCACTGCCTTAAGGGCCAATTTTGTGAGCTCCATCTTCCCCATTACCACTTCCATGCCTTATACATGACATGCTGACATATGCCCCTCCTGGGCTATGGGACTCCCACCCCCAGTCCTGGCCTCTCCTGGACTACAAGCTCCTTGGTCTCCTCTGTCTCTGGATGTGGTCCCTAACCTTCAATCTCCCTAGACCCTGGCCCCACTCCTAGACCAGTGAGACATTTGGGCTCCCAGGCCCTGCTGACAACTGCCCCTCTGGAACCTCTTATTGAGGTTTTGGCTGCACTATTACCCATAACTTTTTATTTACTCAATCCCCATCTGCGGCCCCACCAAGTCTCAGGACCTCCTGGTCAACCTCCTCCTGGCCCTGGCTAAGCTGGCCATGTACTTGACCAGGAAGGAGGCTCTGGATGAGAGGGTCCCTGGGGACTGCAGGGTTGGTTTCCTTGACTTGATTTGCTCCCATCTCTGAGCAGAGTATCACTGGGCAGTGACTTCTGGCTCCTTGGATTTGTTTGAGGCACTGTGCAGGTACTTGTTCATGGGCACTGTACATTGTATTCTGCTTGGTGTCCCCACTCAGCACACTTGTTTTGAACCTCTGACCAGCACTCCTATCCCTGTTTTTTATTCTTTGTCCCATAAACTCTGTTGTCCCTTTCCCTGCGGCCTCCCTGCCTAAAGGAGGCCAATGAGTGTGTTGGTAGGCTGGGCCCACACACTCTTTTAAAGGTGGACAAATAGTGCTGACAACCACACCCCCAGGGCTACTGACTTCCAGGGTCCCTGGCCCTGCTGTCACCTGCCCCTCCTGGGCTCCAACGTCAGGCTTCATGGCCTTACCTACTCAGCCCCTCCTGGGTACAGGTTTTCTCCCTCTGGGCCTCAGGCCCTCTATTCTTTCTGGCCCCTTCCTTTCTCTGGGCCAGCTGGGACCTCCCTACCTCCCCTTAGTCCCTTCAATAACTACCAGCCATTATTCATCACCAGCCTTCTGGGGCCTCAGGCTCTGCTGTACTCCCTTGCTGGGATTCAGGCCTCCTGGCCCTTCACCAGCCCCTCTCCAGCCTATGGCTCATATGCCCCTGTTCCCAGGCCTAGCCTTTCCAAGGCCTGTGCTGTTCCTGGGCTCAGAGCAGCTTGCCCCAGCTCAGCTGTTATCTCAGGAGCCCTGCTGCTAGAAGCTCTTTTCTTTGTGGCACTCAGGCCTAGACTGCCTGACCAGCTCAGGCTCTGGGTTTATATGGCTCAAGCCCCACCCCCTTATGGTCAAAGGTCTCCTTAATTGGCTCCTGCTACACCTGCAGGCTGCTCCTCCCTCAACCTCTCTCCTCTTAAAGTGAGAGGCACACCAACAACCCTGTCACACCTCCCTGAAGAGCTTGACTGCCCTTCCCCTCCTCCCTATGAAGGTATGTTGTAGTAAAATATGGTCCTACATTTATTTTTCCCAACAAGGCATTATCAGGCTTTGGAGGCCTGTCAGCAATGGGGCTCCAGTTTAACTAGCAGCTGCTTATACTGTGGGGGCCTCAGGAAACTTTCTGAGTTAATTCTGAATTCCTGGTCCAGGGCTTAGAGGAAGTAAAGCTTTTATTGGAAAGGGGAGGTGTAAAATGAAAAGATGTTAGGATTAGAAATACAGTAAGCCAAACAAATGTCCGATAAAAGTTAGCAAAACAGTGGAAGCAGCAGCTAGTTCATTATATCTGGGCCCACTGCTTCTAATTGAGATCAGATAAGTGCTGGATGGAAAGGACATATCCTAGTCTGTGGACTATTTTCTATTTCCTTATCAGTGGTGCGCAGAGGATAGAGGGAGCTGTGAAACAGGACTTGCCTTGATGCTCTGTTACACTTACAAACACACACATCCAATGCAGACACTGCCATGCTCACAGCTGATGGGACATGTCTGGTGAATGCTATTGATTGGGCAACTTGCTTGATAACATGAGAACTGTCCTGAACCTTCATTTAACCCATAGTCATATCGTAACTAGACTGCTGGCTGGGTTCTCCCTTGCCTTTTTGCATTATTGCTTGTCTTTGCACTTCTGGCTTCCAGCTGTTCCTGGGAGATGAACTATGGAAACACTGCATTGTTGTTGTATTTCTGGAACTTAAATTCATGTACATGGGAACACATTGCTATGACATTTTTGGACTAAAAATTAGGCCTGTGCAAAGCAGGTAATATTCACTTCGGATTCGGATTCGACCAATTTGGGGGACAGTGATTTGATTCGGTGATTCGTATCACTGTCCTGAATCAATTTAGCTGAATCTGATTTAGAGATTTGGCTGCTGCCAAATCAGCTGAATCTCTAAAACACACAGGCCACATTCCCTGTCTGCTCTCCCAGCCCCGCCCGGCCCAGCTCCTGGCTCTTTGAAGAAAAAGCCCCCACTCACTGACTGGTTTCAGGCAGGGGCGATCCCCACTACCCCCCACTGCTGCATGCTGCATGGGGGGCTCTGCTATGAGCCCCCCACTGCCCATCCGCTCTCTCAGCCACCCCATGGCTGCTCTGCCCGGTTCAGCTCCCAGCCCTTTAAAAAAAACCCCCCAAAAAAAAGCCCCCACTCACTGGCTCCTGCCTGGCAGCGGGGCAATTGCCCCAGGCTGTGTGGGGGGCTGTGTCATAAGCCTCCAGAAGCTGCAAGGCCATTGCAGTAGCCAGTGGGGGGGGTGGGTTTTTTGTTGTTTTTTAAAGGGCTGGAGCTGGGGTGGGTGGGGCAGCCATGGGGGGGTTGGGACAGTGGGCAGGGGTTGGGGGGCTTGTGCAGAGCCCCCCACATGGTGTGGGGTGGGGGGGAAGCAGGAATTGCCCCCCCCACCTGGCAGCAGCCGGAGTAGGGGCTTTTTTTTAAACAAGTGGGAGTTGGGGCAGGCGGGGCAGCCATGAGAGGCTGAGGGGTGGGAAGGGATCCAGGGGCCCGCAGGGCGGCTGGGGGAGCAGGCAGGGGGAAAAACCTGGCAGAAGTCCCCCCCGTGGTTCTCTCCCCCCTCCTCCAGCCCCTTCTCCCCTGCCCCCTACTTACCAGCATGGAGTCTGGGTTCAACTCCCTAGTGCAGCAAATGGGAACTGCCCGAATCACCAAAGCTCTCCGAATCTTTTCTGAATCAATTTGGAGAGCTTTGAATCGATTCAGACCTTTTAATTAGTCCCCTGATTTGATTTGGATTCAGAGATTTGGCCGCCGAATCAGGTTGAATTTCCTCTGAATCAAATCAGCACCCAAAGCTTTGCACAGCCCTACTAAAGATATTTGAATAAACACCTGTCCCACATTTTCAGAAATGAATGAATGCTCATTAGAATATGTAAAAGTCCGCATGCATTTTTTTATTTGAATGCACTGATTTGCATACAGAGTTATTGCAACTACAGGCAATAGAGTCATTAAATGTTTTGTGAAGATACTTTCCTGTGAGGGATAATTCTGTTATAACCGATCAATTCCTGCTGCTTATTTAATTTATCACAAGCCCTGCCATGGAAGTGGATTGTGGAGTCACACAAGTTCACATTAAAAAACCTCCACATGTTATTGTACAATTTGATATGAAAAAGAAATTTGGGACAAATGGAATATAAAACCTTGTGAACCAGAGCCGAAGTCTTTCTCCCTCCCCCATCTCTAAGACCGGTGCTGAAGTTGGTTCCATGCAGCAGAAAGCTGAAGTTTTGAGGCAGCCCCTCTACTAGCATGGATTTGCCATGCTCTGTTAGATCCAATAGAGTGGTGTTTGCTTGCCCCATCTGTGCAGCTGTGATGGAGAACCACCCTGGCACTGTATGCAGATACTTCCAGTCACTTGGGGTCAAGTGGAAGAAAACTCATTGGTTTCTTTTTTTTCCATCAGCTGGCTTCTCCTCTGATATAGGCACAGACAGAAGTAAACATTTTCACCCAATCTGGCCCCTGGAAATGCTATATAGCCATGACCAAATGCAAGGGCATGGCTACACAGCACTGTAAAAGGGACCAATTCTGCAGAAATCTGACCTTCAATACATGAGGGTTCATATGAAAGCACCCTAATGCAGAGCACCCCCAGGAACTTCTGTCTCTGCTCTTTTGAGGTTTTAAAGGATTAATACTGGGGAAAGAGTATTGGTTCCTTGAGTTTGCTGGTCAGGATTTAGACCTGGCAGTTTTAATAGGGTTGTAACCTGAGAGTTCGTAATCCTGCCAGTTTGCGCTGGGGTTGAGGCTTGCAACTTTATGCTCCCGGTAGAGCTGTGATCCAAATCACCCAGAGGTAGGCCTGGTCTTTCCCCCTTGAGTCATTTGATAGTCGTTGGTTTTAGTCAACTGTGTAGGTGGGCCACCTGTAGCCATTAATCAGCCTGGTTCCTTTGGTGTTTTTCCTGCAATTTTCATTGAAGCAGGCCATATAATCCAGCCCAGAAGTGTGGTGTATGTGCATGCTGCCTGGACCTGTAGTCACTCCCCACACACATATACAGCTTCTCCATGGGAGCAAAGATCAGCACGTCACTATCCCTCCGAGAGCACCAAGGGGTCCTTTGCACTGCCAAAGAACCCAAGCTATCCAGCAGCTGCCCCCGGTGCAGAGCAACCTATAGACTATGTCATGTAGTTAGTAGTGTTTCACATTGCATTTGCTATTTCCTTCTGTTTTTTGTATTAAATTGGTTTTGGTTATACTGCTTGTGAGGAGTGGGTTTTTGTTTATGCAGGACACCATAGTAATTAATGTAGTGTTCACAGATTTCTGGGTGGGGGCTCAAGCCAAAGTAAATACATGTAGTACCCCTAAAATTGAACTTGGCCCACGTGCTGCCGACTGGTGCCTAGCAGAAGCGTTACAATGGTATAACTTGGGGAGTGTAAATGTACCCCGAGGCTGGCTTAGTTTGCATGAGGAAATCCCCATGTTGTGCAAAGGAGAGGAAGGAGTGGGGTTGTGTCCCCAGGTTCAGCAATCCCTAGTTGGTACAGTCAGAGGATCCTGAAGGTAGATTGGTGGGTGGCGTATATACCTTCCTGGACTGCGCACACAGAGTTGTGCTGTCAAAGGAGCTGCAGTGGACACCAGAAAACCCCCACTTCTTTTGATCAATTTATGCTGCTAACTGGTGAGCAGGCCAAGTGTGGGCAGGGGCCTTGCAGTGTTTCCACTGAAGCTGCTCACAGTGCATCAATTCCCCTTCCTGTCCCATTTGTCAGTACGACTCCACAGGGCAGAAAATTACCTACTGGGAGGGCACTGACAGGCTGCAGGGGAAGGAGCTGAGAAGTTAACAGCCCCCTGCAGCAGCCAGTTCCCCCTGCCTGGCCATTAGCATGACCCTTACCAGCTCACCTGTCTTAGCGCCTTCCCTTCCACGTGGCGCACACAGTGACTAGCACCTCATGTCTGGTGCCAGCTGTTGCCCTTTAGCTAAGTGAGGCGCTGACGTGGTTTGAATTCACACTCCCCAGGATAGCTGACACAGACTGGCCACGTGCCTGGCAAAGACAACAGCCAGGTACAGAGCTGTACTGCAAGAACAGGGACACTGATTGCAAATACAGCTAAATGCACTTGAAGGCTGGAGAAACCAGACCCTTGAGAGCTCTGTCTGGAGCCAAGAGAACTTTAGGCTGCATGTCTCTGCCTCAGTCATCTGTCACATATGGGACATCGTGTCCAGGGGTGGGGCTATTTTCCCTTTGCCCTGCACAGTGTGTGGCAATTCACACCCAATACTGTAAGCATGAGGTAGAGCTCCATTAGCATGGGGCTTTGCACCCACTTTGCATACCTGTTGCAACTGCTGTAATGGCTTCACTTCCATATTCCTGTGCTTGGCACATATAAGTGGGAACCGGTGGGCAGGGTACACTGGGGTGTGATGACACTCCTCTCCTGTGACACACCAAGGGAGGCCGGGGGTAGGTGTGCCCCAGCCTTCCATAAACCAGACCTTGCCTGTCAGGACAAATTACCCAAGTGCTTAACAGGGGAACAAGCAGAAAATGTTCCCCTTTCCCTGGATCTCCAGAGGCTCTCTCCACAATTATTTCCATCCATGCTTCAGTTTAATTGGGAGCTGCTGCAAGGCAGCTGGTGGCATCAGGGAGGTCTCCAGACAGATGAATCGTGGCACTGCTGCACTGTCACTGAGAGCCTCAGAGGGGGAAAAAGCTGGGGAAGTATTGGCATGGGGGAAAGAAAGTTGCATTGAACACACTAAGAGCCTGGGGGTGGGAGTGCAGGGAAATGACCAAAGATCAGATGGTGCTTTGGTGACAACAGACTGCTGTAGAGAAGTCATCAGGGGGGGCAACAGTCTCCTTAAGGAAAGCTCAGACACTGAGGGCAAAGCTCAGCCCCTGTCTGAGCCCCTATTCTCAGCCCCTGTCTGCAATTCTCTGACCTCTCCCTTCCCTCAGTAGCTCCGGACTCTGTACGAGGGAGCTTGAGCCATCTAGTGGAGCACGGTGTAGCTGAGTCAGGAAAGGGAGCGGAGCCGGGCTTCTCTGCACGGTGCCCTTGGGCGCCTCGCACACCTCTGCGTAAGGCAGTCAGGATTTAAAAGAAACAAAACAATCCTTTCCAGAGGCTGGGGACCAATAGGGGTGTCTGTGGACAAGAGAGATGAGAGCAGAAGAGTAGCATTCACAGCACAGCCCTGAGTGTCACTGTGTCCTTTCGGCTGCCTGTGGCTCTTCTTTCACAGTGTTAATATTGCTGTTTCCAGCATCACATTGACTTGGGCACCGGCAAGCAGCCTAAGCTTAATAAATGTTCCATGTGCTATCAGGATGATGCCAGTGTTGTTACCCTCCCAGGCCATGTTGCATACATCCTGCTGGTGCTTGCAAAATCAGAGACTTCTGAATTAACCCTTGACAAAGCAATCAGAAATTTCCAAACAAAGGGGGTCACCCATGGTAGGTGGGACCTGCTGGAGGGTGGCCAGTCCTCTGATATCCTAGGTGTGATACAGAATCCAGAAGGTTACCAGAAAAGGAGCCCTGACGGTGACAGTCCATAGGGAGAACAAAGGGAGGATCTACAAACACAGCACCAGGGAGTCCCACACGCTGGGGCAAATGGTGCAAGCTGAGACAATGCCCCAGGCTTGAAATGAGATGCAATGGATTGCTTAAAAACATAATAACCTAAGATATGCCATAATGAACCAGACCAATAGTCCATCAAGTCTGTTTCCCTCTAGAGGGCTTTGACCCACACTCCACCCCTGTTCTTAAGTTTATTGTCCCCTAAAATCAGTTGTGTTCCCAGTAGCCTCCCTAATTAATGGAGGCTTAAAGTTTTCCTGGTGGGCATAGGCCCACCATACCATGGCACAACAAACAGGTCTATCTCCCTCTAACATCCACTTCTGCTTCAAAGGAAAACTGAGACCTACTGAGAAAAAAATGTAGAACCATGGCAGCATCCAGTAAGTCCTGTCTACTGGTGTCTGTAGGCTGGTTCAAGCTTTTGCTATCTTTTTTTTAGGTGGCTTCATGATACAAGATTTCAATTTTTTTACCCATTAATGAAATTGATACTCTTTAGGTTTGCGGCCAAATAGTTGTATGCGTCTGCTCTGAGGGGTTACTGGGGAAAGCATGTTAAGTGACAGCTTCTTTCCTTCAATCTTAGTAGTGCCTTGGGACCTCAGCCTGGAAGGAACTTACAGAGAATCAAAAGCATCTCAAACACCCGGTGTTTTGTCATGAATGTCCCTGGCATTCGGGAACCTGGTTGCGATTGCTCACTTTACACATTGGCCAGGATAAGTCAAGGGTGACCTGTGAATCGTGGCCCAAGATGGGTAGAGACCACACAGGAACATCAGAAGCACAGGCATATCGACAGGTGGGGGGCAGGAGGGGGCCATGGCCCCCAGGCACAGGCCTGGAGGGGTGAGAGGGACACCAGCTGAGCCCTTCAGAGCTAGGTGGAGAGGCTGTGGCATCTTCCACATTTGGTGTGTAGTTCGCCCACCCCCCAGCCCGGCGGTTGTAAGTCTCTGGAAATTCTGGCCACCAGCCCTCCTCCCCGCCCCGTCTGGTTGGCTCCACTGTTAATTTCCCCATGGAAATGCTGTGGGACTGGAAAGGGGACCCTGCACCCCGCTCAAATTGTCCCTGGGGGGGTGTGCAAATGCAAGCATTGATCCCCAGGTCCTGGAGACCCACAGTACGCCACTGATCAGAAGTGCTTCATGTCAAACCCTGACATTTCTACCACTGGCTCTGGATGGGATCCAGAAGTTAGGACATGAGTGAATGTGGAACCAAAACTGAAGGGAGAAGAAAGGTTTGGGATTGGTTGGGGTTTTCTTTTCACTGAGCTGGTTTGCTGTGTCCTGTTCACAAGCTTCTGACAGCTCAAGAGACAACACTGCTGCTGAATGATCAAACTCCCTTTTTCTCCGTTAGGTATCTTCCAGCCAGTTAATGAAAACAAATGTCATCCAATGATGAGGGCTATCCTTCTTTTTTGTCTTCTGGAGCCCATTGGAATTAGGTCACGTTAGGCTTTTTTATATATTATCTTAAGAAATGGACCAAATTACATCCTGGCTGCTCCCTGATAGACCTAATTCCCAAAATGTAATGGAGTTGTTTCCATGCTACGACCATTAATCCTATTAGTGTCAGATTTTGTATTTGGCATTAGGAATGTGAAATATAATAAGTTGCTTGAATGTGGAACACAATAAAAGCTCTTTGAGGATGTTTCCTACATTCAGACTATGGAGAGCAGCGTGTGTTTTTCAGTAGATTAATAACAAAAGGCTAATTCCCTTTTACCTGCCCTCTGCCTTTTCCCAAAAACATAGTCTCCAAATTAAGCCCCTGAATCTGTGGAGAAAGCTGGAGAAGAGTCCAGGCGAAACTGTAGGATTTGCATCCCTGTGCCACTTCCCTACAGGAGATTATCTTAATCCTGTGTGCGTTCAGTCTAACAACAAGCAGTAATCTTCCCACTGATTGATCTAAAGCAATACGGATGAAGCCAAGATCAGGCTGCCACACAATTGTTCTTTAAATCTTCCAGAGTCTGCAGCCTTGCTGGCTTCCTGTTTGCTTTGCTGTTTGCTGGTGTAGCCTGGGTGTACATGGGTATGTACTCCCTCTCCAAATAGAAAGGATAAGTGGCTAGGCTGGAGTGCTGTGAGAGGGAACTGTAATTGTCAGCCAGTTCCCTCTGTCCCCTATAGAGACAGGCCAGGACAAAGTATATCTTAACTATTTACAGGTTTATTGATAAACACACACATATATATATACAAACCCAAAAATGATATTAATAAATATATGTACAATATATAATTTACATTGTATAACTATACTCTATAAATGGCAACTAAGAAATTATACCACCACTAATGGCTTCGAACATAACACAGGTAAATAACTGATCTAAACCAGGTAAGCACAGACGAGTTGTACAATATACGATCTTTATACAATACTACACTCTCTATAACTGGAGACCCAAAGTTATGCTGCCTTCAGTGGCGACAACTCCTGCACAGGTGAGGAGCTGATATAAAACTGGTAAACCACAGGTGAGTACACTTGAACAACAGGTAAGTCAGGTTAAATACAGGTAAACAATCGATAGATACAGACTAACCCAAATAAATAACAAACAATCAATAGGTGCAGATAAATCTGGTTAAGTACAGGTAAATACTGGTAGACCCCAGGGAAGGTATCAACCAAGGTCACTATCCCAACTATATACATACACACATACATACATACATACATACATACATACACACATACATGTAATAACCTGGAACAACAAATCACACTATAAATAACAAAATATAAGGTACTTCCACAAAATATAAGGCATGTCAGCTTTGGATTAAACTTAACTCTTTAAGCCTGCAGTGCCAAACTGGTCCTGGTGCATTGGCAGCGCTTCTGCAACCAGTAGGAAAGGGGAACTTCCCCAGGGTTCTTGGCCTGTGGCTTAGGCAGGTCTCCTTCAAAACAGCCCACCTGAGAGGCCTGACCTGGGTGTTCCCTCCCCTGTGGGAGATCCTGTGTTCCTGGGTAACTCATGCTCCAGGGGAAATTATGTGGATGGTCTGGATCTCCTTGCTCCCACTGCTCCTATCAAGGCTTCTGGGGCCAATGGGTCCTTGCAGCTACTGCCTGCTGATGCCCTGTGCACTGTGGCATGCACCAAGCACTCTGCCTTCTGTGCGGGGGAGGGAGGAATAGGGATTGGAGGCCCAGGCCGTCTCATGCAGTACTGGGGTTTGGTCTGCTCCCGGACACTCTATGCAGTGCCATCTGCACTGAGCCACTGGTTCTGTGTCAGTGGCTGCAGGCCTGGGCCACCTCAAATGGCTCCCAGGGCCTCTTATTTGCCATGCACGATCCATGCACCAAGAAAGCCTGGCTGTTTGCCAGGGAATGAGGGACCTGACTTGCCTGCTGTAGCTCCCAGGGTCCTGGTCCACACCACATACCACTTATGCACTGGGTGCCTGGCCTCAAGCCAGGGGTTGTGACCTGACCTGCCTCATATGGCTCCTAGGGTCCTGGCTCCATGCACTGGGCCATGTACCATGATCCCAGCTGCCTGCCAGGTTGCAGACCTGAGCCACCTTAACAGGCTTCCAGAGTCTGGGCCCTATGCACCGAGCTGTGAATTGGCTGGGGCTGGAGTGTTGGACTGGCATGGGGAGTCGTTAGGGCTCTTCTGGGCACTGGCTCCATCTGCTGGGCAGCTCTCCCCAGCTCTTCTCCTCCTCTCTTCTCCATTCCCTGACATGCCTTCCCCATGTGCTGGGCACGCAGCTCTTTTTATTCTCTTCAGAGGCTTCACCCCCCCCAAATTCTGCTGAACTGGCAAAGTGCAGTCTTGAACCAGGTCCAAGGCTTTTCTTTTTTTCTTTTTCCTTGAGCAGGGGCAGGGCAAAGCCCGTCCCAGCAGTTACCCGATTGGTGGATGGGCTCTACCAATCACAATAGAGATTCCCCAAGTCTGGGCGGGCTGGGCTGCATTGGTAAGTTCACCACGCTCAGTTTCAGTAAATGGGACCATAAAGAGGAGAGAAATCCTAATCTGCTGTAACCCCATTTATAGAAGATAGTGGCATACCATTTGTAGCCAATTTAGGCACTGGTAGAAATTATGTTTGTTGTGTGGTCAACCCCCTGAAAATTATTTACAGACATGCTCTGACAGAAGTGCACAGCTGTAGAGTACTTTAAAAGTGCCCAGTCACACAACAAATTAACTTCATTACATGAGGGTTCAGATGCAGGCGCCCCAAAGTGGAGCGCCTTCATTAACTTTGGTCAGTGTACACCAGTAACAGGACTGGGTTGATGCATCCCTGCCCTGCTCCTGGTACTGTCTTCAGGATGGGAGAGGGGGAAGGAAGGGGAGAGAACTCAGTCTTGGGTTTGTCCAACCTGTGCTGGGAGTGGGGGAGGGTGGTTTAGAGCTCCCTCCCTCCTCTCCCCCCCGCCCCCATCCTGAAGACAGCACTAGACCTGGGGCGGGGCTAGGGGAGAAAAGTTGCAGACATAAAGCCAGCCCCAAAGTGAAGCTTGATACCCTGACCCTTCAGGCACAACAGAGAACATCTGTTGAGTCAGGGGGATGGCTGTAACTCATGATGCTTCCTGAGAAGTGCCATGAGTTACAGTGGGGAACTGCATTTCTGTCAGTGCCCAAACAGGGATCCAATTTGGCAAGATGTTGTTGCTGGACTAAGTGATTCTGCATATCTCTGCATTGTAATACTACATGGGTACCTTTGTTGTAAAAATATATAACAGATAACATCTGCTGGAGGAGTTGGCATAGATTCATCTACTTTTCTGTAAATATAAACACCTTCTAATTGAAGATTTTTCCAAAAGATTTTTTAAAAATTACAGCAATGACCAGAGCTTGTTTTCCACACTCAACAAATTCTACAGTTCCAATTCCTAGGTGTGCATGAGTTGTGAGCCCTACCAGTGAATCCCTAGGGTGTTCTGGAACATCCCATTCATCCCAGAATATGTCCTTGCTTCTCAAAAAACTTGTGCTGAGATTCAAGTCATTTGGGAAGCCAAGGAGCAAAAGCTTTTCCAAAGCCAAGGAGAACTATGTATGTTATTGCAAAGCTTAGTTGTGTTCACCTTACTTGCTGATGTCCAAAGCAGAGTAGTTCACAGCCATCTGGCACATAGCCAAATGAACTTTTTGAATCTCCACAGATTTGACATCTTTGCTTAATAGAAAACATCTTACATAGCTAAAGATCCATGCATAGCACTGTATCCCATATAGCTTTTTTTGACTCAGGAGGTGCACAGGTCAACTAGAGGCAATGCAGTTCTTGACCTGGTCCTGGCCAAAGGGGATGACATTAACATAGAGGGCAGCCTAGGCAATAGTGACTATGAAATCATTATGTTTATGTTCCATCACAAGGCTGAAAAAATAGATACCAAGCTCGAAGTCTTAGACTTCAAAAACACAAATTTTAATAAGCTCAGATCAGTAGTAGAGAATGCCTTGAGAGACCAAGGACCACAGGTAAAGGGAGCATGAGAAGAATGGTCGTTCCTTAAGGATACAGTCCTTAAGGCTCAGACAAAATCCATTCCCTTATGGAGAAAAAGTAGCAAAAGTGTCAAAAAACCCTCTTGGCTAAGCAGGGAAGTTGCAGCCCTCCTACAGAAAAAGAAAGAGGTGTACAAACATGGAAGCTTGGGATAGCCTCTACGGAAGAATACTTGACAATGGCCCGCACTTGTAGAAACTAGATTAGGCAAGCTAAGGCAGAAACTGAATTAAAACTAGCTACAAGAATCAAGACAACAAGAAGTCCTTCTTTAGCTACATAGGGAGTAAAAGGAAAACTAATGGGAGTGTGGGGCCACTGCTTAATGCTTCAGGATACCTGGTCACTACCACTCAGGAAAAAACAGAACTCCTAAATGACTACTTTGCCTTGGTCTTTCATAAGACCAAGGGGAACAACATGCCAGGTAAGGCACAGAACGAGCCGGGCAGGATTGACACCATTCCCACCATTGTCATGGAACTGGTGTAGATTAACTAAAGAAATTAGGCATATATAAATCAGCAGGATCAGATGAACTCCACCCAAGAGTGCTGCAAGAGTTGGCCAAAGTAACCGCAGAGCCCCTGGCAAAGGTCTTTCAAAAATCATGGGCCTCTGGAGAAATCCCAAAGGACTGGAAGAGGGCCAATGGTGTGCCCATCTTCAAGAATGGGAAGCATAAAGACCCAGGAACTACAGACCAATTAAAATAACTTCTATTCCAGGGAAAATCCTAGAAACATTCATCAAAGAGGCTGTATATGACAAACTTGGAGAAGGCACGATACTGAGTGACATCCAGCATGGCTTTGTCATGGCCAGGTCTTGTCTGACCGACCTCATTTTTTTCTATGGTCAGGTGATTCATCACCTGGATGAGAGAAAAGCAGTTGAAATCATATACCTTGACTTCCAGAAAGCTTTTGACCTGGTATCCCACAAGGTACTGATCAGAAAACTGGGAGATATCGGGTTCAAATGCGGGACCATCAAGTGGGTGCAAAACTGGTTGTGGGGTAGGACACAGAGAGTCCAAATGAATGGATCGGTGTTGTCCTGGTGAGATGTGGGCAGTGGCATACCCCAGGGGTCAGTACTTGGCCCAGTGCTTTTCAATATCTTCATCAACAACCTGGATAAGAGGGTGAAAAGCCCATTTTCCAAGTTTGCAAATGACACCAAGATATGGGGTTGTGCGGACACACCTGCAGATAGGCTGGTGATACAAGCAGACCTAGACAGGCTGGCATGTTGGGCAGAATGAAACCAGATAAAGTTCAATGTAGAGAAATGCAAAGTGTTGCATCTGGGAAGGAAGAACCCCCAGTTCACCTACAGGCTGGGCATCACTAACCTGACTAGCACTACAAATGAAAGGGATCTGGGGGTAACAACAGACCCCAGCATAAATATGAGCCAGCAATGCAACACAGTAGCTGCTAGAGCCACTAAAACTCCAGCATGGATCAATCAATGCATCTCCAGTAAATCCAAAGAAGTGATTCTCCCACTTTACTCAACTTTGGTGCGGCCACAGCTGGAATACTGTGTCCAGTTCTGGGTGCCGCACTTCAACAAGGATGTGCGTAAGCTCGAGAGGGTCCAGAGAAGGGCCACCTGCATGATCAGGGACTTTCATGGCAAGCCATATGAAGAGAGGCTGAGGGATCTCGGACTCTTCAGCCTAAAGAAAAGAAGGCTGAGAGGGGACCTGATTACGGCTTACTGCTATATCAGAGGGGTACATCAGGGGCTCAGTGAATAACTGTTCACCTGTTCACCAGGGTGCCCTGGGGGAAAACTAGAAACAATGGCCACAAACTCCTGGAAGATAGTTTCAGGCCGAACATTAGGAAACACTTCTTTACGAGTAGGGTGCCCAGACTATGGAACAAGCTCCCGCCAAAGGTGGTGCAATCATCTACCCTAGAGGTCTTCAAGAGAAGACTTGGACGGTCACCTGGCTGGGGTCATCTGACCCAGATGTCTTTCCTGCTCATGCAGGGGCTGGACCTGATGATCCTTCAGGGTCTCTTCCAGCCCTGTGATTCATATGGGAGACTTTCAGTTCAGTCCAATTCTTGTTCTTATACTTGGTAGCATTCCAGTTGTTTAGGAGCTTTTTGACCAGTCATCTTTAGAAAAGAAAAAGGGATGAGGCTTGGCAGTGCAGTAAATCCTGGTGTTTCAGCTGCTAAAATGCAATCCCCTTTTAAAACTGAAAAATTAAGTCTTCCTAGATGGCTCATGACAGAACCTTAACAGACAAAAGCATGTAGAGCTTAGACAGCAGGAGGGGCTATTTGTGCAATAAGCCAGTCTTAAGAATGTGTAGGCAAGAAAATAAGGGTTGATGAAAGTCATCTCTCCTGCAGTGGTATTTGAACTGTTGCAGTTCATATTCCAACAGCAACCAAACCCCAGTCACTCTCAAAAGGCCTTAAAGCTTTAAGATCACTTCCCCTCAATCTTCAAGTATTTACATTGCTCACCAAAATGGAAATGTGCAGAGAGAGGGAGAGAGCAAAAGAAAGGGAAGAGAGTCCTTAAATCAAAATTCCTGACTCCAGTTGAAGCTGACAGAGGCAGGCAGACTTTTACAGAACAACATTTGCAAAGAATACTCTCGCAGTTGCACTCACTGAAGGTTTAGGCTCAATTGTTATACACAGAGGTCACACAGCTCTTTATTTACACTCTTGTGTAAGCAGGTAACTCCACATTTGAAACAAGCAAATAAACTTTAATATGTGCAAATGTGTTTTCCATGAACAACAGTCTTGGGGCATGTCCAGACATTCCCAGGACCCAATCTATGATCATGCAGCTTACTTTAAGCCCTGTGATTGTACATCAGGTCCACACTTGTGCACATGTTCACTGGTGCCGGCAGCTGTGCTGGGAATGTGATCCAAGTCAGTCAGGGTGGGAGAGAGGTGGGTGGGCAGAATCAGAAGGCCTGGAAGGTCCACAAGAAGGTTGCTGGATCCACAGGTTGGGTTGTCCTTCCAGGGGCTGGGGCTCAGAGGGCTAAGAATAGCCCAGTCAGGCTGTGGGGTAGGAAAAGTACAGTCCCAGGGCTGGGATAAGTGGCTGAGCTTCCTCAGCCCTATGGCTGCACTCTGAAAATGTACACATGCTCGATTATATTGGGCACTGGTTTTAGCCTGATCTATGTAGTACACCTCCTCAGGAGAACAAAGTTAGATCAGGCCGGCCATGTTTTGCCAGATCTAACCTCCCCAAATGTTTGGCACTTAGATTGACCTAATCTTACCTAGTGAGGGCAATCTTGCACACTAGTTTGGCGCTTAGATTGACCTAATCTTACCTAGTGAGGGCAATCTTGCACACTAGTTTTCTGAACACAGTTCAGTATCAAATTACTTCAGTGCTGAAATGTGCTATTCACTGGGCGCATTTATATGTGCCTATTAACGCATAGCAATACACTCCAGAGCTTATTACTCCTGAGCTTATTGTTGCCAGGCACACATCTGCATGTGCACCCTTGATCGCAGCATTTTGAGCTGGGCTGGAACAGCCCCGGCTAGCAGAGGGCCTGGGGAATCAGTCTGCTGGCCTGGGGCTTCTCCCTCTGGCTCAACATGCTGAGGAGTGGGGTTGGCTGGGGCATGAAGGTGCTTCAGCATGTGGCTAGCCAGTACCCTCATGCCCCAGCCAGCCCTTCCAGTGTTTATATGTGCACTTCTGGGGAGTCTTTTTACTCCACAGCAGGATAGTATTTACAAGTACTATCCTGCTGTGGAGTAACTTAGTTTACTCCAGCCTAATAGGGGTGCATGTGTAGAAGCTGTGCAGCTAATTAGTAGTTTGCTGTGCAGCTAATTAGTTAATTGTGCAGCACACATCTCATATAGACATCTCCACTTTGAACTAAGTAGGCACAACAGAGATGCTGTTATAATGAATTTCTACATGCAGGCCCCTTATGCTAAGAATTTGTTCATGCAGGCTTCTTCTGCCTGTACAATGGGAAGTGTGTGATATCAATTTTCTATCTGACGTGACTTCCTCCTGTTAGGATGCAGGTTTATGTTACACAGTTGACTGTTCCTTCAATTTTAAATGTAGACTGATATAATTTTAAAGACACACATGTTCATTACATACAGCTATATATGTTCTATTGTACGTGTATATGTGGGCATATCCACTTCTTTCTTCTTAGAACATGCATGCAGTTTCATCACAGACTTAGTTTGACTGTGCCCTCTCTCATGGAACAAAGGAGTTGCTTCTAGTGATTTTATCATTTAATTATCCTCATTGTGTCCATTAGACACTACATGGTCACCTCCTTAATAGAGGCCCCCATGCAAGATGGCAGTGTGAGTTCTGTAAAGGAATGCCTGTAGTGAGGGTGCTACCCAAGTGCTACCCTAATCTAGGACACTGGCATCACAGAAACAAGCTGGCATAGTTTATGGTGAATATTTGAAGTCCGTGTCCTCCATTGCTTTCACTTTCCTTAACAAATAACTTTCCTTTGTTTGGAGAAACCACCTCAATTCTTTCAGTAGCTTATTTAACTTTCTATCTCAGTAATGCGTTAGATCAGGTCAAGAAAGGAATGTGACTGTGCTTTAGACACCATGACGTGCAAAACCCCAGAATGGTTTTGTGCCAGTAATTTCTAGGGAGTATCTTAATATAGTTTCCAGGACAGAAGCCCTATTTGTGCTAGGAGAATAACTACCTCTGTGAGACAAACAGGAAAAGATTTGTGAATCGGCCTTGGGTAGACACAACCAACCAATGCAATGTATGCAGCCAATGGAGGATAATTCATTCAAGAGCACTTCAGTGGCAGAAAACAGCCCTGATGAAGTGGATTACAGGCAAGCTTTTTCCCTCTAGGGAACTGAGATTACACGTTATGAGCTCAGTGAATAGGAAATGCCAAATAGAAGTAATTCTGCCAGTTTGGGGCTTGTATTCTGCAGGGCCCATGCAAAGGTCCAAAAAATGTGATTGTTTTGATGCTCCCTTGTGCTGAGAGGTCCATTCCCTGGCATCATGCTGAAAATGGAATTGGAACAAGGGGGGGGGGGTTGCACTATTACTTTCATGCAGTGACTGACCATTAAAAAGATTTTTATCATGTTGTATGGTCCCTTAGGGGCCATTACTCATACAGCATGGCAATCTTCAATTGCAGTGGGTGTTTGGAGGGGGGGTATTGAAAGGTGCCTACTAGAGAGTTTCTTTCTTTTAGCCTTTACTGTTTTTTTCACAAAGCAGATGATATATGTTCTCCATTTGTACAGTCTAGTTTACATGTGCAGCTGGGATTGATATTCAAAACTGAGTGAGGTTTGCAAGTGTACTTGTACACACACCACCCAGAGATCCAGGTAGTTTAAAGAATAATGCATGACCATTAATGGCATTCTCAGCCTGACACAGTGCTGCTCTTGATAAAAAAAAAAAAAAAAGAACAACCCTTGGGTATGGATGAGAAAATAAAGTCTGTGCCCTTCACTGAGGATAGTGGCCCTGAAATCCGCTGTGTTTTGTGACTGATAGAGGCAGAACAATTTGTTAAGGACATTTCATTTCCCAGCAAGAGGGCTGCAGGTGAGGGATGCAAAACAAGGAGTTGCTGCAGCTGATCAGAAACCAGCCAAGTGCCTCCTAGGAGACTCACCCCAGGGTTTTTTTAGGATCCTGACATGGCTTTTCCCTTTTGAAGGATCTATCTGCCCTGCAATGAAAGGGTGACTCTATTATAAGTTGGTGTGCCTATGCTGGCTTTTTCCTAGTTAATTTATATTACAATAGCAGTGACACCTAGCAACATAAATATGTACCCAGAGTACCAGCTAGGCTTATATCCAGGTTGCCACTCTGTACTGAAATCCTTGCCATTACGTCATCAATGCTAGGGCTACCTGTGCTAGCTGGTGGAGAGCTGGTGCAGATGTGCCTTCCCATGGATGCTCTCACCTTCCCTTGCAGTGCAGGTGCACCCAGACAGGCATGTCTACACCATCCAAAATCAAAACTGTGCTAGGAAGCTGCATGCAACAGAATGGTACCAATTGTGTTTTGGTGCCCTGCACCCCTTACCTGGCTGGCTCAGTGGGTGTTAATGAGGTCAGGATTAACCTTCAGCATTGGTTCTACTTTTGCTCCCTGGAATAAGACACCTGCTTCTCAAACCAAGCCATAAATTGTATTACAAACAGGTTTCAAGGAAAAGAGAAAAGTGGAGTGATGATAACAGCAACAAAAGTTCTGTAAGGAAATGAATTACTTGAAATATGACTGGAAACTTCTATCCCATAAAAATATTTCTGATCTTTGCTAATAAATCACCATAATTATCCTATAAACAAAGGGAAGGATCACTGGATGATGCTTCCATTCCCCCCCCCCAAGGTACTTGGAGCAAATTTGTTAAGAGTCTTAAAATAAACTGTTTGATTGTGATCATTTACTCTGCTCTCCAACCTGTATTTTTCATTATCTTCATTTTGATCTTTGGAAATATGCCCTGTGTCTTTTTCCCCAACAGTTCTAGCAGAGAGATTTTTCATACAAAATGTTTCCTCTTTTTCATGTCTTGTTTTGGTTTGTGCAGTAAAAGGAGTGACAGCCAAGATGAAAGTCCCCTTCCACCTCCCCCAGGCTGGCTGGTGCCTTGCTGCTGCGGCTATGTGCTTTCATTCTGCCTAGTCAAACTTGGCTTAATTTCATCATTGGATCAGATGGAGGTGTAACAGAATGGTGCTGAGCAGCCCCCCGTGGGTGACCCATCCATGCATCTTCAAGCTCTGCTTTCCAGTTCAGCTTGTTTGAAGTAAGGAAATTCACAGCTCTAAATCATTTTTTTAACAGATCCATTTTCCACATGCTCATTTCCACAGATTAAATGGATCTGTGCATCCTGGGGAATTAGTGGCTTTGGGAAGCGAATGTCTGAATCTGGATTCCCATTATGCCATCAAGATAAGTGAAGAAGAGGCACCATGCTTGACCACTGGAAGGGAAGGAATGGCCTGCCTTACTACTGCTTCCCAGTAGAGAAAAGCTGTGTTAGTTTGAGCAGGCCTGGATTTGTGGAGCTGATGAGCTGTCAGGGTTCAAAGCCCCAGCTCCCCAGATGCATGTATGAGTTACCTTGTAATCAAGCCTGTTGTCTGCCAAGCAGTGATTCATTACAGTATTCTGAGGGTCAGGATGCCAGATATTGATTGCCTTCAACCACATGAGAAGTACAGTGCTCTGGTGTATTAAAACACATTAACGCGCAGGGTGTTATTGATTTGCTATAACAATGTTTTAAATTAATCATCTATAAAATAAACCCTTCAAGGCTTTTAACACACTTTTCCCATACTGGAAGATTTGATTGGTTAACAAGCAATGATGCTGAGCTATTATACTTAGTTAGAAACCTGGCTAGCCAATCAGACTCTTCCTTTTCTTCATTTCAAGTGTACTGAGATGCACTAGCATGCTATGCTGTACTTGGCTCAGCTCAGGAGATTTAAAAGCACTGGCCTTTATAACAGTGTTCTTTGCTTCAAAACTCAGGTAGTGTGAGAAACCAAGACTTTTGGATAGCAGGAAGCTCTGGAATACCTTTAAATGGTTAGGCATTGTTTCTCTTTCATGACACGAGATTGCTAACAGACCGAGGCCATCATATCGGAAGAGGTGATCACTAAGTAAGCTGGAGAAGGAAATACATTTGAAAGCAGTTTAACCTGTTGTGACATACTTTATAGATCTACACTCTTATCTGATACAGCTACTCAGCTGGACTCTGTCAAGCACTGGTGTGGATTTGAAAGGCTTGCTGTTCTTTCTTTTATAAATCCCAAAGATTTAAAGCACAATTATGGGATGAAAAATAAAATTCTGATTTTGTATATGTTGCACCACACACAGCAAATTGCCTTGCCTTTTCAGGTCAAAGAGAAAACCATTGAAAAGTAAAATCTGCATCGAGATTTTCTCCTGTGACACGTAAATTACACATTTCATGTCCACTTTGCTACAGCATTTTTTGCTTATCAGCCAGTTGGTTTTTCAATAACTCATCTCATGATGAAGTACAGCGTGAAATGATGTCAAGTAATAAACACATCAGTCTGGACTGTATGTCAAATGACTGTAAAACTCAAGATCTGCAGTCTTTTGCTGCAGGAACCACACTGTCATTTCTGAACCCTGTGTCTTTGACCAGGCAACCAGCATCCAAGCCTGGAAACAGCTGCACCAAGAAGTGGCAGGGAAGTAGTTTCATGGAAAGAGGCACAAGAGAATTGCTTTTTAAAAACGTCAAGTGCCATTTATTTCATTTCCTCTTATTCAGTGGTAAAATTGTGATTTACTATAGTTTGGACTGGAAGCCAGTGTCAGAGATGAAGTTTGAGCTCATGCATAAAATTCACGTGTACAAACTCTTCAGTTTGGGGGCAAAATGGGCAACCGTGGGAAAAATGTTGCCTCATTCATTTAATGTACATAGATTTTTAATTTAGAAACAAAGTAAAACCAAATCAAGCCTATATATAGACGGTACCTAAAGTCATTCTTTGTACTGAAATAACCTGCCCCATCCAAACTGACCTGACCATCATCAACCAAAGCAGCCAGTAATTCAAAGGGGTAAAAACAGCTTCCTCTAAAACCTGCTGTACCCATGTTGTTAAGCCTGCTCACCCTTTGCAGCCAGGTCTAAAAATCAGGGGATCCAGGCTGCCCGACAGGACTTGCATGTGTGATACCTGAAGTTGGATAACCAGTTCCCAGAGTCCCAACTGGCTGTCTCAGGAAAGATTTTCAAAGCTGATGAGCACCCTCAGCTTTCACAGCACTTGCATTGGGTTTGCTCACTCAGGGGAAAAGCCATACAGCTCCCAGCATCTGGTTCTTTATGGCTGTGCAGATGCTTTGCTGGCCCATCTGCCTGGGCGATGAATGTCTCAAAAACAGTCTTTGTTACTGATATGATAAATTAGCTCATTTCAGCAGTTACCTACAATTACAAAAGAATAATAGTGATGTTCCTGCTGCATTTATCTCCCAGTGTAAATTATAAAGTCAGACTGATTCAGTGCCTTTGGCCATCCATCCCAGCTACCAGGAACAGTGTGACAGGACAGAACAGGGCCAGGTCTATACAAATACCTTTTGTAGTCTCTGGGTGTGTTTACAGGACATGCTTACTACACATTAGCCTAATAAGACTGCACAGGAGCATGGCAGTAAAAAATCATGCTAATAGCTCACTATGCAGTGTTATTAGGCTAATACACAGTAAGTGTCACAAAATAACCACGCGCTGTCGTTACAGCCCAGTAACTCTAGTTACTATGCATAGATTTCATAGATTTCTAGGGTTGGAAGGGACCTCGGTAGGTAATCGAGTTTGACCCCCTGCACTGGGCAGGAAAGAGCACTGGGGTCAGATGACCCCAGCCAGGTGCTTGTCCAGTCTCCTCTTAAAGACCTCCAAGGTAGGGGAGAGCTCCACTTCCCTTGGAAGCCCATTCCAGATTCTGGTCACCCTTACTGTGAAAAAGTTTTTGATGTCTAATCTAAATCTGCTCACTGTCAGTTTGTGGCCATTATTTCTAGTTACCCTGAGGGGCTCTCTGTAAACAGAGTATCTCCTATTTCTTGTTGCGCCCCCCCCACCCCCGATAAATTTATAGATGGCCACAAGATCACCTCTCAGCCTTCTCTTGCAGAGGCTGAAGAGGTCCAGGTCCCTCAATCTCTCCTTGTAGGACCTTACCTGCAGGCCCCTAACTATATGAGTGGCCCTTCTCTGGACCCTCTCAAGGTTATCTACATCCCTCTTGAAGTGCAGCACCCAAAACTGGACATAGTACTCCAGTTGCGGCCTGACCAATGCTGCATAGAGGGGAAGTATCACCTCCCTAGATGTGCTCATGATGCACCTGCTAATACGGAGTGCAACTAGCTTTACCTATCGCTCTGTCACATTGACAACCCATGCTCATCTTGGAATTGACTCTGAGATCCCTTTCTGCTGCTGTGCTGCTTAGAAAGTCATCCCCCAGCCTGTAAGTGTGTTGTTGATTTTTTCTCCCTAGGTGCAGCACTCTGCACTTATCTTTGTTAAACTGCATCCTATTCTTTTCTGCTGACTTTTCCAACCTGTCCAAATCCACCTGAATCCATTCCCTGCCCCCCAGTATGTTTACTTTGCCTCATAATTTGGTGTCATCCACAAATTTGGACAGAGCACTCTCCATGCCCTCATCCAAGTCACTCATGAAGACACTGAACAGCACTGATCCAAGGACCAAGCCTTGTGGGACTCCACTGCCCACATCTTACCAGGTCGACACTGACCCACCCACCACCACTCTCTGGGTGCATCCCATAAGCCAATTTGATGCCTACCTGACTCTGTAATCATCTACAACACAGCTGCTTAGTTTATTTATTGAGACACCGTATCAATGGCCTTTTTGAAATCCAAGCAAACAAGATCGACTTTGATTCCTTTGTCTAAGCATTTGGTGACCTGATCATAAAAAGAAACAAGGTTAGTCAGGTAGGATCTACCTGCTCTGAATCTGTGCTGGTTGCCCTTCAGCATTACTTTTCCTGTTGGACTCCCATAAATGTGGTCCTTAATAATTTTCCCGAGGATAGAGGTGAGACTGACTGGCCTATAATTACCAGGACACGCTTTTCTTCCCTTCTTGAAAATAGAAACCACACTGGCCCTTTTCTGGTCCTCTGGGACCTGTCCTGAGCTCCATGAGTTCTCAAACAGTTGTGCCAATGGTTCAAGTTAGTACTTTATTAAGCAAGTACTAAATTAAATGCACAGTATCTAAGGCACATTACTGAACACATAGACATGCCCTATGTGTTCCTGCTAATGTGCTTCACAAGGGAATGAGGCGAAGTCCAGTAATTTAAGGTCAGGTCTTGAGTACTGTTGAAGTTAATGGAAACGGAGCACATTTGGCAACAACTAGGGGGCAATGGGCCATGTAGTTCTGCTCATTTGGAGGGGAAGAGGGAGGGAGTAGTAAACTGCTTTGCAGTTACTGCTAATTGGACTGAGAACTGGTTTTACTGGGAGAGATGAAGGAAAAGAACAGCTTTGGTGCTGGGGTTTTACGGTCTGGGATCTCTGTTTTTCTCTCCTTCTCCCCTGAACTGTATGTGCCAAAGAGGCCTTTGGTGTCTTATCCAAGGGAGCTATAAACTTGCAACATTCTACTTTTTTATGGATCAGCATTGCTAATTTATTGGAAGTTTACTGTTTGGAAATGTTCCCATGTAAATTAACAGGAAAGTGACAGTCGTCTCAGTCACTGGGAGTAGAGAAAGCCAAACAAAAAACACATGCATTCTGCTTAGGCAAAGGCAGAGAATTAAATCATTCCTGTACCTCAGGTTTATGGTGTGTAGTTTCCAGGGTAAAGCCTCTGCAGCACAGCCTCCTGTTAGCACTTGCAGTTCAATGGCTGGCTCCACCAGGAATTTTGAAGCCCAGGTGTCTGGGATTCTGTATGTGATTCATCCTACAGATGGAGAAACATGGGTATGGGTTTTGCACGAGGAAGGGGCTGGGGGCTCTGGAAAACTGAGGGCATGTCCCTTCAGGGTTGTGGCCTTGATGACCTAGCCAAGCGTTCCCAGAAAGGAGCTAGGGCCTAAACTCAGCTCTGGCAAAGGCCATCCAAGATCCTGCATTGGGAAGTGCTATGCAAGAACAAGCCCTCTGACTTTATGGCTCCTGACAGATAGACATGTTAGGATATCAGGAAGGGATGCAAGAGGAAGAAAAGCCCAGGTGCGTTGTTGACAGAAGAACTGGGGAGTGTGCCTGTGAGAACAGCAGGCTACCTACAGCACTATAGGGACACATCAGCAGAAGGGTGCTCTCTCACATCAGGCAGCTCTGGATAAATTTTGTCTGTGTTTGCCTTCTGCCCTGAGGGACTGAAGACTGGTGAAGTTTCAAACTTGCAATAATAGCACTCAGAAACAACCTGTGCCCTCCTCAACACTGTTGTTGGCAGCAATCCCTCAATTCGAGAATGATCTCCTCGACACCAACCTCATGAAGGGCAGACTATTACGTATTTAAGTGGCTCAGAACAGTGAGCTAATTAGTAATCTTGACACTGTAAACATCCTATCCTGCAAGCCTGGTCCCCCAGGTGTTTGGCTATGTGAGGATATTATTTTGTAAGTAGGAAGACTCAGTGCCATTCTTTCTCCTGTCTACTGCACCTTGCAATGCTGATCCTTGCTAGTCCTCTCTAGCTCACTGAGCCTGGTAAGTGTCTGCAAGGATGCCACCCCTGAAGGCGCAGACAGAAGTGACAAATTTCGCCTGACCTGGATCCTGAAAGTGCTCTACAGCTGTGACCAAACACAAGTGAATGATTGCAGAGAGCTTTAAAAGGGCCTGATCCTGCAAAAATTGGAACCCTTGTTCATCCACTTAAGTCATGCTGGCTGTCAATTATTTTCAAGCAGGTATTGTGCTGGTGGCCACCAGTTTCAGGCAATTTTCATGGCAAAGGCTGCCATTTTCCCCCAGTCTCACTCCCACAGTCTCCCTCACTGCCCACTGTTTGGGATAATCAGCATACTGATCAGCTTAATCACCGAGCCTGGCTGGGAGACCCTGTACTTTCCCTAGGGGCCCCCTGTTGCAGGGGAAGGTTTCCTGTGCTTTCCTTTGCTCCCTGCTGCTTGCCTCCAGCAAATCCTGTCCCCCGCCCCACAAGTGCCAATTTCAAATGAGAAAGGCATTTTCCTTCTTTTGCGGGAAAGTGGGGGATTTCCTGCTTTCCCTGAAAAATGTGATTTAAGTAGATCCCTACTCATTGCACGAGGGTCCAGATGAAGAGACTCCAAAGTGGAGCAGCTTCAGTAACTTGTGTCTGTGCTGCCTCCCACCCCCAGCACTGTTTTCAGAATGGCAGGAGGAGAAAGGAAGTGGAGGGGGTTTGGTCTGGGGTTTTTTCAGCCAGAGCTGAAAGGTGGGGTGGATGGACTGGAGCTCTTCTTCCCCAGGATGCTGCCACGGTCTTAGTTCCCTGCAGCATATTGCTGAGTGAGTTGCTTTGCTCTCTCCCTTCCCCCTGTCGCGCTGGAGTTTTCTATTTGTGTTTTCTGTAGTTGGTGTTTTACCTCTAGCCCGAAACTCATGTGCCTCTCCGGTGTTAACTGCAGTGTGCTCTGTGTGCTGGGGAAAGAATAGAGGCATTGGCCCATGAGTTATAAATAGGCAGCTTCTGCTAACAATCTGCAGTAGCACTGTCACACCTGGGAGCATACATTTCCCCAGCAGAGGACCCGTTTCCCAGGAATCCAGGGTTGCAGCTGCAGAGGCTGTTTGATCCAGTTCTTTCCTTCCCATTCCTGCAGATTCAAGTAAGGGCAAGCAGAAGTGTCCATTTTTCCCCAGAGCACCTGCACTTGCCATTATGCCCCCCTGCTCCCCCACCCCACAAGATGCCTTCCCTCTCAAGGAGATACCACCAGATGTCCTGGGACAGGATCTCATTTTCAGAATTAAGCCTCAGCCTATCCACAAACCCCAGGCTTTTGCTTTCCTATCCTTCAAACAGATTTCATCCTGGAGGATGAGATTCACCCCTCTCTCCTCACTGTGAAGATGACCTGTCCTGTACCAGCTCAGCAGAATTTCCTGCCAGTGCCCAGGGGCAACCCCACACCTTATTTCTTGGCATGGCAGCCCAGTCATAGCCACCTGTAGGGTTGCTAACTCTCCAGGAGTGCCCTGGAGTCTCCAGGAATTAGATGCACATTTTCAGGAGACTGTGGAGAGTCACCCAGGAGATAAGCGAGAGGACATTCATTAAAATAAATATTAAATGTTGAATCCTATTTATACAGTAGTCCAGTAGATTTTTCAAGTGCAATAGTAATGTGCATTTGCCTTTTTGACAAAGTCTCTGCACTGTAATCCATAACTGATATTCATAAGCACACAGACATACTTGTGCTGTGTTTTGTGGGCACGTTGGCAGTCTGAAAGCCTCCCAGAGTAGACTTAAACAGAGTTGGCAACTTTAGCCACCTGCCAAAAGTCTTGGAGAGAAAAGTACGATAATCCTCATGTTTCACAGCTGTACCCAACAGAAAATTACATTTAGCACTAGCCCACTAGCACGGGCTTCTATACTTGCCCATGCTCCCTACAAGCCTCACTCCCACGTCCTGTGGGTTAAGATGGATCTCTCTACTAGTCCTCCCACAGGCCAGCTTTCAACTGGCTCCCGGTAGTGATATAGCCTCAAGCCGTCTACTCTGGAAGACAAAAATGCTTCTCTTCTCTTCCAGCCTCCCCTCTGGCTTTTCAGCCTTTAACCTGCTCCTTGGGCCACCGGCTGCTCTTTATTTCCCAGCAGGCCTGGTTCTGAGTCACCATCTTGGACCGTGTGACCCCAGCAATTATTCCCCTCATTTGGAAGGTGTGCTGAATTTTCCACAAGAGGCAGCTGGGCCCCAGATGTCTGTAAAGAGCCAGCTTATTACCTGATAAATGCCCAGAGGTTTGCTACTGCAGGGTGTCCATAAACATAAAGCTATCTGTGGAATTGCCACAAAAGGCTTAGCTGGCAGTTCATAGCATGGAGTGTGCTTTCATGACTGACGAAATGCTGAAGCTACTGTTTGTTCTGAAGCAGGCCCCTGAAGCCTGGCTGTGGCTGGGCAGGAGTCATGCACAAAAGTACAGACACTAATTTGTCTTTTGGTTCAGCCTTTGCAGTGTACCTTGCAGGTGCTCAGCATGGAGGTGGAGGTCCAGTAAACCTCTCGGCTCTGTTAACACTGACATATTACTAACTGTGTTTAGCCAAGTCTCAGTGACTGCCATCCTCCTTTTCTCTGACTGTGACTGCATGCTTCCTCTCCCTAGATAACAGATGAAATATCAAATACCCACACTGACTTATCTCTCAAGCTTTTTTTGGCATCCAGACACTGCAAAGCACTTCACCAAGCATTTAATTACAAGCTAGTGGAAGAAAAGCTACATTCAGGCAACTTCAGTTGCTGTTATGAACAAGCAGCTTCCTCCAGGCCATAATGTATATGCACAAGTATACGCATTAGTGTCAATTAAACTGCACAATAAATCAAAGCGTAGCTTCTGGTACGCATACACAGAAATCTGTATTGAGGAGAAGGGATAAAGATTTGATGCATTCATATGAAAGAGGAACAACTGGGTTCAGCTTTTTTTTTGGAGGCATAGGCTGTTGTTAAAGCACTTTGTGTGCTGCAGCGATGAACATTAAATGCTCTGAAAGAGGACCCAAATGTCCCGGCGGTCTGTGCACTAGAGATGGCTTTGCTGGTGATTTTTGACTCCTGTTAGCCTGACCTAGCCCTTCTCCAGCTAAGCTCAGCAGGTTGCCAACACACCATCCAGTCCCTATGGCTAGAAGTTAAAGGCAGACTAACTCCAGTTAGAAATTACACAGGCATTTTTAACAGGGGGTTGTGAGGGTATCAGCTATTTTACCAGTCTTGAGGTTCTTCATGTCTTTCAGCTCCAGACTGGATGCATTTCTAGAAGATACACTTTCATCAAACAAAAGCTACTGAGCTTAGGACAGAGGTATCCTGGTCAAATTCCACAGCTCATAATGCAGGAGGTCAAATTTCTCATGCAGGAGGCCAGATTTTATGATATAACACTTACTTCTGGCCTTTGCTTTTAAGAACCTATTAACTGTGTTTCCCCCATCTTTTCATCCTTGTTGGGGATGGCAGTAGAAGAGATCAGGTGGGAAGGGACCTTTACTTTAATCTGTCTTCAGCTTCCTTACTGAGCATCCTTGTGTTCCTTTCACAAACTTACTTAAGACTCATTAACCTACATTCTCAGACCTGGAGAGAGCAGCAAGGCATTGACTTTCTAGTTTATTGTCTCAGGCATTAGGATTCTTCAGAATTTAGCTGTATTTATAGGTATGATTAATACTATGCATTTCTATAGCACTTATTGCCTTAGCATCTGAAGAATCATTCTTGTGGCTTATGCCTCTGACCTGCTTGATGGCAGAGGACAAGTACGTCATGTACAGGTCATTGATCTGAGGTTATTGGGACTGAAATAGGGAAATAGTGTTTGGTCTCATTATAATCTCAAATCTGCAGAAGGGGATAATTATAACCGCTACCAGACGACTGTGCTCACTTAGCTCCATTCACATTTAGCAGTTAGTGTTTTGAAATGATGGGGCTGAATGTTAATTTTGTGTTAATTTACATTCACTTCCTTTCATTTTATAAGACTATTGTCATTTGTGAGAAAAGCTTATTGAGTTAAAACACTTATGCCACAGTAATATGAAAATACTCCAGCTCAAGAATATTGACATGCATGAAAGTCAAGCTCACTTCTCTTCTTGAACAGATGAAGCAGTAATGATTATTCTGTATCACTTTACATAGGAGAGCTTAATGTAATACACCTGCTACACATTGATAAATAGTGCAATGAGATAATAAGGGCCTTAGGCAAGAAGTTTTCCAGGATGTGAAAAAAATGGTTTGAATATTGAAGAAATGCTCTGTTTATTACCCTGATTTGCAAAATTAAACTGGCACAAGTGTCAACATCACTAAGATTTTAAAGAAACAAATATGGCCAAAAGAAAATGAATCTACAACAAGCTTTGTAAAGATTTCCCAGGGATTTAAGAAGGACCTATTATTTATTAAAATAAACGTGCTAATTTCATTATTCTGCAAAATCAGCGACAGCATATCAGGTGATTGCAGAGCCATGGAGAGGCTGAGGAGTCCATCAACCAAGTAAAAAATGAACAGAGTAAGAGGAAAATCTGGCCCTTGGACAATAAGGTGTCATGGCCAAGGGTAAATCTGCCTTGGTTTTGTATTTCAGCTCTTCTGAATACAATCCTGTATTGTCTACTACGAGACAAGACCTCCACATAAATCACGTTACTGCCCTCACACACCATCTCAATGCAGTCTCAGCAAGTGGGTTACAAATAAGCCTGTTGCAGATGTGCATGCACAGAAGACAGAAAATACCTGGAAAGAAAAACCACAAATCTCCAGAAATCACCTTCTTTGAGTTCTGCTGCTCCTGGCTATATGTCCTATAATCATCTTGCTCTTTTACAGAGGTGATAGTTTAATATCAGGGGCCCACATCACTTGCAACTGTCCTCTGAGGGCAGTGGGAAGATACCTTTGAGTGAATTAAAATAACACACAGGCTTTTCTATAGATTCCCTCTAGGTTTGCCTTCTTTTGTCTATCTTGCCTCTGAAGCTCACCCCCATTTCCAAAGCTCGTTCAACAAAACATATCTTGTGAAACTGCCCTAAACCCTGCTGCTTTTCCCCATCTCCCTTTCTTGGCTGCTTTAAAAAAAAAAAAAAAAAAAAATCAATCAGAATCGAGGTATGCTGCAATACCCTGCTTTCAATTGGGGTCTATTGCAAAGCACTGTATGCTGGAGTTTATTTCCAGAATCCAGCTACTTTTGGAAAGCAAAGGGGAAATGTTCTCACAGCTCCATGATTTTATTGTTTCTGACAATGACAGCACACCACGAAAGGAACCTGACTCCAGGGCCCTTGCCCCAAAGGGACATTTGCTCTTGACTTCTTTGAGGCCATAATTTCACCTCCTGTTCTATCTAATAGTCGAGCAGGAGGACAGGATGGTGAGCTCTCACTGTGCTTAGCAAACAGAAAAGGAGCTACTGGGAAGCACGTTATTACAAAACCAAGAAGGCAAAGGGAACTCTGCTTCCAGCTGGTTCCTCCCACTCCCCACCTGGTACACTTCCTACTCTGGCAGAGCCTCAGGATACCCAGAGTCTGGAGCCCAGCCCCCACTGCATCCAGGTAGAGTAAACTTGGGTCAAACTTCTCAGAGTGCCTTCAAGCCTATTGCCCATCACCAAGCGAACTGCAGAGCCTTGTGAACAGACAGCGCTGTACATCCAGAATCAGCTCTATCAGCAAGCTGCCTTCCTAGTTCATCCCTCACTGGCCTCAGGTCAGCCTTTGTCTATTCTTCAACCAATTACCTGGCGACTCTGAATTCCAGGTGGCCTGTTAGAGCTGCAGACAATAATAATGAACACCTGAGCCTGAGCCAAATCCAATACTGGTCAGCGAGTTGAAAGCAGCAGAGGTCTGTGATATTCCATGGCTTGTTTAGGTGCACAAGGGACTGTCCCTTTTTTTAGTAAATCACCCTTTAATTCAGCAAAATAACAACTGGTCTCCAAACATAAGACTTGGTGTTTCCTGCCTGCTTTATTTGTGTGTGTTTCAGACAGGGCTTTCTGCGCTGCGAGATGTGCAGAGGACATGTTTTAAGGAATTGATTAGTGGTGGTTGGATTTAAAAAGCAGGAGTAATGTACAAATGCCTAGATAAACTTATACAATGACAAGTACCAGCTTTCCTGCAACAAATGACTCTGTGTGATGAAAGTGTCTCAATAAAGAGTGAATACAAGGCTGCAGGCAACTTCTGGTAGCAGGGGAGAAGCGCGGATTTGAAGATGGGTAATGTTAATCCAGCATGAAGCAGGATGCTAGAGTTTCTCTGTCTGTGAAAGGGATGTGGGGCCTTAGCATCTGAAATGGTCCATCTCCTGTTGGAATCTGGCAGCGAAAAAGGATAGGCTGCAATTAAATAGTATGGTAAGATGACTGCTGTACCCTGGGGCAGCAGAGCAGGCTTGGGCCATTGGGCTCTGCAAGCTGCGGGGCAATGGGAGCAACACACTCATTTTCCTTCAGACTTGAGGATTGAGCAGAAGGCACATGAGCTCCTCCAGATGTGCTCAGCTCTTGGGCTCTGCCAAAGCTTCTGTCCTGTTCTGCAGCATCCTACCCACTTCTCTTGTTAGGGCTATTTCTTTTACATGCCTTAAAAGCAAGCTGTGCCTCGTCTGTTTGGCTTCTACACATGCCTTAGCTCTTTGACTCCTTCCAGTGGTACTCATAGTTTTAGGCAAAACTTTCAAAAGCAAGGCCAAGCCTCACTGTCTTTCAGCAGGACCACATTACCAAAACATTTAGGTTACGAGTGCCCCATAGACATACCATGCCAGGTTGCAGGGCCCTCAGAAATACTGTGCTGTGCAACTGGGGAAAAAAATCACACCCTCTGTCAACACCATTCCTCATATTAGTACCTGATCTGAAAGATGTAGTTACAAGATAAGGAAAAGGTAAAAATTGTGCCCTACTCCTCCATCCTCAGCAGACTTCCCTGATGGCTCAAGGGAAAAGGAGTAGTTAAACATCACCTATTTTGTTTGTAAAGACAATTCTGTGATCCTCCTTGGTAACTGTAGCCAGGACAGCATCTTTCATTCCACCTACAGGCAAATTAGCAGATGCCTTCTTAAAAACTGAATCCAGAAAATGGAGGTTCCTCCCCACAACTTGTTAGCAAGTTCCTTAGGATCCCCACACTTTTTTAAAGCAAAAAAAAATTACAGTACGGGGAAGGTGGTGGTGCAATGGCAAGTAATAAAGCAAATCCAGTTCACAGCATGGGGGAAATAACCCTGCTTTTCTTCTAAACACTAGTCTCCTTGTCAATCTGTGATACATGATGTGGGAGTTGGTCATTTATAATGACACTGTTAGCAAGTTCCTTAGGAGCCCCACACTTTGTTAAAGCAAAAAAAAAATTACAATGTGGGGAAGGTGGTGGTGCAATGGTAAGTAATAAAGTTCACAGCGGGGGGGGAAAAATCCTGCTTTTCTTCTAAGCACTACTCTCCCTGTAGATATGTGATACATAATGTGGGAGTTGGTCATTTATAATGATATTTTATAGCCCTCTGTGAGCTATTAGGAATTTAAAATGAGGTGGTGAGATAAATCTAAGAGGAACAAGTCACACAAACCAATTCACTAATGACTTATTTTCCTCCTACTTAAACTAGGGGCCAATTCACACTTCCTGTCACTGAAGTGGGCTGCCCTCTCAGTCATTCTCTCGGTAGCTCATGCCTCCCATTCACTGAGATCTGACGTGTGGTAAACGTGCACCAGGGCATTTATTTCAATCACAAACAAACAAGCAAATAAATGCACAATCAAGTGTTTTCTAGTTGATTCCTAGTCCTGTTTCTGTGCTAAGGAATCCTGGAAAAGCACCAGAACTTCGTGGGAGTTTGTCTGAAACCAGCCCAACCCTGAGCACTACAGGCGCCCCTTCACCGGCTGTAGTTGTAGCCGTGAGCCCAGCAGGCCAGTACGTGACGTACCCATGTGTAATCACAGTGAAAGCTGATTACGTTTTGGCACAAACAAAAATCATAAACCAATTCTGCAAAGTGAAGATTGGGTAAAATGATTTGTTTCAGTCGAGGTTTCACTACCGTTAACTGTTTTCTTGTTTTTAAGCCTTAAATCATTTTCTTCTCCTTAGCAACCACGTTCCAATATATAATCATGCCATAGACTTATAATACTGGAAATTGCACCCTTGCTCTCTCTCAAAAATCGTTCATGTCGGTAGTAACAGTTGCTGCTGTTTTTTTCAGTAGTTCCCACCATGTGCCCGGTGCTGCCCACAGAGGCAGACGTGGTCTCTCGATTTTCATTACTGACTCAGAGCCAAGACTGATACTGAGGCCCTCAGTAGTCAAAGTGTTCAAAGACACCCTTTTGCTAAAACTGTATTATTTTACAAAGACGAGTTCAATCATTGCTAAACTTCAACCTTTTTACCAGGAATATGCCTGCAGCTCATGTCTGCCCAGATGGAGAAGGAATTAGCACTTTACGTGGACAGTGCTGCAATCATACCCATAACTGGTTTTCATTACTACCAAGATGAGTTTTGTGATTTATATCACACCTTCTAAAGCTGTAATTGGCTTTACAATATTACAGAAGCATCAAATTGTCTAGGTTATGAGTTAATATTTCATTGGATGCTTTATGAGAATGGTGGTTAAATTCTACAAAAAAATCAGTCTGGCTAGAGTGCATATAGACTGTGTATCTAGAGCGTTATGTTTACAAACTCTGCATATTCTCCTGGCACCATTAAAATCAAGGACAAAACTCCTATGGGTTTCAGAGTATGCCATGGACTGAAGCCTGGAAAAGAGGTTTCTAGTGACTAAGGCGGCTCTGCCCACGGAGGGGATGTCTGTGGCATGGCTTAGGGAGCTGGAAGCTGTAGAAACGTCAGTACAATTTTATATTATGAGCTATCCTACCAAACACACCCAGAAATGCTGCTAAAAGAAGATGTGAGACTAAATGCTGATTCCAGACACAGTAAGGTGCGGAAGATTGGTAACAGTAAGAATTGGCAGGAAACCATCACCCACATTGGGACAGCTTCCTCTTCAATTGCACGGTAGCTGAAGAAATGCTTCTGATAGGAACCCCCCAGGCAGCTACAAACAGCCAAGCTCTGGGAGTTTGGATCTGGGAGGAACCTCACTGAGGATGAAGAGATCCAAAGTCGGTGAGGCAACCCATTCGCAATGCTGGACTAGGCCTTGGCCTTGACTAGGTTAAAGCAAGGGTCTAGACCTACGGCAGGGCTATGGCTAGATTTGGATTGGAGGGGGCTGAAATCTTGCCAGCAGTCCTTCATAAGATTTTTGTTCCACGTCATTCAAAAATCATTAGTTTGCTTATTTTTGAAAGGTCTCAACAACTTCTGGCCCAAGTCCCTCTATTTTAGTTAGCTGAATATGGGCTTCTTCCAATTATGGATCTAACCCAGGAGGTACCTGTAGACTTATGTTCAGAGTTGGAGATTCAGTTCAACTCACATGAATTTCAAAAGAACTCAGATTGGAGTATCTGGGTCTGGTACAGGCCAAAGTACACAAACCAGTCAGAGCCACAGCATGCACATTTGTGGCTGGAATGTCATTCATGAGCTCTCAACCACTGTGTTATGTTACTGTAGCTCCTACTGGGCAACAGTCACCATCCTACCCTGAGTTGGGATATGAAAGGCCTTGTGAGGACAATACTAGACCTCCATCTGGATTCCCTGGATCCAGTAAATAATTTTGTTTGTAAATTAAATGTAGATGGAGGCTGCAAGACAAGTTCAGTAGCCATGAGCACTTAGGCAAGGAGATGCATTAGTTTTCTACTTGAACTTTGCTGCTTTGCAGGCTCCCTTTCAGCAAAGTAAGTTTTGTTTTTTTTTCAATTAGCTTTTTGCTTGCCAGCGCTTTCATGGGAGTTTTTACCACTTGGCTCTGCATTTTTTTATTGGCGTTAAACCATGCACTATTTAAAGACAGTCTAAGAAGAGTGTCCAAGAAAGAGTTCAGTCTGAACATTTTAACAGAGTTTCTCATCTGTAACCAGGAATTGCTTAGAAGAGTCCGTCCCCATATTCAACAAACAGTTCTCTTTTATTATAGCAGCTGAACAGAAACCACAAAGGAAAGAGTTTCATTTTCAAAAGAGACCTTGTTGCTTTAAAATCTAAGTTGAAGGCATAATTTTGTTACTTACCTTCAGTGCTGATGGAAACCTGGGGCTGTCTTAGGCCATGATAAAAAGTGTCTTAGATGATCAAAGCAATTGCCGATATATTTTTTTTTTTTAACTTTTCATGGTTTAAAATAAACACAAGGACAAATAATACCCATGCAGCTGGGAGGCTGGTTACTTCTTTCCAGCACTTTGAGTTGGGAATCTCAGGCCAAATAAAGCCCCCCAGAACAGTTGCTTAGGGAAATTTCCTTCCTGGCTTGGAAGCTGATTCAGAGAATGTGGGAAACAGCAGCATCTGGGGACTGACACACAACCAGGAGGTGCAAAAGCAGGTACTATCCCTTGGGGACAGGCTGGTAGTAGTTGAAATTGATTTCTTTACTCTGTCCCTGGCTGGGTACTGCTTGTACACACCGGGGTTGAGGTTCATGATCAGGAATCACTTAGGAAAGACAGGCCTAAGGCCTCGGTGACCTACTGCTCTACGATAGAAGTTTCATACAATAGCAGTTGCTCCACTCCCTTGTACTCTCTATTGACAATAGTAATCTCTAACACTGCCAGGGATTGATTTCTGAAGACAACTAATAACAACTATTAGCAAAGAAAAGGGTAGCGGGAAAAGAAAAACCAAGGGCACTAGTCATTAGGTGGGATTATGTTGGATAAATGGCAAGGCCTGGGAAATGGAGTGTAAAGAGAGTGTGATACATGCACATAGGCTTCCATACTACTGTATCCCCCACTTACGTGCTGCAGGCAGGTAGGACAGTGTGGGTGTGAAGAAATCCCTGTCTCTGTGCCTGTCACTGGGTCAGCCCCAGGGACCCCTCTGTCTCTCCTTGCTTGCTTTTTGGTTCAGGCTAGTCAACCAGGTGACTTGGCCAGATAAATTCCTTGGGGCAGGGGAGGGCTCTCTCTTCCTTTGGTAGGCATTTTGAAAGGGAACAAGCAATGTGCCTCCAGGTGCAGCCTGGATGATTCTCTGTAAGTAAAGACCAGAAAACTCACCAGAAGTCTAGAACTAAGTATGGGCAGTCACATTTTAAAATGGTCACCGTACCCAATAGCTCAACTTACTTTTGTTTGCTCAAAGGGTATTCTGACTTCCTTGTTGTACCCTCTTCACCCTCCCTCTCTGATCAATGAAGGTATCAGGTTGCAGCGTGCCTGGCTGTGTCTGTGGAGGAGGGAGAGGCAAACCTTTTAGTTCCTAGCCTGACCAGAAGATCTTGTCTGTTTAAGTTCCCCCAGTCCTACCTGAGGTTATCTTGGGAAGCTTTGGGCTGTAAGAGGCCCCCCATAAATATTAGCTGTGAGCAAATCAACCCCAAGGTTCACAGGGTCTGTGTGCCCCGGGCTGCACAGAGCCCCAAGTAAGACCAGTAAGACCAGTGCCCGGGTGGTGGCAGCATTACTCCAGGCTTGTGGGTGTTCTCTTCCAGTGGGCTTCAAGGAGGGAGCCTCATGGAGCTAGAATTGCTCACGAAGCAGACTCATCTCTGGGTCCTAGAGCTGGAAGCTGAGCAACACAAGCTGGAACTGGAAGTCTGGAAATACAAGCTGGAGCTGGAAGCCAAACAATGCAAGCGTGAGTTCGAGGCTGAACAACAAGAAGCACAGCTTAGAAGCCAAAGCTCTTGAGGCTGAGTAAAAGGAGGTGCAGCAAAAGCACAAACTCAAGATACTTCAGATGAAGCGAGGAAGAGAAGCTGAAGAGGCTCAGCACCATGCGTGGCAAGCTGCACCCCCTAGGGTGGCCCCCAAGGACATCACCCCATACAAAGATGGAGAGGATCTAGAAGTGTTCCTGAGTAATTTCAAAAAACGAGCTCTCTGATGGAAATTAGAAAAAAGAGGAATTCCTGAGATACATTGCTGGACTGGTAATGGGCGACATGGCTGTTATCCTGGACAGCCTGCCCACTGGGTCTGAGAATAACTGTGGCACCTTTAAAGAGGCTGTACATAAGAGGTATACACTGGGTCCTAATATTTCAGGAAGAAGTTCCATGAAGCTGCCCCACAGCAGGGAAAGTTTATGGCCGAGTCTGTATCCCAGTTGAAGGAGTCATTCCATAAATGGGTAGAGGGAGCCAAAGCTGACACCAGAGAGAAGATGCTAGACCTTATGGTGCTGGAACAATTTTATTTCAGGTGCCCTCGGAAGATTAAACACCTAGTCAAGGATAAGGAACCCAAATCAGCCAGGGAGGCTGCTGACATTGCCGATCAGCTGCTGCTAAATAGGGAGGGGCACGACAGAAGGCCTCCCAACTTTGGGAAGGACTAGGAAACGTTCCAAAAAAGGGGGAAAGGGAGGGCCAGTCCTGAAATGGGAGGTTGGGGGGCCCCTGCAGAGCACAGGGTGGCCCTAAATTCAGTCAATCCACCCAAGTCAGATAGGAAGGGTTGCTTCAACTGCAGGGAGTCTGGTCACTTCAAGACCAACTGCCCAAAGCTGAGCAACCCCACCCAGTAAGTCTGTCAATTGAGCAACAGCTGTGCACAAAGAGAAGGGAACCCCAAGCCACTCTGAAGGGAGTACCTGTATCTTCAGGATTACAAACCCAGAAGAGGGGATGGCCTCCCACAGGGAGGAGGTAAAAGTACACGGTAGAACCATCGTTGGGGAAGTGGACTCAGGGACTAGCGTATCATTGATTAATGCCAGCCTCATTTCACCCTTGGACATAGTCCCTGGAAAGACCCTTACCATAGAAGGTCTGGGGCAACAACCATTCGAGGTACAGGTAGCATGTCTCCCCATCAAGTGGAGGGACTGGCGAATGAGTGTGGAGATATGAGTGATGGAAGATGCTCCTGACTGCCTGTTTGTGAGGAGTTGACTTTGCATTGACTTGCTGTCAGGGCAAGAAAGTGCAGGCTGTAGGTGGGGAAGCCTCTAGAGCCAGGTAACTCAGTTGGCTATGGGGAAAAGGGAGACAAGAGAAGAAACTCCCCCCAGCTGTGGCAGCCAGCTGGCCTCTGAGGGAACTGACAACCCCAGGGCCAAGATAAGAGACAGCCCCAGGGAGGGGTCCAGTCAGCCAGTTGCAGAGGAAGCTGGGGCTCAGGGGAGGAGTTTGAGAAAAGCCCTGTGGAGGAAGGGGCACCCCTTAGGAAAGCACCAGAGCTCCCCACTGATTGCATAGCTGGGCAGGAGGCATTTAAGCAGGAGGTTTTAGTGGACCCCAGCTTGTAGGAACTCCAAAGAATAGCCCAGGAGCAAGAAACAGAGTTGACCACCAGATAAGAGGGAACAGGTACTCTGGGATAAGGGGCTCCTTTATAGGCTATGGGTGCTTAAGGACCATGTCATGTCCTGGGAGCCCTATTGGCAGCTCATCGTGCCACATAAATTCAGGTGGCAGCTGCTTGCCATGGCTCATAATCTACCCTGTGCTAGTCACCTTGGTATGGGCTGGACTTGGCAGCAGCTGCTGGCAAACTTTTATTGGCCCAAGATAGGCCAGAACATGACAGATTATTGTAGATCGTGTGGGATGTGCCAGCAGATGGGCAAGAGTGGGGATAAGAGAAAAACTCCCCTGCAGCCCCTCCCTGTCATTGATCAGGCCTTCCAAAGAGTGGGGATAGACATTGTGGGGCTTCCTAGGCATAAGACTCAGAGAGGGGAAAAAATATATCCTAGCTCTTGTGGATTTCATGGTGCAATCAGTGCTGGTACCCAGAGGCAATCACCCTAGCCTCTGTAGAGGCCCCTTGTGGTTGCTGATGCCCTAACAAAGATCTTTCTTCGGTTGGGTTCTCCCTCTGAGATCCCAACTGACTGACAGGGGTGGGAACTTTCTGGCAGACATGATGGAGTGCCTGTGGAAGTGTTGTGGGGTTAAACACCTCAAGACCAGCCTATCACCCACAGACCAGTGAGCTATTAGAGAGGTTCAATGCAACCCCAAAGGGTATGCTGAAGGCCTATGTGGACTCTCACGCCAACGACTGGGATGAGAAGCTTCCACACCTGCTGTTTTGCTTACAGGGAGGAACCCCAGGGATCTACCCGGTTCTCGCCCTTCAAGTTAATGTTCAGGAGGCAAGTCAGGAGCCCTCTCAATCTTGTGAAATAGGAGTGGGAAGGGAAATTCTTCTCTAAAATATCGGTGATAGAATATGTGTTTTTGCCAAAAGCTAATTGACATGATGAAGGCGGTGTGAGACTCCCTTACCCAAGGCCAGGACAAGCAGGGTGTTCTGGTATGACACGGGGGCTTGCCCATGCACTTTTGAGCTGGGAGATAAAGTTATGGTTTTCCTGCCTTTAAAGTCGGACAAGCTTCAGACAGCTTCGAAAGGTCCCCATATCATCCAGGATAACCTGTATGACATGACTTGTATTGTTGCCATGAATAAGACAGCTAAAAAGCCTAAGGTGGTACACATAAACATGCTCAAACCTTACTATGACAGGAATGATGTCATACTTTGGTTTTCCTCTGTTGAGGAATTACCTGAGGAACAGGAGGAGCCGGTTCTGTGTGTGGATGGGGAGGGAGAGGCAGGGGTAGAGGAACTTCACTTGCCTGATCATCTTCATTTTCCAGACAAAGAGAAGCTGAGTACAGCTCTCAAGGACTTTGAAACCATGTTCTCAAACAAAACAGGTAGGACAGACCTGGCAGTACACACTATAGACATGGGCAGCCACCGCTGTATCCATTCCATGTCATATCCAGTCAACGGGAAGGTGCTGGAGGACATAAAATGTGATCTCGCTGACATGCTAGAACTAGGGGTAATACTAGCCCCTTGACAACACATGCTAGAGCTAGGGGTAATACAGCCTTTGATGAGTCCCTGGGCAAGCCCTGTGGCACTTGTCTGAAAGCAGGATGGGTCCATCAGGTTCTGTGTGGACTACAGGAAGTTGAATGTGATCACCACCCCTGACACTTACCCTATGCCCAGGATGGACTCCCTGCTCAACATCCTGGGCCAAGCCAAGTTCATCTCTCTCAGCCTATCCAAAGGGTTCTGGCAGATGGCACTGGATCCAGATGCTATGGCCAAGCATGGGTGACTGGTGCCTCCTGAGTTTGGGGGGGACATCAGATCGTTTATTTGGGGGACTGGGGGGCAGCAGCCGATCACTAAGCCCGCAACCACCAGTGGCAAAACCATCAGTAAGTGCACGGCTGCTGGCACTTACAGTCTTGCAGCTGGCTCTTCCAAGGGGTGCACAGCCAATCTCAGGGGGTGCATGTGCATCTGCATGCACCTGCTACGCGTTACCAATGTGGCCAAGTCTGAGATTACGACATCTTAGGGACTGTATAAGTTCACAATACTCCCTTTCAGTATGCACAATTCTTCTGCCTCTTTCAAAGACTGATTAATAACTTGCTATAAGTATTTGAGAAGTTTGCAGTGGCTAACATCGATGACATCACCATCTTCAGCCAGGACTTTGACTCATACCTGCTTCATCTAACCACTGTGCTGCAAAGGATCAAAAAGGCTGGACTAACAGCAAAAGCAAAGAAATGTCAGTTGGTATTGCCCGAAGTGATGTATTTGGGACACTGTGTCGGTGGAGGCCAGATCACTCTGATTTGGAATAAGATTGAGGCCATTAGAGACTGGCCATCCCAACAAACTAAGAAGCAGGTCAGAGCTTTCCTTGGCTTGACTAGGTACTACAGAAAGTTTGTCCCCTACCTTGGTGGCAATACCTGCTCCCCTGCATGAGCTGACAAGAAAGGATAACCCTGATCAGGTAAACTGGGAACAGGAATGCCAACAGGCATTTGACATCTTGAAGGCTGCCCTGATCAAACAGCTGATTTTAAGGGCTTCAGGATAAGCCCTTCTGCATGGCCATTAATGCCTCAAACACTGGACTTGAAGCTATACTTCTGCTGGAGCATGAAAGGAAATGGCACACAGTAGTTTACTTAAGCAGGACGTTGTACAGAAAGAGTGTTTGGCAATTGTCTGGGTGCTGAACAAGTTGAGGCCCTATTTGTGGGGACAGCAGTTCACTGTCCTAAAAGACCATGCCCTACTTCAATGGCTGCAGACAATGCAGAACACCAATGCCAAGCTTCAAAGGTGGGCACGGCAGCTTCAGGAGTTCAACATGAAAGTGAAACACATAAAGGGATGCCAGAATATGGTGGCAGACTTACTGTCTAGAAAAGACTCTGGGCTATCCATAGGAGAATGCAGGACCACTTTGAAGAGCTCTGGTGCATGGAAACCCCAATTTTTTCTGGTGTTTTATGTGTATTGTCATTACCCCACGCTTGCAGCTGTTCTCCAGGAAGCGGAACAGCTGGCTGTAGGCACCCCATGGGAGACTCCTGAAGCAAGGTTTTTGGGGTGGGCACAGTGAAGTGGGTGGCTCTATGCAGTAGCACCCCCTACTGTCCTGCCACAGTGGGGGCCAGTCATGTGTACATGCCATGGAAAGGGTCTCCATACAGGTTATGCATTGATCCTCTTTGGGAATAGGCTGACCCTGGGGAGAGCTTCAGGCTGTATGGACTAGTGACACTTATATTTTTGCACAGCCACAGACCAGATCGGAGGCTATACATACCTGTGTGTATACATGCATGTATGGAGGGGCAGTGCTACAAATTAGAGCCTTTATTATTGTCAGTCAGTGGGTGCATCTACATGTGTGCCTGACTACACAGTTGTTACTACTGGTACTATGCAGTCCTGGTGCCACACAGGTCATTTCTGACCCTACTGAGCAGTATCAATGACCTACTGTGCAGTACCTGCGGTGTCACAGTGTAGGCCCGCCGATGCTATGTTGCAGCATCTTATGTAGTCACACCCAGTGATGAGTTTCTCCTTCCTAGCCTTTAGGTAATGCCCTTGCACAGAGCCAGTGCCTGGGTTACAGCCCCTTGCTGGGGAAATTCTGGAAATTTACAACAGGCTTGTGAGACAAGAAAGTATCATCCCCACTATACTGGTGGGGAACTGATATGCAGACAGACTAAGCAACTCACCCACAGTCATGCAGGACATCTGTGGCAGAGGTGGAAATGGACTGCAGTTCCTCCTGAGTCTAAAACCCCAGCCTGACCCCTAGGCTATCCCTCTTCTGACCATAACACACCATTGCACAATCCTAGCATAAATCATTTAACTAAATTAAATGATTAAAAAAATTCTGCCTCACCAATGCAGTAGGACCCCCTAGGGCTTACTACAGGAGGATTCAAGGAAGTTACCTTTGGTGAACTCAGGGTCTGAAGTTAAAGCATGTTAGCTAAACTACATTAGATGTGAATAATTATCCACACCAGGGGTCCTTCTGTTTGAACTTGTCTGCTTTAAACTCAGTGTGTCCATGATTCCTGTTAATGCCATGTTAGTGGGGAAGATGACAACCTGCTCGTGGACTTCCCTGATAAATGAAAAAACACAACAAATGTCATCACTCTGGTAGCTGAGAGTCAGTCTTTGAACTTATGGTCACAAAAGCAACAGCAGTGTAAATGGCTCTTTTCAGGATAATAAATCATTAATAAATCATTAAATAAATTAATAAATCATTTTAATAAATCATTAAATTGGACCCTCACTGCATATTATGCAACTCAACATCAAGGGACAATCTACTGCAAAGAACAAAGTCATGTGTAGATTGCTGAAAACAAATGGCATTGCCAACATGACACCACGGGAAAGCCATGTAGTGGCTCCCGGACCCCATATTAAGATCTCTGGTTATATGTTAGTGGCTTCATGATATCATTGTAAATATGCTCTTACATCATACATCTATAAGGACATACAGGATAAGGTGACAGTGTTGACCAACATCAGTGACAATGCTGTCATCATCAAGATTGGTGAGACATACATGGTAAATGTGTACAAGACTCCATGTGTGTGCTGGCTGAAAAATGTGTTGCCAACACCTAACACCCATCAGTGCACATTGGAGACTTTAACAGCCACCATACCACCAGCTCCAGCGTGAAGGTTCCCCTGCTGTGAGTGTTGGAGCTGCAGGAGCCCCAGTGGTAGAGGCAGCTGGGCAGGCGGCGCTTTCCCCCCGCCCGTACACAGTGCTGCCTGGAACCATGCACCACCTGGCACCTGCACTGGACATGAGTGTCCTGATCTCCCCATCTGCTGCTGCTGGCAGCAGGGGTTGCATACTATGGGGGAGTGTGTGGAGGGTCCCTACCATAAATGCTGCGTGCCCCCGGAGGCTGGGTGGGCTTGGCAACCGCCTGCAGGCGGTAGCAACAGTGGCATGGCAGCGGCAAGCAGGGAGCACCCACAGGCAGCTGCAAGGGTGGTGGGGGCAAGCGCTGACCAGCAGTCAGCGACCACCTGCAGACACCACTGGCAGTGTCAGTGGTGGTGGGGGTGGGGTAGCAAATGGCAACAGCCCACAGGTGCCACTGGCAGCATCAGTGGCACTTTTTGCAGGGGGTGCACCTCCAATCTCAGGGGGCACATGCACCTGTGTGCAGCCCCTATGTGTCACCAATGGTCCCTCCACCCTCACACTCACACCTTGCCCAGCTGAGCTCTACACTCCCACTGCCCAGCTGGGTGCAGGCTCTGCCTGCTGTGCTCTTGACATCCACAAGAACTGCTTCACAGTCAGGGCGGCTAGGATCTGGAACCAACTTCCAAGGGAAGTGGTGCTGGCTCCTACCCTGGGGGTCTTTAAGAAGTGGCTTGATGCCTACCTGGCTGGAGTCATCTGAGCCCAGTTTTTCTCCTGCCCAGGCGGGGGGTTGGCCTTGAAGAGCTACAAGGTCCCTTCCGACCCGACTTCATTGATATGATTCTATGACTTTATGCTCTGTGCTTCCACCCAGCTGCAGCTCCACCCCCCTCCCACCAGCCCCACTGCTTCCCTACCTGTTGCCCCGAACGAGTTGGACTTCCAAGAAACCAAGCAGGTTCCCATGGGGTGGCTGCAGCAGGAGCCCCAGCCTGGAAGGTGCTGCTGGCTGGACAGGGCCCTTCTGCCCATGAGGGTGGAAATGAGGGGCAAAAGGGTATGTTGGGGGGTTGTACATGTGGGTGCCTCACTCCCAGCCTCGCAGGAGGGAGGGCTGGGCAGGGCACCATTTGTTGTGGGGACACTGTGAGCCAGATGAAAGTGTCTGGAAGGCTGGATTTGGCTCACAGGCCATATTTTGCCCAACTCTGTTATATAGCATATGTTGAGGGAAACATCTATCATATCCAACCTTTGGCCTCAAACTGCAGCCGTTTTGTTGGCCTGGTGGTGAAAGCAGCAAAGAAGGTTATACCTTGCAGCTTCCAAAAAAGATACACGCTATGCTGGTGATCAGAAACTGAAAGTCTCTTCAAAGATTACTAAAAGAACAAAAAACAGGCCACAGCAACAGCTCTCCTAAAGTTGTTGAGCTCAGAGCAGTGAAGGCGGTGGCATGAAATGGTCAAGAACCCTGATTTTATGGAGTCAAGCCACTGTGCCTGGCAGCTTCTTTGGTCTCTTGGCACCACACCCCTGGCGACATAACAACTGCCCCAAGTGATTCCATCACCTCTGTCCCTGTCACCAGTTCAAAGGTACCGGTGGTCAAAACAGTCATAGATTCATAGATGTACGGTAGGAAAGGACCTAAGTAGATCACCAAGTCCGACCCCCTGTCCTGGGCAGGAATGAACACTGGACTCATATGACCCCCTGGTAGGTTTGAGCTCATATGACCACAGCTAGGTAATTATCAAGCCTCCTCTTAAAGACCCCCAACGTAGGAGCAAGCACCACTTCGCTTGGAAGTTGGTTCCAGATCCTAGCTGCCCTGACAGTGAAGTAGCGCCTTCTAATGTCCAGCCTGAACTTACTCTAAAACAGCTTATGGCCATTATTCCATGTTACTGTGGGACATGCATGGGTGGACAGGGTCTCTCCCATCCCCTGCTGGTCCCTCCTGGTAAGTTCGTAAATGGCTACCAGGTCCCCTCTCAGCCTTCTCTTGTGAACAGGTTCAGGTCCCTTAGTCTCCCCTTGTAGGGCCTGCCCTGCTGTCCCTGGATCATGCGAGTGGCTTCCTCTGGACCCTCTCCATGCTGGCCACATCCCTCCTGAAGTGCAGCGCCCAGAACTGGACACAATACTCCAACTCTGGCCTGACCAGTGTCGCACAGAGGGGGAGGGTCAACTCCTTGGCCCTGCTTGTGATGCATCTGTGGATGCACAACAAGGTGCGGTTAGCTTTACTGACTTCACATTGGCAGCCCATGTTCATTTTGGAATCGATAATGACTCCAAGATCTGTTTTTGTCACTGTGCTTATGAGAAGGGAGTTCCCCAGCCTATAGGGATGCTGCTGGTTCTTACTGCCCAAGTGCAGTACCCTGCACTTGTCACTACTGAATCCCATCTATCCTCATTCGCCCACCCCTGTAACCTGTCCAGGTCCAGTTGTATTCTGTCCCTCCTTTCTAGCATGCCCACCTTGCCCCAGATCTTGGTGTTGTCAGCAAATTTGAACAGGGTGCTTTTCACCCCCTCGTCCAAGTCACTAATAAAGATATTGAACAGTACGGGCCCGAGGACCGAGCCCTGGGGGACTCCACTGCCCACATCCCTCCAGGTCGAATATGACCCATCCACCACCACTCTCTGGATGCGGCCCCTCTGCCAATTTATGATCCATCTGGCTGTGTAGGCATCAATGCCACAGTCGCCTAGGTTTTTAACGAGAATGGGTTGGGAGATAGTGTCAAAGGCCTCCCTGAAGTCCAGAAAGACCACATCCACCGCGACACCTACGTCCAATGATTTTATGACCTGATCGTAGAAGGCAATCAGATTGGTCTGACAGGACCTGCCCCTAATGAACCCGTACTGGTTGCCCCTGAGCATCATCCCCCCTGCTGGTCCTTTCCAGATGTACTCCTGGATAATCTTTTCAAAGAGCTTCCCCAGGATCGAAGTAAGATTAACAGGCCTATAGTTGCCCAGGTCCTTCCTCCTCCCTTTTTTGAAAATAGGGACCACACTGGCCTTCTTCCAGTCATCTGGCACCCGGCCAGAGCACCACGAGTGCTCGTAAAGCTGTGCCAGGAGCCCCTCGATAACCCCTGCCAATTCCCTCAGCACCCTGGGGTGGAGAGTGTCTGGACCTGCTGACTTGAACACGTCCAGCCCCTCCAGAAGTTCCCTAACTCGGTCCTCCCTGACCCTAGGCCTGGTGGAGTCTCTCCTGGGTCCGTCCTGAATCCCTATGGGGAAGGTGTCCCAGTCTCTGCACAAAAAAATGGAGGCAAATAATTTCTTAAAAAGGTCTGCCTTTTCCTCTGGTGCAGCCACCAGATTGCCAAGCGTATCCTGCCGGGGCCCTACGTTACCCGGTGCCTTCTTCATGCTCCCTATGTATTTAAAAAAGGACTTTTTGTTGTCCTTGATGCTAGCCCTAGTTCCGTATCTGTCTTAGCTTTCCTAACAGCCCCCCTACAGACCCGAATGATGGAGGTATATTCCTCTTTGGTGACTGCCCCTCCCTTCCACTGGGTGTACACCTCCTTTTTGGTTTTCAGCCATTCCTGAATGCCTTTGGTGAGCAAGGGGGCTTTTGAGCACTCCTTGTGCCCTTTGATACTCGTTGGGACTGTCACCCCTTGGGCTTGGAGGATTGTCTCCTTAAGGAACGACCACACGTCTTGGACAACCAGTGCCTCCTACCAATCTCCTCAACTCATTGAAGTTGGCCCTCTTGAAGTCAAGGGCTACTGCCTTGCTGCAGGCCCTTGACGCCCTGCACTGGATGGTGAATTCCAGTAGGCGATGATCGCTGTTGCTCACGTGGTCAGGCAGCACGTCCACAAAGAGCTGAGGCAGATTAATTCAGCCTGCCAACCTTCCTCCCCTTTCTCCCCCTCTTTCATGCTGGAGGAAGTAGACGAAGGACTTGTGGTCATAAAGTCAGGGAAAGTGGCTCGCTCTGATGGAGTATTCCCAGAGTTCCTAAGGAACCTGGGACTGCTCTCATGGACTTGGCTTGTGACCTTTTTTAGCAATATACATACCACTGATCAGCTCCCTAAAGAGTGGAAAGAGACAAAAGTCATTGCAATCAGAAAGCCTGGAAAGCTTGCTGATGGCCCAAGAGGCTACAGGCCAATCTCTCTTCTGTCCATGGCTTAAAATTTGTGGATTAATTCTCACCCGTCTGAAATCCATCCTGGAAGCTATCATACCCAAAGAACAAGCCAGCTTTTGGACAAACAGAAGCTTCTGTGATCAGCCATTAGCACAGCTCAGTCATACTGAGGCCGGATTTTAGTGCAAATTAAAATAAGTGAGGCATTTATAGCTCTTTCCTCTGCAGCTAACACTGGAGAAAAGGACTTTTGTTAAAGCTGGAATATGCTGGTGAGTGCAAACAAACTCTCACACTAATAAATGTGTTCCTATCAAACTGTAGATAGTGGGTACATCTTGGCGAGGATTTGAGCCTCTGGCTACTGGTAAATGACAGCCTCCCTCAGGGGTCTGTTCTTTCCCTGATTCTTTTCAACCTATATACCAGCAACATCCTGCCCAAAGCATTGTGTAAATTTATTTACACTGATGATAAGTAGTGCTCCACACTGCTTCCATGGCTGCTGGTGTTATTGAATATTGCTCCCTCTGTGGTAAGAAGGGATTCGGTGTTGTACTTTGAGAGTACAAAAAGATCGTGGCTGATGCTGAATTCCTGTTTTATGAAGATATCGCCTACCCAGCAAGATGTAGGCTTCGGTCAAGGAAACCTTTCTAGTTACACATGCTCCAACTTCCGTTGAACAGTCTGGACACCGAGCGCCACTGGCAAGGGATCTGCTCTGCAGCAACAGCGTGCAGTAAAAGTTTGGTCACAGATTTGACCATTGAGCTTCCGAGTTTCCGCCTGCAATGTAACTATTGGATCGTGCTGAACTGCATTCACACAAAACATGGAAGGTGGGTTTATTTATTGAACAAATGGGGCATCAAGGATTCGTCGAACTACACATGCGGTGAGGTGCAGTCAAATGAGACGCATTGCAAATTCCTGCCCTGAACTTGCATACCGTGGAGGGATTGAAGCAATCCACTTAGTCGGCTCAGAAGACATTGAACGGCTCAATCGCAACTTTAATTAACCTGCACCTTCTCTGCTGTTGCTTGCCCTAGCCATACAAAAGAAGTGAGGACCATATGGGACCAGTCAAAAAGGCTGTTTCCTGGAAATCTGCTCTCACCAATAGCCCCTCGGCAGGAGCGGTTCCATGCTCTGTGCTTGCAAACTGACAGAACAGAAGGAATCTGTGGAGCAGCGAGAGACTAATACTGTCATTTGCTTGACATCCCTGCTGCCGAATAAAATATACGAGTTGAGATTTAAAAAAGAGAGATTTGTCAAGGAGTGATGGGAACTTGAGTCACCTCCCCAGCTCCCGGCTGTGGCACATATTGTAACTTACATACTCCACCCGCATTTGCAAGGAGGGGCAGCGATCATGCTGGGACGCACTGTATGGCACGCTCCCCTCCGCAAGGCGAATATATTGAACTAAACCACAAGACATACGTGAGGCAGCCTGCCGCTCCTCCCAGGCAAGCTGCCTGCGTGGCCTGGCCCTGGGTGCTTTCAAAACACCAATAATAATAAAAAGAAGTATCAACTTCCTGTGCCTTAGAACAGAAACTGACTTCAACTTCAGTGCGTCTCAGGAGACGCATCCATCTGCTCAGGGGAGAAACATGAACGTGATGGCAGCTTCCTCCTAAAAGCTGCTCCCAATCAACATCCCCACCCCCATCCAGCTATGAACATATTGCTAAATAGATACAGAAATGTCAGAGCAGGGCAGGCAAAACGTAGATAAGGCGCAGCAGACAATGCACCTCCTTCCTGAGAGCAGGAAATAACGCCAGTGAATTGCCTGGCCAAGCTCCGACGCAGGGATCGGCAGCCCCTGGCATGCATGCCAGAGCGTGGCACACAAAGGCATTTGGCTTGGCACATGCTTGAGGCGGACAGTGGAGCTGCAAAGGGCCTGATCCCTGTTTTAGTCGTGCAGCCCCAGCGCCTTCCCCGCCATCCACCTCGAGGTGTGCGCGCATCTGCGGGCAACAAGCAGCCCAGGCGCTGCGGTGGGCGTGCGTGCCTTGGGGCGGATGGTGGGCTGCGCTGCCACAGCGAGGATTGGGCCCCTCACCACAGTCTGCCCCTGGCACACCAACATCTTACAAGCAGAGGCTGTGGGAGTTTTGGGCACTCTGCCCAAACGTGTTGCCAGCCCCCGATGCGGTATTGCTCGCCAGGCTTTGAAGCTAGGGGCCTGGCAGAGCACTCGGACGCTGGGCAGCAGGTCCTGGGTCTGCGGGCAGCGAAAGATACTCAGCCTGGGGGCGCAGGGGCTTTCATGGAAACCTCCCCTGCCGGCTAAGGGGGCGCAGGAGCCTAGCGACAGGCGGCGCGTGCCCGCGGAGCCCCAGGACCTCGCGCGGGGGCGGCCGTGGGCACGGGGCAGGGCACGGC
>NW_017728926.1:3362834-3404047 GCF_001723895.1 Crocodylus porosus | reverse complement strand
TGTGGAGGACTCGGCTCCCGGGAATCAGGTAAGGCTGCCGCGGCCGGGGCGCTCGGGTCCGCGCAGGCACGGGGGTGGGTCTGGCCGGCGGCCCCCTCACCTGCGCCGGCTAGGGGGGCCCGAGACCTGCGGCGGGCAGAGTCCGCACACGCGGCCCCTCGGTCTTTGCAGCCTTCCTCGGAGACGGACCCGGGCCGGTGTCCTGCCATCAACGCGCCGCAGCGTCGCCGACCCAGAAGCCGCGCTTTGCCGTGCATGTGGCTACAGACATCCTGACATCGGCTCATCCCGAGCGGGGAAGCTGCATGTGAATCTGCTGCATAGGTTGCACGCGTGGCGTGCAGACCAGGGTTTGCATGTAGGCTCAGATGCACGCACGCAGGCGTTTTGTTTGCTATGCTTGTGACAGGCTTGTTTCACGGGAAAACAAATAAGGGATGCACAGAATAAAAATAACTCTGGAGCATGTAAGTGCTTCCTTTCTCCTAATTTGCTAGAAGGGAAGAGGAAAACAACTTTCTTTTCCCTGGCAAAGTGATGCAGTGACATGAACTGCTGGGATTCTGATATTCATCTTATCAAAGGATTTCTGCTTACAAATGCACGGTTTGTGGATGGGCTGGTGGACATCAGACGTGCTAAGGAGAAATGACCCCTGCTGCCAGAAGGCATAACTCCTGTGTGCAAGTATTTGTGCTCCTTGGAGACTGAACGTTTTTTGACACGCTGGAGAGCGATGGGGGAAAATTATGAAAGCAAATGTGTTTTTCGTGTCTCTCTCCACTGGGATGCACTAGACTCCTGCTTTGGGGAGAAGGAGAGGAGGAAGCAGGTTTTGAGAGCAAGCTCCCACCTGTGCTAAACCCCTTCCAAATCCAGTGAATGATGATGGAGATTTAGTGCAAGGCTGACTCAATTGTCCATTTTTGGTTCTAGTTTTGTGAAGAAAGAGCTTGTGTTTGGAATTAATATAGGTGTTACTCGGAGAATAGTGCTTCATGAATGGCATACCCTCCCTAAAGCATAAGTAAATGCTTATCCTGAAAAATACTCCTGGAAGTTTGTCCTTAAGGGCAGCTTGTTAAATCGAAACAGCACAACCTTGTTACAGGCTCATGTAAGAGTTCATTTGTCAACGTAGGAAGGCGTAAGGTGCGGTGCTGGAGTAAATATTTCTGACAAGCCTGTTGGATAGCATTCGGCAAATCTCTTTAACTAAACCCTGCTAAATAAAAGCCGTCGCACTCGGGCTCTTGTCTCAAAAGGAAAAACGGCTCTAATGGATCTTAAACAGTTAAATAATGAACTTGCTTAAGCTGTGTATTGAGTTGAGAGTGAATCAATACCGTTTGCCTACTTCCAGATAAGTACTGGCACAGACACCGGCTAGTCTGTATTCCAGATTAGTTGAAAATGAAATGCTCTTTCAATCTCCATTGAGTTCCTGGTTGGGCCACACTCTCAAATTTAATGCATAATTTGCTAGATCCTTTTTGCCTGTTGTTTTCTGTGGAGTCTGGAAGAAGTAATCGGAAAGCTGCCGATGAATGCTGGAATGCAGGTGCTCATTTACTACAGTGATGGAGGTCATCTAAGTACTGAGGGCAGGAAAGTTGGTAGACAGACGGGGGGGGGGGGGGACAAATACTAAACAGACAATCAGTATCGTAGATTAATCGAGAATTACGGCTTGGAGGAGGCAGAACCTAAGTGTTACATAACACATGTTTATTACTGCTGCGAAGTCATTTCAGCTGAGGTCCTATTATTACTGTGATGCTGTTATCAGAGAGAGCACTAGTTAATAGTTAATTATCAAGACCGGCTAATTCTTTCTGCAGATGTTCCAATAATGACATTATTTTCTGTGTTGTCCCTTCACTGGAGTGTGGTTACATTTTAAAGTGGGGATACATTGAGAAAAACGAACAGTGAAGAAAACTACATTGCTGAAAGAGTCGCAGCAAGTCTGTACTCCCATTATTTGCCTTTCTTATATTAAAGAGGACAGCGGTACAGTTTGCTCCCGTTGATTAGATAGGAGAGTTTAATTGTAGATCTAAAAAAACAAAAAAATGAGCCCGAGACTATGATATTTTTCTTGCTGTTCAGAAGAACATGATTAAGTTAGGGAAGCTTGTAAGTATATATGGGTATATATTGATTTTCCTGGTGGGCCAAGTATGCAACATCCCTTGTTGTCTTTATGCAGGCAGTATGTCCTGGACTCGGTGTTTGCTGGACAAGCTCCTCTGCTCTCACAAGCTCCCCATCCTTTGCACGGTATGAGCTGGGCTGTCAAGCATCAGTGAAAATAATGCTGAAATTGTGCCATGCAGCTGCCACCCTGTGATTGGAAATAAGGGGTCAGGGTGGGGTGGGGGAGGGGAGGGAAGGGGGAGGAGAGAAGGAAGCGGGGGCTGTAAAGCTGCTGAAATGAATGGTTTGAGAAGAGTGATGAGAACAATCCTCCCCTAGCAAGGGCATCGGCCAGATGAAACAGTTGGTGCTCTCCAGCGCGTCTTCTGTCACTTAGATACAGTCTTGTTAGGAACGTGACTTTTCTGCTGCTGGCAAATATTGAGCATTGAGAAGCTGGGGAGTAGGCAGAGCAGACTAAATTCTAGCGTCGGAGACTGTAAGGGCCTGATCCAAAGCCCTTTGAAGCCAGTGGGAGCGTTTTCACTGACTTGGCTGGCACTTGGAGCAGGCTTTAGGAAGTGAAACTTCTAGTGATTTTAAGAAAGATCTTCCTAACCTCTGGAGTTAGGGGAGACCTTAAGGGTTTATTTTTGCACATAATCTGTATTCCCTCTCTGCCACAGTTCATTATTGTGAGATCACACACATGCAGATGCATACATGAACATACACAGCCACCACATCTGAAGGCATGATCTCTTTGTGATTCAGTGAAGAAGCCCAGGGCAAATGAATATATCATGTCCCTTTGACCACATCCCCCACCCTATCTCCCTGCAATTTATTTTCACATTCTAGCCCCTTGAGCATCTTCAAGCTGTCATCATTAAAAAAATAATCAACCTGTCAGGGAGATGCTTTTTAGTCGGAAGGACTCATCCTTTAATATGTCTGCAGTAACACAACGACCCTTTGGAATTTCTGCTTGGTCAAGGGTCAAAGATGTTTCTTTTTGCTTATCCCAACTGCCGATGTGTGGAAGGTGAAGACACCATGGTAAAGAAAGGCTTCAGGGTCCAGGCTGGGACTGGCAGAAGACCGTAATCATGGAAATAGCTGATGATCTCTGCCTTTTCTGTGTTTTAAACAATGGATACAGCAGCTCCAGCTACCCCTTCTCTCTCCAGGTTGCTTTGAAGGTTTCTGTGCTCTCTTCTACTGCTCTGGTCCTGCTTACTGGTCCTACTTACTAATGCAAACCTTTCAGAACTGTATTCTCTGCCTGGCTTCCTCATCTCCCTCCCTTTTTGGATCTTTCTCATTTTCCATGAAGAACCACTAGAGAAGTGAAACACAAAAGACATTTCAGCTCCTAGTTCACCTCAAATCATCTTCCTTTTGAGACCCTGATGGCTCTAAGGGATGGTTTTCTACCCCACTTCTCCCCAATCAGATTACTCCTGCTCCCAAAAGACAAAGCTCCAGGCTCTGCAGAGGCCGGACCAGTCATGCTGCTGAGGTAACCAGGAGCAAGACTCCCTTAATTCCATTTTCTTTCCAGCACCTCCATTTTCTTAAATGGGAACCTTGCAGTTATGAAGATCCTTGAGAAAGTAGCATCTTGTTATAAGTTTTTGATGTCCTCCACAGCTGCGTTGAGCTTCCATTAACAATTGCTACTGTCCTGGCAGGATTTATAGTAGGTCATCCTAAGCCGCGAGTGTCCTGAGGCATGTGCCTCAGGGGTCTGTATTCATGCTATAATTCACCCTATACACTTAGCATCACTAACATCTGAGCTTCACCTTGTAGGTCTTTTTGCTTTTGGTCATAGCTGAGATCTTTCTTTCTCTAGCAAGAAATCTGATCTCAACAATGTGTCAAGAATTTTATTGCTTTTAGATCACAACCTATTTGCTGTATGAATAGCAGTAAGGTGTACAGAGTTCCCCCCTCATTGTACAAAAACATGCTCATTCAAAATATATGGATTTGTATATTTGTGTTGAGAGAACTTTATTGTCACTATATTTACTGTTAAAGCAAAAATTTGGAATGCATTTCACTTATCAAGTTCATATTGTCAAATGTAGATTCAGCCAGCCATCAAAGATGCAAACTTTGCATTTGCAGTACTAATGAGAACACCAAATAGTGGGAGTTAATGGTTTCCGATGAGGAGGTTTTTACTTCTAGAAAATCCATGCAAAGCCTAACTGTTGCTGTATGAATTGATTGCCACAGAAATTCATCTAGTGTCACTGACTATGATACTTATCAGATACAATAATACTTGAATAAACTGCACTTTTATGCTGCAGTTCATACCTTATAACAGGCAGCAATTTCAAAGATGAGAAAAAGGGAGATGTGCTGATATTAACACCTCTCTTCCCTGTGGTATGAATAATTGTTGTAATAATATTGGAATCATCCCAGTATTGCCTTTTATTATGTGTATTCAGTAAAGTGATGGATGGGAAGCTGACTCAGTTGCTGAGCTGGCAGCTCATCCTGAAGACACTTTGGAAGCTTTTATCCTGGAGAGCCTGTTCCCCAGCCTGAGAGCACCTGGGAACTTCACGGAGACGGTCCCTTATGGTCTAAAGGGAGGGGCCCAGCTTGCATTTCTGCTGTTTATCCTCCGATGGTCACACCACCGAGCACCAGTGATGTTTGCATTATGTATGCCTGAGCACAGGCCTAAAATGCCTTTGCTGACCCCAATAAAGCTATTTGCCAGCCCAGCCTTCGCTTCTGCTGTAACCCCCCGATTCCTGGATTCCTCTAAGTAGCCCTTAGGAACAGTTCATCAGAGCTCATCTGTGTCAATAAAACAATACCTAGAGTTGTCATCCGGAGAGATATAGCCTTGGAACTGTTGCTGGGATGCCCATCTGCTTGGGGCATTTGAACGACGTGGCTTCATGTTGCCTTATATAACAGTCATCTGTTTAAAATAAGTAATTGCTAAATTTTCCTTCAAAGCATAACATGCAAGCAGCAACTCAAGCACTGCAAGATGAGCTCTGGGATGAGCTTGATTTTTTTTGTTTTGTTTTGTTTTGTTTGAAGCGTAGCCCAAGAGGCCTTGTTGTTGCCTCTTGTCCTTTATATATGTATACAGGGTGCAGAGAGCAATGAGAACTGCCATACTCAGCAGCTGTATATGGCACTTATAATCTATACCACTTTGCACATGGCCCCGATTCATTATGAAAACGTGCATGTTCACAAGTTTAAATATAGCTAATAGGGAAGTGATTAGGAGGGAAGAGGGAAGGAATGAAATATATGCAGCCTGGAACAAGACAGGATATAGTCCCAATATAGAGCAAATATACGAAGAACAGAGGGGCACATTATTCTCAGTCATCACCAGGGTGGAGGAATGGGATTGCAGTCCAAAGCAGGGTTTCCTCTCCTGCCTCTCTTATCCCCTCCCAATAAACCCTGGTTAACAACAGGATTGACTCCGGGAACAGGGTTCATTATTCAGCACAAGTGGCAGAATCCAGACCACTTTTAATTTCCTTTCTAGGGATAGCACTAATTCACTTAGCAGTCCTGCTTATAATTGTTAAGCATTTGTACTATTTCATAGCGGTAAAGGAGAAGTCTGGAGTCAGCCTGGCTAGTTAAAAAAAACCAGGCAGAACTAATGTGTATATTTCCTTTGACTCTCATTATTTCACACTGCTATAGAGGTAGGTAGTTACAACCTATATCATTTCCTGTGATGGGGATGCACTTCATTTAATTTCCCTTTGGAAGATTATGATTAAATTTGGACTGCTGAGAGGTCTAAACTCAATCTCTGTTGCCTGAACATAATGGTAGGAGGCTTGCCCACCTTTATTCTTCAGCATTAATGTTAGATTCCTTCAGAAATGAGCTTTTGCCTGCCATTAAATCTCTACTAGTTTCCAGCTTTTATCAATTTTTTTCTCTGGACCCAGCAGCTACATTAGTAATGTCTGCATTAAAACCTGCCTCCTAGCATTTTCTTGAAATGTCTTTAAACTAAGAAGTACATATCTATTAATAGATCTGCATTTAGATGCTACAGCAGTGGGCAGCAGGGTATACCCTAAGAGACAGATAGATAAATAACAGAACGTTAATTGAAAAGATAATAGAACTTCTTCTTCCAGAAATGTGTATCCCATACTTTACTTCTCTGAAGTTGAATGATACTGTTACAGTGCTCTTTGAGATCTTAATAATAATGGTCCTTAGGGACTGAACTGTCTTCAAGAAAACCTATCATGGTTCATCTCTGACCCAACCACATAAACATCTCAATTTCTCTAAGGTGCATAAGAGTGTTAGAATGCAAATCCTATTTGATGAAGCTTACTAGATAAACATGTGTCGAGATCAGTAATACAGGAGCAAACACAATTTATATTAGCAGCTTTAGTTGCAGATGCACAGGAGAGTATATGGACACATCTGAAAATTAATTGAACAGAAGTTGAGATCAAGCTGTGTGGTGACTTTTTTAAAAAAGGGTCTCTTTGGGGCTCTGTTCTTGTGGGGTTGATTAGCACCTGAAATACCTTGTTCCATGTGGCTGGGAATCAACAAAAAGAAAATGCAGGTAACAACTGGGTTATAAAATGGAATTACTTATTTGGACATGATATATGTCATTATGGATTTTTATCTTGGCTATCGAGCCCGGGGTTTCTCATATGCCCAGTCACCATGGTACCTGGACACAGGGTTCCCCATGGTACAAAGCCAAAATGGTTTGCTAAATAGAAAGCTGAAAGAAATTTTCTCTCAGGTGACATTGGCCAGAGCCCTGACAGACTCCTCCTTCCATTATGCAGATACCAGTCATCTCAGACTTTGGGAATTACACCAGCCTCCAGCGAAGAGGCATTAGGGTGGGAGTGGGGGGAGATTCCCTCACATCTGCCTGCTGGGGGATCTGTTGTGCCTTCTTCTGAAGCACCTAGTGCTGGTTTCCAACAGGAACAGAATTCTCGTCTGGATGAAGTAGGGGCTTGGTCTACTCTGAACATGTACTTCTTCCCTTCCTAAGGCCTTAATATGATTCCCAAATTCACCTGACTATTCGTATCACCCAGTTATTGTGGGCTCTGAGGGTCACGCGGCTAACTAATAGTTCCTAATGTATGGGGCTAATGGATGGATGACACAACACTTGGGACAACTAATGAAAAAACCAGGATAGGAGTGTCGTGTGGGTCAATGGGTCAAAACATAAAAATAAGTGCGCCTGAGGGTGACACCAAGCAGAGCCCCCTAGGCCGCACCGGTCCTCAAAGAAGTCCACCCAAATTCACCTGAGGCATAATCAGCTTTGTTCTGCCACAGTACTTGTTACTCTGAAAGTGTCCTGGTATTCCTCTTCTAGCTGCAGGGCCCAGATCCCAAGAAACCATCTCTTGGAATATCCCTTAAGATTTTGCTAGGTATGTCCTAAAGGAAGGTCATTTTGCAACTCCAGGAGAGACTTTACTGTTTCAAAGAAGAGTGAAGAGAAAGTTTGGTGCTAATTGGGGAGACGATTTGTTGTTCCAGCATCTTCTATACATCAGTGGTCCTGTTAGCAAGCCCCTGAACTGAGCTGCAAGAAAAACCTTTTCTTTGGTCTTAGGACTAGTGTTTTTCATTCAAATGTCTTCTTATGTAATAAAGACATTTCAGAACTAATAGATTGGATCAGTGGCCAGTGGGTGAACTGGGAGTTCCCTATGGATTTTAATGGTTTGAGGCACTGGCTCAGGCTAGTTACCTGGGTAATGCTGGGTATAAGTTTCAGAGAGCATGTGTGTCTCAATAATGCAAAGAGGGCATGAGGCAAAAGAAAACTTAAGCTCCTTTCCCAGCCAGCCCTTTCAGCAAGTTGAGGTTCACAGGTGGACTGAAGATTTCAGATGAAAGCCCTTAATGCTGGAAGATGAGGCTGAGTCAGGGATTAATTTCTTTCTTATTTCCTCTAGTCAGTGCTGAATGATTCAGCATTTCTGATGCCAAGCAACCACAGTAATAGAGAAAAACCATGCTTGATAGAGATGGATGCACAACTGTATCAGAAATGAGCAACATCCCAGGTAGAAAAGACATTTAAAATAAATAGAGCCAGCTAGCATTAAGACAGAGAGCTGCATCCTCCTTGCCACGGCCTTAGTGGTGACGAGGGAAGAGCAAGCCTGGGAGTCTGAGTTGCAGCTAAATTAAAGCAACAGCTTGACCCTGCATTTCAGTAAAGGTTTAGCTGAGAACAGAGACTGCTGAACTCATCTCTGTTATAACCTGGCTGAGAGTGCATTTCCTGTCCCTGCCCAAGCCCAGCCCAGTCCTGTCCTTCCACCCAGGTTGTGTGTTGACAGTCAGGGAAGAGATGATAAACACTTGCATTGGGTCTCCTGCTGTAGGAATAGCTTGTGGAAAGTGCAGGCTGGCTGGTGCGTAGATATGTGGCAGTGCAAGTCTATCTTAGACATCAGTCAGAAGTCACAGACTCCCCAATTTGTTCACTAATCCACCTGAGCAATACAGTCCCCTCTTCCTTACTTTTCTAGGTATCATGAAGAAATTAAACTGATTCAGGAAAAATATTTAAAAAAAACAGGAAGAAGCCATTGCCTTAAACTCCTCTCTGCATATAAACCATACCATACAATCATAGAAAATTAGGGTTGGAAAGGATGTCTTCATTCATAGAAATGTTCATTTTCAACTTTAAAAAGTGCCACTACCAGAAAATTGTGACTTATTTATAACTGAAGGAGGGAATTATATTTTAAGTCAGCTAGTATGTGGTTTTTTTTCTGTGTTCTGAAGGTCTTTCTCTCAAGCTGTAATTTTATGGATGTGTTATTGCATTGACAATTGCACTGTATTCTTTCGTATAATAGCAGCTGGTACCTAATACATTCTAATGAGTAATACTGCCAATGATGATAAATACAATGCATTTTCCAACATGATACAGCTTGTCAATTTGTGTATGGTGCTTTTGGGTGTAAATGCCATTTCGTCATGTTTTCTCTCATTTGGAGCCCTCACCTGTGAGAATAACAAAACGATTCTGTACTTCTGTAATGAAGAGAGGGACCATGTAGACATTCAGAAAGGAAAATGGCTCACAGGCAAGGAGTATTCCCATAGCCATGCACTAGATTTTCCTCTACTCATGTTTTCATGGGTCCTTAGCAGAGAACTCTCTCATTGGCATGGCTTTGTTCAAACTGGGTAAGAAAAGGGACAAATCTTCTGGCTATTCCTCAGCCTTTTTGCCCCCCTAAAATTCCCATTGACTCGCAGGTGAATTTTGGTTGAGTAAAAACTGACTGATGTAGGACTCACCCCAAATCTGGCCTGCCTCGCAGTAGTAAAATGGCTCCTGCATGCTTGTTCAGGTGAGAGAGAGGGAGGGATGGTGAACGCAGGAGAGGCAGAGTGAAGGGTTTCATATGTGTGAGAGGGAGTGTGAGATGCTGAGCATGTTTAAGATGCCAGGTGTGGGGGCTTGCTCCCATACTCCCTGATGTCAAGGGCAAGGCTTTTGCTGCCCTCATTGCTGAGGCCTGAACATAGATAGGCCTGTCCAAAGCTCTCCCATGATATAAAATTCAAGATACGTGTTCCAGGCTGAAGCCGACTAGAAAGCAGACACCTTTATTATACACAAATAAAAACACAGTTTATGGAATTTAGCCACAATCTCTCAGCAATCAGTCACTCCCATCAGTAAGGGCACTTTAGCAAAGCTTTCCTTTCTACAACAGCACTAGTCTTTAAGGAGAATATTGTTATGATAAACGTTCAGGTACTGGTTTATGGCTCTATAAATGGGAAATGTGAATAGCATAATGTTAGCTGAGCAACCGTATTAGAGACTGTGGTACTTCAGGGTTGCAGGGCTGATTAGTAACTGTTCAGGAGCAAGGCAGGCCTGGACTGGTTAACAGCAAGCAGTCAGGCTTGGCAGGTTTTTGTGCTGTAATGCATAAACTGATGTTAAGGTCACTCCAGTGGAGTTGGGAGTAAAATTCAGACCTTGTGACTCACAGCCTTGTATTTAGACCACTAGATGGTCCCCCAAAACCACAGAGAATCGGGCCACGTGTTTGGCAGTTGGCAGAGGTGTCTTCCAGGCGGGAAGTTTGTTGCTATATAAGTAATTGCCTAAAATGACATGAGTCCTGCTATTAGGATGATTATGATGTCATCCCTTTCCTTCCCCAAGCCAGCCTTTAAATAATGCAGCATTAATTAATGCTAAATTGACATGGATTAGAAGATCCCCTTTGGTGCCCAATGGAACTGCAATGATTAATTCCGTGGAAGCAAATACCAATTACCATGAATCGTTATTTCCTCCTTGGGCAGACGTGTTCCCAGGCAGCTGCTCCTCCCTTTTTGGAATCACCTTCACTTGGCCAGTTACAGTTCCCAAGTACCATTTCTGTATCCTGTTTCACTGAAGACTACGTGTACCTACACTTATCCTGTGCAAATCTTCCTGCGTTTTCAATATGTTTTTCTTCCTCTTGGAACTTAAGACGTTGGGATTTTTTTTAACATCCTTCCATAAGGCATACGATCCTTTTGCTACAAACAATTTCCTTTTAATAGGTTTTCTCATGAATGAAGGAAGGAAGGATATTTTACATATGTTTATGCTACCTGACTTTTTAAGAGGCTCTGTCCAGCTCTCTATCATTGCAGTTAAATAAACTGGAGAATTTGGAACTTATCCTGGGTTCCAGACAAAGGACAAAAATTCTGTCCAAATTAATTTTGACAAAAGGGAAACATTTGTCATGGGGTTTTCCTTGAGGACTTTCAGCACAAGCTTCTTACAGAAATGAATTTTATTCATTATGCTTCCCTTTCATTGTCTTCTGGATGGAAAAGGTCCAGGGTTCTAAGCAATACAAATTGACCAGCACTTAGACATAACATGGCTCTCTCAGATTATACATGACCAAATTTCCGCAGTTCCTGGCCAAACATTTGCCATGGCACGTGTGGAGAACTGCAGGACAAAATTGCTCCCTTGAACATGTATGTTGTGTCTTTTGCACAGGCGTGTTCCTTTCCATCACGAGTTGAGCATTTTTTTTGGCGTGCTCTTCTGAGACCCTTGCACAGAGATGGTGAAGTACTGGAGACTAAATCAAATGGTTCTTTAACAGGATATGTAAGAACATAAGACATACCATACTGGCTCAGACAAATGATTCATCCAGGCCAGTGTCCTGTCCCTGACAGTGGGACAGTATCTTGGAGGGACCTGAGACTGACTAACAGCTCTTGGTAGCAGGTGATGACCACAATGGAAGAAAGGCTGTAGCTTAGCACATTTCAGTAATTATAATATAATAATGGCCTATACTTAAGAGACACTGGGTAAGCCTACACGAGATGCTACTGCACAGTGATTACTGCACTTTTATTTAGTACTTGTATAATCAAGTACTAAATAAATGTATAGTAACTAGAGTTACTGTGCAGTAGCACCAGCAAACACCTTTTAGTGGTGCTACAGTGTAGTAGTATATTAGTACTGCTGGTGCTGTGATGCACAACTGCACAGTATTATTTGGCTACTGTGCAGTTAGCATCTCATGTAAACGTGCCCAGTGAGAATTAAATAAATTATACATCCTACTTCCTCACAATGATAACTTAAGATGTGCTACTGTAAATAAACAGGGTTGAGAAGAGTCAGCCATCTATTCAGCCACCAAACCCAAGGAGTTCCTATGCATTTCTCAGCTAATGGGCATTGTCTTTGGTGGCCAAATATTGGAAAGGGCATATTGTCCTTTATAAGTTTCATGGCACTTAGACCAGAAGGTGCAAAGAGGGTATTTTAGGATCCCAGTGGCAGTCCACAGTGAAAGTTTACCCCAAGAGGCACTATGCCTTCTTGGAGCCATGTAAATGAGAAGTAACTCTAATCAAAATTAAACTGCAGTGAGAGTGATACTTTGGGGTACTCCTGGGGGAAGAAATCAGAGTACTGGGCAATCAGGATGTTGCTTCTGTTACACATGCCATCCCAGGGAGAAAGGGACAAGTATAAAAAAAAAAAAACAGGCTTCAGTAGATTTCCGTCTTTTCTGTCCAGCCTCTCAGACCAGTGAGGCATAGTGGCCAGCATGACACCAATGGGGATGGTGTCTCTGGCAGGTGTGTGGTATGACTCCAGTAGAGAGAGAGCCTGAAACAAATGAGTGTCAGGCAGAGAAATCTGAACCAATGGAAGGCCAAGAATGATGATCCAGGAGACTTAGAGTTTCTGCAGGGAACCTACAGGGTCTGACCCAGTCGGTGGCAGGAAGAGATAAAGCAGTATCCAGGCTGATTAAACCTGATATGCTGATAAAGCATAATCCAGGCTGATTATCTCGGCTTTTTTTTAATGAAAAGCAATGGAAAGAGAAACTTCTTTCTCATCACCAGTCTTCCAGGCTGAAACCCCTGACTTTGCCCTGCAGAAAAAGCTTTAAAAAGTTTTATCTTTCTTGCCATAGGTTTTTTTTTTTTAATGAGATGGAAATCAAGCTAATATCTGACTCACCAGCAATTAGATTTCACAGAGTGTGTGCCCACAAACACCACAATATTTTCTACGCTCTATACAAGAAGAAAAACGCCTCTGGTGACTCATGTTCACCTTTATCCTGCAGAATTTCACTCCTGCTGTTACTGTAACCATTCTTGCCTTAGTCAAAAGTCTGCGTGGTGCCAAGATATAGCTGTGATTTTTCTGCTGTAAGTGTAATAAGATGGCAATGGCAGAAAAAAAAATGGTCTATAAAAAATAGGCTCTATGCTAAGGGGAGGTTATGGCCCTCTATGTGCAAGGATCATTGCCTTTGCCCTGGGATTGCTCTGGGTGCCTTGGGTTATTTATTTATTTATTTATTTATTTTTGTGTTTCTTTTCCTCCATTTTTATGGATTGCTTTCCTTTCCAGTCAATAGACTCATGCTATAGGACTTCACCAGCAGCAAACCCAAAGCCAGCAGTGTCAGTGGCCTTTAAACACATTTCTGTTTTGAAGCCTCCACTTTTTAAGGAAGGGTTGGAATCCAGAGCAGAACTGAGGCAGACAGGGACCTCCTTATGGAAGTAGAAAGAGTGGACAGCTAGCAGCGTTCTCAGCCGTGCTTTTTAGAGCAAGTTAGCTTTACTTGAAAGCAGCCTTGATACTGGCAAAATGGCTCAGCATCATATACACCTGTAGCACAGGGCAAGTAATAAATACGACTAAGCAGTTTTTTCATGGTCTTTGGGTGCCTGCTGCTTCATATTCTACCCTTGAAAAAACTGAAGCCTGTTTCTTCTGCTAAACATGAATGTTGTATAGAAGGTAGGGCTGTGCAAAGCTTTGGGTGCTGATTTGATTCGGAGGAGATTCAGCCCGATTGAGAGGCCGAATCTTCAAATTCGAATCAAATCGGGACCAATAAAAAGGTCTGAATCGATTTGAAGCTCTCCGAATCCACAGATCGCCACCTGCTGGCATGAACTGGTGGATGTTGTGGTTTAACTTGGGTTTTTTTTCCTTAAAAGGCTGGAGCTGAGGCAGGCGGGGCAGCCATGGGGAGGGCTGGGACAGGAGGGTGGGGGTCAGGGGGCTCGTGCAGAGCCCCCCCCATGCAGTGGGGGGCAGTAGGGATTGTCCCCCTGCCCGGCAGCACCCGCTGAGTCAGGGTTTTTTTTTAAAGCACCAGGAGCTGGGGCAGGATTGCCGGGCTGGAAGAGCAGGCGGAGGATGGGCCTGGCCTGGGTGATTCAGAGATTCAGCGGTTCGGTAGCAGCGAATCGCCGAATCAGATTTGGGACAGTGATTCGAATTACCGAATTGAATCACTGGTCCCTGAATCAGCTGAATCTGAAGCAATTACTAGCTGCTTTGCACAGGCCTAATAGAAGGGAGCATCCTTTTATTGTGCATCCCTTGTGGTCAGCACAACAGGGCTTTAACCTATCACTGGGGCATGTTGGCACCACCACACTTGTGCTAAAAATAACAGGAATGTTTGCATTTTACCCTGGATTGGGTAGCTGCAGATGAGGTCCGTTTTCTGGGCATGACATGCAACCATGCTGAATTAAGTGGGATGACTATGTAGAGATGCCTCTCTTTTCGCCCCTAAATGGAATCTCGCTGTTCCAGCTCAAATAGCCGTCCTAATTTCTATAGTGTGTGATTAATTCATCCTCTTAGTGAGAGTAGTGTTCAGGAAATGAGGCAGGGCTTCTTAATAAGAAAAAATGGCTAGGATGAAGATTTAGCAATTGGAGTTGAGAGAACATGGATTTTTGAAGGCAAAAGACCAGCTGCAAGAGCTTTAAGTAATTAATAATATTATTTTCATGCAGTTTCTGTTTGCTTTAACTTAAAATGGAGAAGACTTCTTTGATTTCCTTTAGACAACATTTTAGGGTTTGGTTTTCCTCCCACTTGCAGTGTATTTACTCCTAAGTAATACAGTTGACTGCAGTGGGATTGCCTCTCATGTGTTCTAGTGTAGGTAACAGGAGAGTCAGCCCCATGTATTTTAGAGCCCAATCTTGTGAACTGTTGCTACGGGGTTCGCTCAGTGGTATAAATGTGGAAGGAAGGCAATAGGGGCAGCCACCCCGGGCACCAACTTTTGGGGGGTAAGGGTGAAAAAGAGTGGTTGTTATAGGCAGACACACATTCATGATCACGAACTGGAAGCCTCCTCTTCCACTTTGCCCTGGACAGCTGGCCTTATCCCTACATTGCTGGGTGCACTGTTGGCTTCTTTGAATAATTGACAATAGTGGGACTACTCATGATGTTAAACATTTCATGCAGCAATAAGTGTTTTCAGGAACTGACATACATCACTAAATGTGCCACTCAAAAACGGGCATCACCCATATTGGCAGTCCCCATGGCATATCATGTAATAACCATTCAGCCCCAATCTTTTCCTGTTGCTGTAGGTTTTCCCAACTTTGAAATCACCTAGTCCAACTTTTCTAATGAGCCTCTGTACAACAGATGTGCTCTGAGTTAGAAGATTCATTAAGAAGAACAAGGAAAACTCCCCCACCCCCTTCCCTGCCTTCTGAGCAGAGAGGACACAGAGTCTCTGTGGAGAGTTGTGTTCTCACTGATCACATAGGCATTGAACAAAATCATCTGACATGTAATGAGCAGCTGCAAGGAAGCAATGATCAAAGAAGCTAACATTTGCAACAGAGCTTGTGGGACTGACATTACAGAAGAACAACTGCACTGCAGGTTGCTGGACTGGTTTGCTTGCTAGCTGCGGTGCGTCTCTTTGCCTTTTGGCCTGGATTTTATGCCTTTCCTTCTTCTACTCCCTCAGTTTGATATTTTGCATTTAAAAAAAAAATGGCTTGCCTTTCCTGTGACTCTTCTCCTTTTTTTGAGGATATTGTTTAGCAGTTCTTTTCTCTCCTGCCTGTTCAGCTGTCATTGAGTCTTTCTTTTTTATTCTTTTCATTACCATTTGGTTCATTATTCAATGCCTTATATGGCTGATGAGAATTCCCAGTATTTTGTGCCCATGTAAGCTTGTAAAGCTACCTTCTAGTTTAAAATGAGAGGGGAAGGCTCTGAGCTCTTTTACTCCACTGTAAATCCAGAATAACTCAGTGGACTTCAGTGAATTTCAGCTATTTAACTAAGATCAGAATCTGGTTCAGTTACAGCAGGGTTCCAGCACACTTCACAAAGCAATGCCTATTTGTACAAGGCCAGCGGGTGGAAATGTGACTTAGGTGTTCAAGCAAGAGCCTAATTTTGCACAATTTGAGTAATCCCTCTTAAATCTATATGTGGGAAAGTCAGGCCCATGCTCAAATTGCTGGATCTGTGTCATGGCCAAAATAGAATTTCTATTTTGTGGGAATTGGATTGAAAGCAAAAGTGGCATTTTTCTTTAATGCCATGCAATGGAAACATATAACAATATTTGTTTCAAAAACTCATTCTGAAACTAGATTTTCATGCTGACATTTATTTTTATATATTATTTTTGCATTATTTCATAACAGATGGTATAGAAGATGTGTGAGTTCATGTCACATCATAACATGTTATGACAAACTATGAGTTTTTTATTTTTGATTTTTTTAGGCTCATTAAAGAAAGTTGCTACTTAATACGAAATGAACCATCTTACCTTATTTTCTAGATCTAAGAAAATCAGATAGGTAGGCAGGGTACTTAGTAGAAGAGAAGCTATTTCAATATATTTTATTGAAAAAGGCCTGGAGTCCTTTTTCTAGGATTTTAAAAATAGCTGTTTTTCTAATTAATACACCGAAGGCTTATCTTATTCTTTTGTTCAAGGTCCCCAACTGTTTCCTTTCAACAAAACAAAGAGAGAGTTAGATCTGGAAGAAAAGATAAAATCAGTCAGTATTAAGTAGCAGATGCTCTAAATTATTTAAAAAATGAAATAAAATCCTGTGTAATCAACTGATATAAAATGAAAATAAAATAGCATTCCACTGAGGAACTGACTGATTTCTGATCTGCTCCAATTAGGAGGGCTAGATGAATGTAAGAGGCAATGGGGCATGGTGTTCCTGGAAACCCTGAAATGTAATTTTTCCAGCTCCAGAATATGTATATTTTAGGGTTTGAGGCCAAGAATTCAAGCAAAGAGCTCTGGGGTCCAATCCTGACTCTAACATTGATTTTTAGAGCCTTGGCACAGTTCTTTGACTTGAGTGTCTCAGTTTCTCCATCTGTAAAATAGAAATAATGTTTTTAATTTCCATGACTTTGATGAGGATTAACCAGCTAACGCTTACGTTATACCTAGAAATTAAAGACTACTACACTTTCCCTCTAAGCTCAGGGGCCAGTGGAGGATTACAGCTCACAGAACTATTGTTTGCCGTCTTGTCCATTTGAATTACAAAGTTCTTCCTTCCATGAGCTCTTTATTGTCTGGGAAGCAAACTCTAATCTGTCATCTTTCCAGTACTTCCTTGGATTTATATCCGACTTCCATATGTTGATTTGTTTAGTTTGCGAGGTAAAAAAGCGTGCTCGTTGGGTTTTGTCCATTAATTGATTTGACAGGGAATAAACATATGGGAAAAGGCAGAGGAACCTGTCAGGAAAACAGTTCATTTTCCATGTGTGGCTACAGGGAAAACACACATTTCTCAAAGAGGCCATATCTATCAGTGTTGGCATCAAAGATCCCAGCAAACCAAAGCCGGCAACCTTACTTTTCAACTTCTTGATGAAGAGAATGAATATTTCATTCTCAGCTTTGGAGCAGCACAAGCAAATTTAAAAGTATTTGTCACAAAGGTTGTATAACAAACTACTGCCCCCTGCCACCAAAGCATCTTATACTCGGATGTGTGCCACGTGCTGTTTTTTCATTATCAATGCTGCCCGAAACCTGCCGGGCTCTAAACCAGGGGCAGGCAATTATTTTGGGCAGAGGGCTGCTTACTGAGTTTCAGCAAGCCACTGAGAGCCGCATGACAGGAAGCCCAGGGCAGATTAATATTAATTTTCTAAATTTTTTAGGGGCCCCGCAGGCTGGATAGAATGGCCTGGCGGGTCGCATCTGGCCCCCGGGCCGCATTTTGCCCACCCCTGCTCTAGACAGTGATGCCTACAGTCAGTCCCTTCTCGCTGAACCACAGCATGGCTGTTGGAGCCCACTGTGCTCCTTGAGAAGGAAACAGAGGAGGAGCAAGCTGCCTTGGGTGGAAGAGGCAAAGCTAGAATGCAGGTCTTCCCAGGCCTAGATGTGCTGTACCACTGGGCAATGCTGCCTGAGTACATAAAACCTGCTTTGTTATAGTTCATCTTCCTGGGTCCCCTGTCCAAGGGGAAAGAGTAGCGCTGTGTGTTTTGTCAGCCAAGAGGGACGGTGGGCGATGAAGGGAGAAGTTAATCAAAATGCCAATGTCAGATCATTTGGGGAATCAGCATTGTAGTCTTGAAGGGAATATGCATTTAATCAAGTCAGTCAATGCAATCTTGTTCTGTTTTTGATTGGGCCTGAAGCTAAAGAATTCTGTCTATATTTGCGTATCTTTCAGAGCAATAGAAATTATCTCTGAGATGCTGGGTGTGCTGGTTCAGTGCATGTGTCATAGTCCCTTGTCTTCAAGATTTCACTTTTTGGGTGCTTTAGGACTCTGCTTATCCGCAGGAGATACTTGGCTGCTCTGGGTCCAAGGGACCTGTGTTAGGGATAAAAAAGGAGTCCAGTCCTCAGGAAGAGCATTTCTTCTATGCTCAGTTTCCTGCAAGGGTGGCTTAGCACTGCCAGCTGCCGTAATGGTTTATGTGGCATAGCCCCTCCCCAAAGCAAGAAGCTGGGGTTACTGAATGCATGTCAAAGCATCCATTAAATAGCCAGCTTCCAACCTAGGACTCAGAGGATGGAAATTCCAGACTGAAGAGCAGGATTGCAGCACAGAAATTCCCCATGCAGCTGGTGGAAACTCAGATCTCACTGTTTTGTGCTTAACTGGGAATGGTGTTTACTCTCCTGCTGCCCATGGACAGCACAAGAATTCAAGTATCTCTGCTTTCTCTTCCCCCCGTTCCCCACTTCCCTGTGGGGACAGTTGCTATAACTTCATGCTTGACACAACAGTGTCTTGAATACTATGTGCAGTTCTGGTCTCTGCATCTCAAAAAGGATGTAGTAAAATGGTAAAAAGAAGGGCAACTAAAATGATCAGGGGTATGGTGCTGTTGCCATACCAAGAGACTAAAAAGGCTAGAACTTTTTAGCTTGGAAAGAAGGCTGAGGGAGGATATGATACAGGTCTGTGAAATCACCAAGGGTGTGGACTGAGTGAACAGGGAACTGTTATTCATCTAGTCCCAGAATACTAGAACTTGGGGCACCCACTGAAATTAGCAAGAGACAAGTTTAAAACCAACAAGATAAAGTACTTTTCTGTACAACATATAGTTAAATTCTGGAATTTATAGCCATAGGAAGTGGTAGGTAAGTATAGCCAAATTAAAAAAGGGACTAGACAAATTAATGGATGATAGACCTGTTAAAAGCTGTCAGACAGGGATGTTTCCTCTGGTGTCTCTAAACCAATAAATGGTGGATGCCTAGGAGGGCCCACCAAAAAAACTATAATCCTTTCTCAATTAGGGAGGGCATTAGAAGAATAACAACAGATTTCTTGGGATAAGAAAGGTTGATACTGGGCTAGATGGACCATTGGTCTGACCCATGAAATTCTGTGTCATAGAAATTCTGCCATGTGTGACCACAGTTGTATATACTTGTAGCTAAAACTGTCCCAAGAAGTAGTAACTGAACAAGCAGGGCCAGAGTCTGACTTGGAGTCCTTTTGAGTAACACCACTGGGGAGCAAGGGTAAGATAAGATAAGAATCTAGATAAGATAACTCCAGATAAGAATCTAGCTCAGGGTCCTTGGGGGGCAGCATTTTCAATAGGTCCTAGGTTAAGGAAAGATGTTGCATATAAACCGGTTTAAGTGATCAGAAAGGCTAGGGACAGACATTACACATAAACCAGTTTAAGTGATCAGAACCTGGTTTAAACCTGTAGCAGAACAGATGTTCAGTGCACATAAACCAGTTTGAAAATGGCTCAAACCAGTTTGAGATGAATCTGGTTGAATGTAGTATCAGACTTGACTGATTTGACTCAAACTGGTTTATGCAACGTCTGTCCCAGACTCCTTGCTGGATTAAGATAAACCAGACACCCCCAGCATCCTGGCATTCTCTCTGGGCTGGGTGGAGCTCCCCACTTCACATTAGGGCTGCCCCTCCCCTCTGCTCCCTGGGCAGAGTTCCTCTGGCAGAGACTTGCAGACACAGCCAGGTCTGCTGGCTTCCCCATGCCCCACTTCCCCTCCCCTGTCATCTCTTGCTGCCTTAGCAGGGATCCCATCCTCCTCTCCCCCTCAGTATGGACCATAATCAGCATGAGGTATGCTAGCTTGTGTTGTATAAGGCTCTGTCAGAGACTGTAGACACAGCAGGGTCTGCTGGGTTTCCCCTACCCTACCCTACTCCCCCTCTCTTGCCCACTTCCTCCCTCCCATCTCCCACAGCAGGGACCCCAGCCCTATGGACCCTAGGCATGTGGTGTGCTAGCTAATGCCAAGAGGTGTCTGTGTGTTTGTCTCTCCAATTTCATTGGGACAGGCAGGCAGACAGCCTTTGGAGCTAATCAACAGGTCACCGGGGTAAGCTGTTTAAGAAGAGTTTGAAGTAATGGGAGAGAGGCTATTGTTTTACTAATCAGTTGATAAAGACTCTTACCAGCTCCCGGCTACCTTGTTCCCTGTCGGTTTGCTGCAGACAGTCTGACAAGCAGGAAGGGAGATTGAAAACTCCATATCTTCAACAGATGCATGCACTGTACACGCTACCTTGCCTTGGAGTGCTAGCAAGGGTCTGAGGGTTGACAGTTCTCCCACCCCTTGAGAAGTCAGTGGGTAAAAGGCTAGGATGGTGCAGGCAGACCTCCCTAATGAGAAAGTCCTGTCAGGGCCTGGCCAAGACCCACTCCACTCAACTCTGTGCAAGTCCCTCCCCCCAGCTTCTACCCTGAGCCACTGCAGGCATGTGCCTGAATTTCCTCAGTCCTTGAGAGAATGTGTGCCCAGTCTCCAACTGGTTCAGCTTAGCCATGTTAGACTAACCTGCAAAGGCTGAATCATAGATTCATAGATTCTCGGGTCAGAAGAAACCTCAGCAGGCCATCTAGTCTGACCCCCTGCCCCTGGGGGGGTCAATTCATGCTCAGGCTTTTTGAATGGCTGTCCCTAGCCAAACTGGTTTAAACCTGTAACAGAACAGAAATTCAGTGCACATAAACCAGTTTCAAAATGTCTGAAACTGGTTTAAGATAAACCTGGTTGAGTGTAGTATCAGACTTAACTGATTGAGGTCAAACCAGTTTATGAAACTTCTGACCCACACCCCTTCCTGGTTTAAGTTAAATCAGTTTCCCAACATCCCAGCATGCTCTGCAACCCTGGGCGGTCTGCTCCAGCAGAGCAGGGTGTGCTTCGCCCCTGTGCTCTCTAGCTGGAGCAGGGGTGGGGACAGGGCTAGACGCTGGGCTGGCATGGTCCCCTAAGGTGAAGAGGTTTATTCTCCCCTTCCTCCCCTCTCCTCCTGGGGGACCCCAGCCTGGGTTTGCCTGGCCAGGGCAGAGCAACCCCTGTCAGGCATTCCCTCCCTGTCACTGCTGGAGTGGCAGGGAGCCCCAACAGCAGCCTCAAACGAACAGGGTATAGAGGGGGGGTTTAATTCCCATCCCCCTCTCTTATCCCACCAACACAGACCCCAGGCATTTTGCACCGCTTGAATGGTGGGAGGCATGGCCAACCCCAGCAGCAGCCTGAAGCGAACAAGGGCCGCCGGGGGGGGAGAGGGAGGGAGTAGGGAATAAAGCCTGTCTCTGTCCCCTTCACCTCAGGGGGCCATGCTGGCCCGGCTTCTGGCCATATGTCTTCCCCTGCAGCAGCGATCGGGGGTGGGGGAAAAACCCTGACAGGAGTCGCTCCACCCCCGCCAGGCAGACCCTGGCTCAGGTCACTGCCACTGGGATAATGGAGGGAGGGGGGAGTTAGACCCCTGCCTCCATCTCCTCATTACCATCAGGCTGCTGCTGGGGCTGGCCATGCCCCACGCCAGTTGAGGAGCAATGTGGGGAGGGCGGGAAATGCCTGGCAGGGGCTGCATCCCCCTTCTCCCTCCAGGCACACCCCAACTGGAGACCGTGCAGGCTAGGGTGGGGGTTTAAACCCACCCCCAACCATACTCTGCCTGCCAGGGCCGCCATGCCCCCAGAGCTCAGCTTCCCTCCAGCCAGGGCTCACTCATGTGCCCCTTGGCTTCTGGCCTGGGCCACTGCAGGCATGTGGCTGCATTTCCATCATCAGAAGTAAATGTCTATTCACCTGCTTGCTGGGTCAGTCTTCACAGGTTAGACTAACTGGCAACGACTGAATTGATTCAGGCTTGGACTTTCTGAATGTCTGGACTTAGCACTAAGTGCACACTTTATTTTGCTTCTCCTACCTGACTGAGGGCTGCTGAAAATGGTAACCCTTGTCTCCAGGCCAGGGATTACATCCTGCTTTGCCCCACAATGACTGACATTTTTTACACAGGGGCCACCCTATGGCATGGGTGAAAAGAGGTCCATTTTACTCTGGTTCCTTGCACTATGAACCCACAATGATGTGCCATCCTAGTTGGGTCTAATTGGTGCCTTCATTGACAGTTATAAGTATGAAGCCAGCATGTCGTAGATCCTAGCAGCTGCGGCCAACAATTCTGTTTTTGCATTTATTATGCTCCAGTTCAAACCTAGTTACTTTAAACTTAGAAGCATTGATGCTAGTTGGATACTTGCACTTTCACCAAGGGAAGGCATGCTGCTTGTGAATAAATACTCTGATTTCCTGAAGAATGAGTGTTAAAAAGATAGTTTATGAGTTCTATGCGCTATAGCCTGAAAAACTGGAGTGAGAAAAAATGTCTTTCCCAGCTGGTGGATTTAGAAATATGATCAAGACAAAACTTGCTTGGAAGTTTGTTTGAACTGCAGCTCACTCCTGTTTCTTCCTGATACTCGCTTCTGGTTCAAAATCCTTGGGGGAAAAGAGAAATAAATCCAAGAGACAGGTGCAGTTTTTAGTTTAAATGCCAGCTCATACAAAATCCCTTTGTCTAGACAGGACAAACACCAAGTGTTATTTCAGACAGTTTGATGAAATGCCCTACTGTCCAGCCTGACCACACTAAATACATGCAGTGTTTGGGAAACTCCTTTGGAAGGCTGCATTTGCAGAAGCACTGACAGTGTGCAAAATTGTTGCAAACCACAACAGAAAACAGTGTCAGAGGGGAAGAACTGTCAGTGATTTCCTTAAATGGCCTCGGTCTGAAAGAGAATGAACAGTCACCATTGGGAAAGGGAAGTACTCTGCCGGAGAGGACGTTGCTCCTGACAGCTGTTAAGAGATGCAGTGATCTTGCAATCTCCAGTTTTTGTTCTTGATGCTCGGAGTTTGCAGCCTGCCTGGGAACTCTGCGTATAAAATCCTAGCTCTTACACAGGTGTGTTTTTTCTTTTTATTGCCCTCTATATATTAATTTGCCAAATATTCTCCAGTAAAGGAGGTCTGCCTTTTGTCACTTCACCTACTGGGCCTGATTGTCCAGTAGGCTGAATGGTGTGAGAAAGGAGTATAAAAGGGCCATATCTGAACAATAGTATTTTCATGCCCCTTGTGCTCCCTTTGGATGGCTGTAAGTGTTTACCAAGGTGTAGAGACTGTCTCTGTCTTACTATCTTCCCTGTTTCTGGTCATACAGCTGAAGTGATACAAGGTCCCAGCAGCCTAAGGATTTAGGAACAGCAAGATGTTCTTGGGCTATGTTGTTACCTGCATTTTCTCCCCTCCTTCTTCCCCCTTTTTTCTTATTCCCACTTTGCTTCTGCAGCAGCCATTGCCTTCTGCTTCTAAACCATTTACTTTAGCCACCACTGTTTTTCTCTTGCTTCTCTCATTTTCCTGGCAAGGTTGCATCGGAACAAGTCTGTATGAGATGCCTCATTTTGGGGTGATGGACATGTCACTGGTAGGATAAAGCATCTGTAACAAAGCTTGGCTCTTTCTGTGCAGATGAGTCCTAGGTTCAGGTTTGGCAGGTAATTTATAGTTCCCATAAAGTGACAGCCCTTTGGTTCATGTTTTGGATGTGCCCTTTGCTTCCTAGTTTTGATCCATTAAAGAGGCATAACCCAAGCCACAAAACTCAGGTCCATATCGAACTTTTTCTCTAGCCCAGGAATCTGGGGATCAGATCAGAGACCCAAGTATAGGCCTTATCTTTCTGTTTTAATTGGTATCTGTTTTGTACAAAGGAAAAAACAGCTCCTGTAACCTATCCCTCTGCATTTTAATGTTTTGATTTTTTTTTTTTTGGACCTGGCTGGTAGCCTCTCAGTGGACTTTATTTACACAAGCCAAGTTGGACATGTACAGAGCTGGAGAAGCCAGTGCTGATGCTTTTGCAGCCTTATCTGGTGATTTTTGCAGGTTGAGGCTGAAACCCAGTGACTCTTCCTGGGGGATTCGAAGGGTGATTGTAGGGCTGTGCGAAACGGCACCGTTCCGTTTCGACTTGCATTTCGATGTTTCAATGGAACAGCGTTTCATTTTGAATTTCATTTAGATTTGAAACTGCTGTTTCGTTTAGTTTTGTTGAAACAGTTTCCGTTTCGATGCTGTTTCGACGTTTTGCCCGTAGGCTATAATGGGGAAGCTTGAAACAGCCTATTACTTTGTCATGTCTGGCCTGATTTGGATGAAACATGCAGGAGTGGTAGCCCCTTCTGTGGGCATGAAACCTGTCAAGTTTCAAGGAGATAGGTGCAGGGGCTTCAGCGAAACTGCACCTCAAAGTCTTGAAAGCAAAAAACTCATGTCACATGTATGTGTTAAGCCACAGTGGGGTCAAAACTGCAGGCTTGCTAGGCCCTGCGGAGGCAATGAAGCCTGCCAAGTTTCAAGGAGATAGGTGCAGGGGTTCAGGGGAAACTGCACCTTAGGCTGTGTATAAGCAAAACTTGTGACATGGGTGGGTGACACTGCGTGTGTGTTAAGGTGTGCCCTCACTCAACTGACACCCAGGCAGAAAGCAGGGCAGTTCAAACAATGCTGCCTTTTATGCAGTTTTTCCATCCCCACCCCAGAGCACTGGGATTGGAAGGGACCTCAGGAAAGGATGACAGTAACTGGCCAGCTACATAGTCAATATGAAAGCAATCCTTCCCCCTCCCTCTCCTTACTTTAGTTTCTGTTTCCCTGAAGGCATGCCCAGTTTGAGCTTCAAAACTCAAAATGTTTAAAAAATTTTGAAACATTTCGACTTGCATCGTTTCGTTTTGAGGCTGTTTCGAAGCTCTCTGTTTTGTTTCAATTTTGCTATTCCAAGCTCAAAATGAGTCGAAACAAAACTGCTGTCGAAATTCTGCACAGCCCTAGTGCATTGAGTTCTGTTGGACAGCCTACCACAAAAATGTTAGAGCAGCAACAGGTGAATAACCGGACACAGGTTTTCAGAGAGGACTCTGGTGGGAAACAGTTTTCTTTAGCATTCTCAGGTAGAATTCGTGAGGTTATTTTCTCAACTTTTCAGGCCAGCGCCTGAACTAATCCCATGAACTCCTGGAGCCTGCGTCTTGTATTAAATTCATGTTTAGCTCCAGCAAATCTAAGGAAGCATGGTAATCATTGTTTTTTTAATAAATGATCTTAGTTTTTGTTATCTGGTGCTAACTGATCCCAAAGCCAATGCAGAGCTATTACGTAGCTCTCTCCTGATAATTATCCATTCACTCCCCTGCATGCCAATGGAAGATAAATCGCCATGTTGACCTGCACGGTGGAGATACTTTGTACAGACCACAGCAGAGACATTAGCCCCATGCCCATACATTTACACTTATTCCATGATGCCCTCTAGATGAATGTGCACCTGGCACAGTCACAACCATAAGGCATTTCCAGATGAATGGGAGTCTGCATTACCCTGGGGACAAGTAGCAGTGCTTGTCCTGCTGATACTTGTTCCCAGGGAATGCTGTGCCACGCATGCTCTGGCACGAAGCAGGTGGGGTAGCAGATGCTGGGGCCTCTAATTGTCCTGGCCCCACCAGCCTTACCTGGGGTCCTGGTGGCCTCTGACAGCTGCAGCCAAGGTGCTTCTGCAGCAGGAAGCCTGGCCAGCAGCTGGAGCATGGCTCTGGCTGGCTAGGCTCTGCTTTTGGGTGACGCGTGCTGCCACCACATGTGCTGCCCTGCTTTTTTTCGGCATGGAGTTTTTTGGCCCGGAGTCCCCGACTCCCATGCTGCAAAGTAGTAGTGCGGGAAACGCCTGCATGTGTGATGTGTGGTGCTACAGACTGGTCTGTGGTGCCTCATACCACACATACATGCTCATCTGGATATGTCCATAATCTTCAAATCTGTCTGGCTGAAATGAGGCTCATGAAATGATTTTAAAGTGCCCAGCAGTAGTTCCAAGTGACCCCAAATGCCATTGGCATCCATGCAACAAGTTCAGAAAATATGAGTATATAGGAACCTAATTTTAGACATCCAGTTTGGAGAACTTGGTTCCTGGCTTTTGTGGTGACTGAGCTGACCTTGTGAACTGAAGTACTGATTCCTGAGTGATTGCCACATACTCAGATATTTTTGTATTTGTTGAGGCTTTACCTTTGCTTTTGGTAGCATGTTGAAGGGCAGACAAAAAAATGTTTCTTCCATTGTTCTGAGCTCAGAAACATGCCTCTGCTTGTGAACAGATGCCGTCCATCTCATGGCCCAGCAATGCGGGGCCTCTGATGGCTTTTAAGCAGGCTCATTTTGACCTGTAGCTCTCTCCTCACTTCAGTCCAAGACAGGCACACAGGCTCCCAATCTGCTCTCTCATGACTTTACCTTGGTGTCACCTCCTCTGGCTTCTGGGGAGTTGACTCAGACCTGTAGGCATATGTTCCCTCATAGGATCAGATCCACTGGCTCAGTTGGAAAGGCAGAAGGCCTGACTGATGTGTCTCACAGATCATCTTCCTAGCGGTTTTTAACTTTTTGTTCAATTGAAAGTCATCCTGAGCTATGCTGGACCAGATTAATTCTTGGTACAACTCAACAGCAGTTAGTGCTGTTACCTTGAGGCACAGATTTATTTGTGTAGGGTTGTGATGGGGTACATGGGCCCTGCATGACATCAACTTAAAAAGGGTTCATGGAGAGGCTAATCACCTCCCCAGCCTTGACTGAGGAGCTAGTTAATAATAAGTTGAGAGCTGGAGTCTGCTCTGAAGCAGTTCCACACTGCAGGCAGGGAGAAGCTGGAGAGAGAGCATCCCCTGAGTGAGAAGTAAGGGAGGCAGGATCAATGATGGGCCCTAAGGAGCAGTCCTCAGCTGCTTAATGCAGGGCCCCTGGTTTAAGGCCAGGTAGGAGCCCCCAGTAGCTCTGGAAATAAATGGTGAATGAGTGCTGAGCCTCAGGTCGGAAGTAGCCTGAGGGCTAGATGCTCGGCTGTCTAGACCAGTGGTCTCCAAAGTGGGGTGCGCAAGACGATCCATTGGGTTGTGGGAAGAAAATATTAGAACTTCTATTTAGATGTATATTTATATAAATATACATATATTGGGGGTGCGTGCTCAAAATTTTTTTACTGATAGGGGTGCACGATCAAAAAAGTTTGGAGACCACTGGTCTAGACTTTGGGGTTTTCTTTGCACTGTTTGGTACTCCTGAGAGGTGCACACTACAGAGGGGGGCAAGAAGCAGCAGAAATACTGCTATGAGAAGTTTGGCCACAAGGGGGCACCCTTTACACTGGCTGAGTCTCTGGCCTGTGTAGACAACATCAGTAACTCCAAGATACCATTATATATTAATTCTGCCTTGAAAACTGACTGCTATTCAGATTTTAAAACTATTTATCTGCAGTTGAGTGAGCTCAAGGTTGTTGCAGATATATTGTGCAAGTGTCTCTCTTCTTTCCTCTGCTCCTCGCCACCTGACATGTAGGCAGACCTCTGCTTTGTCCATATGCTTCCGCTCATGAAATTTGGGATGGCTAAAAATACTAGAAGCAGGAGAAATCCATATAGCTTTTTAGTCTTAGGTTTTCAAATAAGCCAAGATGCTTTATCCCAATAAAACTCTGTCGCAGCTGGTGCCTGAATCTCTTTGGCTGCTTTGAAAATTCCAAGTCTAGAGTAATTTAAGATATTGCAAGAACAAATGATTAAGAATCAGTCTGGATGTTGGATGTGCAAGAGATCTGGACCTGGACTCACTGCAAACAAACAGGAGCAAGGTCATAGTACCTCCAGTCTGATGGTACTGGAGAAAAAGCCTCTTCTAGCCCATCCCTATATATTGAGTTGGAAGATGGTTAAAATGCTATTTACTACCTTCTCTGAGCAAGAGGGAAGGCTGCTTTTGGTGCTGTAGGGGCTGGAGGTGTCTTGTGGCAGGGAGGGTGTTGCTGAGGTCCCCCAGCTGGTTGATGCCAGTGTATCCGTTATGTTAACAGATCTTACTAAATGGACCTAATGGGAATGGCTGTGCTTGCTGTTTCCTTTGTTTTACTGAGCTAAAATTGCTTTTATTTATTCGGTGAAGGTTGGTCAAATTCCAAAGTGTCACTAGAAACATGTCAGAGTTGCGCTGTAGACACCCACTGGCTACCACTTTCAGCACAGGGAAGGGTGGACTTGCAAGGAAAATTAAGCACCTTTCCAGTCCTCAATCAGCACCTGCTCCTTCCTCCCTGTGACAGAGTTAGTTTTGGGCAATAGGACTACTACATATCTTTGAAATTCCCCCCCACCCCAAATGCAGGTAATTGCATCGTGTTAAATACCCTAGGCCAGGGCCCCAGTGGGTATCAGCTCGCTGGCACCTGTGGAGCTGTGCTACACCAATCAAGCAGCGGGCAGGCCTGAAAATGGGATCTCACAGAGAGGATTTAGAGAACTGTCAGACCACACACAGTCTGTTACTTTCAGAGTACTGCCGTTACTGAGGGAGGAGGCACTGGGTCTGAGGGTCACTGAGTCACGACCTGGAACAAGACACAAGCATCTAGCTCGAACCCTGGTAGACAGAGTTTGTATATCCCAGGATGCTGTGGGCTTTTTTTAAACCATGCCCAAGCAGCAGACCTTATCTGCACTCCATGGGGCTGCCTCCCTCCCCAGGATATACATGATAGGGAGAGAGGCTGTTGAGCTTCAGGAAACCAGACTATCTGAACCAAACTACGATTCATGTGAATCAAATTATGACCAAGACCAAAGGGGCAAAATCAGTCTGTTTTTCCCCTCATGAGTCATTAGTCCCCAGAAGGTTCGGGATTCTATAGCAATATTGCCACAATAACACTTTTCCCTGAGTGACTCTTGACTAGCAGAAAATGTTAAAGAGAGACCACTCTGTGACTTTGGGCACTTGTACACGTGATGAAAATTTCCCTTTGTGTGGCTTAATAGAATCACACATTACACTCATGCAAGTTTTGGGGGTTTAAAATGAGTTTGCATCATTGCAAACTAAACTGCGTTCTGATATAGTTGAGTTTGCAATGTTGCAACTTGGAACATTGCAGCTATTACTAAGCTTGCCCCCTAGCCATGGAAGAAGCAGGCAGGCTCTGCAGAAAAAAAGGATAGGGCCCCTCACCACGTCTGCCTTCAGCAGGCTCCTACAGCCACCAAGACAATTATGTATATACAGTGATAGAAAAATAAAACCCACCATTTCAATTAAAAACTCACTGTTTCAGTTTAGGGGGCAGAGAATGCAACCCTAAGGACTAAAACCCTGGCACGTGTACAAGTGCTCTTACAACTTTCCTAGCCTGAGTATATGCAGTATATGCTTCACTGCATGTAAGTCTAGACCAGACCCATCACAGGAAAGTCTCTTTTATTGGCTGAGAGGTTGGAAGAATGGGGGCGGGGAGGAGGAGGGGGGATGTTGATAGCCTACCTCTGTCCTGCTATTAACTTCTGTGACTTCCGTAACCTTCCTCCCTGGGTTTCCTAGCTGCTTGTGCTATATGAACAGAATCTTCCTGGCTTCCTCCCTCCCAGCCCATGCACCTGTGTTATTCAGCTCTGTAATGAAATCCCAGTAAATAAATACCTGTGATGGTATTTTCTGGGTTCACAGATGCAGGACATCTACTGCACTGCAGGGTTTGGGACAAAAGAATTTGGGCTGAGGGAGAAAAAAGCTGCAGCGCAAGCACAGGTATCTGCAAGAGCAACTATGGGAGTACAAAGGAATACAGGCCAAGCAAACTGCTGCCTTCACAGGCTTTCTCTGATCCAGCTGCTGCTCTGGTTTGAAAATTATCCTCTGAGACATGATATTTCTTCCAAAGTAGGATAGTGAATTCTTATAAATTCCCTCATAATATGTCATTTTTTGTATTTCATTGTAGGATATAAAACTGAACTGGCAAAGATACTTCTTCTGTTGTACAGATAGTGTCCTGCCTTATTAAAGTAAAGCTGCTGTGAGGAAGGCACATTTGCTTTGGAAGAGAGGCTAACATCATTTTATAGCACTTGTTACAGCCAGTGGTTGTGTTCTTGACATTTGTGGGAATATTTTTTATCTCTGTTTTGCTTGGTGTTTGGAGATGTAAAATGCACAGAGTTCATAAATCATCAAAAACAAGGACATAACCTTGATTCTCTGTGCAATATCAATATATTACCTCATGCAATCATGAAATGGAAGAACAGTTCCATTTGTATAATTCTGCATTAAAAATCAGCCGATCTCTGCATTTTAAATGCTGCCTGTGAAGTGTCTCCACTGCCCTGGGAGAAAGGGGACGTTTTTGGATAGGGAATAAGTATCCTATGAAAAGGATGCAAATGAGCATTTCTGGGCCATCGCTTACCCTATAGAACCACACTAGTGAGTCTTTGGAGGCCTCAGTGAAATGGGCTCTTTGCAAACGGCTTGCAAGTTGCTGGCAATTTGAATTTTGCTGTTTGTCTAAGCTACTCTGTGGCCATGATCCCAGTTAATTGCTTTGACAGATTACCAAATTCAGGGATTTCCAGAAGTGTGGGCATGTAGCAAGTAGCTTAATTTTGCAGATGCAGGGATTAACCCATTGCTTGTTCCTGGGGACATATTCAGTCTCTTAGGGTTTTGGCATTATCTGGCAGGGAACCTTTTGTGAAAACAGGATACCAGGCTTGGATGCATCTCCTTCCAGTAATGTTGGAGAAAAGCCTACCTCCCTGATCTCAGGCCTGCTACTGATCACATGATTAATATAAAGCTAGCAGGGAATGATGTCTTTATCCATTCCAATTTGCTGTGCCTTTTCAGCCATAACCAGGGATTTCAGATGGCATATGGAAAGAGAGTGTGTGAGATCATAGATATCTTAGCAACATTTCACCTAGAACTCTCTGTGAAAAATTTTTTTGTTTCCTTGTTTCCCTCTTGCTAGTCATCATCACGCTGAGTTAAATTTTGTTTTTCCCTTCCCTCGAGTATAATTCTTTGCCTGAATCTCTTGTCTTTTGGTGAGTCTGAGAGCGCTGTCTCTCTTCAGCATCATTTGTTTTCATTAATCCTATGCTATGAGTAGGGGAAAGAAACACGTCTCGGTAGAAGTGCATGGGTCAAGCCTGTGGTTCTGTGATTAGAGATATAAATGATCCACCTCGGTAGGCCAGAGAATCTCTGTAATACCTCTGCTGGTTTCTTTATGGACTTCCTTCTGCCCCTAAGCACTATGGTATTTGAGCATCACTGCTTTGCTCAAAGAGTTACAGCACCTGCTACCAGGGCTGCACTTGAACTCCAGTGCCCAGTAGGTCTTTGGAATGCCACACGAGGTTGACTGCCATCTCAGGGAGGCTGAGATCTCTGCTGCTGCCCTGTCTGCTGGTTTTCTTTGGTTACTGAATGGTGTCTCAGTGCATTTGGAAATTTACTGTCAGGACCTTTTGCCACCCCTCTGTCCCAAATCCCTTGCTCAGACTTAGATTTTCTGCTGAGAAGCAGCTAAAACAGACTGACAGCTTTGCTTTTCTCTTGTGCCCCGAGAAGCTGGAAGTTGCCCTGAATTGAGCAGAAGTGGATAACATCCAAAACAATGTCACTTCCCCCAAACAGAGCAGGATTTTACAGACCTGAAAGCATGGCATCGAGTGAATTAAAAAGCAGGCATTTTACCAACAGAGCAGCTTTTCTGAAAGGCTCCCTTTCTTGCCCAGTCATGGCAACTTCAAACAATTCTGACCTTGTACTTTCTGAATCAGAGAAGCACACAGCGCTGGAATAAAGGAAGGAGTTTAATGCAAGGGCAAGGGCTAAATGGGCCCTGTCCCCATTCCTCAGGGCCTCCATCCAAGGAGCGTGTGTGGGATGTGCTTCATTCACCATCCATGCTGGTTCTTAGGCAGGCAGTGACGGCCCTCCTTCCGCCAGAGTAGAGCACCTGGTTATTGCTGAGGGGAGGGGTGGATTGCTAATACTGTACATTTTCACATACAGCATACACTTCCCCTCCCCCTCCCCCCCAAAGCTCCCCCCAATCCAGTTGCTGAAAATTGAGGTGCACACTATAAATGAGGAAATATGGTAACAGTTTCTGCTGCTTATGCTTCTGCCAGGTAAAAGCAAAAGTATTTGCGTATGATCCATAGAAAGTGGAACGATGACCTGAGTTGACTCCCTTGATGCTATGACTGAGGGCATGTGTAGACAAAACAGGGGCTCTAAATTGAAGTGGTGGCTTTTTAAAAGCATTACTTCAATTTAGGGCCAAGTAACCCCCCATGTTATGCACGTGCCTATGCACTTACCTGCCTCTCTGGTGGCAGGGAGGGGAACCTGAGCTGCTGACGGTTGGAGCAGTTTCTGGGCTGTGGGGGGTGGGGCTAGTGCGTCCCTTCACGGCAGCTGTGGTTCCACCCCAGGCAGCACCTATCTGCAGGCACCCGGCTTGGACAGTCGCAGGGGGAACCACAGCCATGGAGGGAAGCACCGCACCCCCGCGCAGCTCAGGCCAGCTCCAGGGAAAAAAGGGAAAAAGATTGCTGCTTTTTTTTTCTTGGGTGGAGACTGCCTTCCCAGGCTGCTGCCAGGCTGCCTGCCCAGGCTTCCTGCAGGGCCCCGGAGCTGCACTGTTGTAGAGAAACAAACAGTGCTGCACCCCAAGTCATTTAAAGTGTGTTTCGCTGCCAAATTTGGTATAGCAGTTGGAATTACTGCACAATATGTCACTGACACATGCAAACACCAGCACCATTAAAGCAGTGCAAAAGCATTTAGCCTGCTTTAAAGTGTCATGCATACGTGCCCCTTGTTTCATCTACACACAGCCTCAGTTACTACTTTCTTAATTTTGCCTTTCAAAAACAAGATGTGTCTTATTCTGAGGCATATAGTGTGTGAGGCAGTGCATCTTTGGTGCCTGCTACTTCAAGGGTACAAAACAGGTAGCAGCCAGGTGCCTGATGAGGGCAGCTATTTTAGGGCCCAGAGATATAAGCTGGGCTGCAGTTTACTGCAGGAAGGAAGGAGGTAACATCAGGCTGAGAGGCTGTTCCTGGAAATTCAGGAGGTAAGGGCGGGGGGCTATGGGGTGAAGGACACCCCAGGTACTGGGTAAGACATAAAACTGTACCCTGCCAGGGAAAGATGGTCTGGTGGGGTTCCTAGGGGCATGGGAGCTCCCAGGAAATGCCAAGTCCGTTACCTCCTGTGGGCCAGGGAACCTTATAAGCCCAGCCCCACATCCTTGGTGGTGTTCTAATGGGCAGGGGGAGCCCAAGCTTGTTAAAGAGTCCTGAGGCAGAGCTCAGGCCAGAGGAGGGACCTGAGGCCATGCCCAGGTGGCAGAGTAAAGCCTGGGGCTGATGAGTAGTAAGACCCAGAGAGAGAGGGGCGATGAACAGAGCGGCCCCGTGAGTGGGCAAGTGAGGAGGCCCAGTGGTGGCATAGTGGCCTGGAGAGGGGCCAGGAGTGAAATAAGCCTACAGTTGTGGAATCGCTCAGTCAATGCTCAGGTGAGGGTAGCAGGAAACACCCAACAGACTGCACTAGATCTGACCGAGGGGAGGAGAGCTAAGCCCGAAGCCGGGTGAGGCCAAGCGGTATGAGCATGGCCCTGAGAGAGAGGGCAAGGAAGGTGGCTGGACTCCATGATCTTCCGAGGTCCCTTCCAGCCCTAATGTCTATGAAATCTGTGAAAGAGGCTGGGAGAGAGCCAGCAAAGTAAATGGACCCCGGTGAGAGAGGGGTGGTGTGTGAGTGAGTGGCCCTCCAGGGCTGTAGCATAGAGCTACAACTGTGTCCCCATTTTGCTCCGGCCACAGGATGGAGAGGCAATGCACACAGAGTAACATTAGTGAGGCATGGGACCCATGGAGGGGCGGTCAGAGCAGGTATTAAGACCCATGTCAACAGGGCAAGTAATGGGTAGCCTTCCATCTTAGTAACAACTCTCATATTTTTCCATCAAGGCGTGGCAGGAAAGCAAAGTGGGAGGTTATCCCAGGAGCAGGGCAGCTGGTGAAGACTCGATGAGGCCACCTTGTTTGTGTGCAAGAAAATATGGCAATTCTTTATTGCTCACATTACAGTAATGCTGATGAATTCCAATTAAGGCTGGTCTTCACTGAGCTGAGCACCATACAGACACCAAGGAAGAGGCCCTTGTGCTATAGAAAATACCGCAAACAGATCTGTGATGCCACAGACCACATGGGAACACTCATCTGGACATGCTCCATGTGAGCTGGAGTCATTCTGTCCTCTGCTGTGGGTAGATCACTGTGCTCTTCTATAGCTTGCTTCACTGAGTAAGCAAACATGTTGTAGGAGTTTGATGCTCAAGAGGGGATTGAAATACCAGAGTCTAGGCTGGTTTGCCAGGTCCTAACTGAAAGATGCTTTCAGGTCAATTGTATTTACCATTTGGAAGATTCTTGATTATTTCACTGGCTCATGTTGGTTTATTTCTAGTTGTCACAAGAGTGGCTGCTGTACAAGGGGAAGGATTGCAGTCTACTTGGGAAGTAGCAGCAGGAGCAGGTAGGATGGGAAGAAAGAGTCAGAGAATGTGCTGTGGCCAGATAGTGAATTAGAGCTGAACAACTCCAGAGACAACAGGACAGAATACAGTGTAGGAAAAGCAGTAAAGGGAAAAGCCAGCCAAGAGTGCAGAAGCTCATAGCCTGGTCTCCATCTTCTGTGCCTGCCCCACAGCAGGATTCTTGAAAGGGCAAACTAGCAGCATAGATCTGTTGCAGTCTCGAGTGGCCCATCATTTCCACCAGAGTATTGCAGGGATCATATCAAAATGAGGGAAAGAATGTTTGTAATGGGATCTGCCTTTGAAGAAAGGAGGGAAAAATCCTCCTTTCTCATCTTCAGCAAGAACAATGCTCTTTTTCAAAAGGAAAAATCAAAGGCAATTCTGGCTAAATAAATAAATACACCAAGCCCCTTATGAATCCTGCTGATTAAAGCAGTTAGACTGTTGCTTTCTTGCCAAAGAGTTGCCTGATTGCATGCTCACTAGCTAATTTGTTTCATGGAAAGCACCTATTTTCTAAATTAACAAGCAAGGTTGGTGTGTGTGCATGTGTGTGGCGGGGGTTGGGGGTGCATGCATATAGGTATCCACAGAATCTGTACCTACACATGTTATGTAGCAGGCAGAGTTGGTGTTTGGATACTGAATTTCATAATATAATTATTAATTATTTTATGAATTTAGATATGAGTATAAACATGAATTTCATATTATTATGAAGAACAATTTTAATATTAAAAGTATTACATCATTTTGCATGAAATGCGGTTCTGTTTTGTGGGTCATTGCTCAGTTCCAGACTTAGAAACCCACAAAACAGAGATACCACAAAGAAGAAAAGTGAATGCTCACAATCTTTATGGTTAGAGAAGATGATTGCAAATGTATACTACTAATAATGCCTGCCTTTATAGGGGCGTAGGTTGTAGCCATGTTGGTCTAAGGACATAGGTAGACAAGGTTCTTTGGGTGAATCTGATATCTTTAAGCAAGCTTTGAGGTTCAAAACCCCTGCCTCAGGCTAAGGAAGTTTCAGCAGTTGGTGTGTGCTCTTCCTCCATCCAGGAGCTACAGACCCCAATCTTGTGAAAAGGAGGGTGATTTTTGGCACGACCATGCATGCTGCATTTCAGCCAGGGTTCTCTGAGATGAGCTGAGGGGGAGCTTGAAGGTTAAATCTGCTATTCACTATCCCAGGAGATCACTCATGAAACACAGGTAATCACAGAGTTTAATGCTTGGCCCTTACCTATTATCTGCCATTCAAAGGTCTCAAAGCATTCAGGGATCTTTATTTAAGCTTCACAGTATCCTCCTTAAGCAGGAGCTCATGCTGACCCCAGTGCTTCCAGTTCCCGGGGCCTCTGGGCAATCGTCACAAAATGTTCCCTCTACAGATGTATCAAGCTCAGGGGACAAGGCCCCTGCAGTTCCCCTTGTCAGCAGCATCACTGCATGAATAGACTTTGAAGCCTCCTTTTTATGGCTGGCTGCTGAGACAAACATCCCCACCTCCTGAGCCTGGGAACTGGGCAGAGAACTTTGCTTGAACAGGAACTTTTATATGAAGGAAGCTTCACAGCTTTCCATTGTGCCATGTAGAGCAGAGAACTGGGCACTTGGTCTGTCAAAGTCTTTTTCATGTTTATGGGGAGTGTAGAGCCCAATCGTCTTTAAAGAGAGGCTCCCCTTGATTCCTACAGCAATGGAAGTTGGGAGAACAAAAGAGCAGAAATCTGGTGCCACAAATACAACATTAAGACTGCTGCTTGGAAGGAAAAGAGGACCTTTAGAAGGGAAGAAACTCTTCCAAGCTCAGGCAACCAGGTAGGAGGCAAAGTGGTATGGGAGAAAAATAAACCCCACTAAGCAGCTAGGTCAGTATTTTCAAGCTTGGTTGCTTCAAGGTAGTCACCAAACCCACTGGCAGAGGAAGGCCGGGCTAATGGAGCTTAGCCCCTCCAAATGCGGCTCCAGTCACATCACCACCATGCCCTTGTACCGCAGTGCCATACCCAGCACCCCTGCTGCACGCTGCTTTGCTGTGTACAGCAGCAGCATGTGCTTGCCCTGCTATGGTGGGGTGGTGGTCAGATGGCATGCTCTGCATCATATCCTGCACGGCCCCCAGATCCCCCAAATAATATTTTCTTCTCATGTGTTTGAGCTCCAAACCCTGTTTCTAGGTACTGATGTGCTGCATTGCATGTGGTCTCTCCCATTATTTCTGCACTGACCAAGCCCAGCACACTGCCTGTGGACACCAATAGGACACTGCAAAGTGCAGGTGTGACTTAGTGCAACCCATGACTTGCACCCCTAAGGACAGTCCCCAACTCAGACTGGATGGATTAACTTGCCATGAATTCTGTCTGTGGGAATGGTGAGTCTTGGCTTGGCCAGGTAGATGATGATGATGATCCTGCAAGGAGGACCTGATTTTTATTGCTTGAGTATGCCCAGATCCCACTGTAAGCAATACAAGTTTCAAGGACTCAACTAAGTATCCAGACAGCTCATTCTGTAGCCCAGACATAGATGTAGGTATTGGTCTTTAAGTACACATGTTTGGATGCATTGACTTTGGCTCTTAGGAAAGTTAGGTCAGGACAGTTAGGACAACAAGGTCCTGCAGTGGTGGTGGGCATACAGGCTTCTTGGCCCTGTGTTTGGATGTTCCTGGAAGCGCCTGTGTGCCTGGAAGGAGCTTTCTCAGCGGTACTGAGGCATAAGAGAGCTAATTGTTGAGCTGGGGCCAGACGTGGTTCTCAGCCTGCGGCAAACAAAGCAGGCAAGCTTTTTAATGTGCCGTGTGGGCCGTGCCACATCATTCAAGCATATTTAAAATGTGGTGTAGCAGCGAGTGCTGCAGAAGCCCTTCCATCTACTCAGAACAATCAGATCTACGGCTCTGTTTCCTCACTGCCTCCTCCTCTATATCACAGATTTCATTGCCTCATGCAGCCTCCCTGTGTCAGCTGTAGCTATTCATCAGCCCTAGCCTTAGTAAGCTGTAACTTTTAAATGTGAAATATGTTAGTTTCTCCCCCCTGTTTGCACTTGTTTCTGACAAAGGGGTTTTAATCTTGCCAGCAGATATTTATCGCCGACACCTGAGTTATACCCTTGTTGAGGGGAAAAAACCAAATTACTAAATATTTATGTATTTTTATTTGCTGCCAGGAAATTAAACTCTGGCTAGCGGTTCTATTTAACTGGATATGAAGAGGAATATGTTCTGGATCTGTCAGCAAGGCAAGAGGAATGGGAAGCTGGCAGCCCGGCATGGGCTTATTCTACCTCCCTGCTGGTTGCCAGGGAGATTTTGGAGGAGTGTGGGTGTAAGGTGTGGGGAGAGGGGCAGAGACCTCACTTGTGTAACTATTACACTGGGATAAGGCAGCTTGTACTCCCTGGGAGAGTGGTTCATCTCAGTGCCATGGCAGTAAAGGCCTATTTGCCAAAGAAATCTTCACAGCGCCAGCACCATCAGGCCCTTGGCCCCTCTGCCACACTCAGGTCAGTGCTGCAGCTGGTGTGTCACCGGAGCCAGGGGGGCAGTGTCAGCCCACCGGTGTTGCTGGGTGCAGCCCCTGCTCGAAGGGCAGCAGCAAGGAGCCACGCTTATGAAATTCCCTTTGCTCACCTGTCGCTCTCACCCCTAACCCTGTTCACATGGACATACCTTTCTAGTAGCACATGGCCACCTTGTAGCCAGGCAACACCCACAGGCGCACCTGCAGAGCCACCAGTGCCTGCTCGCACCGAGATGGTACACAACCTAACCACATAAGGTTGGAGTGCAATACATGCGCCTGTGCTGTCGCCACATAAGTATGCAAAGTAACGCCAGGTATGCATGCTGTGGCTGCACACGGCGACAGGCTGATGCATGTATTCACAAGCTGGCCTGTGAAATGCCGTGCTGTATATTCTCCACACGAGCACACGCACACAACTTAACCCTTGCCCCTGCTTACAGGGCCAGACTCTCAGCCCTGTTCTGGGGCTGTGCAGTCAGAGAATGAGTGCTGAACAGCTCCTTTATAGTTTTCCTTGTGGCCATCTCCCCCCTCACACCTATGCTGCCTTCGTGCTTCCTACCCACTCTGTCAGTGCGGCCTTATGAGGTGGTGAGATACCAAGGATGCAGAGGGGAATGAGGTATAAGTAGCAAAATGATGATGGTCTGTGTCCCAGCAGGAAAGAAGGGAACAGGCTGGACTAAAGACCACACTGCTTGCACTGTTGCAGCAAGGGGAATGCAAGCACCAACTTTCATTGCCAAGCACCATAGCTGTTCGATACCTGATCAACACCACTGTGCAGCCACGTAGGAAAGACGCCTGTGCCGTGGGCCCGGGAGTGGCAGGGGTGGGGGCAGGAGGAGCAGGCCAACGCTTTACTAAGTAAAAGGTGTTGCTTTCTAATTTCCTGCTTACACCTGCAGTTGGTGGTACGGGGGAGGGTGGGCGCAGCACGGGCCAGGTGCCTGGAGACCTAAGCATTGTGTCAAAAAGTTGCTGAACGAGTTACCAAGAAGCTGCTGGCAATGCCTGCTGAAGATGCCACACTGGACAAAAGCCTTGCAGTGCCTTTTACATTTGCAATGAGCAAGAGGCCAAAATTCCCTCTTGGAGGCCCTGTTCACTAGGCCTGCTGCAGCTGCCACTCAGCACAAGATGCTTCTTTGCACTGATGTAAGTGACTGAGGTTTTGGCCAGTTGGGCAAGAGGCAGTAGCAACTGCTCTGTTGCTCTGAGTGCAGCACAGCTGCTTCTGATCCTAAGGGGTGGCACCCTGTGCTCATAACCTTCCTGAGTTGGGCAGAGAAACCACAAGGCCTTGGCAACCCATGACCTCTGGAAAATCCATTCTCCTCATGCAACCCCAAGTGTAAGATTCTCTGCTGGTCTCATCCAGGGCTTGGCAGGAGCCCAGGGCAGAGCTGCAGCAGTTTTGCTCTGTGATGCACTGATGCATGGTTCTGAACCCAGGGGTAGACCCTGAGGCAGCTCAGGGAATCCCATGTTCTCCCATGGAGGTGTCTGCAGAGTGGTCAGACAGCAAAAGCTTAGGACCATGCAAGGGAACCGTGACCATGGTTCCAAAGCTGGTCCCCAAAGCCCTTCGGAGCAGGCCATCCCTCCCACTCTAGGCTCAAACACCTGGGGAGAGCATGGATCCTCGCCAACCTGTAGCAGCCAGCAAAGCCTAAAAGTTCACTAGACTCACTCTTTGCCAGGCAAGGATGATGAGGATTTTTGCTTTCCTCCCTCACATAGCTGCGGTCCTTCTCTGAGGATCATCTGAGAACTTCTCTGCCTTTGCAGAGGCAGGACATTGGATGCACCCTGAACTTTCCTGCATCTTACCTGTGGCATGGTATAAGGTGTGTGTGATTTGTGTCTCATAAAGTGCTTTCTGGCTGTGCTGCATGTGAGGAGCCAGAATGGGCAATGTTTCAGATACATGGTGTTTGTAGGGACTGGGTATGACAGCCTTGGAGGCCACTTTTGTCCTACCTTCCCATGTTTCTTAGCTAGGTCACACTGATGCTTCAGCTGCTGAGGTCCACTTCAGAATAGCTGGGAGTAACTATTGGCATCAGAGCAGCTTCTCCACTATTGTGGAAGAAAAGCACAGAGTGAACTGCACAAATGGGTCAGGCCCTCTCTTTTGTAGGAGTTAGGTCTCAAATTCAAAGGCACAGTGCCCACGTTCCTCTCTCAGGTGAGCCTGACCTAGAACACAATAGGCAGGCTCTCCTGGTTGTGGTTGCCAAATGCATGTCAGAAACGATTAGTCTGAAGGAGAGGGGAAAAAGCACCTCCTTCCCTGACATTAGGGGACAGGGAAAGGAGAGTGCGACAAAAGCTGTAGCATCAACCTTCAAGCAAGGGAGAGGAGCCAGGGGGGAGATGGGGGCCCAGCCAAGTTACATTCTCTCTCTCTCTCGCCACTTTTCACCTATGCAGCATTTTCACCTTCATTCAGTCATGTAGGGCCTGACTCCTGCATCCACACTGCTGCAGGGAGCAGAATGACTGTGTCAGGAGGTTGGAGTTGATTTGCAGAGTGGCACTGCCTCTGGTCAAAGTGTGTCACTAGTCAGGCAGAGCCCAAGCCAGTAGAGCAAGACAGATGCAGGAATAGTCCCAGCCAGGCATACCTCCCGGGGCCCACTCCATCACTGGCATAACTCCTCTCACTCCTGTAATAGCAGGATGAGCTTGGTCCTCAGGATCTTGACCCTGGAGACAAAGTTACTGTTGTTGATAGGACTATCCCACAGGAACTCTATCTTAGGATAAAGTTACGCCCCCCCAGGAGGGCATGTCCCAAGATAGTTTCATAGTTTCTAGGGTCAGAAGGGACCTGAGCAGATCATC
>NW_017728926.1:3341328-3362564 GCF_001723895.1 Crocodylus porosus | reverse complement strand
CGGCCTGACCAGTGCCGCATAGAGGGGGAGGATCACCTCTTTGGACCTGCTCGAGATGCATCTGTGGATGCGTGACAAGGTGCAGTTGGCCTTCCTGGCTGATATACCTGTTCTATCTGTCCTAGGCCATCTACACTGCTGATAGTTATTTGCAAGCAGACCCAAGCTTCTGAGTTGTGTTGCCAGTTCATCTTGTTTAGACACAACCCTTCAACCTTTTATCATCATGGTGAGATGGGTGTGACACTCCAGTCAGGCTCTCTGATGTCACAGGCAGGCTACTTGCCTTGACTGACCTCTTGAGTCCGGAGGGAAAGGCATGTTTGAGGGCTGGCTTTCCCAGATGCATATGGGGAGCCCAACCTGAGTGTGGAATAGCTTCTTCAGCCATAGTGGTATGCCTGCTGCCTGGGGGCCCTCTGGGAGACCCAGGAGGGACCTTGGTTGTTATTTCCTCTCAGGGTGTACCTGCAGCGGTAGGATGCGATTCAGTGGGGGTAGCTGGAGTTTGAGCACTACACACCAGGACTCCATGTGCTTCTGTTGCTGGCCCTTGTAGGGAACACAGCTCTCTCCCCACCCATGTTCTTGCAGAGTTCTTCATGCTGTCCCTCCAAACGTCAATCCACCTTCCTGTCTGCACTCTAGTTTAAAGAAAAGGAAGCAAAGGAACCTAATTAAAATCTAGATAACAGGCTTAAAATTATCACAGTGTTTAATCTTAGAAGAAATGCCTTTGACGTACTATAATTTAATTTTCTGACTAATTATAAACTAGAGAGAAAACCAATCTATTTTTTGAGATGAAAGATCATCTGCTCTGGGAACTTGTCACAGGCAGTCTGATGTGCACTCTTTTTCGAATGAAACTTTTCCAGGTATGGTTACACCAGTGCTGTGGCTCGGTAGTAGTTAATGTTTTGCGTTAGCCCTTTATTTTATAGATCTTTCTGTATATGATTACCTTTAATCACCTGAGAAACCCCATTGCCTGAAATGAGAGGGCTTTGGCACTTAGAATTGAGCACATGTAAATATTTGCAGATGTAAGATTTAGAGTGTGAGAATAAACCTCTCTTTGCACTAAATCATGCAGGTGACTTTAGGGCTCAAGAAAGCAAAGGACTGAAAACTAGAATGAGGAGGCAGGGAATTATAAAAACAGCATTGGATTGCTTGCCTTTCCTAATGGGAATTGAATGTTTTGATAAAACTTCTTGAGACTCCAAAACCCAGCCCAACTCTACCACTGACCATAAAATGGTAAATATGTAATGGAAACATTTGTTATTTTTTTCTCATTTAAATTTTGTGGAGGAAAAAAAAAATCATCAAAATACAGAACTTCTGCAAATTTCAGCCAGCTGCATTGACAACTTGTTCTCCAAGATTTCTGCCTGTATTTTTCTAGTAATTAATTCTGCTCTAAGCCCAGACCAAGCAGGATGCTTCTGTGGCCAGGGCACTTGCAGTCAAGTTCTAGCTTTAACCATCTTCATTGAAAATGGCTTTCAGAAAAACCTGAAGACTAGTGTTGTCTTCCTTCATTTAACATCAGCATATGATACTGTCTGGCATGCTGGTCTTCTGGCAAAAATATCAGGAATTCTGTCAAATTGGGTCACTTGTCTAGTTGAACTATTACTACGTGGTTGATGCGTTAGAGTCCACCTGGCCAGTTGAACTAGCTTTTGGAGATAGAAAACCAATGGCCTCCCTCAGGGATCAGTACTGGCGTCTCTCCTTTTCAACCTGTAACATTAATGCCCTGCCTGTGACTGGCTCATGAAAATTTGTTTACACTGATGACAGTGCCTTTGCCACCCAAGCTCATGACTTTTCAAATGTGGAACTCACACTTAATGGAGACATGAGACTGATGTCAGAGTACTGCCTAAAATGGCGCCTCAAACCAAATATCTCAAAGACTGTCTCAAGTATTTTTCATCTGCATAAGGCTAGTGCTAATTGTGAACTCACTGTCACTTTAAACAGTCAGCCTTTCAAATTTGAAGCCCACCCAGTTTATCTTGGAGTCATCCTTGACTGGACTTTAATTTATAAATCACATCTCCAGAAAACTGCTTGAAAAATCAAAACAAGGAATAACCTACTTACCAAACTTGCAGGCTCCACTTGGAGTGCCAATGCCTCCATGCTACATTCATCTAGGTTTGGTTACCAGTCCTGATTCACATTGCTCCCCCTTATCTCTGCCACACAAATGCTGAAGTAAATTTACTAGCCAGACTTTGGGATAATACTATACTGCCAGTGCACTGGGACATATTCCACTCACTGATATCTTGGCTCCCCTCAAGACATCCAACATGGTCCACCCTTTCAAAATCTTTTGAGTTTTCCTTACTTAATGGCATGAAGAATGGTGAGCACAAGCACCAGTCAATCACCACATCATCTCTGATCCTACAGTCAGTCAACCAGGATTGAACTGGCTACACCATTGTTAGGTACTTCTCAACCATTTTTGAACTGGACAGGGTCACTGTGCCTCAAACCTATATCAATGGGGCCTTCATAATGAAAACAAATGCCCTTATGGACAAGTTCAAACCATGCCCCACATTGTTAACTCATTTCCATTTACTGTGCTACCTGCTGGCCTTCAAGCTCTTCACACTGGTGATGACATTGCCTTAAGATGGCTGAAACAATATGCTGAAACCACATATGCTACATAAATAAAATCTGCACAGGGTACTTCTGTGGTACCTTGTGTCTGGGCTAAAACATCTCTACCCTTTGCAGAGATACAGCTTTCCTGGTACCCCTCATTCTTGACCTGCTGCATGCCCCTGCTTTGTATCCCAGCCCTGCTACCTCTGAACAGCCTTATTCTACTCTTCTGAATGTATATCCTAAGTCAAGACTTAGATCCAAATTAAGGGGATGGTGCATTATTTGTATCATTATGGTACTGATTATTTTGGAGCTAAATAAAAATCCTTACTTTTGTAAACTGGACATTTTTTTTTTGTAACTACTGTGGATATTCCACTAAAAACTGTTCTTGTTCCCATCTGGCATCACTTAGAAAGAGGTAGGTAGTGCAACTGAAGAGGAATGAGTAGCAATTGTTGTGTAACTGAATATGATGATGATGATGATGATATAGGTCCTAGAAGCCGGTAGGTCTTAGAATGGAGAAATTAGCATGGTGTTAATTATCTAGAGGAATCAGCCTATAGAATATTCAAAGCACCATTAAGTTCTTCCTCCGTGAAGTAACACTGCAAGAAGCTGATAAACAGCTATTCAGTTGTTTAATGCTAAAGTCCAAAGCCACAGATCGTAGGACCATAGAATCATCGAATATCAGGGTTGGAAGGGACCTCAGGAGGTCACATCTAGGCCAACCCCCTGCTCAAAGCAGGACCATCCCCAACTCGATCATCTGAGCCAAAGCTTTGTCTAAGCAGGTCTTAAAAACCTCTAAGGATGGAGAGTCCCCTCTGGGTAACTTATTCCAGTGTTTTAGTACCCTTTCTGGTCAGTTAATTTATTCTCAAGCCTCTTAACTAGTAGGCAAATATTGTTATCTTCCTAGAAGGGGGATGTCACTTCCCTACATAATGATGTACAGGAGTCTTGCTTGTGTTTCCTCATGTACTGTTCACTAGAATGGAAAGGGGAGGAATATCTTTTCTTGCAGACCACCCAGACTCACTGGAAACAAAGCAAGTTTCTTTTCAGCGCTGGGCATTGAATTTCCTCTTGGTCAGTGGCATCCCCATTCCCAGCTCTAAACTGCAGAGTAGTGTGTTGCCTAGACAACTGGAACGCCTACACATTGCTATTTATTTTGAAAGATGTTTTATCTTATCTGCAATCATGAAACCCAGGGAAAATTGGTTGTCACATAACATCCCCTTCTACACAGTGATAGGGCTTCACATGCCAGTCCCAAGTGCCACATCTTGAGGGGGGGTTGATAGCCAGTTGTGATTTTTGCCTGGCCATCAGGATGTCCTTTAGAATAAAGCTCCCCAACCTCACATCACTCAGAGTATTATAAAATAGAAGCTATCTAGGTTACACACATTGGGATGGGGTCAAATGCCAGGCAGCCAGCTATTGCCACAGCAGCAGTGCCTGCAAAATGCTCAGCATCCACTGACATCTGAGGATATGATCCCTGCCTTTTGTGCATGTATTTCAAGGGCCTGCTTGCATCTGAGGATTTCTGTCTATAAGGGGGCTTCTCCCCATGGCATGAGCACTCTGTACCTGTTGATTTGGATCAGCATGTGTTAATTCCTGTGAAACATCCTCAAAAGTGGCTACAGACCATTTGGGGTGTTCTGAGCTATGTCCCTATCTATACAATGGTACTCCTTTTCATTGGGTTAGTACCAATATGTTTGCAGGCAGTACCAGTGGCTGCAGTGCTCAATATGCCTGCATTTTTGGCCGCACTGGGTGCTTTCTAACTGTATTCAGCCACATTCCCATTGGCAGGGGGGCAGAGCCAGCTTACAGCATGCTTAGATACAGTATAGAGATGAACAATGCTGAACTTGGGGGGCTGTATTGGTGCTAGTTGCTTGGGGACTTTTTCTAACGTTACTAAAATAGAATAACAACAAGATATAATTCCAGATCCTCTGTTAGTTTAGATCAACACAATTCCATTGAAGTCTACATAGTTGTCCTGGTTTACATTATGTAAGATTCCAGCCCTCTTACTTTAGCTTGATAATATCACAAGTGAACAAGGGAAGGAGGAATACAACAATGCTCACATTCTTGTAGGATGTGAATCCAAAACCACTGGTGGGCTTGGTTTTGTCACTGGGAAGATCAAATACAACAGCTGAGGTTTGGCCACAAGCAAATTATGGCTGGTCTGAGCTTACTTCCTATCATTCAGAGGCTATTAATAAAAATGCATCATTTGCATCCTGTTTCCTTCTTGAGAAGCAGCCAAAGAGTGAGTGCATGTGACATGAGAATGTATTGCTCAAGATGGATACACTGTCAGAGGGTGCACTGCATCTTTCTTTTCCTGCAAGGAAAAATTTCAAATTGTATTACAGGGTTAGACAAAAACTGAAATTGAGTCTGACATGCCATTAGAATAACAGCAGGGCTATGAATATTATTAAGGTGAATCTTTATTTAATGTTCTCATTGAAAAACCAAACTCCTGACTTCAGTCCAGCAGAGTGTGGGCGTTACCTACCGAACCACTGACATGCAGCATATAGGAAATGTCCTTTGTGCAGGAACACAGTTACTTTCACATAGCAGGGACAGTAGATTCATGATTCCAAAATGTAGCAGGGGACCCTGCTGTGGATTTGAGTTCTGAATACGAACTCTGATGAAAATCCCATTAAAAAACTGCAGCAAGTGAAACAACAGATTTGAACTTTGCAAGGATAAACCAGCTGCTCTCCTCTGCAGCCTCATTATGACCTATCAAGACAGGACTTTAGGCATCTCATAGTTTTCATGAAGAAGGCTGCAAGCTGTCCTGAAGCCTTTTAGCCACGTTCTTGATAGAGCCTCTTGGAGCCTCATGAATCAGACTGTAATGTGGGAAGGAGACAATGGGATTCCTTTGGCACACTTCACCAAGCAACCATCAAATGATAACCACTAGGATCACTCTTGACTTGGACCTGAATCAAACTAAGAGCACTGCAAAACCACTCAGTTACCCACAGGGAAGGGAGATGTAACACAGAAGCTCCCATGTATTCTTCCTTGCCTACTATGCCACAGCTGCTCTTACCATGCCTTCCCCGCCTCCATTCCCTCCCCATTCCCCTCTTCCTCAGATCCATGCTCCTCCTAGTCACTGCTCTGCCTATCCCTGTCTAACCACTGTCATTGTGCCCTTCCCTCTGCTTTCCCATCAGTGCTAACTTGGAGCACCCACAATCAGCTCTGTGCTTCCCTCCCCATCACCCTTAGGCATGGAGACTTATTAAGCCTATCTGTAATGTCACACTTACTTTCCCTCTTCTTATGTGACTCCTACAAGAAATTAGCTGGCCAGGGATGGTTAAAGGAGAAGGCATGGTTTTATTTATGTCAACACAAATAATTATTAGGATGAGTTGGACTTTGCAATGGCTGAGCTATGGGATTCAGCATCTCCTTTTTGTGACCCTTGTTCCTTTTTCTCCATCTTTACAATTTTATTGGTAACATTTGGTGGAACAACTTTTCACTTAGTTTGTGAGCTCTTCAGGGCTGAGAACGCATCTTTTTTCACATAGTGACTTTGAAATCCCAGTGGACCCTCAGGTTGTGAGGTGGTATCAGTCAGATCTTCCAAACCATTTGTGCTCTAATATTTTGACCATCAGATGCTGCTGCACTGTATCAGATATTGTTTTGTTTTCTTAATCCGGATGGAAAGTCTGTCTTAAATTTTCAGTGGAGCAAACAGTAGAACAGCAGGTCTTCAAAGGGCTAACAGGCTTATCTTTCACCTTTTGGTTAATGTGAGAAATCATATGTGAACACAATCAAGATCTGCAGTTATTTTTGAATTTCAGGGGCCAGGGTGGAAACACATCTTAGAGGGATGGAAATCTGAGAAATGGGAGGTATATTCCACAGAGGTGGTTAAAAACTGAGTTTTATTTGAGGAAAAAAATCCAAAGCTGAGTATTGTTCAAAACCAACATAATTTCTTTTTGGCTGGAATAGAGGGGGAATGGAGAAGAGTGAGAAAGGGAAGGAGGAAGGGAGGAGACATGGTAAATCATGAGGGGTTCAGGCTTTTTTGCAGTTTAGTTTTTGGGTCAAAAATTGGAAAATTTCAAAAGAAAACCAAATATATTTTTGGAAAAAAAAGGTTTGAATGAAACATTTCAATCAGCTCTGAGGAAAAAGAGAAGGAAAATCTGACTCAAGGTAGGAAGGAGAGTCTTTGAACTGCAAATACGTTGAGTCTCAGTGTCTGGGAGTGATTCTTCTTTCCTTTACTCCTGTAAAAAGTGAGTATCCAAATTTTCATCTACCAGAAGAGGCTGGCAGGGTTTTTCGTGTCCTTTGTTCAGGCATAAATGACCTCACAAGCCACTATGCAAGGTAGGGTTAGGTCATTTATTCATTTAAAGCTTTCATTAATTCCTGCAGACTTCACTGAGAGCTTTCCTTGTAGAAAAGCTGAACAAAAACAGTGTTAAGGTGTTAGGATTTGGTTCCATGATCCTTAATAAAAGCAGATATGTATCTCAGGATGATGCTAAGTTGATTAACAGGTAAGTGAAATGAGCAACAGCTTGACCAAGGAAAAAGGTAAACCTGAAAACTTTGCAAAATAGAAAGTAATTGAAAAAGAAACAATGATTCCAGCCAGAAAAAGACTAAGGATCTTAGAGCAAAATAAAAATAGCATATGGTGATAATTCAGTGCAATTTACAGCCATTCATTTTATGTACAGAGAAAGACTAATTAAAGGTAAAGTGCATGGCATTGCTTTTCTTTTATTCTCTGTAATAGAACAGGCTCCTTTAAAAAAGCCCTAGCACAAGGTGCTCTGCAGGAAGGCAAACTGTTATTTAATGATGCAATGTACAGCGTATCACATTGCTTAGCCATGCAGGTCAGGCCTGCACACCCGCTCTGGGAGTAGACGCTCTTTTTGAAGTGCAAGCGACCTGATTAATAGTAAGTGGGTTACACATTCAGTGCTAGAGTACAGGTCCTCTCAGGCTGTAACTTACTGACTAACACATCTGCCTTCCATATACTTTCGTAAGAAAAAATTGTAGAACTGCTTAAAATATTTCATGTCCCTGGCCTATTTGGTGTGAACTCAGTTTAAGCCTCTGATCCTGCCAGTTCTGATCATTTGTGACGTACCATTGGCAGGCTGGAGTGTGCCCACTCTGCTGACGTGTCGCATTCAGTTTCATTTCATAAGATGCTTTACAGCATACTAGATGTGCCGCATGGAAGGGAAACACAGACCCCTGTTTTAGGATCACCTAACCCCAGAACTATGGGACGGGAAAGACCTGCAAGGTTGACTTTCCTAGATACACTTGACAAGAGACAGAAGGATGTAAACAGGGATGGTTTAAAGAAGTGAAACATTGTTGATAAGTTCATTTAAAGTTATGTTCATTTAAAGTCATAGAGAGGAACTTTGCTTGTTTCAATGGCAGGTGCTGCCTCGGGTTTTTGTTTGGTACTGCAGCCACAGTGAGGCTGGCATAGCTATTGGACTCGTAATTTGAATAAAGGCTGGTACATCTCCAGACTAACATCTTCCCTGTATCCATTATGTTTCCAAGACAATTTTGCCATGGCTGACAGAAAGGATTGGTATTCCTGGAGATCAGCATCCTGAGATTCTGAAGCAGCACCACATTTTGTTTCCTTTGGGTGACTTGCCTTACGGTTTTGCTTCTGTGAGTTTGGGGTTGGGTTTAATTAAGGTGTAAAGGCAGATCAGCTTTGGGAGGCTGTGAGAATGCTGCGTGCAGGGAAACTGGAACGTGAGTGAAAGTCTCATTTTATTAGAAGCATCCCTCAAGTTACAGGAAAAGTACATTTGTTATACATAGATTCACTGTCCTGTGTCTGAGTTCAGCAGACTCTTGCTATTGACTTCTAATTTATCTCGTCTGCTTATTTCTAAGAGACATGGAGTCCAGATAAATAAGAAGGGACAGGAGAGAAAGGATATTTATTTGAATTAGGAAAACAGTTCTGTAAGGAAAACCAGCATGCGCTATGCAAAATTCAAAAGATATGCCTTTAAAGATAAACCACATATTTAAAGCTGAGGGTAAGAATCAATACAACTGCATTAATGAAGGCCTCTTGGACAACACTGCATATTGGCCATACGGGGAAAGATGAGGGACCTATTACTCTCTTGCAAAGGGTTATACTTCACAGCTACAGAGTTGACCCTAATCATGTGCACACCCAAGAAGCATCTCTCAAGTGGTATCCCATGCCTGCTCAGGGATCTGAGCCATTGCAAATAGGTTTTTTTAGGTGAATTCAAACCCTTTCTGCTTCAAATAGTTCCTTATAATTAAATCTCATTAACCCAAAAGTTTTCTTATGAAACTGGCCAGCCATGGAGATGCATCTCCTCTGTTTGACTTAGATATACATTCTGAAATAAAGAGCTTGAATACAGGCAGTGTATCTGTTATGCATGTTACTAGTTCATATCCAATTCGGTGAAGAATGCTGAGGTCAGGAATACACACACCTTGGCTGTACTCCTAAGGACTGTTCATAATAGGACCCATTCTCCATTTATTCAGAGCATGACATAGGTACACCCCCAGACCAATATCTTTCCCAGATCCATGACAGTTTTGCCATGGCTAATGGCAGGGATTGGTATTGCTAGAGATCAGCATCCTGGGACTCTGCAGCATTCTGAAAAATGGGGCTGTAATAGTTAGAAAGGGTAGCAGTATGTTCTTATGAAGCTACTAAGCTGACTTTCCCTGTATTTCTTCTGAACTGGTTATCAGATGTTTCCTCTCAGTTGAGGTGCTTCTGGCAGGTTGAGCTAATGGATGTACAAACCTTGTTTTCTAATCTGTCATGTAAAGCATTTTCTTTCTATTTTGCTAACACAATTCAATGTTTGTCTGCAGGTCAGGTTGCCCAGTAGGAAGCCATGCTTGGATATTAATAGCCATGTTTCAACTAGCCATGGATTTCTCCACCTGTGAATCTGTAGCCCAAGGCCAAGGGTTTAGGCTCTGGCAGAGGCCGTCTCACCGGCACAGATTGTCCCATAGTCCTTTGTGGAGTTTTAAAAATGGACAGCAGCTGCGTATTCTCAGTCCTTTCTGGAACCAGGCTTCTTTTCATCCTGAATGGTCTGATCAGCAAATACAAACATATCATTCCCGAAGGCCACACAAAACCACAGACCAGTTTTCAGGCTTTCTTTCTAAAAGCATGCAGTCTCAGCGCTCTACTGCAGCAAAATCAGCCCCTTCCATTGCAGATGGGAACAAGAGGAGTACTGAGCAGCAGACTCATTTGAAAAGGGGGAAAAGGCACCTCCGAGAAAGCAGTTTTGATCACAGAGACAGCAGGCCCACCACACTGCCTGAAGTAATTATATGGGGTCCAACAGGAGATGAGGACTCCGTAGAAACCAGTACGTTCCCCGGGAATTATGGCACCACCACCACCACCACCACTGCCACTTTACAAACAAGAACAACTACTGTGGCAACCACCACTACTACTACCACTTCCACGACTGTACAGTTTAAAGGGTTCACAGCATCACCTGGGCCAGGGAGTAAAACACACAAGAACAACCCTGGCAGGATTAGCACAACAGAGCCTCATTCCATCCGCAGTAGTGATGAGAGGGATGCTACAGCGCCAAAAGACAATTCAGGTATTTTCTGTCTGTTTGTAGGGGTGTGTTTGGAACTCGTGACATGGGACAAGTCAGAGTGAAGATCGTGTTGGGAAGGGCAGCAGTTTTTTTTCTGTATGCTGTTCATCATTAATGAGATGCCCACATGGGCCAGTACCACAGTGCTAAGAAGGTGCAGTGAGTGGCTGCGTCTTTACATTGTTTTTAAGTATTGAGGTAATTTTCAGACAGGGTAGTTGCATAGCTCTGGATAAAAGGCAAACTGGCCTAAATTATAGTCTTTAACTCAGATGAAACCTTCCTTATGTTTTTAAAATAATTTATTTAAGTGCTTGTACATGCTTTCTAGTTAATTTTCACTGCTGGGTTTTGGAGGGGAGCATTCTTGCGGTACTTCTGACCTGCCCAGCAAAAGAAAGTACTGGATGGAAACGTTAAGAAAGAGAATCCTAATAAGGTTTGGAGCCTGGTTTGATAAACTTAAAAAATTGGGGTGAAAGTATCCAGGCTTTGTGGGGCGGGAGTGTTTTTTTTATCCCACTAAAGAGTTTTTGCTGTCCATTCATTCCTAGTCCTTTTCGCATTTTGCTAATCATACACCCTTATATACTGTGTAGCTGCTATATTTGCACTGCAGATGCAGACTCTGTATGGCGTACAAATCTTCACCATCTCAGAAAAGTGCAGTAATAATCAGTGTATTTCTGTGGCATATTATTATTGGATGATCTGCAAATAGTATACATACCTTCTAGCTATGGTGACTGCAGGGGGAAAAATGAGTGGGTTCCCCCCAGTGTTCTTTACTTAATTTAGGTGTAGCTTTTTGTAGTACTGTAGCATTCGGCATTGTCTGCTAATGTTCATCTAATCATTGTTTTCTGCCTTGCAGTAACATTTATTTCTCATGCAAACTGGACATCAAGGTTATTTTGGTACAATTTGATCTGGTAGGCCACATACAGATAAAGAAATAGACACAATGCTTTGATGGAATAAGAGTCGTTTCTCTTCATGACTTCTCTTATTTGTTCTATACAGAAATGCATACCAGTGATTTTTTGTTTGAAAGGTATCCCTGGGTATCCACATTAATGTGTCTTTGCACAAGTGTTCATGGCTTGTCTTTGGTGGCCATCTCTAGCGTTCTCTGTGAGCTTGGGAATAACAAGAACGTTGCTTGACTTGGGAGGCCAGATCTACCAACTTATAAATACTTTAATAGTTACACAAGCAAATCATGGGCTGTAATATTCCTTAAGCATATTGGTAAAAAGTGCACAAACAGGTAAGAGGCCATGGATAATTTATGAACAGAGAAAGGGGATAACTCCTTTATTAAATTGTTCACGGTGAATTGTTTACCCAAAGTATTCAAGTGTTGTAAACTTGCCACACTTCACTGATGAGTTCGGTTCATGATGAGGATCTCTTGTGAATGCTAGACTGGGATCTCAGCAACATGTACATTATATTGCCTTAAAAATAAAACAATCCATGCAGGCAGCCCTTTGCATTCATTCCCTGCCATCACTAAGGGAGCTCCACAGGGCTTCGGAGAATTGGCTCCTTGGTGCTGGGGTAGGGTCAGTCTTTCCAGTATGTGCTTGCTCAGCATGTAGCCTGACAAATTGCTGGTCTATGAGTCAGGTTTGTTGGCCATATGATAATATAAATACAATGCAGTGATAATAGTCAGCATCACCTTCCTCATCACGTCTAACTAGTTTTTCCTTTGGGTAAGATTGCTGAGGAAAATTACAATGACTTTGGAGTTAGACATATGAGCACTCTGAAAATAAATGAGAATTGGATTAATCATTTTCATGTGCAGCATTTGCTAGGGGCTTACAGGCAGTTTGCCTGTTATCTCTATAAATCTACACACCATCACCATAATCAGATTTAGTCCAGCACTCATTTATTGCAATATTTTAACCAACACTATTTGGACATGGATGAGAAAGGAGTTTTCCATTTATTTCAAATTACATTTGTTAGTATTAATGCTAAACTGTGGGATAATATGAAACTTGGCAAATTAATTCAGAGTGCATGGACTACTAGTTTAATGACAGGTGCTTCTTTAATAAAAAATTATAGATTTCATAATGTAATCTCAGTCTAGATTAATTTTTCCACGCAGCCCTCTGCAGGAAAAAAAAAAGGAATGTTGTTTCTAACTTCAAGAAGTTATTAATGTCAGTGAAGTCTCTCAGTCTATGCATCAGCTGAAATGTTAACATCAGCTGGCTCTGTTAGAGACAAAATATCAATCACAGTCCCCAGCATAAGAAATCTAATCAATTCACGCTAAGACATCTGATGAAATGCTACAACTTCTCCAAACCCATACTTGCTGATGTTGTCTGCAAAGCAGATAGTGCCATCAAATCCTATTGTTATTAGCAGTCTTCACATCTGTAGCTAACTACATTTCTGGGCACGCATTTGAAATCAAATGGGCGCCTTTCCCACATATTTGTACCGAGTAAAGTTCTGTTTATTGCCGTGAATTAATTACAAATGGCATAACACTGTCAAAGGATTACAGAGCTTTGTTAGGATGTTGAAATATCAGAAGAATGAATCAGAGGAGATTCTTCCTCACAGATGACATAGATTATTTGTCTAAAAAGTGACTCATGGTTCATTATCCCTGCTATGTCAGGGTTTGTTAACTACACTCCCAGTCACTGGTTCAGTATCTAGGACTTGACTTAGTATTATTATATTTATGGTGCCTAGGTCAGGAGCTTACATTTGACTTGTTGCATTCTCTTTTGGTCTTTGCATTAGTTATACAATGCTTTCTTACGATGCCTGGAAACTACTGTCTTGCATATGGTTTACTGAGTATCTACAACATAATACTGCCACTTTGGTAATGATATCTGACAGGTTTAAGTCACTGTAAAGGAAATATCATAATATATTTCTGCTTGAAATATCAAGTGACCATTGTTAATTGTCATTTCACAAACTAGCCTTCAGATGATTTCTTTCCTGCCTGCTAGGATAACAGAGAAATGATCTCAGTAAACCCACTGAAATACAGAACTTGAATACAGATGTGGGATCATTGTTGTCCCTTGCCCCATTGTGTTATTTGCCCTACTCATGACATTGTCAGTCTGCAAACTGCCTTCTGCAGAGCCATTCAGCATTGTGTGTTCATTCCTGTATTTGCTCTTAGTAATGGGTGCAGCTACACTTTAATTAATGTGATTTAGGTAATGTGCATTGAATGTACTACCTCCACTGTGAAGTACTAGAAAAATGTGCATTAGCCTATTTTAATGTGCATTAGCTAAAGAGCACAGGGGTTTTTGCGATGCTTTAATGTGCATTAAAATAGCCTAATGCACATGAAAGCGCAGGTGTAGGTATGCCCAATAAAGCCTACATTGATTTGAGCGGGGACTCAAATTTGCATTGGTAATGAACAAACCTCACACAGTTCCAGTTGCAAGTGGTGCTGCCCACTATTAAACAGCAGGTCACTTGAAGCAGGACTCCAGGGTTCTGTTTCTAGCTCTGATACTAACTTAGAAATCATTGGACGGCACCTTTATAAACATGCACTTTTTACCCTCCAGAGTTTAGGTCTCCGCCATGAATGAATCTGAGACTGGGACCTTTTAAGAAATCTCCAAAACTTATTGGCTTGGCCACTTAGCTATTTTGTGTGGTATTTTGAAAGTCCTACTGTCAGTATGTCCTCTTCTGGGTATTACAGACCCCTTTTGGATATCTCAGACTGAGCTCCCAGAATTTAAAACATCCTGCCTCATTACAAGGCTTCTTGGGCTTCTATTCTCCCCAGGAGAGCACACCAACAGACTCTCCCTATGCCAGAAAAAGGGTGTTTGTGCCCCAAATCTTGCAAAGAACAATCTTTTCAACTATTTAGTTGGTCTAATAAAAGATATCACACCTACCCAAAGAACCCGGTCTGCCTATGTCCTTAGACCAACATCCCTATCTCATTACACACTTTTGAAGATGTGGGTCTCAAGTGATAAGTTTTAGTAGACCAGGTAAATAGTTGGGGAAATTGCTCTTTACAAGCTTGTGGGAACAAATACCCCTCTTTAGGCATGGGGAGAGTCTGTTGGTGTTTGAGTACTCTTTTGGGTGGGATTCTCTTGGTTCTCTTCCACCCAGACTCTTAACTTCCTCCTTCAGCTGTGCAACCTGTGCCCAGTTCTAGTGGACATTGCCGGTGGGAAGGAAAGAGCAAAATCCAGAGCCTGAACTTTCTATTCAGCATCTGAATCTGGGGTTATCATCTCAAGTACCCCTTGGACTGGAGACTGCAGAAGCTAAGTGGTTCTGGAGGGGCTCTGCAAGAGACACTGGATTCACAGAGCTTGTGCTGACCTACTTTAGAAGTCCCTGCCTGGCTCTGCATCCAGGTAGGTTGTGCCCAGGGACCTGAGTTTCCAGCCAGCTTTGTCCAATCTCTCCATAATTTCCTCCCATCTCTACCCCAATTCCTCAAAGGTTTAAATTCAAGGAGTGTTTCAGAGGCACCTGGGAGTTGAGAACTCTCCAGCTGACTTTAATCTTTTAGCTCTTAACTCTCATTAGGGAGTGTTTCAGAATGATTAGAGTTTTCATTAATTAACCTCTTTTGCTGAATAAGTGAATACAATAAACCACTTTCAATGGCTAAAGGACCTTTTTGATCTTAGTTTATCTACTCTAAATTGAATAAAGCCTAAACTGTGAATATGCCTTTGTTTTCTTCATCCATATTAAGCACACTGGCCACCTCAGAGACAATTTTTGGAAGCTTTCCACTCAGTTCTTACTCACCTCTAGGTTAAGCCCCTATGAAAGCTTGTAATTTTTTTTTAATCAGAAAAAATCCCTTCTGTAGATATGCCATGGTTCCTGACTCAACACTGGATCAACATAGAGTGAAACATCAAGTCCAAGATTCTGCAAGGAAGGTAGAACAAAAATGTTTGCTGGAACCTGGCACATCCTAAGAAATGAAAGGGAAAAAGGTGTGTATAAACACAGCATCTAAGCCAAGGTTTAGCAAAAGCTTCTCCCAGACTCCCAGTGCTAGTTTAGGGATTTGAACTGGCGTAAAAAAGGGAAGCTGACAAAATAAATATTGTTCCAGCATCTAATCTAGCCTCCAGTTGAAAAAAAATCCTATATCAATACATATTACTATTTCAACCTCTCAGCTTCCCATTAGAGCTGCAGATAATGTCTCAGGCCCTGCTGGTTTGTTCTCCTTGCCTGTGATGTGTGACTGATACCAAAAATTTATACGCTGCAGCTGCATTAAACTAGAAGATACATTATAGTAGCAGTGGGTCTCCCGCCATCCCCCGTCACTTCTACACGCAAAGGAAGCAACCAACTGTGTCTTTAAGCACCGACTAAAGTATCCTATTTTAACAATAATGATATGCATCTATAAGACTTTACTTTTTTCAGATCTTGCTACTCTGTTCTATGAAGCTGAGAAAGCTGAAGTATTTAAACTGCTTAGAAATACCGTATGTTAGAAATAAAGACTAGGTGACTTGTCTGTACTTTTTATCTGGTTCAGTGGACATTACAAATCATTGTCTTGTGGTCTTGTTACATTAGTGCTACAATAAGCAAAATGGATAAAGAAAGAAAGGCTGTGCTACAGAGCTGCAAAGAGATAATGAAACGTAGCTGTACTGTAGCTAAAACTGTTCCCTTCTCCCACACCTATTCACAGATTCTGCAAATGAAGTGCTGTTGAGCTCTTGACAATGTCTCTCTTTCTCCCTGTGTTTCTGTCTCATACACGAGCATGCGCACGAAGACTGGATCATTGGCTCACCTTGGTATACAAATACAGTTCCTACTTTTCAAGGTTTACCATGGGATATATAGTATATGTAGTAATATGAGTCAACAAAGTGATTGCACACAGGCATTAATACTCTCTTGAAATACTTTGTATGGATCAGGTGAAAATACATCATCCATTCTGTCATACTTAATTTTGATTAAGGGTCAATGTGAACAGAGTAAACTGATCGGTGAAACTACTCCGATCTCAAATCCAATGTATTAAACACTTTATCAACACAAAAACTCCAAACAGTATATAAAGGTATCATTATGTATGCATGATGACTTTGCTGGCCAGGTGTTGTCATGGCACTGAGGGGTACAATTGCAGTAGCTGGATGTTATTTGCTTCTCCAGCTTCCCAAGTGTTAAGCTGCTTCTTTGGCTATTTTTAAGTTATTACAACTTTTTTTCCCATGTGATTGACAAACTTCTGTATTTGGTTATGTCACAGGTTCCTGCCAGTCACCCCTGCACAGTGGCTATCTCCTCAGTGCTTTGTTACCCATATTCTGTCTTTCAACTTCCTTATTGCTAAGCGGTAGGGCTGTGCAAAGCTCAGGTGCTGATTCAATTCCGAGGAGATTCGGCCTGATTCGGTGGCTGAATCTCCAAATCCAAATAGAATCAGGGGACCAATTAAAAGTACCAGATCAATTCAAAGCTCTCTGAATCGATTGGGAAAAGATTTGGAGAGCTTCAGTGATTCAGGCAGTCCCTACTGGCTGCAGCAGGGAGCTCTCAGCTCTTTAAAAAAAGCCCCCACTCACTGACTGCTGCCAGTGGGGAGCCAATCCCCGCTGCCCCCCACTGCCCCATGCCATGTGGGAGTCTCTGCCATGAGCCCGCCAACCCCTGTCCACTTTCCCAGCCCTCCCCACATGGCTGCCTCGCCTGCCCCAGCTCCCGGACCTTTAAAAAAAAAAAACCAGCAGCAGCCCCAACTCACTGGCTGTTGCAGCAGCCTCAGGTCTTTGAGGGGCTTGTGGCAGAGTCCCTGATGAAGCATGGGCTGGGGCGGGGGGGCAGCAGGGATGGGCCCTCCCCCACCAGGCAGGAACCGGTGAACGGTGCTTTTTTTTTTAAAGGATTGGGAGCTGTAACAATTGAACAGTAAACACTGGAGTTTTAAAAATAGAATCACATCCATTTATACTGGTTACATTACAACTACAAAAGTTACTATGGTTAGTTATGGACTGGTTATACACTGCATTATACATTTCATTAATGGTTACAAAAGTTAATGATTGCATGTACACGAATACATCCTTGCTCGATGTATGTAATGAAGGAACTGCTTTGAACAGGTTGAGTAATCAATACAAAGTAACAGCTACTGACAATCATATCTAGACAAGTATCCACCAGGTCCAGGGCATGATCCTCACACATGAACCTTAAAACTTGTTCCACTACATATTCCTCTAAATTCAGTTTTCCACTGGTTTCCATATTGTGTTACCCATTTCCTAGAGGTACTGGGGATAAGGAGGGACCCATTTAGTCTTAAATCCACTGGAACAATGCGGTAAATCTTTTGGACTTATGCTTCTGCCTGAGTTGAAACATATGCAGTAATCATGTTGTCCCTTTCATGATAGTTTAAATTAACTAAGTTCCACCATGCCATGAGCTGAGGCTCTCGGGATAAAGCAACATCTCACACAATTTTCAGAATTTCAGCTGGTAAAGTACAGCTGCCTCCTTCTTGGATTATGGCTGCTACAATAGTTTGGACCCATCCTTGACTCTGAATGCATGCCAAGACCAAGGGCACATTTTCCTGGGCTACTCCCAGTGCTTTTAACAGAACTAGATTTCTCCCACTCTGGCAACAGGCTACCAGTGAACCACTGGCCCACGCCCAGCTTAATCAGTGACTAATTTAGTAGTGCAGCCAAATCTTTCATTTGAGTTGACACTGCCACTAGCTTATTAGCTAGAACCTCTGCATTCATAGAATTAAGGGTGCCAAGTCCAGCTCCCACTCCACCTAACACGTTGGCAACATCACATTTGGCATGTGAGCTCTGATGCTGTGGGTACTGACTCTGCAGCCAGCTAAACCATCCAGTCCCCAACATATGGGTAAACACAGTGCAACTGGGCTTTACAAAAGAGACATTGGTGGAGTCTAATGACGACATAACTTTCTTTAAAGATCTAACAGGTTCAATGATTAATTCCTGCACTTGTTCCTGCTTGACTACCAATAACATTGGGTGTGAGAGCAGGTACAATGCAAAAAGCTTCAGTATATCCACCAGGTTCACTAATTATCCACAGACCTCCATGATCAGGAGTCAACGTGATATTCAGCACTCTTGTTAGCCATGAGTTTGAGGTGGTGTCATTATCATTACAAATACCGTATTTTTGAGTATACCAGATTTTATCCATGCCTGCATCTGAGAATTCTGTAGAGTCTGGTGAGCTTTTCCACAAGGTCTATTAATACATTTACAACAATGCTTTCCTTAAACAGAGTTGGGCTTAAATTTAGGACATCCCATTTGCTAAATTGCATAACTGTGGAAATCCTTTGTCCAACAGGACATGCTTGGGAGCTTGCCATTTTAGAATCCAACACCATGACTTGTTATTAGGCTCAGGTTGTGGTGGTTTGGGCTTACTGTGGATTCATATTAAGTGTTGGGCAAATGCACCATGCTTTCTGTTCCAACATGTAATGCCTCCTGACATTTTAGGGTAAAGTTAATCCAACACGGGGGGCGATTAGTGCAGTTTCTTCATTCACTGTCACTATTATCTTCACTACACTCCTACAGCTCAATTCCTTGGTTGATGGCACTATCCCATTCACTCAGCCAGCATCCTGTGCTTAAATTCTCATGTAGGTAACTGTAGACTAGAGATGCACTGATACATCGGTATGATGTTGGATAAGTACCGATATAAAGAAAATCGTCTATATTGGATATCGGCTTGATGGGGCCAATAATTTGACCGATAAATGCCCTCCTATGCATAGCCACAGCGCAGCACAGAGCAGAGCCGGCAGTGTGGAGAGCTGCCTCCAGCTGGTAAGTCAGAAGGGGAGAGGGAGGGAAGCAGTGTGGGGGGGCAGATCAATGCCCGCCGTGTTGAGGGAGGGGGCAGGTGCTGCTCAGTTGGGGAGGAGGTGGGGAGGCACAAGACGGAGACCCAGTTCATTGGGGAAGGTGGCTCCTGCCACTGTTTGCACCTCAGGAGGGTGGTGGGGCTTGTGCCCCCAGATCTGCGTGACACGGGGCAAGCTGCAGGTGCAGGGTGGAGCCGGGGCTTTTCTTGGTGGGGGCTAGGCTTAGAGTAGGCTTTAGTGGTACTGGGAGGAGGCTGCAGCCACCCCAGATTTTGCTGCAGCTCCACTCCCAGTCCCACATTGCTGCCTACAGCCCAGCACAGCCACGGCTTTTCCTGGCACTTGGGTGGAGGAGGGGCATTCAGCCAGGTGGTGGTTTGGGGCCGGGAGTGGAACTGAGATGAAATTTGAAGTGGCTACGGCTTCCCCCCAGTGCCACCAGAGCTCACTTTGAGCCCAGGTCCCACTGAGAAGAGCCCTTACAGTGCTGGCTCCAGCTTCATCCCATAGGTGCAGCTCGCCCTGCACCACGCAGATCTGGGGGGGGCACATGTCCCCCTTGCCCTCCTGCCATACAAACAGCAGTGGAAGCTGCCCACCCCATAAGCCCTAGCTCATTCCCACACCCTACCCCTGCCCCACCTGGGCAGCACCTGCTCTTGACTCCTCCTACATCACAGAGGGTGTTGATCTTCCCTCCCCCTCCCCTTCCATCACAACGGACTAACTAGCTGATGGCAGCTGTATTGGATTGGTATTGGCCAATATGGCTTCTTAAATATCAGGTATAGGTATCGGCCCCCAAAATCTCTATCAGTGCACCCCTACTTTAGACCATGGGTCGACCATGCCTGATTGCCTGTGTACCTTCCACCCATCAGGCAAGATGACCCTTGGGGTATCTTTATCATGAAACAAAACAAGTACTAGAAATTTAGGAAGTTTGGGAAACCCTGGCCCAGATGGTGTGCCATGAAATGTTTTGTCTGAGACCAGGCCACTTTTCATCTTTGAAAGCAATGATGATGGTAGTCCAAACTAGGATGGAAGTAAAAACAACTTGTCTTTTTCTCTGGTGAATGTTCTGTAGGAAATGCATCCTCAATCTGCAAAACAAAGTGAAGATACTGTCAAGGCTCATACCTTCCTAAAAATTTAGTTACTGTTATTCAAAGTGTTTCCCCATTTCCAAGCCTTTCACTGTGATGCATGGATCCATTTTAATTTAATTTCTTTCCCCTTTTACTGAATTTCAATTTGATACACAGTAGGACCATCCTTAATTACAGTTGTGGTGGGTCCAACACAGATGGAGCACAATGCGTGGGCCTTTTCTTGATAAGCCCGGTACATGACCAGCTCACTAACACCCCATTCAACAGGTGTTTCAAGCAGCCCAAAACACCTGTCCATCTGATCACAGCCTTCTTTTCATAATGCAGTAGTCTATGTCACACTTGTACCTTGAGGGCATCAGCTGGCTTTTTCCTTTCCTTCCCTTCCTGGTTACCCTTCTGTCCCTTAAAATCTTTCTTTTGCCCACTATTAGTAAAGATAACCACAGCTACCTTTCTTCCTTTTCCTTGTTCCCTTAGACCTGCTGCCCAATTTCATAACCATCTCTAATCCCTGCATAATAGCTCAGAGTGGAAGTTCTGCTGCTCCACCTCCCAAACACATTCGTATACCCACTGAGAAATCTTATACTAATGGTTCCTTAAACTCATCCCAATTAAAGTTAGGGTTTTAGGGGGCTGTTTCTGATGAGTGGATCAGTCGCTATATATAGCAGCTTTTCCTGCTCCACGTAAGCATCTGATCTCTCCCTGGACTGCTATCTCTCTTCATGAAACAGCATTCTCACTGGCTTTTCAGGGGAGAACAGTTCTAGTACCACTACCTGGACATTTTCCACTAACATCACTGACCATGGGGGGACC
>NW_017728926.1:3314799-3340693 GCF_001723895.1 Crocodylus porosus | reverse complement strand
AAGCAAATCAAATCACTGTCCTCCGAACCGGCCGAATCCAAAGCAAATACTAGCCACTTTGCACAGGCCTAGTTCCAATCTCTGTCCATTTGTGCCCACCCAGGGATGCCAAATCTGTTGTACTTAATTTTGATGAAGGGTGGTGTGGATGGAATAAATAGATCAGTGAGACTATCTTGGTATCAAATCCAATTTTTTAAACACTGAGGCAGTACCAAAAACTCCAAGCAGTCTATAAAAGTATCCTTATGTAGGCCTTCCAAAAGATGTGTGATGGCGTGGCTAGCCAGGCGTTTTCACAGCACGGGTGGTTGCAGTTACATTAGCTAGGTGTTGTTTGCTTGTCTGGCTTCCTACATGTTAAGCAGCTTCTTTGGCTATTTATAAGTTTTTACAACTCTTTTTTTTTTTTACATGATTGACAGACTTCCATATGTGGATATGTCACAGGTTCCCACCAATCATCCCTTCACAGCAGCTATTCCCCCATTACTTTGTCACCCACATTGTCTTTCAATTTTTTACTGATCAGTAGATTATTCTTATTGCTAAGTAGGTCATCTAAGTAGGTCAGCCCCAGATGCTACATGCCCCACATCTAGCTAATGGTGTCCGTTATGTCAAGGCCTACAATGAAAGTACCTATATACATAAATGGTGCTTTTGCTTTTCAGTGCACGCTAGCAGTAGCAGTTTTGGGTATTTTCTTGGGGATTAGGAGTTGCTACATCCCAGGATATCAATTCCAGATGTTATTTCCCCTGCCATCCCCCCCGCCCCCATTGATTTCTTTAATAGTGGGTCTATATTCAGTGTGGCCAGGCAATATATATATATATATAGCTATTATTAGCAGTAAATCTATAGAGATATTGGTGAATATTATTAGCAGCCCTGTAAATGCACTATATATGCTTCTACTTACAAAAACTAGAAGCTCATGGAGCCAGGATCATGGGACTAAATTAGCATTGAGATTATTAGCTTTAAAAAAACACATTGCATGTGATATCCTCATCATACATCTCACTACTGTTGTTTCAGAACCCAGGTGACTAGGTTGGGGTTTGTAACTGGCATGGATAATTGGGAGTCAAAACAGGCTTCATGGCTCAGCTGTAGCCATAGCTGTTCATTTTCAGACTTCCGTACTTTTGAGAGGGGAGGATTACTCTATAGAAATTATGATTAATTTTTCTGTGCATGTCAGGCAGACTCCCCTGATGCATGCTCAAGCATCAATTCCCAAACAGCCATCTGCTCACCTATAAGCATCTGAATAGTTCCACTGCAGTCCGCTGCTTTTGTTATTTATTCTAGTACCACATAAAAGCCCCAGCCATGGACCTGAATGAGAGCCAAAGGTTTCCATTTACCGCTTTTTATGATGGTGCATGTCTGAAAGGCTGTCCTTTGCAAGGAATGGTGAACAGAGCACATATTCACTTAATATGGTGGCCCACAGCCTTTTCCAAACTAGGATTCCTTTCCCATACTCTGCCATGCATGCACAGGATGAACTTGTTTCTACAGTCCCTCCAGACGTGTACTAGCTGGGCCTCTACTTTTTGGCAGCGGGAGCCTGGTAGCTCTATTGGTTGGAGTTTGGGCTCAGGCTTTAGCAGTACTGCTTTCATGTAGCCTCTTTCAACAAACCAAAGAGAATCTGAGCTCATGTCAGAGACTTTCTCTCCTTGATGGCTCTGCAGATGTTTTCAGCAGTACAGGGCAGATTTTTCAAAACACGGTGTTTTTTCTGAGCCAGCCAGGACACAGGATGTCAGGATCCTGGGGCGAGAATGGAAATGCAAGGCTCATCATCACCTCCATACTTCTGGCATTTCTGGTTTCCCTGGCCGTCCAGGATTCCACTTTGCCTGCAGCGCAACACAGAGTTTCCTGACACCATTTCCTTGTTTCAATTTTTGCTCACACTGTTTTCACAAGTTCTCCCTTGGCTTCCAGTCTTTAAAAGCTTACATCCACACGTTGGCCTTTCATTCTGTTTCTGAGGAAATACCATTTGTATGTTGACAGTTCTAGATAGTTCATTCCTTCCATCCCAGACATGCCTATGGGGGCTGATAACCATCCCTTAGATACCTGTACCAGAAAGGCAGTCCGCCTCTCACTCCTAGCAAACAGGTGAATGGCATCTTGTTTACTTTTTGTAAAAATAGCACGGATATTCCTTATATTTTCCACCTCCTGCTTTTGCAAGTGTCTTATTAACAAGTAGCAATTAAATGACTTCCTTGTCTTTTCATTTTCATTTGTACAAAAATGTGTTACATAACAGGACCTGAAGATTTGTGTAAAACATTTGGATACCCAGAGACAGAGTGGATAAAATGCTCTATTCAATAAATGGTTAGGTTTTATTTAGAAACGTGCATTACAATAAGTTGACTTAGGCAATATTTTCCCTCCTGTCTTGCTGAATAAGGGGCAAACAAAAAACAAAACTATTTATCTGTGACCTACTCCCTTCAAAACAAGCTTAAGGTAAATTCTTATGGAATAGAAAATATTCTGCTGATAAGTAGGAAAAAAGATAGAAAAATGATTATGTTTAATGTCCAGAAAATAATATGAATTGAAGAGCTGGTGATGGTGGATTTGGGTGTGTGAGGATTTGGCATTTTTGTTCTTCTAGCGAGAAAAAATAAAATTAGGTATGTTTACCTCGGTGCAGCTCAGATTTGTTCTGTGCATGGCAGGAGTGCAGATAGTAGTCAGATGGGAACTCAACATATTCACCCACGCGTAGTTTATGCTTATGCTTTTCAAAACACACTTCCTCTTTTGGGGCTTTTGTAATCATTTGATGAAGGAGCATGTAAAGAGAGGAATAATTAAAATTCTATAATGCTACGGGAGATAAAGGTTGTAACAGAGCTTTTATCAGACTGGTGCAAAGGACATTATCTGCAAAGACTAGTGTCTTTCATAGAAAGCTGACTATCCTTTTTTACTATTGGCTAGGCTGAAAAAAAAGAATAGGAATCAGAAGCTGGCTGTCAGAATTCCAGCTAGCATGGATTGGGCTCACTGAGTTTTCTGAAGCTTTCCTTTCATTATTATTAGAACAAAGTAATCACTAATTAAACCTTTAAGTTCTTTATAAGGCATAAGCTGTATAAAACAAGTATGGCTTTATGTGCCATCTGCTGCTCTTAATGACTGTTTGAGGTGATGGCTTATGTGCAATGAATTTGGTGTCTCCATCCAGTTCTTAGTTGACAAGTATGTTTATCAAACATGAGCCCTGCAGCTGGTACTAATTAGGACGTTTGTCCTGGAACAGAGGTTGAGGACTGCCTGGTTGCAAGGTTCATCAACATCCACTTCTACTAGTGTGGTGTATGCTCTGTGACCCCTCAAAGGCACTTCTAGGTGGGTTAAAGTGCATTGACTATGGCACATGATACTGCATGTGTAAGGCAGGCACAGAAGGCTTTAGTCTCCAGGGATATCCATCAGAATCCAAGGCTTTTCACTCCATCCCAATGCACTAAGACTGTATATGAATTAATAATAATAGAGAAACATTCTGGTCTCCTATTGAGAAATGACCCCATCCTCAAAAAGAGGGTGCCAGGGGAGGGAGTGCTGTGTATGCAAAGAGACAGAGCCTGAACAAGGCTTCAAAGGAATTAATTAAAGATAAAGTATGTTTAAAAGAAAACCCTGAGCAACTGGAAGAGAACAGCCTCTTTGATCCACTTCGCTAAGACATCGTGATCCATTGCAGCCTTAGGAACTCCAGAAGCAGCAGACAAGTGTGAGAAAACTCAAAGGTTGGAAGCATGTGTTGGAAGAGGGTGTAAATGTACCTCTGGGGACAGCTGGCAGCTGGTTGAGATGTCTGAACGTTTCAGTTGGCTTTGCAAGTTCTCTGGTCCTTGAATGTTGCAGCAGGGCACCCAGAAGTGCTTGCACTGGTCTGTCTAGAAGCAGTTTCATTAGTGAAGAGCAAAAGGGCACGTCACTTTGCACAGGCTATGTGAGACAGAGTTCCCCATCTGTAGGAGCATTGTGCCTGTCTCTACAGTGTGTTTTCCTGAAGACACTGTCTTCTGGTAATGAGGAGGTTTCCTCTGCCTTCTTCACATATGGTGTGGCGGAATGATGCCACAGCAAGACGCATCCATTTTGGTGAGCTGTGTAGGGGATGTCTGGAACCTGGTCCCTCTATGTTGTGATGTGTTACAAGGAAAATCCACAAGTTAAAGAAATTTGAGACTGGATGAAGAATGTCTCAGGTTCGAAAACTTGTCTAACTCTATCCCAACTATACAGTTAATACAATAAAAGCCTTTCCCTAGGAAATTCTTGCTTCTCACATTTCCTTGTAATGTAAGTGTGATTGGCTAATGTTGGGGTCATCACCCATGAGATGTCCCTGGGAGTGGAGGTACGCTGGAGATTCAGAGAAGCAGAGGACAGTGCTTTGTGCTGCAGGTACACAAGCCCATCAGACCACGACACTGGGGATTATTTATGTGAAGCCCATATTCCACCACTCTTCAGGAGACAAGCCTGTGGCAGTTTGGAGTGATTGATTATTCATCAGTCTGAATTTCATCTTTTCAGTCATGAGTCATCGTTCGTAAGGCTTTTCATCTTCCACTGAGTAATGCTGGGCAGCCTCTTAGCAACTTTATGGGAGCAAATACCACAAGCCTTGCAAGCAACGGGAAGAAAAGGAAACAAAATGTGTTCAGGGGGTCATATAATGCCTGTGAAGAGTAGAAGAGTCCCTGTTCTGTTCCATTACAAGATACTCTTTAAATAGTATATCTTGTTTGTTTGTTTCTAGTTAATTAAATGCAGCTGAACAGCCCAGATGGACATCCTGTGGACCTTTGCCCCAGAGGAGGTAGAGTGTGAAACACTGCAAAATGGGTTTGCTAGCATGGGCTGTGTAACAGGGGACCCCTACCCCTGTTACTGGAAAGAAGAGAGCAGGCAGGGAGTGCAAAGCCAGGGCAGCTTGCAGAAGGCCTGGATGCATGCAGCAAAAAGTTCAAGTAGCTTAGTAAAATGGGCTTCAGGACCCAGCCTGCAGACTGTGGGCAGCAGAATGCTGGGCTGATGATTAGAAAGACAGCAGCACCTGGGCCTTGTTAACAGAGAACTGGGCAAAGCTTAGGTGCATGTAGGGCTAGCTTGTGGGTTAGGACAGGCAGCCTATACCTTCAGGGTGCAGAGAGAGGAGCTATAAATGCAGTGGGCTGACAGAAAAAAGGAGGTCCCTTGGAGGTAGGAAACAAGCCAGGTCCCTAGAGTGGCAGTGCTACAGTAGTTAGAGACCCAAGGAGTGATTTGTATTTGAGTTATAAACAAGTGGTTTGTGCTTTGAGTTTTATTCAGACTGAAGGGCTGAACTGTGGCTATAGGGGCAGCTTGGAGCTCCTGCAGCAGGTTGCTTAGGACAATTTGTATTGTAAGACCTGCTGTGGGCAGAGACCAAAAAGCTGAAGTCTGAGGTAGCAGGCCAGGGCTGAGGGTCTCAGCTAGATGAAAAGGGCCAAACCCAGTAAGGCTGAGGTCTGAACAATGGTTTAAGACCTGGGGGGCCAAGTTTGTTGGTTGGGCCGGGGGGCCCATGGAATTGCAATTGAGTGATACCTTAGGTGTGGCTGTGGGGGTGGATGGAGACCATAATTAGAGCCCTTAAGACATGCTTAGGGTCAGATTAGGCCTTGGGCTAATAAGGCCAGGGCTCTGAACAAAAGAGAGGTAGTGCCAGAAGGGACAGAGCTGGATAGACTGCATTTAGGACAGAAGAGTTCTGAAAGATTGTGTTTAAAAGGAAGTCACTGAAAGAAGCTACTTTGGCTCTTAGAGGCAGCCTTCCCAGCTAATCATATTTAACATCAAGGCATGGGAGGAAATAGGAAGGGGGATGGAAGGGGTCAGGGAGCAAGGTGGGATAAGTGGAGCCACTAGGGGGTGGCATGGCTGGCTTTGAGGGTCAGGTCCTGTCACAAGTTGTCAAAGTGGTCCAGTTCAGAGCTGGACTGACTGCATAACTCTCATTCTGCCCAGGGACCCACAAGTCCCATAACTCTTATTTGCATCCATGGGAGTTATTTAGATTCCTCAAGGAGACAGTTGACTACCATTCCCTGTGGTCTCCATCATACCAACAACAGAATGATGCAAAAAAATCATCAGCATCACAAACAAATCTGGATTGCAGTAGCTTAGGAGGTCTCCCTGTCATGATTCCCTCCCTGAATTGCCTTCAGATATAAGAGCTTAGAGTCCAGGTCTGGACTTTTAGAAGGTGTTTTTTGGGCTAGGGACAGACGTTCAAAACGCCTGAGCTTGAATTCATTCCTTGCAAGTTTGTCTAACCTGCAGCACTTGAACTGATTTGCAAGTGGAAAGACATTCGCTTCTGAATCAGAAAATGCAGGCACATGCCTGCAGTGGCTCAGGTTAGAAGTTGAGGAGTGATAGAGCAGCCTTCCCTTCCCGTGTACGCTGCTGAGCTGAGGGGAGTGCATACATCTGTTGATGATACTGAACTTTTCAATCTCCCTCTCCCTGCTTCTTCATACTGTCTGCAGCAAACTAACGGGAACTCACAGGTCCCATGCATTGCAATCAAAGTAATTTCTCACACCTCTGTCTGACCCTCTTGAACACTGACATTTTTTGAAGCAACCAAGCCAGCAGGAAGCTTATCAGTCCATCAAGAAAACAAAGCCTCTTTCATTAGTTCTTCTTAAACAGCTTTTTCCAAGGAAGGAATGAGTGGACATTACCATCTGACCTGGTGATTAGTTCCAAAAAGCCCAAAGTAGACACTATCCTGTCTGCCTTTCTTCCAGTGAAATTGGAGACACGTACACAGACATCTCTCAGCATTAGCTAGCATGGGGGTAGCATGGCCAGATGCTGGCTGGGGTCTGTGCTGCTGGGGTCCCTGCTGTGGGAGAAGGGGGATCCCTGCTTGAGCAGTGAGCAAGGAGAGGGTGAGGCAGGGGGAAGCCAGACAGACCGGTGAGGAGAGAGTGGGACAGGGGAAAGCCAGGCAGATGCTGCTGTCTCCTGGCTGCAGTCCCCCATCCGCTTCTCAGCCAGGGGGAGCTCTGGCTAGGGAGGAGAGGGGCCGAGCCAGCCCTGCTCTTTGAAGCAGACAGCCCAGCTCAGCTTAGGTCTGAAAAGCATGCTAGGATGCTGAGGGACTCTGATTTAACTTAAACCAGGAAGGGGTCTTGGACAGAAGTTTCATAAATCAGTTTGACCCAAATCAGTTAAGTCTGATGTACATTCAACCAGGTTTATCTTAAACCAGTTTTGGCCATATTGAAACTGGTTTATGTGCACTGAACTTCTGCTCTGTTACAGGTTTAAACCAGTTTTTGATGACTTAAACAGATTTAAGTGTAACTTCTGTCCCTAGCCTTAGGCAGCTGCACTACTGACTGTGATGGAAGGATGCTAAATTGTACCTGCTGCATCTTCAGTCCATGGAGCAGCTCATACACCAGCAGTGCCCTGGATTGTGACTCTTCATTTGAGTCTCATGCTACAACCTGAAAGCTGAAGCTTCAGTAGACAGAACAAAGGGAAACAAAAGACAAGCTCTCAAGCTCTGGTTGGAAAATCTATTGATTCTGCAGGTTTATAACAGCTGTTGATGGAAGCATTTGTCCAAGGCCAGAAATAGCTTTTTACATGCTTAAGTTAACCAGAAATGAGGCTGTACTTATTCTTAATTGGTCTGTCAGCTCACTTTCCTCCCTGTTTACATCAGTATAGGGGATAGCTTTAAAGGCATTTTTATTCAGGTACCAGGATTTCACTGGCTTCCTGTTCAGTATGGGGGCACAGACCCTTTAGACCTGACTCTTAGTACAACTTCTCTGGCTAGGTTACTGACCCCAGGCACAACAAATACACTGCTCTTCCTTCTTGGTTCAAACCCTTCCCCAGTCTCTTCTGACTACCAACTTACACTTTATTGGATTCCCTACAACCCCTGGCCTCTTCAACCTTGGCTAAAAGTTGTCAGTCTGTCAAGCATCCTCAGCTGCTCCTGCCATTTCATTGCATTCTTGCATGGGGAGACCGCAGGTGTTTCTGTGCATCAAAAATCTCTTGGCTGTAGCTTTGCATTAGGCTTTTTCCTTTGATTGTGCTATAGCTGAGGGCAAGCCTTGTGGTGTGTACATGGGAGCAGTACTGGCCTGATCAAAAATCTGAGTCTGTATACTTGAAAAGGCATTGGAACAGGCCTGAGATGTGTGGGTAAGAGTGAAAACAGTTATTAATTAATAAACTCTGCTTCTTTTCCAGTTGGAAGCAGCCCATGCACTTAACACCCATTGGTCTGTTGGAAGGAGTAGGAGGTGCTATTGACAAGCTATCGCTCTTTTTCCTCTGGAGAAAAGGAACAACAACAAAAAAAAGACTGCATTTCTTTAGGTGCTGCCCCTTCATAGCTCTGAACCAAATACCACCCTAGCAGTATTTACAAGAAGCAAAAAGGTGGAAGGCCCCAACTATAGGAGCGCTACCCAGCTTATTACATGCTCAGGCTCTTCGTAAACGAGGTGTGTTTTATGGTACTTCAGCTCTAAGCCTGGGCTCTCAGGACGACCTGCCTGATTTTCTGTACAAGCCTCTGCCAGACTCAGGATTGCAATGCCAATTAATTATCAGAGTGAGGCAAGCGGAGAACCTGCCTTATAGCACCAGGCAGAAAGGAGCTTTTGTGTTTGTGAGGCACAAGAAATGCGGTTGGTCTTCTTTCCCCTCCCTCCTCCCCCCGCACAAGATTTTTTTCAAAAATTCTTTTTAAGTCTATACATCATCTCCCCAATTGATCTGGCTTTGCGTGAGGATTGAGAAACTTGGAAAGAATAGAATGTGGAGTCAGAGAGGCAAAAAACTGTTGCGGGCTGAGGATTCTTCACATATGGAAAGTGACATTTTTCATCAGCTTTCCAGCAGCGATGCGTGTTTGTCTACCCCTGTGTGTAAATGAGAACGTAAGCACAAACTCACCCCTTTTATTCTCAGGTGCATTTATTGGAAATCAATGAACTGGTGGTATTTGCTGCAACACGCAGAATATATCTAAGAGGATAATTCCCAGCATCTTTGCTGAAAGTATCCAGGATCTCTTTTCATGGCAAGAATCTCTCTGAACAACAGAAGGATCTTTTATGCTTACATCCATTTCAACTCCAAATACCAGAAAGCTTCTAGGAACATTGCTGGGTGTTTGCTCCGTGTTCCCTTGTCTCCTTTTCCCTCGGTCAAGGCAAAAAGCATGTCCTGCTTAATGGTAGGTCATGTTGCCACTAAGGCCACTATTGTTTTTTATGGCTAAGCCAGTTGCCTTCCTACCTGGGGGTTCTTAACGCACATCAGCCCCACTGAGGTGAAGCCACAGTGAAGACACAGCTCTGTAGTTTAACCATAGTGGAAACTTGCTGAAGGAATCTCAGGCAAGTTCATCCAAGGGTGAGATCCTTGAGTTCCTCCCATGGTAAAACCCTAGTGCTTCGTCTTCCTGGTGGTTATACCTAGGGTTAGCACATGTGTGTGTGCGCACGTGCATGCATGCTACCCCAAGGTAAGAAGGCAGTTTGTGTAAGTGAAGATGAGCTTTCACACATTCTGATTTGCCATCAGTGCCCTTGTCCTGACCAGGCTTACCCTAGGATCCAGCTCACTCACTTCACCTTAGGTTTAGTGCGCTGTACATGCTCCCTTTTTCAGTGTTTGTGTGAGCATGTTAGTTAACAAATCAGACACTCATCCTTTAAACCACATCTAGACAGAACCTTGTTGCTAAAAGAGCACTTTCCACTGCTGTATTTCTGTTCAAGGCCCTTCCAGCAATAAGTGAGCTGCGCTGGGTGAGATGCTTTCTCCAGATACATGATGGGTTGGGTTTCATGGCATGAGTTAACTTAGGTGAGCGTAGTTGAGTGGCTCCAGCCTAATGAGATGGAATGAGAACAGGCATGTTGGGGGAAGCCATTGGTTGTCAGTGTGATTGTCTCTGCATCTGGGCAGCTTTTGCATCCCCCTGCATTACCTAGTGCAAGCCTTTAGTGCCAGCAGGGTCAGGTCCTTCACTTGATGTTCCAGGTAGTTTGTGTGCTAAAAAGCCGCTCTTAACTCAAGCTAGAGTCTTGTGTGTGTGGGCAGAAATCGAAGTGGGGCAAAGCTCATGTGATATGTTTTGCTTTCAGGGAAGTGAAAGCAAGCCCTGGGAAAAGAAGTCTGTTGGCAGAGTGGGGTCTCTGTTGCTTCTGATCCTTTTGTCTTTGCTTTCCATCTATAATGATTTCACCCTGATGCCAAGTGCTAGGAAAAAAAATGGAAAGGATCAAAAAGTTCTGCTCAACCAGTTCAAGGAGCCTATTGCTAGGATGAGCCAGACAGCAGTCTGCAGTCTCTGCTGGAGCTCAGGCCAGGGAGCAGAGGGGAGGGGACAGCTCTGCTGTGGAGCAGAGAGCCCCTCCCGGTCCAGAGAGCATGCTGGGATGCTGGGGGAGTCTGGTTTAACTTCAACCGGCAAGGGGTCTGGGACAGACATTGCATAACCAGTTTGACCCAAATTAGTTAAGTCAGATACTACATTCAACCAAGTTTATCTCAAACCAATTTAAGCCATTTTCAAACTGGTTTATGTGCACTGAACATTTGTTCTGTTACAAGTTTATACCAGTTTCTGATCACTTAAACCAGTTTATGTATAATGCCTGTCCTGAGCCCTGGAGAGTGGAGGTGGGGGAGAAGAAGAGATTATGCAATAATTCACCTAGGGATAGTGTTAGCTATTGCAGGAACCCACATTAATTTTACTTGAGTTAGACCTGAGCAGTGAATTTTCCTTGGTGCAATAACAATCAGGCTTACAAAATGTGCCTCACTGCAAAGATACTTAAGGTCAATATTCTGCATACGTGCATGTGTGTAGAAGTGATTAGGTGTGTGTAATGTACATACTGGGTTGAACTGAAAGAATCTGTGTGTTGGGGGGGGGGGGGGGGGCAGTATGAAAAGGCCTGATTTTAACTTGTGAATTAGCCAGGAAAACAAGAGCATTATTGGTAGAAAACTGACCAACAGTGTGCTAGTGACAGCAAGGGATACCTCAAACAGCTGTTCAGCATTATGGAGGAGGTTCCCTGAAGGGAATTGCTGTAGGAAGAATAGACCGGGCCCAAAATACTTAAAAAAATTAATACAAGCTCTTTGGGCAGGTGGCCTGGCTGAACTCCACTGGGGGTGACCAGCAGCAAGCTTCCCTGGTCTTCAGAGATGTGAGTGTAGAGGGGGAAATTGTCCTGAACCGACTTTAATTTACTGCCCAGGAGTAAAGATAGCAATGAAAGTGCAGCAGGACAGCCTTCAGCCACTGAGGGCCTGTGATGGGGTTATGCATCCTGTGCTAAGGCCATCCTGCCATTGCAGCTTGTGGCTAACCAGACTAGAGGTTACATCTCTGCAAGCAGCAACAGCACCTTTGAATGCAGTGTAGATACGCCACCATCTCTGTCAGCCTAACTCAACCCTGCTGCCCCAATTAGATTTTTCTTCAGTTTCCAGCCTTAATGGTATGTGCTGTCCTTAGACAGCGGCTGCCTTCCTCCTAGAGGTTGGGTGGAGTGATTCTTGCAAGTAGTCTGTCAAGCTCTTCTGGGATCTCAGGAAGGAAGTCATTTTGCACTTGTTAATATTAAATGTTAAATAATATTAATTATTATCACAACTGGAGATGCTTTTATTCACCTGAATATGATGTGGTAGCAACTCTGCACATGTGATGTTTAGCTCTGTTACCTGCCTTGTGCTTAGTTTTCCCCCCAGCATTTATCTATAAGCAAGAGACAGTATGTGGAGCACAAACTTGTATTCTGTTACTGCTAATGCTTAGTGAAATTTGCATGTATCACACCTATGAATGCTGCTGATACATGCACAAGAAAGTAGAAAGAGAATATATAGCTTGGCAGAGCATGTTTTAGTAGATACTATCTTTTCAAAGGAAACTCAGTTTACTGTTTATTTCCTACATATTTTTTCTTGCTTGCCCTGCTTGACAGATAATTTATCCTAGAAATATTAAATAGCATGAGGTACTAGTTAAAAATGTAGCAATATATTATTGATCCACCAAGGAAACAGGCCATGATTGCTACAAGATGGGTCATGAAACCTTTATTGACAAAACACATCTCCCATAATGAAGTTCTAATACTTCATTTATTTAGAGGGCACAGCCTCTATAGATCAGAAAGGGGCTTGTCTTGAGAAAATGAATAGTGTTGGCAGATCCTTTGTGTCATTGGATACTGTGGAGCTGTAAAGCAAAGAGTAATACAGCGAGGAGACAAACTCAGCATAGCTCCTTGCTGCCTCAGCCAGGGGAAACTGATTTTCGTATCTTTGGTACTCAAACAACTGAGCATGGAGAGGGTCATTATTCAAGTCATATCTGACATAACATGCAGGGCACACACAAACTGACAAGCAGGGGTTTCTTGCTAGTTGGAGACTTCTTGTGAAACAAAACCTGCTCTCGATGCATTGTTAAGTAGATAGATACATGCAAATTGCATTTAGTCAATTAACATATTGTGATGATTTGGGAAATCAGCTTATGCACAACTTGTGAATTCTGCTTTGATCTTATGAAATGCCCATAGCTTTATGTCTTATAAAAAAACCTATCTTTTTATGCACTGGCTTATGCCTCTTGTAATAAGAAGATAATCATGCCTACAGCAAATAGCCTATTGCAGGGGTGGGCAAAATATGGTCCAAGGGTTGGATCTGACCCACAGAGGGACATTATCTGGCCCACGGTGCATCCCCTGGTCTTGCCTGGCCCAGATGCCATCTGGACCCTGTCACCTCCAGGCGCACAGTGGGGCTGGGCAGCTCCGTGGCTGGACTCCAGTTCTAGGCAGCCCAGGCAGTAGTGGCTCCTGGCTGCTGCCACTGCTGGCCCCAGCCCCACGGAGACTGGCAGGGCCCCAGGTGCACTGTCCTAGCCTACTCCTCACCCCCCCAATCAGAGTGGACAAGCTTCAGACCAGCTGAGACTTGTGCACACAGCCCTGCCCCGTGCTTTCTCAGAGCCTGTCCAGCCAGTGGCAGAAGCTGGGCAGAAGATGCTGCTGGGCATGGGGGAAAAGCAGCTATCTCCCCCTCACCACTGCTAGACCCTTGCTGTGGCTGTCTGGAACCCGTGCCTGGGCTTCTCTGTGGCTCCTCTTTGGCATTACCTCCAGCACTGCCTTCAAGTTATCTGGCAGGACAACAGTGGCAGGGGAGAGGAACCACAGGGCAGTCCAGGTGCAGGCTCCGGGTTGCTACAGCAAGAAGAGCCTGACAGCAGCAAGGGGGAGGTACCCAGCAGCAGCTTCTGTCCAGCTGGCTGCTCATCTTGGTGCATCTGGTGCAGATGTGGGGTGGATAGGGCCAGGGTCAGGGCTATATACATGGGTCCCGGCTAGTCTGGAGCTACTCTGCTCCAGCCCAGGCCGGTGGTGGCAGCAGTGGTAGGGAAGAGCTGCAGGGCATGCAGGCTCTAGACAGTTGCAGGGTGGGGTGGGAGGCAGGCCCGCCCTCAACAGCTCCTCAAAACTGCCTGCAGCCCATGGGGTCAAATAATTGTCCGCCCTGGCCTACTAGCATGTACTGGTTTGTCTAGGCCTCTAGCGAAAGAAAACAAGAGCTGGCTGGGAGGCAAACCCCATGTCTTTCTTTCTGCCTCAAATGCCACATGTCCCTTGAGAGGTACATATAATCCAGAATGCCTAGAAAGTTGGAGTACTTGGAAAGGGTTTTAAATTTCTCCCGGAGTCCAAGACGCTTTTCCCCATGAAGTCCTTTCCCCAGGAATAGGTAACAGAGAAAGGAAATGTATTAGAGAAGCCAAGGAAAAAGCCAGTGCTCAGACTCAGGAAACTTAAAGCACATGTGTCTGGTGTGCTGGAACCCAAACAGAGCAGCTCTTGAGTCCTCTGCAAGGGGAATTTTCCCAGGAATGCTACACACAGATTCTATTAATGGGAATTTTCAAGTCTGTTGCTCTCTCACATTAACTGCTCCTTTTTCCATTTTAAGACCTGCGGGGCCTGATCCACAGCTAGCATAAGTTGTAGGGCTGTGCAAAGCTTCGGGTGATGATTTGATTCAGAGGAGATTCAGCCCAATTCGGCAGTCGAATCTCTGAATCCAAATCGAATCAGGGGCTCAATTAAAAGGTCTGAATTGATTTGAAGCTCTCTAAATCGATTTGGAAAAGATTCAGAGAGCTTTAGCAATTCGGGCAGTCCCCATCCACTGCAGCAGGGAGCTGGACCTGGACTTCAAGCTGGTAAGTAGGAAGTAGGGGAGGGGAGGGGAGGCTGGAGGAGTGGGGAGAGGACCGTGGGGGGACCCTTGCCAGGCTCCATCCCCTGCCTGCTCCCCCAGCACATCTGAGCGCCCTTGACCCCTGCCCACTATCTCAGCCCCCCATGCAGCACAGTGAAGGGTGGTGGGGGGCAGTGGGTATCACCCCCTGCCTGGCAGCAGCTGGTGAGTCAGGGCTTTTTATTTTTTTAAAGGGCCAGGTGCTGGGGTGGGGAGGGCTCCTGGCTTTAACACAGCTCCTAACCTTGTCCAACTCTCACCAGAAGCAAACTCTCCACTGCCCAACAGACATCAAAGTGGAACACAGCTTTGCCTTGGCAAGAAATACTTAACCTGTCAACACATCTTGACTGGCATTATCAACACCCCCCATAAAAAGCCTATCCGAATATACGGTTCCTGCACATGACTTTCCTAAAATGTGATATAACTGATTCAGTGTATTAAGGGCCTTGTTGCATGTTAATTGTGGGTGCCTTCTGGAGCTCTTAATCCCTGGGTTGTCTGCATGTTAAAACCTTTAAGTGGTTTAAAGCACTGGTTATGCAGCTCAAAGTTACAGAATTCCAGAGCAGAATTATCTCTTGATCCACATAACCCAGAACCTGTTCCATTAAGGTGTGGCCAACCTCTTCCATTAAAGTTTGGCCCTTCCCCAGAGATGTGGTGCTCAAATTGAAGTGGTGACTGCAAGCTGGCACTAAGTCAATCAACATTTGTGTGGCTCACAGTGGGTGCATCTACATGAGACACTAACTGCTCATTAGCCTAATAACACGAGTCCTGCACCCCCACTGCCCTGGCTGGGCAGCTTCTCCCAGTCCCAGCCCCAATCCCCCCGTCACTGGGGGGGGTTGTTGATCTGCCCCCCACATGCCCTTTCCCTCCCCGGTCCATCCACGACAACAGACTTACCATCTGGAGGCAGCTGTGTCCAGCATGGTGAGGACTGCTGCCTGTTTAGTCTGTGGCTGAATCTCTGAAGCAGTGCTGAATCTTTTTTGAATCAATTTGGAGGCTTCTAATTCGATTTGGACCTTTTAATTGGTCTCCCGATTTAATTCGGATTCAGAGATTCAGCTGCCGAATCGGGCTGAATGTCCTCTGAATTGAATTGGCTACAAAAGCTTCACAGAGCCCTACTGGTTACCATTCCTTTTCCCTCACACATATGTATTTTGGATGTTTCCAATGTTTCTTTTAATAAGAGGCCAGGAGTCAGGGTGGATCTTCTAGCTGAGCCAGCATCCAGGCCATTTCACGCCCTAAGCCTTTCTTTTGGAAATCCAGCCCCCATCCCAGACTTCCTCTTTCTTTTTTTTCCACCTTCATCCTTTCCATTAAGGAAGCCACTGGAATGCAGTAGATTGTGAGAAATATCCTTTCCAGGAGTGTATGGTAAATGGAAAAGGCCTGGGAATTATTCCACAGTAATAATGCTTTCCTTTCTTACCGCACCTTTCATTTAAGGATTTCACAGCATTTTGCATATGCTAATTAAGGATTGCACAACCCCCAACCAGTGTTAAACCTGATGTTTTAGATGAAGAAAATAAGATGAGGGAATGGGCATATGTCTTTCTGAAAGTCACACAGCAAGTCAGTGGCAAGAGTGCTACACTTGAGTTTGAATTCTACCTCTGTCAAATTTGCCATGGATTAATTATTTTCATTCTCTGCCTCTGTTTCACTATCAAAATGCCAGACATTGTACCTCCTTCCTTTGACAGTGTGGCCTATCTCTATACAAAACTGGGAGTACTGTCTTGTTTCTACATATCATCAGGTCAGACAGCATTCTCACATTCATTATTCTCCAGATTGCCACCACATGCACATATTTTGCACAAGTATCCTGATGCCAGGAAGTGCAGAGTCATGAAAAAGAGGCCTGTAATGCTGCTACTTTCCTGTACTAGGTTTAGAAACATGGAAACTAGGAAATAGGAATGTATCTCAGACCATGAAGTTCCATGACTTACTGGTCCATTAAGAATCCAGTGCTGCATGTGTTCCCATGCAGTCCTCCAAAATTTGTGCCATAATTGGAGCCTGTGTGTCTATGAAGATTCAGAGGCCTCATGCAGTTTCTCAGACAGAATGAATACATTTTCACAGGACAGTGGATGCATCTCCCTAACCTTGTGATCCTTAGATTCTGTGTCTGCTTCAACACCAGAAAGGCATATGATTATTTTCTCTGATTTCAATTTTCCAAGGTAAATTGAATGAAGCAGATACAAGAGACAAGTGACATTGAAGTGATTTTCCAAAGTGAAGGGCAGGGAGGGTCAACTGCATCCCTGCAGGGTCCACCCAAAAGAAACCCCTGACATACCTACTAAAATTGATTGAGAAATAATTGGCCTCCTGGCTTCAATAAAACTGCATGCTGATTCTGATTTGATGACATAATTATAATAAGAGTAGGCAAGACAGCCGTTTCACACAGGCTATTAGAAAGAGAGCTCTAGAGACATCCATTTTAATACAGTGCAGTAAGCTGTGCTCATTAGGTATTCTTACAAGTCACTGCTCCAGGAGGAGAGAGGAGAATGGGACAGCGATGAGAGGGAATGACTGTCTGCTGCATGTGGACTGAGCTAGTGGATAGAAGGGTATAGAGGCAGGCTTTGTGGACTAGAAAGCAGGGAGTGGAAACAGAGAGCACATAATGGGTTTGGTGGGTACCTTCAGGAATGAGTGATGTGGTTAAGACTAGTGTGAACTTGTTGAGGGAAAAGAGGTTATAGCGTGAAGAGGGTGAGGACTGCTGGGGTGTCCTTGTCTGTGTATGTGATAAAGCTAGTGGTCTGTGAAAGGTCTGTTTGCTTTGTGAATAGAAGGCCAGGAGGATGCGCTGTTAGCACAGGATAGATGAAGGTGTAGGAGACTGGATAAATTGTATGTGGCAAAATTGATGCATACTTTGTATTGCGGTAGGAAGGGGAGGAGAGCCACAGGACTGGGATATGGAGGTAAAAATGGAGTTACTAAGGCTATGACCTTATGTTCTATTGTCAGACATGTGGTTAGCACCTGTAACACATGCACACAGACATACGCAGCCAGTAGCAGGCAAGTTTGTTAAAGCATTCTCCACTGCGGAATTGTCCTCTTCACTCCCTGCGGTGTGCTGTGGCACATTAAGGCTAAGTGCAGACAGTCAGAAAGCCCAAGGCTCAATAGATTCAGTCTTTGCAGGTTATTCTAAGCTGCAAAGATTGAACTAATAAGTAAATTAACAGAAATTCACTTTTGATTCAGGAAGCATAGCCACATGCCTGCAGTGGCTCAAGCCAGAAGCCAGTGGGTGCTAAAGCAGGGCTCTCTGGTATGTAGCCAGCATGGGCTGTGTGTTTGCTTCCTCTTCCTGCTACCCCCAAGGTCTCTGCGATTTGCAATCCAGAATCATAGCAGCAGGACTCTGCAGGGTTGCTCATCACTTCCTCTTCCTGCTTCCAGGTACCTCTCGGATTTGCAGTCCGCAGTAAGTAGGGCAGGGCAACTCCAGATTCAGAGGAAGGAAAGTTTAACTCCCCTCCCTGGCCCAAGACCCCAGCAGGAGTTTGCTGGGGGGCGGGGGGTGGCAGTGCGCTGGCCAGTGAGCCAGCCCTCACTGCTCCAGCTAGGGAGCATAGGGGTGGGAGGAGCCCTGCTTTGGGGAGCAGACAGCCTAGCCCAGCCCAGCCCAGGGCTGCAAAGCATGCTGGGATGCTGGGGGGACTCTGATTTAACTTGAATCAGGAGGGGGTCTGGATCAGAAGATTCATAAACCAGTTTGGCTTATATCAGCTAAGTCTGATACTACATTCAGCCAGGTTTGTCTTAAACCAGTTTCAGCCTTTTTGAAACTGGTTTATATGCACTGAAATTCTGTTCTGTTACAGGACTAAACTAGTTTCTGATCACTTAAAGTAGTTTATGTGTAACTTCTGTCCCTAGCCTAACAGACTTGGCTTTTGACATCAAACCTCTTTCAATATAGTTTAACCACGAGAAAAGCCTTAAATCACTTACAGAGTTGTTGCAAAGAACATTTCCCAAATGAGGGAAGAACAACAACTCAGGTTAGCTCAGTCTGAGAAGCAGCAATCAGTGGAAAATATGTGCTGGAAAGTACTTAGGTGTTTAATGTGAGGCACTCTCACTGCTGACAGGGAGCAGGTATGCAAAGCATCTGCTATTTCCTCACCATTAACCCGTAAATCAAGATCTGTACTCTGAAAAATAAAATGAATCTACCCTTGTTTTTTAGGAGTTTATGCAGCTTGGAGGCATCTATGAGAGTCTTTTCAGAGTTACAGAACATATCTGTTTTGATTGGGAAAATGCAAAATATGGTCTTTAACCAAAGCTTTTGAAATGAAGGCCTTGGGGGACAGAGATTTTCTTTGTTTTTAATTAGGAACTGGTGCTCCTTGCTCATTACCACAGCACATGCTCACTTTTATGGTAAGAGCTCTGCAAAAATGTTAATGCCAAATCGATATTCTCACAAAATGAATTATATTGGCACTGAATCATTCAGTGGCCATTCCCAAGGACAAGCATGATGACTAGCAGATTGCACCAGCATGAAAAGGGTGAGATCCCTCTGGTCTTCGGGGGGGGGTTTAAATTATCTTTTGCCTCCAGTGTGGAAGGTGTGTTTTGTCTTAAGATGCTTTAGGTGATTTGGGAATGGATTTTAGAGACAACTGTATGCTTTCAGTGTCCCTGTGAACAGGAACACAAGTAGATGTGCTTATATTCATGTCCATGACTATGAAGGCAGGTGCTTCTTTCAGTCAGCATATGACTTGTTCTTCTTAAAGACTGGCAAGGTCAAATTAAAGTACCTTATGCATCTGAAATTCATCTGAAGCCTGACAGTTGGTGGGAGTGAGCAAATCAGAAGCTGGGCTACTCCTCATTGCTTGACCAAGAACTATATTTGCTGGGTACCATCAGAGTAATGACTTCCTTTTCAGGGTCCATAGGCTGTCATCTGTGCTAAATGTTTTGAATGGGGAGTATAAAAAATGTGACAGAAGTTTGTAAATGTTTGGCAAAGCCTGTACTTGCAGTTTACAATCACCGTGCTATGGGTGGCTGCTGCCAGAAGATCCAGAGTACAGCCAGGACTCATGAATTATTAGCATGGCATCATGGAATCCTGCCCTTCTTAGTCCTGTTCATAATAACAGCCCCACCACTGATGGTGCATCAGTGAGGAATCACAGGGCTCATTTTTGCAAGTTTGGGAATAGCACAAACTGGCACTTCTCGTCCCTAGAGAAGCAACTTGATCAGAGCGCTGCAGAAACCAAATGTTGCTCTGCAGTGTGTCTTCACATCCATAATGAATGCATCCAGTAAAACGAAGACAGAAACTGGTTACCCAAGAAAGCACTGTGGCATGGGCTTGGGGATTGGAAACCCTCCTGCCTATTTCTCAAAACACTTGACAGTTGCCAGTTGGCATCACTGGAACAAAGCATCACTGGGACAAGACCATCAATTCCCAGCTGCACCAGGGCAACATAAAGCATGAAAGCATGAAAATGTCCAGCATTTTTTTCCTGCAGACTTCAAAGAGAGAGAGCTGAAAAAATATCCTCCATTTCCTCCAGGTATCTGAGGCTTTAAATCTCCGTCTGCTGAATAAGTGCAAACTTTTGGCCACACTTAAAATTCCATTACACACCTTCCTTATAATTACCCTTGAGGTATATGGTCACTAAGTCAGTTTTACTGATAAATAGCCTGTGTTGGAACAATAGACTATTTGCAGTCATTGTGACTATTAGGTAATTAAACTTTGTACAGCTAGAGGGTATTTCCTGTGAGACCTATACTGCTCTGTGTGTTAGAAAAAAGTGGCCTGTATTTATTGTATTTCTTATTATAATATGGTTCATCCTTTGCAATTTTAGAACCCCTTTATTGTACAGTAATTAACATGTAATTAAATTACCACCTGTGTCTGTAGTATTAAAAAATAACTGCCCTAACACTGGAGCTTTGCGATTAAACTTCGACTAGCTTCTGTCTTTAAACAGAAGAGATAATTTTAAGGAACTGCACAGGGTTTAGCTCAGCTCTCCTCAACTGCCTAACAATGACCCATTTTTGTACAAACTGACAGTCATAAACCATAGTAAGTTCACCCCCTGTGCTCATGACTGTGTGTATTACAGCCCTCGGAGGTGAAGACTCATAAATGAGCAACAGAATTGCTTGGGCAGAATCCAGCATTCACAACCAAACCCAGCAGCATGCTTTAATGTGCCTGTAGCCTCCCATTTGTAAGTACCATTTACAAATAATACCACCATTCCAGGGACTTACCATGATCAACCATTTTGTGCATGCACCAAAAGGTTCAAAGCTTGAACCTCAGTATCAAATTTCTATACCATTATCTGAAACAAGAGTAAGTAAAAAAAAAATATTTAGGAAAGATTGAGCAATACCTTTGTCCTTTTGGGATCCTATGCAGGATTCATTTACAAAATTTGATGATACTACAATGACTAGTAGTTTGATGCCTCCTACGTGGTTAGCCATGCTTTGCATTTACAAAAATGGTTTTGTGATTTTTAGTATATGTACAGAAAAAACTGTAGAGATGAGAATTGTTGACTGTCTATCACCCTGTTTACTCAGCAGGAGGCATCATTTCCTTATACAGTAACCACTGTACGTGTGGTGGTGACACCATTCACCTGTACTTCTTTTCTTACTGATGCAAACCTGTTGTTTTCTTTCATGGTTAGAAGGAAGAAGAACACAAATACCTCAGGAGCCCTTGAGTAACATAGATTTCAACACAATATGTTCAAATGGTATAGACACATAATCTGAAACACTTACAACAGATTATCTTGAAAGGAGGAGTATGGCTTTCTCTCCTCCAAGCTTTCCATCTGCATGCTTCCAATTACTAATGCAAACAAAGTTCTTTCCAGTGTCATTTGTATGTCAGTCTTTTAAAGATGATGATAACAGTATCCATTAAACATGGAAACAGTTATGTCTCTTCCAAGAGAGCTAATGGTGGAAGTGAGTAGAGAAATTATAGGCTTCCAATTTAGGCATAAAACTCAGCTGCATTCAGAGAACTTGATCTATAAAAGGTAGAATACTTTTGATCTTGGCATTAGTCTTGTGGGTTGGTTTGTTTTATAAGAAAGAAATCTCAGGGAAATAAACAACTAGCTATTAAACCTGGCTAAAAGAAAAAGGGGGGTAAACAGGAACAGAATTTACTTTATGAAAATGGAATATTGTCTATTTTCCTTGAAATTTGCAGAAGGCCCTTGAAGCAGCCAGACAGCTGAACAACTGAACTCTGTTTTTTAAAAACTGAGAAAAAGAAAAATCAGGGGAAAGAAACATTTTCTGCCCCAAAGTCCAGTCTCTATGAAATACAATTTTTCGTCTAAAAATGTCATTTAAGGAAAAATACTAACTGGCTCTCCTTAGTAACGATCGTAGTCTCCCATTATCACCCATTAGCCCTTAGTTGGACCTTCCTTCTCAAGAGCTTGATGATTCTCCAAGACAGCGTGTGATTTCATGGCAGCAGCGTTGGTGGACAGGAGGAAGCATACTGGGTGTTACAGAATTGAGCCAATGGAAGCCATGTCCTCCTGAAACTATTGGCCATCATCAGTTGCACTGATGTCAACAAGAAATGAGGTGTAACAGCCCCTCAGAGGACTGGATCTCTTTAAGTAGACAAGCCACCAGCACTATACACATGCCTGACACCTACTAGGTTGAACCAGTTTGCAACTGTACAGACGTTCCCTGTGGACTGAAGAAATGCAGGCACACACCTGCAATTGCTCCGGCTAGAAGCCATTTGCACTAGAACAGCTCTCTTTTCCCTTCCACAGTATTGAGCATAGGAGGAGAGTGGCCAGGCCCTGATCATTTGGAAACTAGTTTATGTGCACTGAACTTATGTTCTGTTACAGGTTTAAACCAGTTTTGATCACTTACACCGGTTTATGTGTAATGTCTGTCCCTAGCCCAGGTGAGTGGGAATTGACTGTTAAAACAAAGTGAGGAGCGAAGTAGGGACACCAGCCCACTAACAGTTAGTGCCGACCTAGTGAAGGAACACTTTGAGGGGCTGGACACGTTTAAGTCAGCAAGCCCAGATGATCTTCATCCTAGGGTGCTGAGGGAATTAGCCAGTGTCATAGCAGAACCACTGGCAAGACTGAGCACTTGTGGCACTCAGGAGAGGTCCCAGGTGACTCGAAAAGGGCCTTATGGTCCCTATTTTCAAGAAAGGGAGGAGGGAGGATGCAGGTAACTACAAGCCAGTTTGTCTCACCTCTATCCTTGGGAAAACCTTTGAAAAAATTATTAAGGAACACATTTGTGAGAGTCCAGAAGGAAAAATAATGTTGAAGGGCAACCAGCATGCATTCATGGCAGGTAGACTCTGCCTCACTAACCTTGTTTCTTTTTACGACTAGGTCACAAAATGCTTAGATGCAGGAGTCGAGGTAGACGTCATTTACTTGGATTTTAAAAAGGCCTTTGATACAGTGTCTCATCCCATTCTTATAAATAAACTAAGCGGCTGTGACGTAGATGATTACATGGTCAGGTGGGTGGCGAATTGGCTTATGGACACACCCAGAAAGTGATGGTGGATGGGTCGGTATCTACCTGGAACGATGTGGGCAGTGGGGTCCCCCAGTGTTCGGTCCTTGGACCAGTGCTGTTCAATATCTGCATCAATGACTTGGATGAGGACGTGGAGAGCATGCTGTCCAAATTTGCAGGTGACACCAAATTATGAGGCAAAGTAAACACACGGGTGGGCAGGGAACAGATTCATGCATTAGCAGGTGCATCAAAAACAGGCCTGAGGAGGTGATACTTCCCCTCTATGCAGCATTGATAAGGCTACAGCTGGAGTACTGCATCCAGGTTTGGGTGCCACACTTCAAGAAGGATGTGGATAACCTTGAGAGGGCCCAGAGGAGGGCTACTCATATGGTTAGGGTCCTGCAGGTAAGGCCCTATGAGAAGATATTGATGGATCTGGATCTCTTCAGCCTCTGCAAGAGAAGGCTGAGAGGTGATCTTGTGGCCATCTACAAGTTCATTGGTTGGGGCAGCAAGGAATAGGAGATACTCTGTTTACCGGGGCACCTCTTGGGGTAACTAGAAACAATGGCCACAAACTGACAAAGAGCAGATTTAGATTGGACATCAGGAAGAATTTCTTCACGGTAAGGGTTACCAGAATCTGGAATGGGCTTCCAAGAGAGGTGGCATTCTCCCCTACCCTGAAAGATTTTAAGAGGAGCCTGGACAAGCACCTGGCTGGAGTCACCTGACCCCAGTGCTCTTTCCTGCCCAGTGCAGGGAGTCAGACGCGATTATCTGCTGAGGTCCTTTCTGACCCTAAAGATCTATGAAATCTGTGAAATCCAGGGGTGCACAGATTCTGGGGTCGATACTGATCCAATTTCCAATACAGCTGCATCCAGCTGGTAAGTGTATTGTGGTGGAAGGGGAGGGGGGAGGAAAGGGGTGTGCTGGGGGCACATCAACGCCCCCCACTGTGACAGAGAGAGTGGGGCTGGAGCTGGGGCAAGGCGTGTGATGGAGCCACAGTGTGTGCAGGGGAGGTGGTTTCCATGGCTGTGTGCACCCCAGAAAAGCATGGAGGAGGGAGGGCGTGTGCCCCTTGGATCTGCTTGGGGCGGGGCAGGCAGGCTGCACTGGGCTGTTCTCAGAAGGGGCTGGGCTCAGGGTGGGCGGCAACAGCACTGGGTGGGGCCTATGGGGGCAGGCTTCTGCCACCTGAAATTTCACCATAGACCCCGCTTCCAGCATTACCACTACCTGCCAGGTGCAGCCCTGACTTTTCCTGGTGAGTGGTTGGAGGCAGGGGTTGAGCTGGGGTTGTGCCGGGCAGGCAGCGGTGGGCTATGACGAAATTTGGGGTAGCTGCAGCCCTGCTCCCTCCCCTCCCCACCGTAGCCCTCCTGCCAGTGCCACTGCCACCTGCTCCAAGCCCAGCCCCTGCCAAGAAGAGCTCAGCACAGCCCCGGCTCCAGCCCACAGCTACAGTCTGCTTGCCTACCTGCCCCATCCCACGCAGATCTGGGGGCACATGTGCCAACCCTCCACACCTCCCAGATGAGCTGCAGCTCTGTCCCGTGCTCCACTCTGCCCCTGCTGGGCAGTGCTTTCCCTAGTCCCAGCCCCTTCCACACTCCCTCTCTCATCATGGAGGGCATTGATCTGCCCCCCCACCTCTTCTCTCCCCGCTCACCTCCCGCTACAACAAACTTACCTGCTGCCTGCAGCTCTCCAAGCTGCCAGCTGTGCTCCTCGCTGTCTGCGTGCTGTGGCTGCGCACACACATGGGCATTTATTGGCCAAATTATCAGCCACATTGGGCTGATTTCTGACACAGCCAATTTTCTTTGCATCAGTGCCGATCCGATATCGGACTGATATATCAGTGCACCTCTGGAAGGAAGTCTGTAAATTTTGCTCTTTTTGCAGAATAGAAAAACTTCATGCAAATTCAGAATGAATTTATTTCTCACGTTCAGCAAAACATGATAATCATCTTTGACAGGTTAACATGCAGCATTGCAAATCAGGCTCCTCCTCCAGCCCCATTAGTATTTGTTGAGGAACTAGCAAATACGTACTAGAGACAAACCTTTGAAAAAGTGCATTTTGCTGCCACCTGGTATCTGCTGAGTCTCCAGTGTGCATGATTCAGTTTATGGAAAGGGGTTTCCAAATTTTTACCTTGGCCAATAGTGAAAAAATGAGAAAAATCATTCAAGTTTCCACAAATGAAAACTGCCAGAGTTAATATCCATAATGTCACAGGTTGTCGTTTAGAGCCTGAAGGTAACATAAAACTGTTTAACACAGTGAAATGGCTTAATCCAGGGTGAAGTACCTCATTGCAAATATCTGAGCTGCTTGTGCAGTAACACTCTCTGATGTATCAAGTTTTAATACACAGCTGGTTGAGAGCTAGGAAGTGACATATGGAACCAGATCTTGCCATTTCAAACTCAGCTGCTGGGGCTTTACCCACGGTGATTCAAACTGACAGTCTTTGCTAATGGAAAAAGTAAATGAAGGTCCACGTTTAAAGGCATAAAGACAATATTTCTAGGCAAGATGAACCAAGGGGTGGGAGAAGTCAGGCAACTGCTGATTTCTTGTCATGCAACTCTAGATTGAAAAACATTACGTGATGGCTTCTGATAAGGTTACAAATATATTGATGAAAATAGGAGTTACCATTCAGAATCAACATCAGAGGGGAAAAATCATGTCATGGTTCAGGCCCTGGACTCATTGTCAGGAGTGGAGCCCAGCTCTCCTGAATCTATCAGTACTATAATCATAATACAGTAAAAGCCCTGTCATCTGGCACTTTATTAACTGGAATTCTCTATTAACCAGACCGCTCTATTAACCACCACCACCACCCACC
>NW_017728926.1:3259899-3314699 GCF_001723895.1 Crocodylus porosus | reverse complement strand
CGCGCTCCAGTCTGGCCAGATACAGCTGGCCTCAGGTAACTGAAATTTTTAGATATCCAGCACCTTCCCATACCCCACTCATGCCGCATAACAGGGCTTTTCTGTAATAATCATTTCCACCACTTTTTGCATTAATCTCTTGTAATGTCAGGGAAGGAAGCAGCCTCTGCCAGCTGCCTATGTGAATATAAACACTGACACATTCCCCTTAAAGTGAACTGGGGAATTTGGTGTTTGAAAAATCACCTTGGAGAACTGGGCTTCTGTTTGCTCCGCCTATAGTGATGATCCCCCTTTCAGCGGTGCACTATGGCTAACTTCTTCCTTGGGCTGACCCCCCCCTGTAATTAGCGTGGGGATAGTTCTCTGTTTGAACAGGAGTTAGGGCAGGTTTGTAGGACAGAAACAGTTATATGTGTTTCAGAGGCGGGTAAAGCAAGATGTGGAGCTCAAACCACCTTGGGACTTGGCAGAACTGGGAGTAGAACTCAGAACTGCTGACTTACCGTCCTTTAGACGATACTCCCTTCCAGAATCACGTCTGTGACCCAGAAGTCCTGACACTGGGCACGGCTACACATTCATTAATGTGCCATAATTATGGTGAATTAAGTTTAGTACTTGTAATGACTAATTACCTGCAAAGAGTTCTGATGCCTATCCTCTATTTATGCCCTCGCTTCCCCTGCTTGACTTCACTTGCTGTTAGCATTCAGGTTGTCAGGAGTTAAACTCATTTTCCCTGACTCAAAGCTCATTTTGTGATGTAAGTCCTTTTCGTAGGGAACTCAGCTGATGCTGAGTGAAATAAGATTGACTCCTTGACACTAGAACTAATTGATCAGTCAGAACAGCTTGTGGTCCAGAGCACAGGAAATTAACATGGGTCCCTTTTTGGACTGTGTGTAAGATAGGACTCTTCAGACCTGCATGTGCAGTAGAGATTGAGCGGCCCAGTGATAGGCAAGCTAAGGGGATTAACTAATAAAAATGACCCACAATAATTCCCTTTTTCAATGATTTCCCATCATTTGCTCCAGGAGTTTAATTTTCAGGGTACCTAGTCCTTTTATTTAACTTGCTGGCTCACAGGTGCAAAATATCCAAAGTTGTCTTTCAATGGGGTCATTTTATTTTATCAGCTATTGATTTTACACTGCAAATTCCTTTCCCCCAGACAGACAGGTTTCCAACCAGTATTTAAAATATTTATTTTACTCTCCTTGACCTTCTTTCTTTCACACTTCACCCTCCCCGAGACTGCCCTCTGGCAGCACAGAAACGAATGCCCCATCTGTTAGCATCATGTGCTGGATTTGGTATGTTGGATCTTTTTCTATACACCATGCCATGCAAGTTTTCAGGGCAGGGGAGAGGATGTTGTATTCAGCAAATGAGAGGAAGTGCACTTCCCATATCGGATCATCCTTCAGAAAGAAAAGCAGATATTGGACATTTCTCTCTCTTTTGGAGACAGTTTGCAGCTATCATGCAATCCTGAATCTGTACCCTATTTACCTGACTTTGATCCAGAGCATTCCTGAATAGCTATGGCCCATGCCAGTATCTTACCTTGCAGCACCACCAAAATCTGATGGAGTCAGCATGACGAGGAGGAAGAGGGTAGTTCATAGGTGAAAGTCTGTGAGGGCAGAACATCCTTTTCTAGGTCTGAGGTTGTCAGATTGGAAAGCCTAAGTAAACCCGAAGAGAATGGTTTGCTTTCAACACCCATAAATCAGAGTGCAATTCCCTATAGTCAACTTTGTCCTCTTACCAGACTCCAACATAAGTAACAATTACATTGCCTCTTATATAGCCAATTGGAGAGAATGTTCTTCACTTCTTTCCCTGACCGGCGGCATAGAGCTGCTGTGCACTGGTAAACTGCCACTGTGCCGTGTCCCAGAGACGGCTGCGTTTCAGTGCTGATGGAATAACAATCTATATACTGTATTACAGCTGTAATATTTTTTGAAGGTGGCAGGAGCTGTGTAAATGGAAGATACCCTACGTCTGTGTATATGACTACAGTAAGGTTGTGGTATGGCAGGATCTGGCAAGGTTATTCCCTTGTAGGCATTGCTCTGCTTGCTTGCCTACCTGAGTATTGTCCTAGCAGGGGGTCCAGTAAAGTAGTTCACCAGTCTCTGGCCCTGCTTTTGGCTCTGCATTAGCCAATGTTTTCAGTGAAGGAAACTTCAGTTCCTTTGACTTTCTCCTACACATCACTGGAGAGCCATACATAAGAGGTAAAGGACTCTTCCTGACCTCCACGGTGATAACCTGAGGCATGAGATTGTACTTCCTGTATCTGAACACATCTGGTAATACTTATTCTGTCTGGCCTTTTTAAAACCCTTGCACCTTCTGCTCGGAGTTGCAGACCCTTTGCTGCCAGGTGCTCCAGACTGTTAAGAGTGAATGAAGTTGTTAAGTTCTCCTTTGTCTCTGCCTCATCTTTCCTAGCTCCCATCCTTGCAGGTGGTCTCATTGCCCTCACTACTGCCTCTTCACAAGGATCTAGCAATAAGATGCTGTATTGTATTTTTAGAATATTCTTCTTTTTATCAGTTTTTCAGCAGTCTCTCACTGGGAATAAATCCAAGTTTTCTTCATGTGGTACAGTTGGATTGGTTGCGCTTTGCTGCCTCTCATATTTGCATTGCTTCTGACCTTGGGACATGTGTGGCATTCATACTTTAACATGAAAATTTGATGAACCAGCAGAGGCTTTTTGATCTAAAGGGCCTGTTATTTTGATCTTGGAATCCACAATATAGTATCACCTGTTGTTCAGTTAGCATGGGTGACCCAGGTAGACCTGCCAGTCTCCCTCACTAGGTAGCTACCAGGGGAGTCTCCGGTACTTGGTCTTCAACCCACTGCCAGGGAGGAATTGTTTACATGGCATGTATAGGAAAAAAGTGCTAGGGAAGCCATGCTCATTGAATAGAAAAACTCTCATTGGGTGCATCTACACATGTGCCCAACTACACAGTTGTTACCGCACAGTCCTGGCTGTGCACAAGTCATTTCCGACCCTGCTGTGCAGTAACAACGAGCTAATGTGCAGTAGCTTATTACTACTGCACAGTAGCATTGGCATCATGGTTTGTGCACCCACTGACTTCAAAAGGTTTTGGTTGAGACCCTGAGCAACTTTTGCTTTGCCTCCAAATCCTGAATAATTTCCCAGTCAGGGAGTATACTTGTGCCCTCCTTATCTTGACACTTTTTCTAACTCATGTGTGTTGGGTTTTTTTTAATCTATGTGTCTGTCTCTGTCTGAATATCTCAGTACATTTCTCACAGCCCATTGTAAGAAGCAATTTGGAAGATCAGGAACAATATAGAAATGAAGAGTTCAGTGCTCCCTGTGTTGCAAAGACATTCCTGCTGTGTCCCATTGGACAAGGTGGAAGGCTGAAAGATCCATGCATTCGCGCTCCACACCCCCTGATTAACTTTCCTTCTCTGATGGAATTTGAGACAGAGCAATGAACAAGGCTCTGGCTGTGTACAGTTATTTTGGGAGGTTAGGCGGGGGTTAGACTGTGTTAAAAATAGCCACCCAATCTAACTTGATTCACCCGTGTGTGAACTTTACACCAGCTAGGTGGATTTACATGCAAACTATACAGACATTCAGGATAGTTAGATTGGTCTAAAAACAGCCTACCCGATCTAACTTACTCTAACTTAGCTTGGTGAGACCAGTCTAACTGAACTTCTGTACAGTTTCCAGTGCAGCCCTGGAGCTGGGAAAATCCAGCCACTGGCCCCAGCCCCAGGGCTGTGCTTTTCCTGTCCCCTCCGTGGCACCTGGCACCAAGCTATTTTAGCACCCCCCCACCATCTCCAGACTGACAATCCCTACAATGGACCAGCCAGCCCTGCTTCCCCCAGCCCATCAAGCCCCCTATCCCACAAGTAAGTTGGGGTAAGGGGAGGGGTATGAGGGATGGGGGTTTCGTTCATGAGGGGGCTAAATATGTTTGTCCGAGGGTAGAGGGGGTTGGGGGGCTAGATATAACTCCTTGTCATCCCCCGAAGCCCCCCTGCGGACCCCACAATCCCCTGATCCCACTAAACCCTTCTGGACCACAAGAAACCCTCTTGTTTCTCTGGTCCCCCTGTGGACCCTGCCTGCTCCCATTATCCATCTGATCCCCTCCATGGACTCCTCCTGCCCTCAATTTCCCTGCAAACCTTGCCTACCCCCCTGACTCCCCCACACCTCGGATCCTGATTGCTCACCCAGTCCTCCCAACCCCCACCGCTCCATCCCAACTTACCTTAGATTGGGTGGCTATTTTTAACTCAGTCTAACCTCCCCAAATGTCTGTATGCAGCCTCTGTCAATGCTGGCAATAATGACAATAGGGGAACTGGCTGCCTCTTTGCCCCCCTTTCCCCCCCATCTTGACATCCTGCTGAATGAGAGTCCTGTCTCTCTCTGTTGCTCTGTGGCTCTTTGCTGATATTTTAACTCCATCTAGATGGGAAGGATTCCCTTTGTTAATTGCTCACGAAGATGCTGACCAAATATGCAGGCAAGGCAGAAAATGTGTTGTTGCTTGGATTTTTTTTCTCTCTTTTATGTGTCTCTTTATCTTTACTGTTTTAATAAAATAGCAGCTAGCAGTGTAAACATGGTGTCTGCTATTTCCCTTAATGGTACTGCCCACCAGGAAACCTTTCAGAAAAGCCTGGAAAACCTCCATGGGGAGGATATTGCTATTTTTTTTTTTACCCCCTTTCAAAGTAACAGCAATTTTACCAACCTTCCCCTGCTCCATAAAGGTTTTAATGAAACACTGAGATAACTGTCCTCCTCCTGTTGTCTGATTGCATTAAAGCCCCGGTCTGCTCCAGATAATCAGCTGGAGCTGACCATGCTGTGTTTAGAGGCATTTAGCTAAGCACAGATAAGATTTTGCTGCATTCTTCCACTGCCCCTCTCTTCCCCTCTGGACTTGCTCTATAAGTAAATTAGACCTGATGATTTGACAGAGCTGCTATCTCTGTGGCTCACCAGTGCTAAGTTACCCAAGTAGGGGAGGAATAATATACCATACAAATTGATGCTGCTGTATTAAATTGCAGCCACTCGTGGTTCGTATTTGTCCAAGTAATATAACTGTGCCTGAGCTGCTCTTTGCCTAGTTGTTGCTAATGTAGAAATGCCACTTATACCATGATAATCTTCTTCCTATCATTAGAAACCTTGTTCATTTGGTGAGACTCCTGAGTGCATTACGTTCTGCCTCCACTCACCTGCTCATTGCCTTTGACAGCAGCCGCTATTCACACGCACTCTACTGAGGAGCCCTGTCACGGTTTGCTCAAGCCACTGAAATGCAATTGGCAGTAAATGGAGGAAATGGGTCATTTACAAAATAGGTGCTTGAGTCTAGGGGGAAAGTTGCTTAAACTCATCTCTTGGTGTTCACTTCCTTGCCATTAAGATATTGCTGGTATGCTGACGAACTACCACCTTTATGGTTCTGTAAGGGAAGGAACGATACATTTTTCAGCCTGGGCATTGGCAACACATAGGGAGTGCATGCAGGTGCACACGCACCCCTGAGTGTGGTGGTGCACCCCCTGCAAAAAGACACCGCTGACACTGCCGGTAGTGCCTGTGGGCAGTCACCGCTCGCCCCCGCCCCCATCGCCGGCGTCTGCGAAAAGTCCACGATCGCTGCTGGTTGCTGCCGATGCAGCCAGTGGCATTTGCAGGTGTTTGCCAACTGCTGGTCGGCGCTCGCTTCCCCACCCCTTGCTGCCAACAGTGCCACAGCCACCTGCGGGAGCTTGCTGTGCCCCCCCAGCTGCTGAGGGTCCGTGGCGTTCATGAGCCTGGGTGGGGGATGGAAAAAACACTGAGAACTGGAAGTCTCTGCATCGAACTAGACTGAGGTGAAAGTTTCAACCTGCTTCACATTGGTTGTGGACTAGATGCAGGCAGACAGTGATGATTTGCAGGCACTCCTGAACCACTGAGAGACATGGAGAGTGGCCTCATGTCCTGTCACTAAACCCTGGAGTTGCCCATAATTCATTTTCCCTGAAATCTGGAAGGAGATGCATCTTACGGCACTGCTGGCAAAGGGGATCGTTGCTATACATTCTGGCTTGAGCTTCACTCCGTCTATTAATGTAAAGGTCTTTGTGAGTAAAACCTGTCCATCTAACCTGGTCTGCTTGCTGCCTAGTCCATAGAGGCTCCCAGTGTGAGGAGCTGTGTGTTGTCTGGTTCTGAAATGTACCCTCTTATATGCCTAATAGTGCCAAAGGTGAAAGTACAGTTTGGTGGATACCAGGCCAGCCTGAAGTTGAGGTCTTGGCTCTATCCCTGACTTGCTTTGTGGTTAAAAGCAAATCACTTCTCCTCACTGCCCCTGTGCTCCTGCACCCAATGATGACTCCACCTATCATTAGTGACCACTGCCCGGGCCCCTCTTCCCCCTCTTCTCATGACGTGGGCATCAGTCCCTTTTAAACTAGTGAGAACTTTTGCTTCTTTCCTGAGTTCTTACCTGAATCCCCCTTGAGGCTGAGCAGGAGCTGGGAAATGCTGAGCACACGCTTCTTTCTGTGTACCAGTTTGTAACATGATTCTTGGCTTGTAGCTGAAACCCTGACGTGTGTAACCCATGCCAGCACCCTAAGGCTTGGTGATGTGCCAGATTTGGGGTCCTCAGGGTGCTGGGAGCCCCTCAGGAAGACTAAAAATAAACAAGCTGAACATTTAGATGTTTGGGATTTTTCCCCACCCCTTTCCCTTTCACCAGCCTTGCTTACCAACCCCTCCCCACTCTCCCCACCGGGTCCAGTGCTGTAAAACCAGGGACACAGGTGCCGGGGAAAATCAGCTTCTCATGAGATGACACAGGTTCTCCCCAGTCCTGATGCCTGCTCCCTGGACAAGTTTCAGCTCAGTCTCCCCTGGCTGGAGGCTGATTCTCTTCCTCCTCTCTCTAGGGCTAGAGCTGACTCCTCCCCACCTTCTCCTCTTCTTTTCCCTTCCCTCAGCTTTTATGGCTCAGTAGCTGTTACATGTGATATTTCAACAAGCGACCAGACTGGAGCGACGTGAAATTGAGGTGCCAAACTCCCAAGTGCTTCCAGAACGTCAGCGTCCCGGCCAGTTCCTGTCTCCTCTAGCTCTTGCTCCCTGGCGACTCACAGCATTATCTCTAGGAGTTAACCGAGTAGATTTAACCTCCTCCAACCACTTCCTGGCATAGGTAGCTTTCATGACGCACGAAAGTCAGTAAGGGAGAGGAAACCTCAGACACCTCTTCTCTCCAAGTAGCCTGTCACCCGGGCTACGGACAGACATTCAGAAAGCCCAAGCTTGAATTGATTCAATTTTTGCAGGTTAGTCTAACCTGCAGAGAGTGAGCCAGTTTGCAAGTAGATAGACATTTGGCACATGCCTGCAGTGGCTCAGGCCAGAAGCCCTGGAGTGCTAGAGCAACATTTCCCTTCCAGCAGGGAAGCTGAGCTCGCTGGGGCATGGCCAGGCCTGAGGAGGGGTTTAAATCCCTACCTCATCCTGCAGGGTTTGGAGGGCAGGGGAAGAGGGAGCCTCTACTGGGGGGTGCGGAGAAGGAGGGGAGAGCTCTGCCCGCTCCAGTGGCTCTCTGACAGCTGGGAGCAATCCCAGCACACAAACTTATTCATTTTTTGGCAGGGTCCTGGGCTTAGCCCACCATGTTACTTAGTAGCCTCCACTAATTGGGGGCTAGCAGGGACAAAAAAAGAACTGAGTATGGGGGGGGGGGGGCAAAAAATGACTAAAGGATGTGGAGGTGGTCAAAGGGTCAAAGTAGAGCACCCGAGACAGCACCTACCAACGCTCAAAGGTGGCCAGAGAGCCAGCGACTACTGCCCGGTGGTGCTCTGTTCGGAGATGAGAGCGGAGAACCCAGGAATACAGCCCCACAGTCCCCGGGGACTCACCCAGCCAGAGCCTGCTTCCTGGCATAGGCAGGGCCGGGGGGCATTGACCAGGAGGTCCTGGCACACCGGGCTTTTGCGCCCCAGAGAGGAACTCTTCCCCCTCCCCCCTCTCCCCACTGCTGCAGGGCAGGGAGAGGAGCTCTGTTCAGTGCTGGAGGAGGCTCTTCCCCCTCCTCCTCCCAACCCCCTCCACTGTGGAGTGGGGAGCGGGCACAGCAAGGCTGCCCGGTCCCAGATGGGGACTCTTCCCCAACCCGCTCCCTTGGGATGGGGAGAGGGGCTCTCTTCCATGCTGGGGAGTACTCTTCCCCCTCCTCCTCCACCACGCCAACAGCCCAGGGGCGGGGGCAGGGGGAGGGGGTGCTCTGCGCAGGCTGCCGGGCCCTGGCCCCATTAAGGTGAAGGGGGCAGGGAGAAGGGTTAATTCCTCCTTCCATCCCTTCTGCCGTGCAGCTGGGGTCTGCCAGACCCTGGGGCCACTGCCACAGCCCCCTCCCCCCTGTTCCCCACTAGGCTGACAGGCAGACTCCTGCTGCAGTGGGGGAGGAGAGAAAGGAGGGAAGAAGTAACCCCCTCCCTGCCCACTTTGCCCTAACGGGACCATGCTGCCCAGTGTCTCGCCATGTCCCATTCCTGCTCTGGCTAGAGACCCAAGGGGAGAGGCCAGCCCAGCTCTGGAGCAGAGCAGAGCCCAGCCCGGAGAGCATGCTGAGATTCTGGGGGAGCCTGATTTAATTTAAACCAGCAAGGGGTCTGAGACAGACATTGCATAAACCGGTTTGACCCAAATCAGATAAGTCTGATACTACATTCAACTACGTTTATCTCACACTTGTTTCATACATTTTGAAACTGGTTTATGTGCACTGAATGTCTGTTCTGTTACAGGTTAAAACCAGTTTCTGATCACTTAAACTGGTTTATGTGTAATATCTGCTCCTAGCCCTGAAAGCATCCACTGCTCCATGGTAGAAGCTCTCCTTGGGGCAGTGTGCCTCTGATAGCAGTGCCAGAAGGCAGGCCCCACACTTGCTCTCTCTGGAGAAAGCTCCTGATGAGAGGTTCGTCTTCACTGTAAATGAGAGAGGCTGGCCTTCAAACACCACCAGAACAAAACACAGAAGGATAAAACCTAAATGAAGAGCCCAACCATGTCTAGAAAGTGGGCTGAACATCTCAAATGCTGAAGTGAGGATGCGAAAGGTCCTTCCTTCAAGGGAAAAGAAGACATACAGACATGGTGGGCATCCTGCAAATGGGTGTTCATGGTAGTGGTGGAGAGCAGTAGGGCCTGGGGGATTTATTTGCTAGAACTACGTTATTTGTCCTTTTTCCAGCACTTAGCCCCAGGGAAAAGCAGGCTGGGCCAGCACCTGGGGCCTTGACAGCAGGCCTGAACTGAGACAAGCTCAGAGAATTTCTTAAGTCAAAACGGTTGAGAATCTGGGGCTTCTTGGAGACAAACACAGTAAGACAGCTTGTATGTGGAGCGGGACAGAGTCTGCCCTAGCAGACAAGCAGAAGCTGAGCCAACTTGCTGGTGATGCGCTGGGTTCGGGATGATCTGCAGCAGCTCCCATCTTGTTAGAGCAGGAAAGAGGGAGTGCGGTTCTCCATAGACTCTACTAGTGGCAGCTACAAGATGGGTATTTCCTTGTGGACAGCTGAACACTAGTTTTGAATGGGAAGGAGTGGCCTTGGTGTGGGCATGATCAGTGTGAGCAGTGCATGTGCTGCTTATGATTCACAGTGTTGTCCTTTCAGATACGGCTCCAGTTGCTCCCTGGAACTGCCAGGTCTGTCAGCCTGGAGATATTTTTTGAGTTCATAAAGCAAGTCTGCCTTGTGTACCTTTTTTCTATAATTTAAACCCATTCCCATCCCCCCACCCTCCCATGAGGAAGTCAATAAAAATTAATGCTTTCCTAGCTGAGAGGAACCTTTCTGTTCTTGCTTCAGGGATATATGTATATTTTAAATTTTAAACGTGTTTTTTGTCCATAACACTATTACATTGTATTCTGTACAATTAAAGAAACAATGGCTCGAGGTAGAGGGATTATCAATTTACATCAGTCTGCAGGGGCTGTTCTTATTACAAACTACAGCATTGCAACTATCAGGGGGGAAAACGAAAGCCTATCGATTGATTTATAACTTGCTGATCCATCTGTCTCTGGCTATAATTCCTTGTATAATTTTTCATTATATGCATGACAGCCAATTCTCAGCCGCACTGAGACACAATGTGCAATCACAAAGAGCCACTAAATGTGCTCGAATAATAATGCCTGACAGTAAAAGTTTGATGGAATCCAGAAACAGCTGGGAAGTCGCTGGAACCATCCTGAAAATGAAATACAATGGCTCGCTTCCTAGAAAGAAATGTTGATCTGGCCACAACCAGGGGCCAAAGCAATGAGGCTCAGGAGAGTGGCTTCATTGCTGAACCACTTCACTGTTTACCCCTCTCATCCTCTGTATTTGCTGTGTCTGTGAACTGAGGAGTGACTTGTGCTGGAGGTGTCTGTAGAGCCTGACTGAGCAGGACTTCCTATTTCATGCAAAACCTAAGCACTGCTGTGATAATGAGAATAATACAGGGACAGCTGAATCGATAGGGCAACCCAATCAGCCGGCACCTAGCAGCGATGACCCTTCATATTTTGGCACTGCGTCATACACGGCACAGATTAACCTGTGCTGATGCTCTGTTAAAAACATTTCCCAGTAGGGTCGTGAATGGATGTTCATCCAGAATTCAGTGGACTCGGCCATTATGTCAGCTTTGGCTGTCAGCACAGCAAGATCATGGCCCGTGGGCACAGCTGGGTTAGGGAGCCAGGAGAGCAATGGGTTGCACTGCACCTTGCTATGTTGTAGGCTCAGTCAGTGAAGTTAGTGAACGTGGACATGTCATGAGAGGCATGCCTCTTTCAGAGCCTGATCTCTGTGTTTCCCTACGTAGTATAGGAAGTTCCCCCTCCACCGCCACTGCTAGTGACGCTACTGAGGAAACCTGTTCCTGGCATTGACTAACTCTTGGGTCCGTGGTTTATCTCCTTCCCTGCTGATACGACAGCCAGATGCAACGTGCCTCTAATTCTGCTTTCCAGCCCTGGGCTTCTTATGCATCACTGCTTTCCTGTTACCAGCTTTTCCCAAACAGCAGAGCTTCAAAGCTTGACAGCCAGGCTCTCCAGCGCATTCCTTCTCTCCCTCTTTCATGCATGAACACGTGACTGGAGTTTTGTCAGATTAGACCCTGAATATGAAGCTTTAGACTCGCACCCAAACATCTAGATTATACAAACCAAGATCAGGAGATCTACAGAGTAGACTGAATGTCTTCAGGAAAATGACAGAAAGCTGCTTGATTTTGTGGCAGCCCTGCCTAAGCATCCACGGCAGGGTGCTGCGGCCCCATCATCTGACACCCTTTCCCCGCCCCAGGTCTTGCACCAGGGCTCTTGCAAAAGTCAGAGAGAGGCTGCTCGCATAGTCTGTGGGCTTGCAGGCTTCCGCCTGAAGCAGTTCGGTGGCCTGCGTGGCACTGGACTGGGATAAAGGAGCCACAGCAGGTGCCCGTTCAAAAACTGTTTCAAAATGAAATCTCATGCATCGCGGAACCAGTTAATCTCTAAAGTGCCACCATGCCCTACCTTCTGTCTGACTTCAGATTAACTCAGCCAACCGCCTGTACTTCAGACTGGACTACTGAACTAATCTTGAGAGTTGACTGAATTTTTTCCCATCAAAAGCATGGCTTGTCGAAACATTGTGAGGTATTTCAATGTATGAGTTAAATGTGCACATGAGAATGTAAACCTACCTTTTTGTTTGTTGAATACGTTAAAGGCAACTCATTTCTAGTTTAACTTTATGTTTGAAATATATTCAGTGTGAGTACTGCCGTACTCTTATCCATGATACTGGGATTGTATTTATGGCTGCGCTTGGCCAAATAAACAAGCATAGTGTTATTTTCCAAGCAATTTTATCTGGAAAGTTTTTGTTTTTATTTGAAGTTTCTTTTTCTCCCAGTGAAAACCTGAACATTTGGATGCTGTGTGTGGGGAGAGTGGGGGCACTTAATTGATATCTTTCTCACCATTTTCTCCATTATTCTCTCTCTTTCAGGACAATTTGAGTTGGGGGGGAGCAAAGGGGAATGGGAGGGGAAAAATCCCAAATAGCTAAATGTTCAGCTTGTTTATTTGTTTCTTAAATTAAAAAAGCAGAAAAAAATCTGCAGGAAGTTAAATGCAAAAGACGATCAACATTGTCTGTGCCCCGCAGGCTGTAATGCTGGAAATCTGGTGCTTCTGGGAGCTGTGAGGAGCAAAGTATGAAATGGAGGAAATGTACAATGGGAGCAATGGGATCCCACACTACCAATTATACAAAACAAAATGCAGAGCAACAGAAACTAAGTGCCCATAGAAGGGAGTTTATGAAAAGAGGGGGCAGGGAGCAAGAAGGTAAGGGATATACAAAAGAAATGAATTAAAACCTGCAGTTCTGGCCAGCTTCCCTCTCTTGCCTGCCATAACTGGGTGCTTCTATTGCACTGAAAGTGGGGAGAAATCTGGCTGAGAGAGGCAGGCAGGAAGGGCTAAATGCTCCCCTCGATCATCACTGAGCATTTTCCGATTGTGCGAATTGCCAGATTTTGTTTACTTCACTTTTGAGCTGATGACTTACCTGCTGCTCCCTTCTAGTGTCTGCTCATGACAGGGCATCCTGTATCTGCCTGCACCCCATCCTGCACTTTTCTCTGCCATATTTAACAAACCAACTTCAGAGTGTGTGTGTGTTGGAGGGAGGGTGGGGAAGGGGGAATAATGATCCCATTGTAAGCTATCATTATCTGAGCAGCGAATGTGTTGGTGAATCGGGCTAGCAAAGGTGACCTTGGTTTTATTATATTAAACCATCAAGGTTCACATTTCTGAGTGTTTGATTTATACTTCGAATACATCTTGGCAGAGGAACCTGCTCCATTTCCTAAAAAGATATCACTTCTCACTGACACTTTATATGTGCTAGGGCCAGATTCAATGTTTTATCCTTGCAATGCAATGTTAAGTAAATGTTCCCCTCCCCCATTAGACTGCTAGATGCAAAAGTAGGGTGCTGCAGTAGAGGGCTAAATAAAACAAGATAAGTAATAACAAATAGCATGCATGGAGCATAGTTGCTTAGATGAGCAAAGTATAAATGCTGAGCCATACACATACCTGAATAGCTGGAACACAGACGGCCAGATTCTCAGTTGATATATAATCAGGGTTGTTCTGTTAATAGAGTGGCTCTGCCTATTGACACCGGCTGAAGATACATGTCTAAGGCTTTGGTGCAATTCAGTGAAAGAATGAATGCCCTACCAGAGGGGCCTTTGAAAAGTTGGCGTTATACCACTTTGAGTAAATGCCATTGACCTCATTGAAAATAGTTGATTAACATGAATAAGGGCTGCAGAATCAGAAAGAAATAAAGGAAGCAAGCAAGCTGCATAGCGACTGCTCTCTGTTATGACACCTCTCATGTTGAGTGAAGTGAAAAGGGCGTTTTCCATCTCTCCTCGGAAGTTAAGAAATGTCACAACAGAGATCAGCTGTCAGGTATTGTTACAGCTCTGCAGTCGTGCTGAGTTTCTGTCTCCCACACTTCTTCAGGTTGGAAACAGCTTTCAATGAGGCTTTAGGAAAACTAGTAGCACTTTGAGCATGTTGGGGATCAGGAGGGCCTGAAAAGCTTCATGCTCTAATGAAGTGGAAACTGATTTAAACAAGACACGGGCAGACGCATTGTCCTTGTGGGTCTGGGGAAAGTGTATGCCAATGACTGGCCCTGAGAGGAAAAGGGTATTCTCAGCCGTGGTCTTTCCCTGGGGTGCTCCTGACTCTGCTGAATATTGCAGCCCACACTGTTAAAAGCAAGTCAGGCAAGTAACAAAATATATGCACAGGCTTAAAAATGAAAAATGGAGGCAGTTTGCAACACCACCAACACAACTCGTTAAACATGCAAGTCAGGATTGTTGGTGCTTTTACATCCAGCATCATACAAGCAACAGGATTATAATGATGGTGGAATATTTTACACGGCTGTTGTACTTTGGAAAAAGGGAACGGCAGCTGTACCTAAGGCAGCTATTGATTCAGTAATGCAGTGTTCTTCAAGAGCAGTTCATCTGCAAAGCCTAGATTGGATGCCACATAAAAGTTTAAAAGGTGCTTTTGATGATGTCATGTTAGAGCTAGGGGGAAAGATAAAATCCATTTCAGGGTGGTATTATAGTTGTTCACTATTATTTTTATAAGGGTAGCACCAAAGAGTCTCAGCTAGAGGGGAACCTCAGGTTGACAGTGCTGTGCAGAGAGACGGCCACTCATTGCCTCAGATAGTTTGCCATATAAAAGATACATCCCAAAGCAAGAAGTCTTTGAGGAGGGAGGAAGGAAGGGAGAACTAGTGGTACTGAGTAGGCCTATGCGAAGTGGCTAGTATTAGCTTTGAATTCAGATTCGGCTGATTCAGGGGACGCTGATTCGATTCAGTGATTCGAAACACTGTCCCAAATGGAATCGACCAAATCTGATTTGGAGATTTGGCTGCTGCTGAACCAGCCGAATCACACAGGTCCCACCCCCTGCTTGCTCTCAATGGCTGCCATACCCGCCCTAGCTCCCTGCTCTTTGAAAAAAAAAAGCCCTGACTCACTGGCTGCTTCCCATTGCCACGCTGCATATGTGATAGAGCCACGCTGCATATGGGGCTCTGTCACAAGCCCCCCGACCCTCCCCTGCTCTCCCAGTGCCCCCATGGAGGCCCTGCCCACCCCAGCTCTGGCCCTTTAAAAAACAAAAAAACCCTGGAGAATAGGTTCAGGTTAGAGATTAGGAGGCACTGTTTCACTGTTATGGTAGCTAGGATCCAGAACAAACTTTCTAGGGTGGTGGTCCTCGCTCCTACCTTGGGTAAATTCAAAAAGAGGTTGGATGAACACCTGTCTGGGATCGTGTGATCGTAGCATGTGTTCCAGCCAGTGGTGGGGGGTTAGATTAGATGATCTATTTAGGTCCCTTCTGACCCCTAACTACTATGAAACTATAACCTCTATGTACACACACACACACTCATTTCACTGTCACGCTAACATTTATTTATTTATTAAAAACATCTTTTACCCGAGTAATACTCTTAGAGCTCTCACATCTGTTTGTAAAAAAAACCAACCCAACACATCCTTGGGCTGAGGCCATCAAAATCATTTCATTACAAAATTGCAACTGTAATGCAGTTCAAAACCACAAACATACTGTACATGGAGATGCTTTTGTTTCCAAACTATTCATTAGGAATGATGCACAAGCCAAAATTATAGCCTGTGAAAGGTGAATTAAAAGAAAATGAGCCTGTCCGACCTTCTAAGTGATAGCACTTAGTGCTGTAATTATTATCTATAGCTAATCCTTCTCCCACCGCAAGATTGTGCAGAAGTTTCCTTTTCCCTCCAGAGATATCTGTCTTTACATTTCTTCCGTCCTTCATGCTTAATTCAGGCTGACAAGGAACAGAGTTGAGAGGATAGAAAATGAGAGCCTGGATTATTTTCTATAATGCAAGATGGAGAACGAAGTCCCTCCTGTCTCCTGGCTGCTCACTGACCCCACGTGAAATGATTTGGGAGGCTGTGTGTGTCTGTTTTATACTGGAAAGGTACAATGTCCTCAAACCCACCCTGGCAGTGGGCACTTACTGGCAGCCCTGTTGCCAGTGTTCTCCGTGAGGCTGAGATGAAGAGAAATGAGGTGCACTGCATTCTTGCATGCTTTTGGCTAGGGTGGAAGAAGTCTGCATTGCCTTGTCCTTTGTGAGGCCTTTGATAACCTGGGTTATCCTTGGGGGAGCTGGAAGAGGACTGATGCCGTATGCTTCTCAGCCCAGGCTAAGCCCAGAAATGCTGAGATGCAGTGGAGTTTCTAGAAATAAAGTGATTTTCCCATGCTCTCTCCCTGCTCTGGAAGGCAGTCTGTCAGTCTAACTAGTGTGACTTGCATGGGGAAGCCCAGTGACAAAGGGTGATATGTTGGCACAGCCTCTTCATGCTGGAGAGCCTCCATGGAGGCCTATGACTGGGTTCATACCAAAGCAGGACTATGGGGTGCTACATGGTATGAGCCCTTAGGGACAGACATCACACACAAACCATTTTTAGTGATCAGAAACTGGTTTAAACCTGTAACAGAACAAATGTTCAGTGCACATAAACCAGTTTGAAAATGGCTGCAACCAGTTTGAGATAAACCTGGTTGAATGTAGTATCAGACTTAACTGATTTGGCTCAAACTGGTTTATGCAATGTCTGTCCCAGACCTTTTGCTGGTTTAAGCTAAATCAGACACCTCCAGCATCGCAGCATGCTCTCTGGACTGGGTGGGGCTCTTTGCTCCACAGCAGAGCTGGCCCCTCCCCTCTGCTGCCTGGCTGGAGCTCCAGTAGACACTTGCACGCACAGCAGGGTCTGCTGGCTTCCCCGTGCCCCCCTCCTCATCTCTCACCACTCACTGCTTAAGCAGAGATCCCTTCCTCCTCTCTCCCACAGCACGGACTGTAGCCAGCATATGGTATGTTAGCTAATGCTGTGTAAAGCAGATAGGACAGTGTCCACTTAGGGCCTTTTGGAGGTAATCAACAGCTCATATGGTGATGTCCCTGCATTCCTTCCTTTGGAAAAAAGCTGTTTAAGAAAAGCTTGTAATGAGCAAGACTTTGTTTTCTGATGGGGTGTTCAATGCTGATAACAGAGCTGATAAATGCTCTGTTATCAAGGAGGGGGACCCCTCCCTGGCCAAGCCCCCCTCAGCTCAGCACTGTACAAGGGAAGGGAAGGCTGCTCTAGCCCCCCCAGCTTCTCGCCTGAGCCACTGCAGGTATGTGCCTGCATGTCTGAGATGTCTGTCTGGTTACAAAACTGATTTAGCCTAGCCAGGTTAGACTAACCTGCAAAGAATGTGAATCAATTGAGGCGTAGGCTTTTTGAATGCCTGTCCCTAGCCCAGAAGGCTAGGCCTGTCTGCAGTGCTGTAACAGGGAGCAACCAGACACAATCACTTTGGCAGGGCAAAGGCAACCCCAAAGAGTGGATCAGAGATGCCCAGAAATCAAAGGAGACTGAAGAGTGAAGCATAAACTTGCTGGCTACTAGGAGCAAGGGGAGAAGAAGTGGGTGATAAAGAAGCAACAAGCAGAGCCCCGAGAGCTTGTTGGCAGGAAAGTGCAGAAGCAACAGTAGAAACCTTCAAACTCTAAGGTTAGAAGGTATAAGGACCTTCCCAAGCAGTAAGCTTGGTTGAATCAGAAATGGGAGTCTTCTGAGTATGTCTGGGATAACATGGCAGGGGCAGGCTCAGGGGCAGGCTCATGTCTGTATACGGGGGCAGACTGCAAGGTACAGAGTTACACAGCCATTTCAGGGGCCAGCAGCAATATCCACCATCTCAGTGTTTGAATCCTGATGTCATCCTGCCAGTCCTAATGTGGAATTAAAGCCCCGCCTGTTGCTTGGTCTGCCTCACAGGATGGTGAAGATGTGACGTGGGTTCAGCACCAAGGTCCTACTGAGTAATTTGGTTGCAGGTGGGGTTTTGGCTCATTGTTCTCCTGGATCCCTTCCGCTTCCTATTGCTACTCTCTTTTGGTTTTTCTTCACAGGTCTGGCAGTCCATCAGATTATCACCATCACAGTGTCTCTCATCATGGTCATAGCTGCTCTGATAACAACTCTTGTGTTAAAAAATTGGTAAGGTCTGTTGTCCATCTGCTTGGCTTGAGTGTTGGGGGTGCTGCTGGAGTGTGTGGAAGGGGCAAGACTGGGAGCGGGGGCAGAGCTAACAATTTCAATTGTGAATTAAAAAAACCCAACATTTCAGCTATTAGATGTAAGAGCAGGCTAGAAATTATGGCTTAAGCTGAACTGTTTAAAGAAGGCAAGGGAATTTGGGCTGTATGCTTCCATTGAAATTCTGTGTTTGTTTATCGCCCCTGGGCTACTTTGATATCCAAGTCTTATTATTTATTTAAATTCTTATTTAGAGTTTGGCATCATGCCCATCACCATCACAGGCAGCTACATTTGCAAGACTGAAAAAAGTCATCACCCTCCAAACAAATATCTGCACTGTTAGACACATTAGACAGGTTTGAAATAGCACACACTCTCATGATTCCTAAAACAAAGGGCCAAAAAAGCCTCCACATTTGGGATTGTGCATATTGGCAGAATTGAAGACTTCAGCTTAACTTCCTAGCTCCCTTTGGCTTTCCCACTGCCATGATATAATATTGCACCCTCTTAGGTTAGTTGTTCCTGAGTACTCTAATAGCAGCCTCTTCTCAGGAGACCAGGATAATTCACTCTGTCCTGGGCTGCCTGACTTTTTCTCTGGCTTGCTGTTTGGGCTCTGAAGTCTTGCCTGGGTCTAAGCCATTCCTTAAAACAAAAGTTTGGTTTAGCATTTAATAATGATGTTTCCTGGCCTTTTTTTTACAACTCCAGGGATTGAAACTCACCTTCTGAGCCTCCTGAATGCTGCGAGTTTTACATGCTTCACATCCCCTGGAGTGTCCATGGGCTCATGTTCTAGCTTAATTTGCTCTCATTTATTCGTTAGCATCAGCTATGCATATGGTAAAATAGGTTAGTCCTTTGCTGCAAGCATTCCTGACTTTACCTATTTTCCCAGAGAAATTGGCCTACTTTGAGGTCAATGCTGCTGGGTGTAATAATACTACCTACCGCACCTCCGGGATAATCCGAAAAACTGCAGTCAAACTCTGCTTGTCTCCAATACCATTCTTAGTCCTCTCATCTACCTGTAGTTTTCTCCTCCAGCAAGTATGTTCTCTAATAGCTTCAAAGCTTAGCTGTCTCATCATGTAATTTATCCATACGATCCCAATGCTTTCTTCAGGATACTGAATAAAATCAGGGATAGAATCTAGAAATAAATCAGAAAGTTGGGGAGTAAGGAATCCCCTTATCAAAGAGGCATAAGAAGAAAACCCCTCCATAGGTCTGTCTATTATAAATATATGCTCTCGTCATGGGGAAGGTTTTGAGCAAAATGTTACAGCTGGATTTTGAGTCTTCATAAAGTTTGTACAGTTCTTCTAAAACGAGAATGGGTAAAGATACAATATTTTCAGAAGAAGCATTTCTGACAGTGGTGCAGAAATATATTTCCCATAACCAAGACTTTTGCAAGTCAGTCATAATTTTGGAAGCCCCAGTTTTACAAAATACACCCCTCAAATAAGACCGATGTCCTAAAAGTACCAAGCAAGTGCCCCTCCTGAAAATCAGTACATGCACTTTGGGATTATACTGCACATAATAGCAAACCACACTATTGAATCCCACAGAAATCAGTGAGACTTACTGACATGCACAGAGATACCCATGTGTTTGAATGCTTTGTTATCTTGGAGGGCATCACAAGCTAGGGATGGGGCTTCCAGACCCTGATGGGACAGGCAGAGAGGCAGGACAGGAGAAGGATGGGTCAGGGTTAGAGTTTACTAACTGCCTATTTAAATTAAATGAATGAAAAAGCAACCACAATCCATATGAACGCTCATGCATAGGTGTGGCTTGATCTTGAAGAGGTTTATGGATTTGGCTTTGTCAATAATAATCGAAAAGCTATCCAGCCTCTTGGTGTGGAGAACCGATCTAGAATAGACTGTTTTGGGAAACTTACTTTTTGGCCAGTAGGTCAGCACCACAAGGACAAACTATTTTTTTGGCATTTTAGGTCAGACACATCCAGACTTTCACTTAAAGTCCACTGAAGTCAATGGACCCCTGATGCCAGTGAACTTTGGGCAAAATCCCTAATCCTGTAATTAATTGGGGTTTAATTCAAGGGTTCATTTTCATCCAGACCTGTTCACGGTCTCTCACACTGAACTGACTGTTTTAGAGGGTATTAGCTTCTTCTGACCATGTGTTACAAAGAGTGAATTGAACCCAGTTTTAAATATCTCTCCTGATTTGTAATAGTGCTTAAAGGTAACAGAAGGCTTATGTCCAATTACTATAATTCAGGCATCTCTAATGTAGGATGGCTTCTGCAAGTCAGTCAAAGTGCGTGTATTTTCTACTTACTTTTTACAGACATTTTCTAGTGTCCACTCATAGAAAGAATTCATATAATAAAAGTGATTGATATGTCTTAGAGATGTACCAATACTGAGAAAGCCTTGGCGAATACTTGCTCACATTGTATGGGAACAGGCTTTAGCCACACATATGCCTCTTTTCTATCACTTTCTTTAAATACCTGTGCAATGCCACCTAATTTAGCTGATTAATCAGAATTAATATGCATAGCACAATAATATCAAAGACTCAGAATGTGATCATTATAGCATGTAAAGAAAAAATTGGGGGATGGGAACTTTGGACAACTGCAGATAAATAAATGGAAGAAATCTCACTCAGTATAAAAATCTGCTGCAGCATGCAAAAAGAGCCTAAATTCCTGTGTCTTTGTGATCTATTTGCTTAGCTCTAAAATTAATCGAGTTGTATTTTGAGTCCTCAGGTATATTATAGCCACAAAGGAGGCAATGTGATGGAGTAGTGAGACTTATAGGCAGGGACACCAGAGACACTCAGTCTTTGGCAGCATCAGGCACACTGTTTTCACTGCTTTAAGGTTATGTTAATAGTCTATCCACCTTGCAAAGCACTTTAAAAAGAGGGGATGAGTGGTGACTCTCTGTTGTGCAAAGTTTATAAAGAATTGTGCCATTTCTCTATTATGGGCACTGACTGGTTTTGGTAGATGGTCCCTTCCATTTGTGAAGAGGTTATCCTGTGCACCAGCACATGCATTAGTGATGGACCCTTGGATTTGCCCGAGGCTATAACTTGATTCGCTTAGACGCTTAAGCCAGCATTGGGTCCAGCAATAGAGTAATTTGATGGGATGTGCTACAGCATTTACAACAGTCAAGTAATTAACTCTCATTCATCCTTGAGTTAGTTTTTAGGCACCCAACTTCCTCAGGTACTTTTGAGGTCCCACTTAAAACCTAGAGCCAGCATTACCAAACCTATATGAAGAACATTATGTTCTTAAATAAATCCACATTTAGATATTTCATTGGGTGGCTGGACAGAGCCATCTTGCAACCTTGCATGCCATTAAATTCAGTGCTAAAAGTTAGGAAACTAACAGCTGTCTTTCAGGGTTGACATACTGTGCCATGGCAGCAGCACCTTTTGTACCGACTGCCTCCTGAACTGTAAGCAATGTAGACACCTCTGCAGGGCATTGCAGGCAGGCCAATTAGCACTGCTGAGTGACAGTGTTAGTTAGCCAGTCCCCATACTAGTTAATCTGCCCCAGGATAGGGTAGATGTGGCTATGTGTGGGGAAGGCTGGCCACATGGAGTAGGAGGACCCATTTTTTTTGCATTAGGTGTTAGGAGTCAAGCACGGGGTTGAGGCTGGGGGGTACGCAGGAGGGAACAGTAGTATCATGCTAGGAAGCTCTAACAAGCTGGGTAGTAACTGGTCTGTACTGCGTGTGCAGCAACTGCCCTAGTTTGTACTTACATTTCCCTTGAAATTCCAGAATGAAACTTCCAGGTCTTGTTCCATGGGAATTAAACATCAGTGACTCAATGATTTCTGCACACATCTGGAGTCTGAGGGTTTCTCTGTTGAGTGAGGTCTTTCTTTTATTGGACCAGCTTTTGGGCTCCGAGTGCTCTTCCAACAGGTCCCGAAACTCTAGTATAACAAAAAAGCCATTTCCTGAAGTTATTTGTCACGGTAAATTTACCCCTTTGATGCTTCTGAGGGTAGGAACAGATGTGGCTTGGGGTCACATTTGTGCCGCCATAAAATTTTTATGTAACCATACATGATTTTTCTGACCAATCATAATTAATCCGCACAGCTCAATAATATCAGAGACTCAGCATATGATCAATATGGCATGTAAAGAAGGAATTGGGGGAAGGGAACATAGGACAATTGAAGATAAATAAATGGAAGAAACCTTACTCGGCTTAGAAATCTGCTCTAGTATGCAAGCCTAAATTCCTGTGTCCTTGTAATCTATTTCCTTAGCTCTAGTGTTAATCAAGTTGTGTATTGAGGCCTCAGGTATGTTATAGCTACAAGGGAGGCAATGTGATGGAGTGGCAGGCAAATAGACTTCCCTATCCTTTGTCATGCCACATCAGTGGAAATTCAGTGGCGTGACAAAAAATAGTGATAAATTCTGTCTCTTTATAGTGGAGAATATCTGTTAGCTCTGTGGCAAGAGCCTCCAGGCAGCCCAAGCTGCCTGCACTCTGCAGCCAACTTGGGCAGGTGCTCTGGGGGCTTGAGACTTACAGAGGCACCTTGGGGAATCTCATGGTGCTGCTTTATAAATGGGGAAATCGAGGTTCCCCACTTGCAGAGACACCTTGGGATCTCCAGGGGTACATTTCCTTAAGTGGGGACAACTTGCAGGTCCCAGTTTAGAGGCCCAGGGCCCTGGGATGCCCTAGTGCCCCACGTCTCCATGCCAGGGACCTGCTTACCCAGGCCAGCTGGAATCTCTGAGGGTGGATCTGGGTAAGCAGGGAAAATCCAACTACATGTGCCACTTCATGGCACAGCTGATCTGCTTCATTCAGCAACATCTATTTCTAGCCCTAGAGTAAAAGGAGTTAACTTGCTTATTCTCTCTGTGGAAGGAAGGCTCTAACACTCTGAAAATAAGGGCATGCTGCTTTTCTCAGTAATTCTTTTAATAATAAAGGCTTCCATTTAACATTTAGATTTGATCATTACAGGGTAAATAAAGGGTGATTGCTTGATTGTGGCTGATCTTTCCAAACTGCCCACAAATTATAATCCAATATTGAATGATGTATAATTAATAACAGATCATGTAATTCTTTCTTCAAGTGTCACAGATATATTTGGAGTTGTATTTTTCTTTTCTTCATTTTTTTTTTTAACCCACACCTCAGTTGTGCACAAAGTGGTAACCCCAGGAGAAACAGCCACCAGCGCAAAATCAATCAACAGGAGGAGAGCTGCCAGAATCTGACGGACTTCACCCCAGCTCGTGTGCCCAGTAACCTGGACATATTTACAGCTTATAACGAGACACTGCAGTGCTCCCATGAGTGTGTCAGGACAGCTGTGCCTGTGTACACAGAGGAGGCATTGCACTCACCAGGGGATTATAAAACAACGTTCAATGGAAACAGGTAAGACAGGCATTGATCACAGTTCCCGTGCACACTTACAGACTCACGTTTATTTGCATTAGCTATTAGTCTCATTTTATTAATTTTACCTATGGAAGAAATTCTAGGGAATAATAAAGCCAGCAATGACAAAATCCATCTTAGGAAGAGTATGGCACAGAGAAACTCCAGTTATTATTTAAAGCCATAATGTGCCTCTTCTTTTTCCAAATTAACTGGTCAGTTAGGTATATTTGCTAGGTGTCACTTTGGTTTGGTTTGCACGACCTGCTGTGTAGAACCACTAATGCAAAACTCACCCTCCAAACTAAGGACAAGCAATTACTCAGAGCCTTTGTGACCAGCAGGCATAGGACTTAATATTTATATTGCTTGTCACATGGCAACTCTAAGTAGCGGAGCTATTGTCCTTGCAATGCCAGTTGGCTTCACCTTGAACACATCTTGTTACACTGTGCTGGTCTGTAGCACCACACATTTTTCAATTCCCCTTGCTTACTTCAACAAAGAAATCTACCTCAAATTTGTCTTCTGGCATTTATATGCTGCTTTTTAAGCAGCATCTAAACAGCTGTTCAATTTCAAATGAGGAATTGTGATTAATGAAAGAATAGATTGCATGAATGAATCATGTGAATCATGTTATCTGGTATGAAATAATAATACATTAAGCAAGGGAACACGATGGGACTTTCTAGATGGAGGGATTTTAAAAATTGGGACATCATTCTGTCTCTTGTCTGTATGGGAAGGGAGGTTGACTGGAGAACTCGGTAAGTGACCTCTTTCCACTGCAGATACTAGCCTTCAGTCAAAGTTTAATTGCATGGGGCACTGGTTCTGATTTAGTTGTGGGTTTTTTAGGAGGAACTATTCATTAATGATTGGTGCAGAGATTTACCTAAATCGCTCCACACAGTAAATGTGTTTGCTGTCAGATGAAGAAAAAAACCCTGATGACTTTTAATGAAGGGGGGAAGCCCCCCAAAACTTCTTCAAATATATAATCTCATTGAACTGTAAGTGACATTTAATGCACAGAGTCCTTATCCTAAGTGCATGAAGAATAGAAGCCTAAACTAAAGCCATTGTAAAACACTTCTTTTTAAGTACCTTTGCGTGTGTGTGTGCGCACGCACATGCGCGTGCATGACATTTGCTAGTTGCCATATTCTGGGGTTTCCACAGGTATTGGGAGGCAAAGAATTGGCAAGGATTTTCAAACCATTTCATTGAGTGTATGTATATGTTGGTTTTCACATGAACTCCAGCCAACCAATGCTGGGACATGAATGGGAGCATTTTGTATCTGTTTTCTTGTCTTGTCTGTGTTTTGTTTGGAACACTGGCAATGTCGATTTTTTGCACTGCTTTTAATACCGTCCCTGATATGTGAGCATTGGTTGGAAGTGGTTCATTGCTTTTTTGTCTTAAAGTAATGCTTTTTTGGGAAATTATTGGCCTCCACAATTCTCCTTGAAGCCCAGTTGAACCAGAGCAGTCACTTCCTAAGTAACTAATGAGGGCAGTCCCATTAGTCTACCAGCTGGCTCCCACAAACACTGTATTTTTCCAGGTGAGCCACCTTGGTGTGCTATAGCAATGCTGAGGTAACGATTATGCCCTGTTACTTACACCTGGGAACAGGAAACACGAGAAAAGCAGTCCAAGGGAAAAGGAGCAAGAGGAGAAATACTTTAAAAAGAGGGAGATACTGTGATCCATGTTTGGACTACAACTTCCTTTAGTGGTTTTCAACCTTTTTTCATTGGTGGACCCCTAAAAAAATTGTAATGGAGGTGTGGACCCCTTTGGAGATTTCTAATGGAGGTGCAGACCCCTTTGAATTGTAAGTATGGATATTCATATACTTCTGAGTGATCATAATAAACTTTTGTGGACCCCTCAGACATAGTCTTTGGACTCCCAGGGGTCAACGGGACACAGGTTGAAAACCACTACCATAAATAATTGGCTTGGTTCAGAGTTACTTTATTTCATTTATGGGATGGGGGACAAAAATGGCATCGCAATTCATCATCATCTTCCTGGTGCTAGCCTGATTTTGCAAAGGCCAATAAGCCTATCCAAAGCATTATTTTAGAGATTATTTTTTCCCTTAAAAAAAAAAGCAAAAAAAAAAAGCTGATTTTGGCAGCAGGCCTGACTAGGCTTGCTTGTTGTGTGTTATGTACCAGCACGCGCAAGCCCATTTTTCTGCTCGCTGCAGACCCTCTTCTTCTGATCGGCATCTTATTCCTGTGGCCTTTGTGTCTGAGAAATGGTTTGAAATCTCCTGCTGACTGGCCGAAGTCTGTTTTACTTCCTGGGGGCAGGGCAGACGCCATGTGGCTATTTCCTGGTACGTACCACTCTTAAAAACTCTTTTCTTTTTTTGACCATCCCTGCTCTTGTACCGCTGAACGTTTCTATGTGTAGCTAGGCCCCCTTCACCAATGTATCCCTTGTGTAATGCTAACCAAATAGTTGATTCTTGTATTTGACTTGCTTAAGTTAGCCTGTTTAATAGATGGTAAATGTCTTCTGCATTAAAAGGAAGATTTAGTATCAGGAGACCTTTACTTTTATCCTGAAATAGAGATGAGCATGAACTGAAATTAAAGAACATAGCCCCTGATTTCATTGGAGGGCATATGTTAGAGGGCAACACCAGAATGCCCACATGCAAAAATGCTGTAAACATTTGAGGTAGCTCATCTCTGGATCCAAATTTTGGCCCACCGTAACACCTCCTTTAGGTTTAACAAATGATGCTAATTTCAGTGCTCTAAAATGGCTTCCTTTAGCGATTAACCCTGTGTTGCATGCCAGATAGTCTACTTCATACTAGTGACCACACATATTCTATGCATTTTCCATCAATTTTCCAGAGCTCATCTGTCTGGGATTTTGGAACAAGCAATGTTTTCATGCTTTCACTGCAACAGTAGCAGCAAAACCTTTCTTTTTCCTTCTGCAGAAAACCATATCTACCATCACCTATTCTGCCTGTGTAATCTAGGTTCAAAGCTTGGAGAAAGATGCAACCAAACTAATACAAATATATTTTTAGGAGATATTTTCTTTTTTTTTTTTTTAAATCTTGTGCCATTTCTTCCTCCTTGTCTTTCTTTTGAAGGTGGCATTGCAGGTAGCAGTGGGAGGAAAAGCAATTAGGATTAACTATATGGCATTTTAGTGTAGGGCAGCAATGCCAGTTTGAGCTACACACTCAGGCAAATTAATTGGTCAATCCCAAATCCCTGCTGTAATGAATCACGTATTCACTCTAAATGAAATTTCCAACCGTCCCTAACTGCAACTTACTCGGAATAGCCTGTTTAACATTATGCTCAGCTATTGAACACAGAAATGTAATTAGATTAGAATGGAAAGAGAATAAAAAGTTAATGGTCTCTGTTGCGGCTTGGTATGGTTGTGTCTGGCCAGGCAAGGTGAAATGCACACCTGTCCATGTGCATTGATTAGGGTGGGAGATAACAGAGAGAAAAATAGTTTATCAGGATTCTTAGCACAGTCTATCTTCTTTGTCTGCAATAATATAATTATCATGCACATTAAAACCACGCTCCTTTTGCAGTTCAAAATACATGTGGCAACCGAGAACTTCTCTTATGGCTGGAGGATTTTCATTTTTATTGTGGCAAAATCTCTGTACCAATCAGAGGCAGATGGACGGAAGACATTTCCATCGCATTTGTAAAACAATATGAGATACACATCCCATTTTGTAAGTTATGCCCTCTGTGATAGCACTGGGCCCCAATTCAGTAGAGGCAACAACTCTTTTACCACATGTGCAGATATTCTTTTGTGGTGATGCAGGATGACAGCCTGGATTGGCCAAGCCTCAGTGTCATTAATGAGGGGAGGCAAGTCAAATAATGAAGCTCTGAACTGCAGTTCATTCATTTTTGTATGGGAAACGTACCCCAAATGCCATGCCTCTTATTTGCCAAGCAGTTTTGTCTGCAGCATATTTCTAGAGGAGACCCTCACTGAGTTCCACTGGGGAGTGTTTGAATTCAGATCAGATTTTACTTCATCCAAAAAACTAAAACATGGGCTGGTTCAGACCCAAGTTTCATTATAGTCAGCCCTCCCTGCCCTCCACCTTCAATGAGAAAGAAAGAAGAGTCTTCAATTCGGGACTTCTCCCTCTTGTTTGTTTGGGTTTAAAAAAAATTATTTCAGTGCTATTTAATCCCAAATTGCACACCTGTTAGGCAGCTGTGATGAGGCTGGAGACACTGTTCTCCCTTGTTACAAAGGACAGACATCTGGCAATGGGTCTAGACTACCTTAAAGCAGATCAGATGTCAGAAAAAAGCTTCCTAACTGTGAGAACTGTAGGACAATGGAACACGCTACCTAGAAAAACAGTGGCATCTCTTTCACGGGAGGTTATCAAGAAGAGGCTGGATAGTAATCACACTGAGACAGTATAGGAATAGCATATTTTGCATCCCTGCAAGGGGTTGAGCTAGATGATCCTTGAGGTCCCTTCCAGTTCCCTGAGTGATCTGGGATGACATCCTGGCTCATTAAAGTTAGTGTGAGGATTCCTCCTCATCCCTCCCCTTTCAGTCCCTAACAGTATATTTTATAATTGCAACAGCCGTGTCTGTTTTTACTCAGAATAGATGCTGATGCTTCTGTCAGTGGTAAAAAGCCCAGGAAGGGTGAAGGAGAACATAAACTGAAAAGCTGATCTAAGTACATTTCCTTTAGAACAGGGGTTGGGAACATTTTTGGCCAACATTTTTGGCCTGCAGCCTCAGCTTGTAAGATGTTGGTGTGCCAGAGGTGGGCAGCAAAGAAGCCTCAAGCGACCCAATCATTGTTGTAGTAGCGGAGCCCCAGACCCTTTCCCAATGCCTGAGTGCCAAGCAAAATGCCTTTGTGCGCCATGCTCTGGCACACGTGCTGGGGTTGCCTACCCCTGCCTTAGAACCACAGACTTCAATATTAGCTTCGAACTACAATTCACCAATGGCCATATAGAAGAATAGTGTCAATTGACTGCCCAAAATCCCTACATAATAAACTCTGTGGCTTCCACGAACTCTGCCTTCAAGCAATGAAAAATGTTTTTAATCCAAATATCCCCAGCAACCCTCATGTTTAAAATAGAAATTAAGTAAAATAATTACCTCCGGGACACTGTCTCCTATAGGAAATCTATGAAGCTTCTGCTGGTATTTATTGAGGTTTTATAAAATTCTGTACCAGAAATTAAAGCCTCAATTCTTTTCAGTAGGTTTTTAAAAATAATTCCATGGCAAGTCTGTCATGCTTTGTTAAAGTCTTAAAATTTAGCATCGTTTTATTTTCATGGAACCCATAAAATGTCTATTGACATGCTCTGGAAAATCTATAAAAAATTTACTTGGAACATTAGGCCTTTAATAATATTTAAAATATTAATAAAGTCCTGGAAGCTGATGTTGCATTCCATTAATATTAATATGATAAGACTTCCCCTGCAACAGATGCAAGGCTAATCCTAATTTTAAGCTATACACTCTTTGCATGCTTGCATATTTTTACAGGACTGAAATCATTTTAAACATGTTTTTCTAAAATAAATTTACTACATAGATTTCACTGGCATGTGGATGCTTTTGTCTGAGGATGGTCTCACAGTCTGGATAACAGACGAAATTACCTCCAGACTGAAGCAAACAAAATGTCTTTAAGAACCAGTGGAAAAGTTGTTTATTTTTCTCCCTATGCTGGTTATTTTTCATGCACATTTGTTTCTGCCTTGCAGACACGTCTGTCCTGACTGGAAGGAGGAACTATCAGAAATACTGTGTGATAAGATTTCCAAGGAAGATTTGTAGCACTCTGTTACTTTGACATTTTTGGAGCTCAGCCTTCACACTTTTAGGCAGAGGTGCTATAGAAAGCATTAGTCTAACCTGCAAAGCTTGAACTGATTTGGAGGTGGATAGACATTCCCTTTTCATTCTAGAAATGCAGACGCCCCTTCCCTTCCATAGCACTGAGTTTGGGAGGGTGGAGGGCATGGCCAGGCCCCTGCAGGATGCTCTGATTAGGGAGAAATCCCCCCCGACACACACATCCAGCAGCCCAACAGGGAGTTGATAACACAGTGTTTATCACCCCTAACTCTGTGTTTATCAACCCATTAAGAAAACAAAAGCATCTGTCATTAGTTCAAGCTCTTCTTAAACAACTTTTTCCAAGGCAGGAATAGAGGAACATTGCCAGGTACCTGTTGATTAGCTCCAAAAAGCCCTTAGTCACCACATTCCTGTCTGCCTTTGTTCCGTCTCATACAGCACAGGCCGTACCCAGCATGTGGTATGCTAGCTAATACTGAGAGGGCTCTGTGGAAGGCAGAGGGGAGGGGGGAATCCCTGCTTGAGCAGGGAGTGGTGAGGGGGAGGGAGAGAACAGGAGGAAGCCAGGCAGACCTTGCTGTATATGCAGTCTCTGCCGAAGCTGCAGCCAGGGAAAAGAGGGGAGGGGCCAGCCCTGCTCTCTGAAGCAGAGAGCACCACCTAGCCCAGAGAGCATGCCAGGATGCTGTGGGACTCTGATTTAACTTAAACCAGGAAGGGGTCTGGGACAAAAGTTTCATAAACTGGTTTGATCCAGATCAGTTAAGTCTGATTCATTCAACCAGCCTTATATCAAACCAGTTTCAGCCATTTTCAAACTGGTTTATGTGCGCTGAACATCTGTTCTGTTACAGGTTTAAACCAGTTTCTGATCACTTAAACTGGTTTATGTGCAATGCCTGTCCCTAGCCTAGGTGCCCAGCTCCCACTTATTTTTCAAATACCCCTGAAAATTCCAGTTGAATCATTTAGGGCCAGGGAATGGCCTGCATGCAAAAGGCTCTCCCAATTCACATGAGTTTGCAGCATCAGGATTTTATCAGGACCAAATTAAATATCTTAAGGACAACATGCTCATGGAATGAATGGCTTGGTTGCTTGTACTGGGTGAGATATTTCACTCATGAATCATTCCTTGTCATTACTGTTAGTCTGTCCAGTGACAGCACAGTGTAAGTGCAGGGAAAAGCTGAGAGGTTGAGACTGCAACTGCCTCTTATTACTAGTACTGAAAGTGATGGAAAATCTACTTAGGAGTTCTTACAGACCCCAGCTGTCTGCTGTACAGGTGAATATCTTCACTGCAGGATTTTATAGTACTAGTAAAGTAGCCTGAAGGTGACTGACTCAACTTTAACTGGTTGCACTCTATAGCTGGAAAATGTTGCTAGCGAAAGCAAAGTCCAGTACATAAAGGGCCTAGATTTTTCTTTCCTTTCCTCAGTGCCCTTGCACCTCTTTCACTGAGGCTCTGGAGCATAGACGGAATGGAGCACTGGATCAGCATGGTCATGGAAAGTTGCATGATCCTAATTGCCAATAGGTGGTTGTTAGAAAATAACGTCTCCCCAGCTACTTTCATTTAGGGAATCAATTCCTACACTTCTGGTTGGTAGATTGTTATTGACATCCCAACTTGCAGAGTCAAACCAAGGCACAGATAGGGGAAGAAGCTTCAGGGGAAGTTAAGAGTCAAGAAGAAACAGAAGGGTCATGTGGGTTTTCACAGAACTTCTGTGGGTGAGTCTGTAACCAGGAAAAGCTCAGCTTGTTCCATTATGAGTGGAGCCTTTGGGTGCCTTTCTGGGAGGAATACATCTGAAGAGTATTTATGTAAGGAATAGACCCCTTTTCATGCATCAAAACCTCTATTTAGAGGGTCCAGGCAGTGCTTTAAGTGGTCCATCACCCTAGTTCTAGTTCTCTGCAGTAAGGGAAATTTCTCTTATGGTGAAACGTCTGTTGAATTCTCCAGCAGATTTGCTGTGCATGTGCTCTAGCCCCTTTGGACTGCTTGCTGGTGGTAAAAGTCACCCTTATGCACAATGCAACCTATGTGCTTTCTTTATGCTTCAAATAGTGTATTTCTCCCTCTGCCAATATGATAGCAGGCAAATTTGCCAGCAGCAGAGTTCCCCAAACTCCAGTTATAAGTGAACACTGAATTATTAAATGCAAGTATTTCTACTGGGCAGCTGATTCTGACAATTTTGCCCATTTAGACTAGGCAAAAAAAAAGAAAGAAAAAAACCCCAAACCATGACCTACACAGGTTGAAGCCGAAATTCTGATATTATATATTCGAAACAACATGAATTACTAATAGTTGTGAGCAACTCAAAGGCTGAAGCTTGTTCACATATAAAATTATGGGAATATGTTAAGACAAAAACAAATAAATACCATTAGTTGAGGATGTACAGCCCAAGAAAGGCTGACATTTGACAAAATGTTCACCCAGTTCTAATTACGAACCTGAAAGTCAGGCCCACTTTGTGAGTCTCTAAGGTTTGCTAATCCAATAGAAATTTCTAAGGTCTAGTCCATATTCTACTATTTGGTGCAATTTTTGAAAGTCAGAGTGTGCTGCTGGTTTTTACCTGGAATAAGACATGGCTTGGCTGCTTTGGGTAAATTTCATTTTGACTTTTGGGGTTGGTTCAAAAATCAGAGCAAAGATCTCATTGACAGAAGCTGAATCCAGAAGGGTGAACTGAAATCTGATGTGGCTCTTGTCCTGAATCCTGGCCTCTTGCTCTATTTGACAAAAATAGTGGAATGAGATCATAGAAAATTCTATAAGGCACTTCAAGTGCTGACCTAGTTTGCACAAATGGTATTTTCTGAATGCAATAAAAATATTATCTCTAGGAGTACCTTAATTAAATAACAATTTTACATAGCTATGTAAATGTGAAGCATCATGATTATATAAATGACCACTTGAGATTGCAAAATACTAGTGATAGGATAGATTGGATACTACCACAGCTTTTGCACTAGGAAAAGATAAGTTCCAGGACTGTACAGGATTTCTCTGCTTTGAAAGCTGCAGGCAGTTGCTGTGATGTCCTCATTCTGCCTAACAGCAGTAAATGTTTTTGTATTAATATTAGCAGATAATGAGTCATCATAAAACATCCAGGCTTGTCTTATGAGAAATAATAGTGCTTCAAACATAGACCTGCTAACAGAGATTAAGTATTCTAAAGAAACTAGTTAATTAAGATTTCAGTTTTACGTGAGACAGAGATGATATTTGGAAAGTCGTTCCCAGCTGCTGAGTTGGATGGCTTGTGTTAGAGACAGGAAGGAGAACAGGACAAAGCCACCAAATAAATGGTTTTGATAAAGATAAAGAAAAAAGTAGGATTCAATGAATACCCAGACCTACCAAAGATGGAAATAGCTAAGAGGTCTTTGGCTGGGGGACCAAACTCTGCTGTCTACTTTGCTGTAAAGAGGCTGCAGAAGCTGGCTTGGGATGCTCCTCAAACCGATAGGCTAAGTGCATTAAAACGCCTGAGCCTGAATCAATTCAATTTTTTCAGATTAGTCTAACCTGTGTAGATTGAACCAGCAAACAAGTGAATAGACATTGACTTTTGATTCCAGAAATGCAGGCACATGCTTGTAGTAGCTCAGGCCAGAAGCCAGGGCATGCTAGGGCAAGTGCTTGGCTGGAGAGAAACTGAGCTGGGGCAGTTGGGGGAGGGGTGGGGAGGCATAGCCAGGCCCCCGGCATGCTGAGTACTATTGGAGAGGGGTTTAAGTCACTACCCTGGCATGCACAGCCCCCAGTTGGGGTGTACCTGGAGGGGAAACAGCCCCTGCCAGGCATTTCCCACCCTCCCCACGTGCCGCTGAAGTACTTGGGGGCATGGCCAGCCCTGGGAGCAGCCTCAAACAAAGGGAAGAAGGAGGGGGGCTTAATTCCGCCTTCCCTCCCCTGTCCCACCAACATGGACCCAAGCCAGGGTCTGCTGGGCTGGGATGGAGCAGCCGGTGTCAGGATTCCCCCAGTTCACTGCTGCAGTGGCAGGGGTGGTGGTGTGGCTGGACACCAGCCAATACGGGCCCCTGAAGTAAAGGGGGCAGGAAGGGGGTTTATTCCCCTCTCCCTCCTCTCTACCTCTAGGAAGCCCAAGCCAGGGACTGCGTGAGTGGGTGTAAGCAGCAGAGCCTGGGGGCTGGCAGACCCTGGCTGTGGACCCCGGCTACATCTGGCCATGCCCGTGCCACTGCAGCAGTGTGGGGGGACCCTTACATGGGCTGTTCTACCCCAGGTGGTAGGACAGGGGAGGGAAATTAAATCCCACTCTGTTTCCCTGTTCATTTAAGGCTGCTGCAGGGGCTGGCCATCTCCCCTGCCACTTGAGCAGTGAGCGGGGTCAAATGTCTGACAGGGGCTGCTGTGGCCCTGCCTGGCAGACCCCGACTGGGGTTCATGCTGGTGGGACAGGGGAATAAACCCCTTCCTTGCCCCCTTCGCCTTAGGGAGGCTGGCATCTGGCCATGTTCCCACCCCTGCTCCAGCTAGAGAGCAGAGGAGCAGGGCCAGTCGTGCTCCACTGAAGCAGACAGCACAGCACAGCCCAGGGCTGCAGAGTATGCTGGGATGCTGGGGGACTCTGATTTAACTTAAACCAGGAAGGGGTCTCGGACAGAAGTTCCATAAACCAGTGTGACCTCAGTCAGTTAAGTCTGATACTACATTCAACCAAGTTTATCTCAAACCAGTTTCAGCCATTTTGAAACTGGTTTATGTGCACTGAACTTCTGTTCTGTTACAGGTTTAAACCAGTTTCTGATCACTTAAACCAGTTTATGTGCAACTTCTCTCCCTTCTCTTCCTAGCCATAGAGATGATTTTCTTTTGTGTTAAAGCCCAGTGCAATGATATGCATTTCCCATTGAGTGTGCATAGTGTCCAAAAACAGTGCCTCTAGAGGGACGTCCTCAGCATCATCCCTACTCTACTATCAACAGAAATAACCAGTCAGGGGAAAAAAGAGGCAAACCAGTGTCTTAATGTTCAGAGGGGTTTGTGGGGGAGACCCTGCTGATTTGGGAGGGTAGTTGTTGTATTTTAGATTAATATCAATCATTTTAAAGATTTAATTAAGGTTTGATAAGAGAGAGAGACTATTTATCTCCTGTATAACTATTAATCCTCTATAACTATTTTAATAATGGTTTAGTATTTAGCGTAGAATCTTTTCTTGTTAAATCTAAATTAAACACATTCTGGAAGCATTTAACTTAAATTCTTATGAAAATTGCATTTACAAGCATAAGCACATGTACTTGTCTTGCAGGCATACACTTATTCATGCTCAAGTGAATGCAGAACTGCACACACAGATACATCACAGACTATACATACAGAGCTCATGACTGCATACATACATATTCATAAGCATGTGTAGTCACTTCAAGACAAATACATGCCTATATACACAGAGATGGAAAAACACATCTAGGCCTGTATCATCTTTACAAATACACGTGTGAATACCAGTCCTTATTTTTGCTAATTCATACATGTGCTTTTATGCAAACCACATATGTACATAGAACATAGGCTGTTCTTTCGTGGGCATATGCACAACGGGAGGCAATTGTGTCCTCAGAGAAAACTTAAAGAACACTGTGTAGTGAGAGATCTTTAAGACAAGGACAAATATATAGCTTAAGAGAAACTTCAATAGGAACTCTGTGCTTTTGATGTTTAACCAATTTTCTATTGATTTCTTTAGGGCATTGAAACTTTAGAAAATCTTGTTAGAACTCATCTTCTTTTTCTCATTTGCTGGGCCACTCAATAATTTTCTTAGCCAGAGCATGAAAAGCACTAGAATTCAAGGACGATCAAAAATAAATTATGTTTGGGAAAACATATTGAGGAGATAAAAGTGTAAAATCAGGAATGCCCAAGCCTCTTATTTGTTCCCACTACTTGCCAAAAGCCTCTTCAGCTACCCATTGATAGAAATCTGCCTCCTTATTCAAAAGTGTTTCCCCCAAAACACACTGAGACATGAGAGTTGCAAAGCTGAAACTTCTCAAGAGATGGTGAAGTGGATAAGTCAATCTCAAATGCTTATTTAAAAATAATGAGCACAATGCATCAATCTCCAAACAGGACTACGCAGGGCTATAGGGAATGAAGTGTGAACTATATCAACAGTCAGGAACTCACATCAGGTGCAGAGCCACAGGTAGCGAGCCCTGATACTTTATCTGCTGCTGCCCCTACCCCAGTGGACTGTAGCCCCCAGACTGGACAGATATAGCCCTAAGGGGCTTTTTACCACTTGTGAATAAACAGAGGACATTATTCCCCTGGCCAGACTTACTCCTACCACACTTTCTACAACTGAGCCTGCAGTCATCAGTAGAGCAGGAACTGGCTGCTGGGGTACTCTTTGATTGCCAGATCTTTGGCTTACAGGTGCAAAGTTGGGCTAAACATCAGCTTCCTGTCTGACCCTGGAGCCCAAACCTTAAGAACATTATCCAAACTACCCCAACTTCTGCAAGTTGCAAGGTTGGGCTGAAAATCACATGGCAACGTTCCTTTTTGAGACCTGCCGCTCTGTCCAAGAACACTGTCAGGAAAGCTTTTTGCTAACTGTTTCAGTAGTCGTGTTATTCTTAGCATTATGACTGCTACCTGCTGGCTCTTGTTCACACACAAGGGCTTCAGCCACTTGTTTTTGCTAGCTTCTACAAGCCCTAGGGAGCCGCAGAATCTGTCAGCTCTGGATGTCATGATTGCCCTCTTCCTTTACTGAGGATGACTCAATTTAGTAGTCTATGAGGGCAAATCTACCTTGCCTTTTGCATTTATTGCATAGATTTTCCTTCTGAGGCAGCGTCCCTGAGCAGTAACTGATTCTTCCTCCTGTCACAGTGCAGCCCTCCCCCAGCCAGCCAATATGACTTTAATAGACTCAATTTACTCCTACAGTCATGAGTCTAGCAGCCAGGTTACATTTTTCTTCACAGGAGGAGCCTAGAAGGAAGGTAGCCATTGGAAGTGAGTTAGTATTGTGCAGCATCTGGAGGGAATGTGACAGCAAGCAAGTAAATGAAGAGGTATGCATTGTGGAGGCAACAGCTCTGTAGTTAATGAACACAAGAGCCCAGTCCATCTTATCTGTGTGATATAGAGTGATTCACAGGCAGTGATCACAGGGGATACAGGTTAGACTTGTGCGAAGCGGCAAGTATTCGGATTCGGCCAATTCAGAGGACAGTGATTCGATTTGGAGATTCGAATCATTGTCCCAAGTCGATTTGGCTGAATCAGATCCAAAAGATTTGGCACCGCTTTGGAGATTTGGCCATAGACTAAACAGGGCAGCTAACAGCTGCCTCCAGCTGATAGGTTGGTTGGGGGAGGGAAAGGGCGTGGGGGAGGAGGGGAGGGATTGGGGGGGACAAGCTGCCCACCTGGAGCAGGGAGCGTGGGACTCAGGGAGGAAGTCGGGGGGGGGCGCAGGATGCGGGTGCAGCAGTGCTTGGAGTAGGGGGCTTTGTCCTGCTGCTGCTTGCCCAGCTGGGGGGCGGGATGCAGGTGCAGCTTGTTCTGGCAGGAAGGGGGCAAGTGGCTGTAAAGCAGAGCCCCGCTCCCAGCGCTGCTGCACCTGCATCAGTGCTGGGAGCAGGGACTCTGCTCTGCCGCTGCTTGTTAGCTGGCAAGGAGGGACAGGCGCTGCTGCCACTTACCGTGCCAGTGCGGGGGGGGCAGGTGCTGCTGCCACTTACCAGCCAGTGCCGGATGCGGGTGCGGCAGCACTGGGAGCGGGGGCTCTGCTTTGCAGCTGCTTGCCCCCTTCCGGCTGGAGTGAGCTGTGCCTGCATCCCACCCCCCTCCCTTCCCCAGCTGGGCAAGTGGCAGCAGGGCACAGCCCCCACTCTGAACACTGCTGCACCTGCATCCTGCGCCCCCCCTGACTACTTCCCCGAGTCCCGTGCCCCCCGCCCCAACTGGGCAGCTTCCCCAGCCCCAGTCCTTCCCTCCCCCTCCTCAAACCCCAACAGACTTATCAGCTGGAGGCAGCTGTGTCAGCTACCTGTTTAGTCTATCGCCAAATCTTTTCTAACTCTTTTCTGAATCAATTTGGATGCTTCGTATCGAATCAGAGCTTTTAATTGGTCTCCTGATTTGATTTGGATTCAGAGATTCGGTCCCCAAATCGAGCCTAATCTCCGAATTGAATCAGCTACCAAAGCTTTGCACAGCCCTAATACAAACGTCACAGGCAGGGCAATAGTCTATCATTAACATGATGCTTTGCCCCATGATCTGATCTCACTGGGGTGCTTACCAGTTGCTATTTCCATTTCTTCTCCTAAACCATGATGTGCAATTATGCTGAAAGGACACTGAAAGATTCCAGCATCCTAAGAGGACACATTCTTAACTATTGTGGTTGTAAATGGGGGAAAAGAGCACAGCAAAATATACTGTGCATGAATGAGACATCTTGCTAATTTTCCCTGCTATAATTTAACCTCTATTTTTCTTTTCATCTTTAACAGGATTCCGTTGGTGAACCTGTAAAAAACAAAACAGACAAAAATATTAATGGGTTACCTGTACCTACCTGTACCTTCTGTTTACTGGTAGGAGACTAAAAGAGCAGCACTCTATGGGCCAAATATATTTTTATAAAAATGAACATGCCTATAGGTAACTGCATTTTCAAAGAGCGCATTTTTTTGAAGAAGAGAAAAAAATGTGCAAGCAAAGAATCTCTGTGAAGAAGGATGAAGTCGAGAAGAAATGAGGCAAAGGACCGAACATCTGAAGTTTGGGATATGGACTGTGATTCTGAACCTGTGCCAATAATACCATTATGTGCCATGTACTGATGTGAAAGACTTCGCAGCAAGCCGAAGCTAAGTGAATTACACATAGACATATTACAGAAAATAGGGGTGGGGTATCTCTTCTGATAGAGTCAATATTTCTGGTCAATATACATATATACATATATATAAATATATATATATATATACAACACACACACACTTTTTTGTACTGTAGCAATTTTTGAAGATCTTAAATGTTCATTTTTAAAAAAGAATTGTGTCATGGGCTACAAATCTGGTTTCCTTAACATGCTTAGTATGAACTAAATAACCTGATGTTTTCTACTTTGGCAGCTTGCCTTTCAAGCGTATATATTTATATGTATAAAGATATATATACATATACATATATATACACACACACACAAACATATAACACACACACACACACATTTGAAATACATTTTCCGTAGTGAACATATTATTTGTAAGGCTCAGTAACCAATTGATAATGGAGGCTTCCCTGAAGAGGTTTGGAAGGGCTGTGAAAATAACAGTTCTCTTTCCCATGGTGGAATTGCCAGGGGGGCAGCAAGAATGGGAAGAGACTGTCTTTGGCTGAAAGCAGAATTTTATGAAATTGCTCACAGTGCAAATATCAGGTGGTTCTGACAGTTCGCAAGAGAAAAGTGTGCTTAATAGTCTTCTAGGCTGAGCCCAGGAGTATTTTGGTTACAACTGAAAATATGCATTAGGCTCAAATTCACAAAGTGCACTCTTGTTTTTGTGAATTACAACAAAGTCCAAATTTAAACTTCAAAGGAGTGAAGTCTCAGTGGAAACTCCCATGAACGTGGCCACACAGATATTTGCATGCTGACCCCCCCCCCCAACTCAAGTGCTAGTGCTGCTGTGAAACAGCAATGAACTGAAAGAGTGATCTGTGTTTGGAGGGTAAATCGAAAATCAAACTTTGTTCCAAATATCCCAGATATATGCATTGAAGTGGTGTCAACTCCAGGTGAACCTTCATGTGCTTGCCAGGGTTACCAAAAATTATCACATGCTATTCTGGTCCTATAAAAAACCAAGCAAACAACCAATCCATACCTCCAGACCCTCTCCCCACCTTCACTAGAAATGCATGCACCAAAGTGATCAAGTAATCCTAGACCTTGCCAGATTACTGTACAACCTAAAAGATAGGTTGTATTGGATTGCAGGGAACCTGAAAATGGAATCTGAATTCAGCATCTGTGCCATTCATTAGATAATAAATGTTGGGTAGACTTTGCCAACGCAGACAAGTGGGGACAGCGGCAAGAGCTATTGTTACTGAAAGCAAGTTGTAGCTAGGAAGAAGTTACTACGAAAACTGAGCAGTGAACTCTTTTATTTTTTTAATTCGTATGTTGACAAGTTGGATAGAAGAAAGGCCTGAAAACAACTGGAAGTTCCCTTCATTTTGTAGCGCTCTAGGCTCTATCTGTATATTTATCGTGTTATACATATGTGCTGGCCAGAGGTGAGTCTAAACATTATTCTCTCTGTGGAGAGACATAGAACTTCCCACTTTGGAAACCACGTTGCATTTCACTAAACTCCATCTCATCTTACTGTGGGAAGTTATGAGTCAGCCTTTCACACAAAACTCCTGTAGTGCTGAGGGGGGAAAGCAGAGGTTTTGCCTTTCCTCCCAGCTACTGGAAAAACATGGCTGCAAATCTTCCGGCTGGCTTCTGAATGATGAATCCATCTCGGTTGTGGCCAACCCCTCCGATGTGGCTTACTATGAATGTTCGTGTGGCGAATTTTATTGGGGCAAACGCTCCCAGAAATGAATCTTAAAGTCAGATGTGAGAGTATTTGTGGAAACTGAATTTAAACTTCTCTGTGCGGAGCATAAATAGTCACACTCATTCAGTTGAGGGTAGGGGAAAAAAATAATTTGTGAATCCTCTGGCCTATCACAACGAACTGGCACCAGACTGGATCCAAAGACCACCAAATCATTTGGTGCCTTTCTACTGGCTTCAGTGGGTTTGGATTAAGGTGCACATAAATACAGCCCTACACAGCTGTTTGGGAAAAAAATGATGACATTAAAACGTCTTCATACCAGCTCATCTTTGTACCAGCTCAACCAGTTCGGGCACTTTTGTTTTGGGGGTTAATTTTTGACCAAGGGTAATGAGCTATTTTTTAACATAATGACTTACAAAGCAAAACTTGCCATACAAATCTTTCCAGTGGGACTAGGTTCTGATCATTAGTGCAGCCAATAGGGATGTGCTGGGTAGCTAGGTCAAGCCAAAGATAATTAGGTTTGGCTGTCATCTTTAAATAGGAGGGAGCAGAAATAACTATAATCCATGAATATCCACTTACAGTAGCTGATACCTATCCAAGAACAGCTTCTACAACTTAAACGATGTCTCATTGCCAGCATATTTTGGGCAATGTTTGCAAACAGTTTCAGGAGCTCCTCACATTTCTAAAATCTGACCTCCCCCATGCCTAGAGGAGGGCAACCACCATTTGAAGAACGTCTTTTCAAATGTTTATATTAGCTACTTTATTCTTGAATGGACTCTTCTTGCTATTTCTAACTGAAGCATTTACCCCAAGTAGTCTATATGACTAAAGGCATGTATTCTGCCCTCTTTTACGCTTGTACAAACCTACAGAAACCTCAGTGAAATGAATTGCAGTGAACTTAGTATACATTTAGAAGAGCCTAAGTTAACCAGACTCTAGCTCCAAGGTTGCAGGATCTTCCTTGTAAGCCGCCTCCATAAGCAATGGCAATTTGTTGGAATTATGCAGAACAACATTCCTATTCATATATTAAATACCTGACTCACTTTCTGTATTCAACTTCATATGGGAAGTATTCAGAAGAAAGTGGATATGTCCCACATTTTATGTGGCTAATAGTGTATATTACAGCCCTGAAAAACATGATCACTTTTGAAGTCCTCCTGCTTCCTTAGTATTTTCTATCCCTTTCTTATACTACTAGGTGTTTTTTCTTTACAATCTGCTCTGCTCAGCTCTGGAAAGAAATCTTCATGGCCCTGCTCCCTTCCCTCGTTTGGACGTATGGGCCTGACTCCAAGCCCTTTGAAGGCATGGAATGACTGTAACTTTGAGGGGCTTCAAATCAGAAACTCCACTTCCTATTAAGCTGGATCACACACAGAGTCTGGTATTTGGTAAGAAGGACGAGCATAGATTATTTTTTGTCACCATGTATTATCTTACATTCTCCGTTGTGCTGCTTGACATGTACAGTGTTTCTGTCCACCCCAGGCCTTTCAATGGACCTCACAAGTTTTACAAAGCCACCTAACAAATGAGTTTTATATACTTAACCTCCACTTTCCACACCTACACTGACTGCCACAGCACCCACCTACTTACCTCCTTCAACCATACAGTGGGACCAGTTTCCTGAAGCACCCAATCATTTTGTATCCTCTGACAAAATTTTGCTCTGTATTTAAGAACCATGTATATCCTTCAGGTGAAATTTCATTCCTCTTGAGTAGCACCTCTTGACTTCAGGGAGGTTGCTCATAGAGATGGCTTCTGTTCAGCGGATGCATCTACGTAGGATGCTACGTTGCCATAATGGCAAACTATGGCAATGTACCTCATCGCTATGGTGACATAGCATCAGCGGGCACTAACTATGATGCCACCACTACAGCGCAGTAGGGTCGGAAATGACCTGTGCGCTGCCACTACTGCCCAGTCCTGGCATATTGTGGATGCCCCCAGGATGTAGTAGACTATAAGAATGTTGATCTTCATCATCTTTTCTGGGGGAACCTAGCAATTTTTTTTCTGTTTAGCACATCCAGGTAAATGATGTCTCTTGGGCGAAGTAATCTAGTATCAGGTAGATTATTTCAAACATTTCTAGGGTTAGACAAGCCTGTAGGGTTATATAAACCTCCCCAAGTTTTCTACTGTGCTGTATGCAGCTAGACACTTCATTGTATCCAGGTTAGGTTTGCTGGTCTATAATTCCCAAGACCTGTTGTTTTAAAGGTAGAAACATGCTGATTATTGTAGACAAAAAGAGTAAGTGTGCACAGGATTAAATGTACCCACGTGTACTGCCTCTGCAGCACTTAAATCCTGTTTATGCCCTATTTTGAGGGATTAAACAGGATTTCAGTGATGCACAACCTTTGTTACCAGGCCTTTTGCATAGGGGAGAATTTCACACAGAAGGAGTGGGCTCCTTTAAAAGACTTAGGAAAAAAAGCATACATTACCTTCCCAAGTGCTTTGCCTCCACCTTCCCTACACACAACTGCTGTCAAAGACAGATCTTGTCAGATCTTTCCACATTCCCTAACAGAGTACTAAACAATGGCCACAGCAGAATATTATTCTTCCATCTCAGTTGTATTTCACTGGTCTGTCCATCCAACGTGTAGTTCCAGGCCTAACGATGAAAGTACAACGGAAGATTGTTTCAGAAGTACAAAATTAAAGCATAATTGACTAACCTCTTTATTATTAATTCTACTAATCATCATTATTGTTTTTTAGCTGGGCCAGATTGGTCTGTCCTGCACGTTGGAGAAAGTCAGGTGTAATTCTCTTTGTAGTCAGTGGGGTTACACCTGGGTAAAGCAGGTTGAAGTGAGAGGACAGTCAGCCTACAGTATTTACGCGGCATAGTTCCACTTCAGTCATTTCTGTGGCCGTAGATTATAATTAACATATAACTGGCTTTAAACAGTCCGTAGCACCACCTAGTGCACTAAACATACTGTCTGTGCACTAATCATATTTTAGGATATACTTAATAAGCAAGAGTTAAAAAAAGCAAACCATTAAACCAAAACTTGCACGATTAATGTGATTTTGGGTGATTACTTTGGTGCAATCAGTTGATTCAGTATACTGGGGACTTTTGTATTTTATCAGTGTAAACAATGCAGTCCACAGAAACAACCAAAACTCACTGTCACAGAGTATATGAATTTCTCTTCCTTTTACTTAACGTTGCATTGATCCACTTTCAACCATGAGGACTATCTATGTGTATTATATTTTACCCATTGATCTTCTATTTATTTGTATCTGAATAGTTCTTGTGGGTATTCTAATGTAATCCTAATAGCAGTTTGACATCATAAAATATATTTCATTTCCCTCTTTCAAAAATGTTTGAAGTATTGTTATATATTTATGCATCTGTTGAATTTGAGTCCTTACTAGAGTGTTATAAGTAAGGAAGATACAGTTATGGGTGGTGGTGGTGGTGGGTGTGTGGGGGGGTGAATGTTATATTCTGCACTACCATAAACAAGAGGGGCCAAAACTCCTGTGGGATTAACATCCAATAAAAATTTTTGCCAAACAAAGGCAAGGGAGGGAATGTTGACCTCATCTAACTCGAGCAAGATCTTAACTTCATGAGCTTTCCACTTACTCTGCAAAGAGACAGAATCAGTCACTGTGAGACCAGTCAGTGACAGAACAGAAGCAAAACTATATGCACAATCTTCCCTTATTTATAAGGACCAATGGCACTTGCACTTTATCAGAGGAATATTCACATCCCTATGCATGCTGAGCAAACCAAGAAAGAGAGAAACCTGTAGAACCACCAGCAGGAGAGCACTGCAAACACACTGATTGCCACACAGGACTCTAGTGTCCTGACCTTTTGTATGGTTAAAGGAAAAAAAAAAAGCATTTAATCCATTCCCTGTAATTGATGGAAGCCAAAAAAATATAGAGAATAATATTTTTGAGTGGGATGTCTGTTTTTTAGCTGTTATGTTACAAAGAACATGTCCACCCTACACTTTATCGGATGATACAAAGCAGCAGGCATGTTCTTCTGTTTAGATTTCTTTAATTCCCACAGCCCGATTTTCCCCATGAGAACTTTACAAAATCAGCAGTCACATGCCATCACTTTGTATGGATCTCCTTTATAAGGAGCAATTGCAAAAGGCAGATAGCCTTTGTTTGGCAAGGCTAGTGGTACCTGGCCCAGTTCCACTGACACTAGTTTACACAAGCTGAACATCTGGTGTGAAGTTCCTTAACAGCAGATGAGCAAGTTTCTGCAAATACTTACAGAATGAGTCCCTTTATGCCTGGGAGTTGTTCTTTTGGGTTCTATAGGACTTACTCCTAGGAGAAAAAACTACTCATCTTCATGATTATAGCAAGAGGCTCTAAGATCACAGTTTGTATTCTGTTCTGGAGCCAAACCACATTCCATCGAGTGTGTGATTACCATACCTCAAAATGCAGCATTGTGTTCTTTGACAATTTGATTTTATTCATATTCTTTGAGGCAACATCTCTTCCCAATCCTGAGCAAGGAGGTCAGGTCAAATCTCCTGTAAATATATGCAGTCTATCCTGGGAGGTCATGCTTTGCTACAGTGTCATGCTATGGAATCAGAGGTATATATTTCTTGTGAATAGATGAATATATAATAAATATAGATAAGCAACCATATATACTCAAAAAGGATAGTGTTCCAAAGGGATCTGGTGACACTGTGAACAGTCAAGACTGGCTGTTTACATACAGAGCCCTGAGACCGAGTTGTGTTGCTGCATACATGTTTCTTTTATACACACACACACACACATATATATATATACACACACATACCCCCATATATATATATACATATATATATACACACACACATACATACATACACACATATGCAAATTTTAGAACGTTTCTTTCTGGAGTCGTTTGCAGTTTATGTTCCATGGATCTGATTCTTCTAAGTGCTTAGCACCTCCTGGACCAAATTCTGTAAGCCCCATTGTCATGTGATTTCAGTGGGAGCTGAGGGCACTCAGCACCTCCTCGGGTCATGACCTTGACCACACTTTCCCAAAACATCAGAGCTTGGTACTGCCAATGTGGGGTCCTAGCCGTGTGTGCAGAGGTGCATCAGGCATGTATGAGTGCAGGACAGGGAAGCGAGACTCCTTGGAGTCCTAACCACAGCTGCAGCAAAGACTCAGTGAGTAGCTTAGGTGCGAAGTGCTGGACCTGTTGCCCTGGGTTCCCCCACCTGTAAAATGGGGATAATAATACTGACCAAACCTACCTCACAGGGGTGTTGTGAGGATTAATTAGCTGATGTCTGTACAGCTCTTTGAACCTGTAAAGCATTGTATAAGAACTAAGTATTATTACAGCTGTTACACAGTTAATCCTGTAGTATGGAATGCCAAGCTGTCTGCAAATCTGTAGGGACCCTCAGAGATCATAGCTGCATTACTGATAACACACTGATGTCTTGCCGTGATAGATGTGTGCGTCACTCATACCTGACACCAAGGCTGGGTCACAAGCCAAACGTGCGCATCTCAATGCCCAGCACGCGCCATTTCTCAACAACATAGATGTGATTTTCTTTCCAATGCATAACAGACAGAGCAGTTCCAACAAAGAGCTGTGCTGTTCACTATACCAGAAAACTTCTGCTAGTCCCTTTGAAATTCCATTTGGTTCCTTCTGCCCATAAATACACATGATAGCCACCATTTATAATGTTATAAAATCCCCTAAGAGAGATCTTTTCTCAGCCAAGTGCATCTTTAAAGAAAAGGGGTGGGAGAGCTAAGCAGAGATACACACGGGACATGCTCAAACACTTGCCTGAACACAACTGGCAATTTGATTTTAGCCCAAGGCTCTGAAAGAAGTTAGGTTCACTTTTTTTGTACAAAAATCCTGGGGGTCACTCCTCTTCTCAAGCCTGCCAGCAGGGATCGATTGCATCAGCAGAAGTTTGCAGGAGTTTTTCTTTTTCACTCAGAAAAAGGCCCCTGTTTGACTTTAGGTGGGTTTTTTCCCCTTAAATCTGAGCAAAATCTAAACATGGACACAGGGACTTGGTTCTTAATCCAAACTCTCTGAAGTCAATGGGAGTCAGGTGCTTGACCTCCTGAACTGCTCATGCTTCTGTGCCTCCTGGTGTCATCTGGAATTGGAAGGAAAACAAGTCTGGGTTTCCTGCCTGTATGCCTATGCAAGGCCAGCTCAGATAAGCATCCTGCCACAGTCCAGAATTTTACTTATCACTAGTTATTGTGCAGGCAGGTAGGAGAACATTATTTTTTTTCCTTTGCAAACTAACTATATGTATTCAAAAGGAAACAACTAGTCTTAGTGCCACTCAGAGATGGAAAGATGTGTATTTTTCTGTAGTGGCAAGAGGCTGGACAAATGTTGATGAGGTTTAATGGCCTCCAAACAAAAGAGGAAAAAAACCCCCACATTGTTTCAATGTGGGGAAAACATTTTTGCAACTATCCAGGGATCTAGCTGTACCTTAAAAAGTTTCTTTTTTCCCCCTACTGTATCTGTCCTGCTGGCGAAGTGGCTGATCCATGATTAATTTAATTGAAAACTGTTCAGAAGCAGCACTCCTACAGAGTCCTCAGATCTAAAGTATACTTCCAGTGTAGTCAGTAAAACAAATAGAAAAAGGTCAACCAGTCCAAAGGTTATTTGAAACTTCAGATGGATTTCAGTTAACTTATTTTCCATTGGCAACATGTTACGAAGGAGCATAATGCACCTAAAAGGGCAGTCAAACAGGAAATATTTTACACACCTGATATCTTTTGTTAAAAAATGTACAAAATCACCCACCCCTTTTGAGATGAATGTGGTTGGAATTTTTGTTCAACCAGGTATGAAACCTGGACATGTTTTTCAAAACCAGCAAGAAATCCCTGATGATTTTAAAAGACTGACTTGGGTCTGGTTTGTACTGCAAAGTCACATGACGCTTGTCACAATTTTTTTAGTCTCAGCATTTGTAGGCACATTTTTAAAATGTCATGCATGGAGATATTTACTTTGAGGGGGAAAGAAAAAAAAACTATCTTGCACAAAACATACAGTAAGGGCACAGTTTTCTGACCAAGACTATTTTACTTCAGGTTCTGAAGGGTTTGGGTTTTTTGGTTGCAGGAACATGTACAGTAAAGTTTACTGTTTATTTTCATTTTGCCAAAACATTTTTTAACATAAGAAAACTTTTACTTTGTAATCAAAGGTTCACATCATGGAAGACCATTTATTTTTCTGTAAATGCTATTTACCAGGTATGTGTGTGTTTGTGTGTGTGTGTGTGTGTGTGTGTGTGTGTGTGTGTGTGTGTGTGTGTGTAAAATTGCATACACCCACGCACACATATATCTATTCTATACATATTCATATATGCTACACACATATAGGTCTTTAATGGGTTTAAACCTTTGTGTCAGTTTTAACACTGTACTTTCCTTTTCTAAACAGATCGTGCCACTTTACTACTAATAAATGACATATAGGGTTTTGGAGGGAGTCAACTGGCTATGATTCCAGACAGGTGAACTATTTTATTCCAGAGTGGTTTTTAATTTGTTTCTGTATTTCAAAGCTGTGTATTTGGAAAGCACTGTAAATGCAACCCTATACCAATTTCCCTATGTATATTTAGTACTCTGATGTTGCTATTAAAAAAACAATATGAGAAAAACATGCAGAGTTTTGACTATAGGTTCCTATATTCACATTTCCTTAAAGGTTCAGTAAAGTAAAATAGTGAGTCTCTCCAAAGATGTTATCAATAATTTGAGCACGTGAAGGAGTGAATGCTGAAGGAGCTACACTCCCTTCCATTCCCCTCACTCGTGTTGGTGATTTCTTCCCCAGCATTGGAAGTTAATATATATATAAATAAGCAGAAAATTATCTTTTAAGGAAAAAAACATTACTTTTCACATAGGGAACCCAGACAAAGTATTTGTGATTTGACAGGGGGAAAAAGAGACCTGGGCTGCAACCTCTGGCTGTTGGTTGAGCCGAGTCGTTTCTTGGTCTTGGTTGTTTTGCCAATGGCTGGGAGCTCACGCTGGCTAAGGATCAAGGGGCTGGACTGGCTTCCAAGCAGGAGGCATTCTGTGCTCTCTCACTCTGTGCAGCATGTTTCCAGGAGGCCACAGCGCATGGTTTCATTTCTCAACAGTGCAAGCACAGACCTGCGGTGAATGCTGCCAACAAAGAATTGTAGAAACTTCCTGTCCATGTGGTTTCTGCATGCTAAACTAGAGGTTTGACTCCTGCATTGTGATGCCCCAGCCTCTGAGGTTCTCATGCTCTGGGGTCCATCTCTTCTGACCTCTGATATAGCGTTCCTCAAAATGCTACCCAGTTCTCAGTCCTGTCAGGTGTTTTAGGATGTCATCAATTGCACTGGCCTCGTTGGGTAATATCAGCTGACTCCTCCAACCACTGAGGGCAGAACAGCAATGGGCACTGAGCTGCCCTTGGACTTATCTGTCATGTAGATCAAGTCTGACCTATATCTCCCAGTGCTGCTACACACCTTCATGTAGCTCAGCAGAGGGCTTGAGCCTGCCAGTCTGAGGTCCTGGCACCTCTCCCCTTCACCAGGGACCAGCCAAGACTTAAGCATGCAATGCATAGTGTTGGCTGGCATTGCAGGATCAGTTGGCAGTGGCCTGCTGGAACGTTCTCTTATGCAGATGCTTGCAAGTGGGGCTGTGGTCAGCAAGGCATGCCAGGCTCAGCTCTGAGTCACACTGCACCCATCCACCGTCTAAGGCAGAGGTTCTCAAACTGTGATCCACAGACCATCACTGGTCCACAAGCTCCATTCAGGTGGTCCGCAGAAAGGATGCAGAACAATCGAGAATATCTGTACTTATAAGATAAGGCTACTGATATTAAAATATGAATTACGTGCTTTGATTTGGAGAGCAAAAAAAAGTTCAAGTGGTCCGCTGAGACCCTCAGCAATTTTCAAGTGGTCTGCAAAAAAAAAATTTTGAGAGCCTTCCGCAAAAAGAAACTGCTTAGAAGATGGGCCCCATTTCTGCAAGCATTGCTTGACTAAATTAGCTTCTTCCATATGAATCTCGTCAGTGCCAGCTCATCCTATGTGCCCCTCTGACCAGTTTCTTACAGGTTTCACAGCTGATGTGATTCGTAATAATGAAGGAGAAGCCAGCGGTCTTATTCAAAGGGGCGTCTTATTTGTATGGCACAGTGTGGGTGAGGGCGCTGGATGTGTAGGGGAGGCCAAGGACGGTGGGAAGTTGGGCCCATTGTCAGAATGGAAGTGTTGAGGACACCTGCTAGGTCTAGATGCTCAGGGAGGTTAGGGGGAGGTTAGATAACATTAAAAAAGGCCACTCACCTTAACTTAACTGACCCAGGTACATAATGGCAATTTTAATGCAAAAGTTTTTAACCAAATGAATAATTTAGGGAATTTTCAAAAAGTTGACTGAAAAAAATAAAATCCCAAACCTAGCTGTTGTGGCCATTGGGAAATAGTCAAAGGAGGGAGCATAGAGACCAAAACAAAAATTTGATGAAAAAAAAAGAAAGAAAAGAAAAAAATCCTTAAAAGTGAAAGGAGGATGTTAGTTTCATTTACACTTTTCCCAACAAACAAACAAACAAATAAATAAATAAAACTCAAACGAAAAAGTTCAGGTTCTTCTTTTCCCAAAATTGTACATGCGAAAATGAAGGGATTGTGGGTTGGGTTGGATTATTACTAAATTCAGTAATCCCACTGTCTTCACTTGCATGCATCTGTGTGAATATACACCCTTTACTCTCATGTGCAATAGGAATATGAGGCACGAGATCTAGATAACTGCCCACTAAAGCAGGTTTACACTGATTTGTACATGCGCAGGCTTGTTTCAAAACACAAGTACACTAAGCAAGTACAGACACTGGACTGTGTGTATATAGCAGCTGCATGTACACATTTTTTGCTTGCATATGAAAAGCTGGCATATAAAACAGAAGAGGTATGAGCCTGCAGAATGCATCATTTTTCTTTATGTCTTGGGAAGTGATGGAAAATGTGAAGCAGGCACTACCAGGCTTGGCAGAAGTAAGACTGTCCTTCTATTCTGTAGCAAAATTATTAACGGCCACATCAATTACAGGCGCACAGCACATCTTGCAGCCGTGTTAGCACTGCGGTAATTTATGCAGTGGCCCTTGTGAATGGCTTCTTTCTGCTCATGCTGAATTTCTGTAGTTTGCACAATGCTCTACCAATTGCCTTGCCTTGTTTTCCAAGAGGATTTTTCTTTCTTTCAGAGTTGCACATTCCTCAGATGAATGACCAAGAAATAACCCTTTATTCAAAAGGGAAAGAAAAGGTGCCTCGTTAATCCTAAGGAGGCATAATGCCCTTGGACAGCTTGATGAATGAGGCTCATCATTGTCTTTAACAAGCAGAAACAATGCATCCAGTTAGGTCATTTTTACTGGATTTTAAAAAGAACCAATAAAAATGCCTGGAGACAAATAAAATAAACTCATTTGCTAGCAAACATGAGACCAAGGTAAAAAGTAATGCAGTGCACCTGAAGGAAATAAACTCAACCCACCATGGCAGGGGCTGGGATGTACTGACATTTCCTGGGAAGGAGAGTGAATGAAAAACGGGCCAAGGAAGCCATCTCAAACCTTTTAAGCTTTCCTCACCTGCAGAACTGTCCCTCCAGACTTCTTTTTCTGTCTTTTCCTGGCAGAAAAGGAGGACAGTTATGGCTCTGAGCATGTCAAAGACACCGAACCATGTTCTCATAGATGCACAAACAGTTCAGCTGTTCCAGGGGCAGGAAGCAACCAGGCCCCCCTCAGTGCAGAGTTCGGGGTCAGATTGGAGAAGGCGGGGGGCGGATGTAAGAAGCAGGTCTATTGCCTATACACGCTGCCCTACCTCTGCAGGCACTTGCTTGACCCAGATGCAGTGCAGCCGTGTTAAGCAGTGTGGGCTGACACACACTGCTTCTCTGCCAGATTGAGCTCATGTGGCTACCCTACCTCTTGTTCAGGAGCCAGAGCTCTGAGCCCACATAGCTCTGCCTTGCATCTTAGCAAACACAGAGAGACGAAGGCAGGCTAGCCCTTCAGCTGTGATCTTCCTATAGGACTTGGGTTTCCAGGTTATTTCAGAAGGCCCCATATTTTCTTGAATGCACAAAGCTCACCTGCTGGTTGGAAGATCAACCCATGCGTTACTTTTCCCAGCAGGTCCCAAGTCCTGGATCTACTGGCTGCCATTAAGCTGCACACAAACTGGCATAATCAGTAGGCAGTGCACCAGGGCTCCTGTGATACGCTGCCTTCCCTGCTCTGGGATCCCTCAAGGGAAGGGTTGAAGTGACTGAACCAGGGCAGTCATTCAAGTGTAGTGGTGTTAATTAAACATCATTAAAGATGTTTCAAACAAACAGCTCTACCCTGAGACAAGCATCAATTTAATAATTGCATACCCCACATAAGTACTCTGCATAAAAAACCCTCCCAGATATTTATTGCCAACAGCTTCGTATTTCCCTTCTAAAATGGTATACACAAATTTAGGAGACACACCATAATAATTTCTGTGTGTGCTTTTCACTTCTCTTCAGCCTGAACCTATTATTATACCATTCTGCAGGTGCAGCCTCAATTCCTTGTGCAATCTAGAATTGCCCTGGTTACTGAAGCCACAGCACACCTAGGGGTCTCAGCAAGTCACCCCCTACCATACTACTCCTAACCTCCTCCTGTATTCTCTGTGGGTCATGCTTAGGAGATGCAAGAAGCAACAGGAGTCACTGCAGGATCCAGATGGTTTGGTGCAGTGCTGTAGACATATCCCAAAGTGCTTGCAAACACCTTGTACTTCAGTGGCCAAAGCACAGTGGAAATGAAGAAAGAAAGAAAACAAACCAGGGCTAAAAACTCCATGATGACATCAAAGAAATGCAGTATAAACCATGAGTAAGTGCTATGGGGAGACCTCACTGATGCCAGCACATGAAAGGGTAGCTGTAAGTTTCTAAGACAGTAATCCACCCAGGAATATAAATGTTCAAGCACTAAGACTTTCCTCCACTGTTACATCGTCTGCGCCAGCCCTGAGGCTTACTTGCGCAGGCAATGCCCCCAGCAGTAGAACATGACTGATTGCACAGCAGTTCGGATTTTAGTGCTCCCACCGATGATTTCCCCCATTATTTACCCTGTTCCAGTCATTGCCTTGTTTGCGCTACACTGTCAGCGACTGTTCACTGAAAGCACAGCATGGCTGCGCTGATAACACTGGCTCCTGGCAGCCCCAGTCATGGCTGTTTGGAGCTTGGTGTCATTTTGCCAGGGAGACTGATCCAACACTGCCTGGTAACTCCTCAGATAAAAACATTCATTGGCAAATTGTTTCTGTGAAAATAAAAAATAAAAATGTCTGGGCCCCTGCAAGTGGCATGCAACCTGCTTATGTCTTTTCACATCTTATATTTCCCACTCAACTGTCCTGGCTCCAGGTCTGCCTTCTGCATGCTGCTACTGGTCCCCACATGAGGAAGCAGACTTGAAAGCTCTGGTATGCTATGTCACAACAAGAGTGCCGCTAATGTTAACCAATAATACAGATGCATTGGCGGCTTAATGTTGTGAGCCTACTAATTCCCTCCCATCTGGGTTTTTTTTCCTGCTTTGGGGGGCTGTCTCACTGAGAAGTGATCCATTTGCCTGCTGTGCTGAAATCTATAAACTTGCTCACTCTAAACCACGGTAATAAAGGCTGTAGTTGAACAGCAGCATGGTCTAGCAGCATGGTTGCAGCGAGGGGATGATATTACAAAAATTACAGCACTCTGGTGGTCTCGGACTAGCTCTGCTGTCCTAGCAGAGCTGAGTAGAGCAGGAAGACCTGCTGGGGCTTTGGAAATCTCCAGTGATGTTAATTCGGCTGCATTTCTGCTTCATTAATGATGCTGGGATGTGTTAGAAGCAGAGTACCATGTTTTACTGCAGCTCTGCAGCCTGCCTGCTCCCGTGATGTGCACAGGAGCACAGGCTACAGGCACAGCAACCCTCCCTGAATTCCTTACCCTGCTATTAGACACTCTGTACCCTAAAAGCCTGTCTCCTTTGACCCCAAGTGGATAATAATTGAGGAGCTGGTGTAAATGGTGTGAATTAGATGGTATAAATCAGCCCATCTCTGGTGCCTTCCCCAGAGTTAGTGATTTACATCTGTTGAGAATTGGGCCTGCTCTTTCTTGAAGATACCTTTTGCCACTCTACATAAGAGATGCTATGAGTGTTTTGGTCATAAAAACACCTTTTTTGCAAAGCTAGGTCTTCACCATACATCACAGTCAGCCAAGCAACAAGGAGCAGGAGAAGGAGTTGGCTTTGCGCCAGAACCACCCCCTGAGCAGTAGAGTTTCACACAGAACAAGTGGGTGAAAGAAGGGACACTGCATCTTGGGATTCTGGAGGACTGCAACTTGGGCCACCCATTTGCAGGGAGTGGCCACATGAGCTGGGTAAAACAGATGAAACCTGCCCTGGAGAGGTGTAACTTTAAGTTGCATGAAGTGTTCATAAAACTAGTTTTAGTTGTTAATGCAGGGACAATCCAACGGTTAAGAGCACCAGGAGCTGCCTAAAATGAATGTATAACGAGGCCCTAAGTGACTCATCAAGTAACTTACCTGTAACGTTCACCCATTTAATCTTGGTTTTGATTTTTTTCTAGGTTAAAACAAAATCTTTTCTGACGGAATAGCAATATTTATTCCCTGCTACGGCCAACAGGGACCTGGTGGCTGCTGGAATGTGGGACCAGAAATACCACATCTCTGCTTGTCCAAATGCCTGGAGCACTGCTCTCTTGTATAGGGAAACGTGGGGAGGAGCAAAAAAGCAGAATGAGATGCTCTTCAATTTTGGAGCCAAATTTAAATCAGCACGACAATGAAAAGGCCAAAGGAATGAGAATAAGCATGAGGCAATATATATCAATCAGGGGAGCTCTGTTTATTTCCAGAGGCAAGCAGGATTTCGGGGGATGAAATACAGTGCTGGGATCTCATTCCCTTCCTTACTATTTATCACATCTGAGGAAGTGTTTACCAGCTTGAGTTGTTGTGAGTGTCATTCTTGTAAAAGCAAATGAAAAATATTATTCTGAGCCCTGTGGTACAGGAGATCAGATATTGTGGGGCTTGAGGCTGGAGATGAATGACTGGAGCAATATGGCATTGTAAGCTCTTCTATATTTAAATGTGTTTTGTGTGGACTACAGCTTTTCTAATGGGTTTAGACCATCGATAACGCTGAAGAAAAAAACCAACAGACATAGCATGATTCTGTTATCCATTTTTTTTCCTCATCCACCATGGTTTCTATGGGGCTAGTTAGGCCAAAGTTACTGCCCTAAGTATCCCCTGCATGGCTGGTAGTCTTTCTGTTCGCTTCCTGAATAGCCCAAGTACATTGGAGGAGTCTTACTTTTGAGGAGCAAAAAAACCCTATATCCCTTGATACTTTGTCCTGGTCTGGCTTCCTGAGGCATCACCCACTGGAGCTTGATTGTGGAGACCCTAGACCAGGGGTGGACAATTATTTCAGCTGGAGGGCTACTTAACAAGTTTTGGTGAGCTATCAAAGGGCTGCAAGTGTACCCTAGCCCCTGGTCACCATCTTGGAACCAGAAGTCATGCCCTCTAACCCCTGACCTTTGCCAGTAGAAGTCCTTCCCCTTGCCCCCAGCAGTATTTCTTTTGGCTAGAGGGTTTGCCATCTTGGCACCAGAAACCCCCCCCCCCACAAATTTTATTCTAAAAATCAAACAACATACATTAATTTGATTAAGAAATATATTTCTGTCCTGATTTATATCTGTGTTTGTGTAGTGTACATAGAGGTGATTGCATAATAGCTTAAAATTAAGTCTTCCTTTTGTATATTGTGGGAGGGGGTA
>NW_017728926.1:3241925-3259779 GCF_001723895.1 Crocodylus porosus | reverse complement strand
GGGTATGGGGTTTTGCGGGGGCTGTGAATGTGGGGGGGGAAGGTGACTGGGGTTTGTGGCATGTATGAAGGGGGAGGGTAGCTGGGACGTGTGAGGGGGTATGGGTGCTGGGTGTGCATGGGGGTGGAGGGTGCGTGTGATTGGCAGTGTGAGGGGGAGTGTAGATACACGTGTATGGTGGGGTGTGCATGTAGGACCCCCCCCCCTTCAAGCATGCTCCCCTTCTTCACTGTGCACAGCCTCTGCTACCAGTGGCAGGAGCAGGTGGTGAGGCTTCAGGGTGTTCAGGCCCACAACAGGCAGGGACCCCTGGCGGTGCACAGTCTCAGTGAGCCCCAGGACTGCATGTGGCCAGGCTGCCAGCAAGGAGAGTGGTTGTGTTGGCCTGGCTCCGCAGAGCCCCTGCCAGCCTGGGATTCACACTCCTCCCACCCTGCCCTGGGACCCCATTGGCTCTGGCCCCAGGGCACTGATGCAGGCCCCGCACTGCCCCCCCACCTGCCCACTCTGCTGCACTCCCCTCAACCTGCCACTGCTGTCCTTTGCTGGTCACTTGCCTTCCCTTCCCTTCCCTCCCATCTGCCGCTTCCACTCCGGCAGTGCACGGTTCCCAGCCGCGTGGCCAAGACTGCAGGATGTACCAGGAGCCAGCCTGGCCCCCATGGTTCCCAGCTGGTTCCTGCTGCCACTGGCTCTGGCCCCGAGACACTGTGCGCCCACTTGCCCACTAGCTGCTACTCCCCCCTCCCATGTCTCCTGGTGCTGCCCTTCCCCTGCCACTTCCTTTCCTACCCCACCTGCTAACACTGCTCCTCCCCCACTCACCCTCCAACCATTCCAGCAGCATGTGGTTCCTGGCTGCATGGATGGGACTGCAGGGCGCAGCAGGAGCCAGCCTGTCCTGGCCTAGCCCCCATGGTTCACAGCTGGCTCCTGCTGCGCCCTGCAGTCCCAGCCATGCAGCTGGGAACCACGTGGTGCAGGAGCCAGCCCAGCCCCACCAACAGCACATGGCTCCTGGCTGTATGGCAGAATCTTCTGGTTGGGGTTGGGTGGCAGCAGAGCTGGGCAGGCCTTGCTGGTGTCACTGCTGGGTCCTGCTGCTGGCTCCTCCTGGGTCCTGCTGCTGCTGGTGCCTTGTGATCTTTGACAGCCAGGGGCTGATAATCATTAATTTTCTAAATTTTTTAGGGGCCCTGTGGGTGGGATCAAATGGCCTGGTGGGCCAGATCTAGCCCATGGGCCATATTTTGCCTGTGCTTGCCCTAGACTCATCTCAGCTGTGACGGTTAGCAACATGTGCATTTGACTCCTTGAGATGTGAGACCAGCAAGCACTTTGTGACCTTAGGTGTCCTGGAGTGAATGGGGAGATTGCATGCTGCTGAGGCTCCAAGCCAGAGCTTTTACACTTAGCAGCCTCTGCCGCCCCGAAAGGCGCTCCAAGTCTAACCTTGCAGTCCCTTAGAAGTAGGAGGAGTTTGCTAAGCAAGTGTGGCATTCCTGCTGAGTTGGGGTAGTGGTGTGCCCCTTGTCAGCACTAAGGAGTAAGGGCCCAAAGGACATTTATGACCAAGTGTGACACTTAGAACTGAGTGCATCTTTCAGGTTGGCAGAGGCACGAGGAAGTCCTTGAGTCCAAAGCACAGGCAAAGATGTGCTGGAACCGTGTTCTGGGACAGTGAGAAGTGGCACGGATCCAGATGGAAATACCCTTCTCCCTCTTCCCATCCATGCTTTGGGTTTTTCCCACAGCCCACTTTCCCTACTGCCTGTTTCTGCTAGTTTAACAGCAAAGACTTTTCCATGCTCAGATTGAGAGCTAGGAAAGGACCTTCCCCAGTGCCAGCTCTTGCATGTATACACATGTTGCTACGCACCCTGTTTTCAGGCTGTGCCTCCCATGATCACTGCTCACAGCCCCACTTGAACATTTCCAGATGAAGCATGTACTTAGTGCACAGCTGGACTCTGACCCAGATGGATTGTTTTCCCCTGTCACTGGATAGGCCATTGTGACATTTTATTTTTGGATCCTTTTCTCTCTGGTTGTGATTCTCAGCTTTGAGCAGGAAAATGTCTCTGACATTGTTCTGAGCTGGCAGTTCTTGGAAATGTGGCCAGTGAGTGAAATAAATACGCCATCTGATGTACCCATGAAGCTGGAAGTTACAGCCAAAGCTTGCAAAGTGTTTTATAAGCATTAATTAATTAAGGCTCAAAAATTACATCAGGACAGCATGAATTCCAACAGATGAATTCCTTGCCAGATGAAAAGCATGGCACAGAACCATTAAGTGACTTGCCTGAGGCCATGCAGCAAGTCAGTAGAAGAGTCCCACAGAGAAGGGAGGAGCCCTGACTAGCACGTTCCCTATTAGCACTTAGATGATATGGCTTCTCCCAAGTCTAGGAAAAGACTGGAAAATTAAGCTTTACAAAAGAGTAAACTTTCTTTGGTAGTGGCACATTATTCTGCTACAAAGCAGGACTCAATGTTATCCAGGCTTAATTGTTATAATTATACTAGGGAGATGAAATTGCCAGAGATATTTTAAGCATCAATCAACATAGTATTTTGAAAAACAAATCTCTGTTTTTTTTTTCCAGGAACAGGTAGTAACCACCCACACAGAGCATTATAGTCTGCACAAACAACCAATTTTGGCAACTTTTGAGTTTGCATAATTTTTTTAGCAAACACCTAATACATTTTATGGGGCTTTTGAAGAAGAGGAATGGACAGGGTGAGGGAGAAATGTTTTAAAGTGTGGAATTTTATATCCCATTATCCTGTCACATCCAGCAAGGAATGTGTTGGCAGGGGGATTTTCGCAGCTACAAATGTCTCACACCCTTCCTGATGCCATATGCAAGATGCCATCCAGCACTGATCTGGAAATAGCTGAGATGGACAATGGCAGCAATAAAAGCTGGTGGCACCCAATACTCACACTGTGCCAACGTCACTTGGGTAGCGGATGTAGGTGGCAGCCACCTTTGCTCCTGGTTGTCATGCTTTTTAGGAACAAAGGTAGTGAAACAGTTCTGGGGAAACAGACACCAACTTTAAAAAATGACTGGAAAAATATGGAGTGGTATACAGGAAACCATGCTCCATCCCACATATTCAAAGGGGATAACCTGTGCCTTTCTGTAAATGCTTCTGCTTCAGCAGTTGCTGAGAAAATGGCTCCTGCATGTCTCATCTCAGGCCTCTCCACTTTCTTTGACATAAAATGATGCATCTGTTACCATGGTCAGATGAAGACGAAGATTTAACATACAATTTCCACCCGGTGGTGAATAATGGACACTCCACTGTTTACGTAAGGTTGGCTTCATGGCTGTTAATCAAGTGGTTGCTTGTTCACAAGCAAAGTGTAGCTGGATTAATGCTGACTTGCTCTGGAGTCAAGCCAGCCCACTAGCAAACAACAGTTGAAAGATACTTTGCTCCTTAGAAATACTCAGCTCAGTGCCATTTGCACTCCCTCATATTGCCATCTTTCATAATGCAAAAGGGATGGGATTGGCTTTTTGAGATTTGAGGGTCTTTTGATGTGTGCTCAGGTAAGATTTCCTCTGCATCCAGAGTTGTAGACTAGACACTTTTTTTTATTGCTGTTGTTAATGTAAGTGGAAGTTGAACTTCTCATGCAAAGTCCGGACTTCAAAACCTGGAGCTTCAAGAGACCAACGCAAGCAACTGGAGACTGGACATACAGCAGAAGGAGATGGTAACAAGGAGTCCATTTGGCTGTTCTTTTCCCCTGTAGACTCAGCAATATCTCTGAGGAAAATTGGCTTGTATTGGATGATTGAGTGGTGCTAAAATCATTTAAACTTGCTGTTGTGGTTTCTGTAGCTTCTCTGGCTGGATGTTACAAATTGTCTGCATCATTTTCCAGATGGATCATTCTTAAATCATCCAGGATAGGCATCAGGGCTCTACGAAGGAAAAGACAGAGCTCCAGTTCAGTAAGTGCTGGAAATGCACTATAACTTGATGAACTAAAACTTTTAATAAGAAATAACTCTCATCTGAGCTGATAGATCTTACATCCAAGGTCTCCATGCATCATATCCTTTTCCAGTGCCATTAATGGTCTCATTCAACACACAGGCATTAGCCCATCTGACTTGTAATAGACTCTCTGTTAGCCATGATTCTATCTCAGTATTTTCTTTGGTGTCTGCCAGCTAGTGGTCAAATACTGGAAACAACTCAATCCAGCAGAGATGCCCCATTCCTTGACCATGTGTTTTAGAGTGGTTTGCCTAGGCTACTGCAGATGAAACTTGAAATGCATGCAGGCACCAGGCAGTACCCAAAAAAGGTTTATTCCTCCCAGTGGTACTCTTTGTGCTATGTTTGCCTCTCCTTGAATCAGGGGATATGATACAACCCCGTCTTAACACAGTAAAGCCAGAAGCTGCGACTTTAATAGACTTAGCACAATTGAATGAAATAAACATCAAAGCACTGGAGAGGGAGTTGCATGTGCAATTTAATTTCCTCACTAATGCCAATGAGATTTGTATGCTGCGTCCCGTGCCTATACTTGGAAAATTGACTTCACTCTGACGGGGGACTGAAGGTTAGGGCCTTGGTGTGGGGAAACTGCTTTTGCTCCATAGGTGTTAATGGAATGATGCCCACTTACACCCACGATGAGAATGGAAATATGTATGGGTTTGCAATGGTTACCTGAAATCATTTCCTACAGTATTCTCTGTCTGAGGCATGCTGGGAGCTTTCTGGTCAGGAGGTGGCCCCCTCTCTGGGTATATTGCTAATATTAGGGAAGGTACTCTCCCAGTAAACAGCTAATGTTGTGAAAGTGCTTTAATACTTCAAGGCAATTTGCAGTAATAAGCAGTTTCAAGCTGCAGACTCTCTCAGCAGAGAGTTGAATTATGGCAGAAATTCATTTAAGAGAAGGAATTCTAATGGAAGAACAGCTAACCAAAATGGGGAGAGGTAGGAAAAAATGCTTGCAGGCACTGAAAAGGAGTGCCTCGCCCCCCTCAGTAAGTACGTGCAAAACTGATCCGGTTTGTCTGTCCATGGTATTTGGAGCCAGTCACTACACAAAGGCAATAATATATGAATTCCCCTTGCTGATCTGCAAGCTTGAATTGCAATATCCTCTCCTAATTCTGCATGAAGACTATCAAAGCAAGAGTTGCAGGTGTTGAATGTGATGAGCCCCAGCACAGCAAACAGAGCTACACTGCATAATAGAGAGGACAATTAGGCCCTAAATTAGCGGCATTACCCACAACCGAACCTTTGTCAGAAGATATTAAAGCTTATCTTGCATTTCAAGGTATATCAAGCTAATGATTTATTTGTGAATTCCTAGAGGATATGAAGGAGCACAAAGGTCTGTGAGCGGCAGGCCGAGGAAAATAGGATGTCACAATGTATTTAGCAAACGATAACACACACCACAGCAAAACGAGAGAGAGGAGCAGTGGATAAACACTGGGGCTACCTGCCAATGCACTGAGCTTTCAGGGCAGGAACATATCATTTAAAGGGTGAGGACTTTTCCACAGCTTGATCCTTGCTAAAGCTACCAACAACCTAGCCCTTGGTTATGACTGCTGCTTTTGAAGGGAGACTGCTTGACTTTGAGGTCCAGGATTGAGCCCATGATTGCTCCATTTTTGCAGGTCTCCTTTGCAAGGGGCAAAAAACAATAAACCTAAATAAAATCTATGCAAAATCATTTGTCATCTTAAAATAGCCCTGACAGACCACAGGCTTCTGAAATCAGGTTTGCACAGCAGCTGCCCCAATGGGGAGTTTTGGAAAGGATAGAAAAGATGGAGATTAGAGGCACATCCAGGTGAGTGCACACATGTGGTTTGCAGGGTCTCAGACCTGTGTGCTGCAGAGCATGTCCCCTCCTCTTGGTCTAACCCTAGCTTCCCCAGCACACTGGGAGCTGGAAGAAGCAGGGTGTGTGAACTGAAAACTGGCAGGTTGCCCGAAGCGTGCAGGGGCAACACCACACATGTACAGGGGCGTATTCAGTGGCAAAAAGTAGCGGCACAAATTTGTGGCGCTACCTTTTGTGCCTTTGCATGCACACGCCCCTGCATGTGGGGATGTAGCCTAGGGGAGCAAATAGCTGATTTCAGCTCTGCCATTTAAGCACAAGGCGCCTTATTCAACTGTGATTTATTAGAACCCAGGCGCAGGAAGTGCATAAGCATGCTTTTAGCTGGATTGCAAAGGCCAGGTTGTTGTCAGAGTTAATCTTGGTTTTATTGAGGCTGATCATATCTGATCTCACAGACTTGCTGACCTGGGCAGAGTCCTGCCAAAAGTGACATGTCTGTATATGTGCTTAATAAACCCACCAAAATGAAATCCTTTCCATAAACGTTGCTCTGTTTACACTCAGGACTAGGTATTACATGAGAAGCTTGGCGAAAGAATGCACGTGTCTTAGTTTCCTGATAGACTTTCACCAGGCTAGAGTTTCTTCAGGTTTCCACAGCAGTCACCTCAATAGGGAGTGTAGAAAAGGATGTAAAAGATAGAGGCTAGGGGACCAAACAACTAATTTCAGCTCTGCTGTTTGTTTTTTCCTGATGTAAATTGTGAAGTGTGAGTCACTGATGAATACCTAGCAACAAAAAATGAACATGGCACAGTGAAGAGCTACATCACAGTCTCTGCTTGCCCTGAACCTTTCTTCATATAAGCCCCAATCATCCAGTAATGAAAAGAAAGGGGAAAATCCTTCAGTTTTGGTGTGAAGGAAAGGGCAGAAAAGTAAGAGAGGCCTATGGGAGAAGCCTTGGAAATGACCATATATGATAACCCTGCAGTGGATTGCTCCATGTCCACTTCTCTCTGCCCCATCAGTGAGCCCCACATTGGGGTTCACCAGAACCACTCATTGCTTTGCTGTTTTTTCCTTTGTTTTGAGCTTGCCCAAACCGTGCTCCCTTTGAAAAGGGAAGGCAGGTCTCGGAGAAGACTGCTTTCTCAAAAGAAGGGCTAAGAAGATGAATGAGGAGCACAGATTGAATCTGACTGACCAGCAAGTGCTCAACAGATTTTTAAGTCAAATTGTAATCCCCAGAGAAAACACTCCTGTAAGCCAAAATGACCAGTTCCCAACTATGAATAAATTGCATCCGACTTGCTGTGAGTCTTGGCTCACAAAGCTAACATGATAGACTGAGAATCAATCCATTCTTTGCCAGCTTGTTTTGCTTGCCATGGACAGCTGTCATCTAGAGCAGGGCCTGCGGGGTGCTTCTCTGGCAGCTCTCTCATGCTTGCTACAATGCGTCACCTCTGACCCCAACTTGCTTTCACTGAAAAATGGTGCTTTGTCAGTGCTTGCTCCTGAGATTTGACCGCTCACCTGCACTACACTTGCCAGCATGAGCACAGAGAAATCTTTGCCTCTTCCCTGAGTTTAAAATGAGTTCTGAGCATTTTGGTTGCCTCCCATGCCTTTGTTATCTGAATGACCACACCAGTTACCAATCAATCATGATTCACTCAGGGACCAGCTCAGTACACAGTAGGGACCTAATGTAACGAGTTAAGGAGCAAGGATTAACACCTACAGCACCACAGACTAAGGAGAGGAAATACTCAACACAGACAATCAACTGCCCCAAGACAGAGACAGGCAGTTGCACAAGCACCCATGTCTTGAGTTTTGTCTGTCAGCAGCTAGGGGTGCAGGGCCCCAGAACCCCCCTGCACCGATCTCCTTGACAGCTGGCAGGCTTTGTGGCTGCAGCAGGGCCTAGCAGCCAGGCCTGCAGTAGTTCTCCCCCTCCCCACGCTGCCCCAAGACAGACACAGTTGCACAAGCACCCATGTCACAAGTTTTGCCTGTCAGCAGCTAGACGTGCAGTTTCCCCCAAACCCCTTCACCTATCTCCTTGAAACTTGGCAGACTTTGTGGCCTCAGCAGGGGCTACCATCTCTGCAGTTTTGACCCTGCTGTGGCTTAACACATACACGTGACATGAGTTTTGCTTTCATGAATTTGGGGTACAGTTTCCCCCAAGCCTCTGCACCTAGCTCTGTGAAACCTGGCAGGCATCATGCTCTCAGCAGAGGCTACCACCCCTGTGAGTTTCATCCAAATCAGACAAAAAACAACTAAGTTATAGGTGTTCCATTGATTCCCTGTTATTCCCTATGGCCGAATCTCCAAATCAGCTTCAGAGCTGATTCAGCTGAATTGAAGTGGCAAACCAATTCGGGGCTCTGAATCAAATTGCTGGCATCTGAATCAGCCGAATCCAAACCCAGATTGAATAGTTCCCTATTCGCACAGACCTAATCAGGGCTGGACCAGAGAGGTATACAAGCGATGCACAGGTACAAGAAAAGAAGGGAGCCTGCAGACAAGGCCTCAAGGACCTTATGAGACTAGTGAGTTTGGAGTTTCTGAGATTATTAGCAGTTTGCTGAAGGTCAGACTTGGGTCATGCCCGAGCAGACGAAGTACACACAGCCCTTGCACACACCACCCAATGTTCACGCTGTCCTGTGTGAAGTGGTCATTCAGATAACAAAGGCATGGGAGGAAATACTTCATCCTCAGTGGATTAAAGTCTCCTGACAAGGCACAACATTTATTGACGTGTCAGAGGGCTTTAACATGGTTGACCCCTCTCTCCTCCTGCAACCATTGATTTCAGTCAGTTCAAATCAAAGAGCAGCTGATTGCTTCATCTGGTGCTTGTTATCCAAATGGTGAGAATTGGTGAGTATATCCTTTACCTGTGCCAGCAGGTGAGTGTTGGTCAATATATTTCTTAGTGTCCCTTACCAGAGAGTGGAAGTAAGCAAGCTGCTTACACTGGACTTAGGATGTGTGTTTCTTCTGAAAGCAAAGCTCTGTCTACCATTTAATATTTCCAACCTCCTTACCTGCTCCAATTTATTTCACCTTTTGGCAGAGCTGCCCTTACATGCTACAATCCCTTTGGTCTCCAAAAGCTAGGTAGGATCAACCTTGGACAATGCGGAGAATGGGAGATCCCTTTGAATACCCAAGAGAGCTTGGGTGCAGCTCCAGTGCTCTGTATTGCACCCAGATCCACTTCCAAAAGTTGGTTTGCAATGGGCTCCTTTCCAGCTGTTTCCTTGAAAACCACTTGTAGCAGTGTGTCTGGGAAGGGAAGATATGCCTCCCTTCCCAGTATGCTTACATAGCATACATAGTATGCTTACCTGTATGCTTACAGGTCAGTGTTGGTTATTACTGGGGAATCCCCCTGAGTTTCCTAAGGAGTAGCAATATCTATATCTCAGGCTGTTGATTGACAGTCATATGAAAGCATGATGGGATCTAATCCATGATCCTAAGAATTGCACCTCTTGCCATGCCACATTTTTGGGATTGTGGATTAGACCTCAACTGCACAACATTTGCCCACGATCATTATCCAATGCTCTACCTGCACTGTCTTAAAATGTAATCCAGCCACACGTTCAGTTTTAGGCACAATGGTAACCAACAGGCCTGTGTGAAGCATCAAGTATTCGCTTTGGGTTTGAATCCGGCCGATTTGGAAGGACAGTGATTTGATTTGATAATTCAAATCACTGTCCCGATTCAATTCGGCTGATTCGGATTTGGGTATTCAGCCATAGACTATAATGGGGAATCACTAAAATATCTGTAACTTTGTCATGTTTTTGAAGATTTGGATGAAAACAACAGGGATGGTAGCCCTTTCTGAGGAATCCTGCCTAGTTTCAAGGAGATGGGTGCAGGGGTTTCTGTGAAAGTGCACCTCAAACTCTTGAAAGCAAAACTGGAGAATCAAGTGGAGAAGTTCCAGGGGATCGATGTTTCTGGCTGGGGCCAGCCGCTTTCACCAGAGGTGCAGGCACTGGTGAAGCAGATGAAGGAGGACATGAAAAAACAGCTGGATCAGTTGCGGTCATGTACAGTCCACATGGTGGCGGGCATGTGTGTGCCGCGGGTGAAGGGGGGCGCCTGCAGCACTGAAACACTCCATCACTGGACGGAGGTGCTGGTGAACAGAGTCAGGAATATTTGGAGTGCTGCAAAATGTGTGCGTGTGTGTGTGTGTGTGTGTGTGTGTGTGTAATATATGCTGTGCTTTCCTGCACAGTGATGACACAGATTTCTTTTTGTGGGGGGAAAGAAGACAGACTAATATGAACAAATAAGAGGATACTGGGGGAAGAATAAGTTGAAAGGAATGGATGGGGGTAACAGTAGGAAATTTAGGCAAGGATAAGTAGGAATGAATTGGATACAAGTTACAAGAAGAGAGACTAGCTAGCAAGAGACTAGATAGCAAGCCAGGTCCTTTCAGATGCTGCTGCTCCAGGAGAGACACAACTCACAAAAGGCACAGATCCCTTCAGACACAGCGGTATACGTTGTTTCTACGTCCCTCCCCCAGAGCACTGGGATTGGAAGGGAACTCAGAGAAAGATCATGGTCACTTGTCACCTACAGGTTTCAATATCAAAGCAGTCTTCCTCCCCTCCTCCCCCAGCCTTTTCCATATATTGAAGACAACCCCACCCTGCCCCCTCTTCTCAGTTTCTGTTTCCTGCAAGCCTCCTGAATCTCTGAATCTCTCTGAATATTTCCAAATAGATTCGGAAGCTTCCAATTCGATTCAGACCTTTTAATGGGTCTCCTGATTTGATTCAGATTTGGAGATTCGACAGCCAAATCGGACTGAATCTCCTCCGAATCAAATTGGCTACCAAAGCTTCGCAGAGCCCTAGTAACCAGCCACAAAGTTATTAGACATATTTTGTGTAATAACTTTGTGGCTGGATTCATGCTTTATTGCCCCATTAATTGCTTGAATGCATGGCTGGGTTGCACGTTAAGGCACAATTAACTGGTTAATAGTGTCTTAAGTGTAACGTCTGCCATGGGCCTAATTCTGGCCCTCTGTCCACTTCACTAGTTGCTAGGAGCCACAGGCTCTGCAAAAAACCTCTATCCCAGATTCTCAGCTGGTCTAAGTCAGGATTGGCCCTTTGGATTCAATGGGTGATGCCAGCTTCTACCACCTGAGACTCTTATATGTTGTGAAATTGTGTGACATCTACCCAGTCTGCTCCAAAACCCTTAACAGATGCTTACACTAACACCAGAGAGCTGGTGGTTCATTGGCTTTGAAACAGCACAGTGAATGTCTTTCTGGAAGATTTTCTACATGAGCAGGGGTATTGTCTGGAGGAGAAATGCTTCAGACTGTCATCACTGATCTGCTACTCATGGAGCCATTCTGCTGAGAAAAGTGATGAAGAGCCCATTGCTTGTCTCATATACATGTGTAAGGCCAGAGCTACCATGCTGACGTTGAGAGCCCTCATTCCAGTCCCTGAAACACCAGTGTCACTTTGCTGTTTCAGTGGAGTGACCTCTGATTTACTTATCAGCATGGAAAATGAAGATTCATGCTGATACCTACCTTTCAATATGCAGCGAAGCAAACAGGCAAGCTGGCCTAATACAAGTCCCCGCCAAACAGTGCATGCATCACAGTGTTAAGGATGTAAACAAGCAGGTTCTACAATTGCCTGATGATAAGGGAAGCTGAATTCTACTCTTACCCCCAGGTTACATGTTTTCAATTACCAGCACATCTTTCTGTACCTCACAGAGTTTAAAAGGCTAGGCAGCACTGTGCCCTTGGTCTATAAAAAGCACCGCTTGACATTTATGTTTTACCTATTTCTCATTCATATTTCCCTCTCTCTTGCCTCAGACTCCATGCTGACATCCAGAACAACAGCTGCAGACATACCAGAGTGGATGGTGGACAAACCCATTTACAAACGGGCTTTGTGAAGCCATGAGAAGAGCAATATTCATGTTACAGGTCATAAACCTGAACATCATAGCAATTAGCCATGAGCACAGTTCCAGATAAGCAGAAATGCTGCATTTGTCAATTTGCTTTCAATCAAACCAGAGAGATATTCTGGAGGGATTCACTTTGTAAGCGGCAGAATAGATTTGTTCATGGTTTTTATTTGTATTTTGTCAGTGTTTTGGAAGGCATGTAGATAGAGTGCTTTGATGAAATGATGGTGGTGATGTCAGCTTCATAAAGCTATCCAAATTTCTCTCATGGTGGTGCCTATGTGTCTGATATGACCAAATATCAGCCACAAAGGGAGGTACACTATCACACATAATAGCACCAAAGAGAAACACATAATCATTCAGTTCAAAGATGTAGAGATTTTCATACACATCTCAGGCTAAGTACAGGCATTCAAGAAGCCTGCTGCATAAACACTCTAACTTTCAAGCTGTACTCTTAAGTACCCATGGTTAGGTGGGGAGGAAGAAGACTCATTAGCCCTTTGTGGGGGTGGGGGGACTCTTGCATGCCTCCCAGCATGGCCTGTGGACTCCCTGGCCTGCTGAAGACTCCTGAGCAGAGCCGAATGGCTGAACCACCCCTGAAAGGCCGGCAGGGACATCACGGCTGCTCACCTGGATGCCACACACACCCGTAGAACCCAAGCATCTGGGGCACAGCTGGGCCACTGATTTTCATGTAGCCGATGAAAACGATGCCTGCCTCTTGCACAACTCCCCGTGTTCCCCAGGGTGATGGAGAGCAGGCCTTACACTCCCAGGGTCCCTGATTTTATCATCGGTGATGTCATGGCCCCCCAGTCTTTGCCAGGGGCCCAGCCTATACTCTTCTGCCCTGGCTCAAGAGGCCCTATGGGGGACAGCTGGATGGCTGGAAGAGTACTTCAAACACAGACTGGGCCTGGCACCATGACCACATGTCGTGCAGGGATGAGGGAGAGGGTGAGCATGTCTCGTATGTGAACCGGGCCCCACACCATGGCAGGCTATCTAGATCCATGAAACTCTGGCCGACTGCCTCCCCACCCTCATGGACCAGGAGCTCTCCCCAGAAGAGTAGGGCCAGAGGGCTTTGAATGCCCATGTCCTGGCATCGTGGGTCTCATGTCCCAGCCCTCTCTATCCCTACATCATGGGTACCACTGACAACGATCCAGGATGCCTAAGCTTTGTTCCCCTTCCCCTCTCCCTGCCCAGCTCCCCCAGGAACAGACACCAGGGGCTGGGTCAGGTGGCATGAGGAAGAGACATGCCTCATTTTAATCAAATGTCGAAACTGCCAACATGTTAGTGTGTTTAATAAACAAAAACCATGTAATGTCACCCACTCTGGAACTTGGAACCTACTTCTCATTTGACATTGAGAGAGTGGGGAAAGGCCCTGCTTGCACCAAGCAGTTATGCTATGGGGGGAGAGGGGGAGCTCAGCTTAAACATGAAAACTTATGGTGGCAGGGGGAATGCCTTGTGCAAAACTGCTTCCCCCCAGTTTAACTAAATGTTGCAGCTGCCAAACTTTCTGTGTGCATAATAAAGACAAGCTGTGGAACATTGCCCACTCCCAGACTTGGAGCAGAGCCCCGGGGCTGCCATTCTCTGTCTGGATAGGCTGGTGGAATGCACGCCCCACCCCCCACAATTTTCTTTCAGACCCTGTGCCTATGCTGGTAACCCCTAGTGGCCAGGTATAGCGAGTTGGCCCTGAAAGGTGGGCTGAGCCAATACCAGTTGTGGCATCAGGTCTTGGGCAGCCTGGTCCTGCCCCGCCACCTTCTGCACTGCTGCACCCCAGAGCAAACCCTGCCAAGTGCCCTCCTGGCTCTTCAGATCATGGGTCACTGGCTCCCATGTAGCATATCTCCTGTTTCAGGCCCCCTGCTGCCCTCCAGCATCCAACAAATCAATGTGTGGAGTGGAGTGTTTCTCCATGGCCACCATGTGGGGCTCTCAGGCATTTCACAGTGAGGATCTCTGTGGTGGGCTGAGGTGGGTGACAGTCTGCCCCATCACTCTGGCATGGGAGGGCAGCAGTCTCCCTCCAGAGGTGGCGCTGATGCCTCTCTGGGGTGTTGTAGCTGAATCCCAAGGAGTCTTTGACCCTATGGATAAACTCCTTACCCTGGCTCTGAATCTCTCAGCTCCATAGCAGCGCATGTGACCTCCCTCAAACAGTGGGTGAGCATCAATATACCTAATTCTTGGACCTTTGCAGTGTGCTTCTGGGCCTAGGCAGCTCGTTAAACTGCAGTGGCACCATGGGTGCAAGCAGTCACCAATCTTCCCCTTCCAACCCCTGACATCAATGGTCCCCCTTGGTCCTCATGTTGCCAGCACTGTCTACACACATGTCTCTGGTGCTTTGTAAGTGTCTGGCCAGCAATCCTGGATTCAGTATCTCAGATTCCATGTCTGGGCCTCCCAGGTACACATGCAGAGTCTGCAGACAAGAGAGACACCGAGGAACCTATGGTGAGTCCCCTGTTCGGACCCGTTCTCCAGCCTGGGGCCAGAATCTATGCAGCTGCTCACAACCCAGCATTGACTATGATGTGAAATTCTGTGGTCTGTCACCAGCCTGAGAAAAGCCAGAGGCCTGGCCCCATCTCCCTGCTATGGGAGCCAAGAGGGCTGGGAAACCCAAGCATCAGGTCCTGGAGGCATGAGCCTTCTCTGGTCCTCTGGGAGGAGGAGGAGGGAGGGAGTGTGGGGTGAGGAGGGGAGAGGAGTTTCTAGGGTGAATTCTCATTTGCCTGCAGCAGTGCTCATTTGTAGCTGCTCTGCCAAATGGTGCCTGGAGTGTAGCCAGTGAAAATGTTCAGTTTTGCAGGTTGGTTACACCTTGGCTATGGGGCTTAAAAAAAGCTTTCAGTGTATATCGTGTTCGGGTTTGTGTCATGTGGATCCCGGTAAACATGCTGGCCTCTCAGGAAAGCAATGCGACCTTGAGGGATTGGACTAACTGTTAACAACTCCCTAGATTTATGGCCCCACTCAATGTAAGACAGATTGATACGCGCCCAACAACAATAGGGGGTACCAGCCCCGGTGCTTCTGCTTCAGGCCAGTGCGGACCTTCACTTTCACAAGGTCAGCAGTAAAATCTCTGCATGGGTAGCTGCCTTAAGATGTTTGGCTCGCATGACATCAATAGTGTGCCCTTATTGCAAAGAAGGCTAATGGCATACTGGGCTGCCCTGGTGGAAGCGTTGCCAGCAGATCAAGGGAAGTGATTAATCCCCTCTATTCAGCACTGGTGAGGCCACATCTAGAGTACTATGTGCAGTTTTGCCCCCCCCGCCCCATGCCTCCTACAGAAAGGAGGCAGACAAATTGAAGAAAGCCAGTGGAGGGTAATGCAAATGGTTAGAGGGGGTGGGGAACATGATTTCTGAGGAGAAGCTGAGGGAACTGGTATTATTTAGTTTGGGGAAGAGAAGGAGAAATAGTCTCAAGGTGCAGCAAAGGAAATTTAAGTTAGCTATCAGGAATAACTCTCTTACTAGGAGGGTAGTAAAAGACTGGAATAGGTTGCTCAGAGAGGTGGTGGAATCTCCATTCTTGGAGGTTTTTATAACTCAGGCAGACAAAGCCTTGCCTGGGATGATCTAACTGGGGATGGTTCAGTTTTGAGGAGGGGGTTGGACTAGATGATCTCCTAAGGTCTCTTCCAATAAGGCTGTTTTGTTTTGACTTCCATTTCAACATTTCAACAGGACAGTGTTTCATTTCGAGTTTGGTTTCATTTTGAAACTACTGTTCTGTTTTGTTTCATCAAAACCGGTTTGCTGTTTCAATGCTGTTTCGATGTTTCGCTCATAGGCTATAATGGGGAAGCATGAAACTGCCTATAACTTTGTCATTTATTGCCTCATTCAGATAAAACTTGCAAAGATGGTAGCCCCATGAAGTCTGCCAGGTTTCAATGAGATAAGCGCAGGGGTTTCTAGGAAGCTGCACCTCAAAGTCTTGAAAGCAAAACTTGTTTCGTGTGTGTGTGCTAAGGCACAGCGGGATGAAAACTGCAGGCATGCTAGCCCCTGCTGAAGCCATGAAGTCTGCCAGCTTTCAAGGAGATAGGTGTAGGGGTTTCTGGAAAACTGTATCTCAGGCTGCTGACAAGCAAAACTCGTGACATGGGTAAAACTGTGTGTGTAAGGCGCACCCTCACTGGTGCTGGGGCCTCTACATGACACGGTAGCATGCCCAAATGTGGTCCCCTCCTCCCTTACAGCCTCAGCTCAGTCCACCACTTTAAATGACAACAGGTAATAAAAATAACTTAGTGAGCACTAATACAGTAGCACCAGCAGCATCTCAGGGAGTCAAACTGTGACAGAGCCCTTATTTCCTCTCCTGCAGGAGCTTCTTCTCCACCGGCTGCCAGAGAACTCTCCCTGCCGGGCCCAGCCCTGGGGCTTAGATGTGCCCAGGGCCCTGCATCCTTCCAGTCAGCTGACTGACTGAGGTGTTGGTTTAAGGACATGGCACCGGCAGACAAGGTCCTTTCCTTTGGGTCAATCTAAGCTGGTATCTTTTAGCAGACTAACTGAATAGTTACAGAAATATATCATAGCAAGCTTTCGGGTCGAAAAACCCTTTGTCAGGCTGAAGAAACTCCTGCAGGTGGTCTGTCTATACGCTATTCCTGCATGGAAGGGATAGTAAAGAAGCCAGAGGCTGGCATGCAATGCAGGCAAGAAAGCCAGTCAGTGAAAATGGAAATGGAGGCGTCAGGGGGTGAGGAACAGGCTAGGGTTGCGGGGCAAGGGGGATGTAGAAGCGCAGATAAAAGCGAAGACGTACCTGGGGAGCCAGATGTCCGGCAGGTGGTAGTGAGTCAGAATTCCAATGTCTAAACTGAGTCCATGAGTTTCTGTACCTACTACCTAGTAGGGGTGTGCGAAGCAGGCCCTATTTGATTTGGATTCAGATTTGGGCCGAATCAGGGATAGCGATTCCATTTGTTGATTTGGACGACTGTCCCTGATTTGATCTGGCTGAATCTGAATCTGAAGATTCAATATCGATTTGAAGAATCAGTGATTTGGACATAGACACCGCTTTAAAAGTTTTTTCTACATACCTTGTGGTACCAGGTGCAGCTTGTGAATGTGGCGATGCTGGGGTGAATGGAGTGTCCACCAGGAGCACAGGGGGACCCATCACATGCTTAGCAGCGAACCCGGAAGTGGACCAAAAGTACTTACGGAAGTACCTCCAGTCCACTTCTGGGTCTGCTGGGGAGTGTGCTGGGAGACCCCCCTGCATCTGCCCGGCTCAGTGATTGGGAGGCACCAGTCACTGAGGGGCCTCCCCAGTGCGCTCTCCAGCAGATCTGGAAGTGGACTGGAAGTGCTTTTGGTTCACTTCTAGGTCTGCTGCCAAGCACACTGGGGAGCCCCCCGTGCTTCTGAGAGACAATCCAGGCACCCCAGCATTGCAGCATTCATGAGCCACCTGCTATCTAGAGGTATGCAGCAAAAACATTTAAAGCTGTGTCTAAGTCTGAATCTCCAAATCTTTCCGAATCTCTCTGAATCGATTCAGAAGGTTCCAGTTTACTTCAGAGAGATTAAAGGCTCCTCTGATTCAATACAGAGATTCAGACACCAAATTGGGCTGAATCACCGCTAAATTGTATTAGGGACTGAATTAGGCACCAAGTGCCCTGATGGAAAATACGTGGAGATGCCAAGCAACAACTGTGCGCCAAAATGAGCAGACACAGAAAAACTATCAGAGAACAGAACACCACCTGTCTTCAGTCTCTCAGGCCTGATCCTCAAAGGGAATTTACAAACCACTTTTCACAGATGAGCCTATGAACTGCACTTCATCGGCCTCCTAGGTACAGAACCTCATGCACTCAATATACATGTTGGAATTCTGACACGTTACAACCTGCCGGGCATCTGACTCCCCAGGTACCTCTCCACTTTTACCTGCAATGCTACATCCCCTCCTTCC
>NW_017728926.1:3216828-3241825 GCF_001723895.1 Crocodylus porosus | reverse complement strand
TCCCACCCCCACCCCAGCCTGTCCCTCACCCCCTGATGCCTCCATTACCATTTTTGCTGACTGGCTTTCTTGCCTGCATTGCATGCCAGCCTCTGGCTTTACTATTCTTTCCATCCTGGGACAGCAGACGCACACACAAGCTGCATGTGCTTCCTCAGCCTGACAAAGTGTTTTTCAACCCGAAAGCTGGCATCCCAGGAAGCTAAGCTGAGCTCAGCTGGAGCCTCACAACTCCACTGAAACCATCAAGCCTCAGGCCTGTCAAAGACATGAAGGGTCTGGGCTTTCCCCAGCCAGGACTGTGTGTGTGCGTGTAGTAGCTAGAGATTATGGTGCCTCCTACTCGCCTTTCACCAGAGCATCCTCAGTCCTGCCATTTCCTGGGGCTGCCAGACCACCATCAGTACCACTAGGCCTCTCTGACCCTGGCAGAGTGCAGTTTTAGTGGTCATGCCCAGGGCCTAGGGTCTCCTCCTTCCCCATAGCCCCAGCCCTTACCTCCAAGTTCATCCTGTCATGGAAGCTCAGGAGAGACATGTCATTCCCCTGCTGGCTGGTGATGCAGTGGGTGCCCCCTCCAGCTCTGAGAGTGGGGCATTATATGGCTTTTAAAAATTGAAAAAAGGAAATAGGTGCGGACAGTAAGGAAGGTGGCATCCACTCTGTCTGTACCTGGAGCTTGGGGAACCCCAGCAGCGGGAGGTTCACCTTGAGGAACACCAGCTGTGCCACCAAACCAGGATCCATGTAGGTGCAGTGGGGTGTCACAACATCCTCAGCAATGCTGAATGCCCTCTCACTAGGAACACTGGTTGGTGGACAGATGTTCCTGGGCAACCGTGGCCAGATCCAGCCACTTCTGGCTGTGGCTTGCCCAGTAGGGCAAGAGTCACACAGCATCAGCTCCACGCCCTTGGTGAGATAGCACTCAAGTAGAGGTGGCTGCCTATCTGCCTGATGGTGGGGTATGGTGCCTCTGGACCCCACTATGGAAGCCATGCCCTTGGCCCATATTGGCAGCACCTTTGGTGGAGGAGGAGACTGGCTGGTGGATGGTGCGCTAACAGGGAACAGTGGATCCCCCTCTTCCACGTCCCCCTGCCTCCGCCATTCTGCCTCTCTGACTCTCTTCACCAGTGCCTTTGTCCACTGATCCAGGGTTTGGCTGCTGTATATGCTGCCCTTCACCCTTGGGTCAAATGTGGTGGCCAGAATGTGGATTGTACTGGGCCGCAAGGGATCACACCATTTCTTGATGCTTTCCTTAGGCTGCCTCACCAGTGCCTGTACATCTGGTGACAGCAGCTTGCCCTAGGCAGGAACATCGATCCCTTAGAAGCTCTCCATTTGGCTCTGAAGTTCCCTCACTACAGGGATCAACTGGCTAAGAAGGGCATTGCCAGCGCTGAGGCTCTTGGTGGCCTCAAGGAAGAGCTTGAGGACCACCAAGGTCTGGGAGATGGTATCCCACTCACCTCTGTTAAGGGGGCCACTGATCCCAATCTCCTCAAGCAAGGTCATCTCATTGATGGCCTTCTGTTGCTCCAACAGCCTCTCAAGCATCCAGTATGTGGAGTTCTACCACATCTCCACATCCTGCATGATTTTGTGCTGCAGGATGTTTGGCTCTGCTTGTTTGTCCTGCAGCATCTTGCCCCCCTTGATGCTCCGGTGGAAGTAGCCTGCCACCTTCCTGCATTTGGAAATGAGCTTGCTGGTGGTGCTGGCACCATCACCAGCAGCTCTGTCCCTTCCAAGGCATCCCTGACAATGAGGTGGAACTTGTGTGCTGCACAGTGGATGCCAACAAAGTTGGCCTCATGGATTGCCTTGACCATATTGGCCCCATTGTCGGTGACTGTGAACTCACAGGTGAGCTTGCCCTGCCCAACTAGCCACCTGCTGCACCAAGCAGTTCATGGACCCCATGATCTCTGTTGCCCTGTGGGACTCATCCATCACCTTGGATTGAAGGAGAGCCCACCAGCAGCCTGACTGGTTGTACCAGTGCCCCGTGAGAAAGAGGTAGTCATGATCTCTACCCTGGCTGCTTCAGATATCTAAGATGAAGTGTAAAACCACCTGCAAACCTGCTTTGTGCAGCTCCTCCCTCAAGTATTCCCTGCATGCTTCATACAGGGAGGGCACCACTGTCCTGCTAAAGATGGTGCGTGTGGGTACTTGGTAGGATAGGGCCATGAGTGCCATGAACTGCCTGAACCCTGGCCATTCAACTACGATGAAGAGCTGACCATGCACAGCAAGTATCTCCCCAATGCTCTGGGTGATCTTGCTCGCCCTTGCAGTGCACCCCCCTTTCTGTCCACCTTTCCCTTGCTGTTCCAAGGTAGCTTGCCTCTGCTTAGGGGGGACGGAGGCATTGGAGAGAGAGGGAGACTTTCCTTTTGGCATGATCTCACTGGTGCCAGGCTAAGGAGGAGCAAGGGCAAGGGGATGGTGCCTGTGGAGATGCATCAGCACCCCTGTGGTGCTCATGTGTTTTGTTTCCTTGCCCCGGCTGGTTTTGGCTCAGCAGTGCAGGCTGATAGCATATCAGATCATCTGCCAGGTCAAAATGATCCCAGACCACACTACCTGCTCACTTCTGGGGTGTGGATGCATGTGTGGATGCTGTAATTTCCCCCTCCGCAGCAGGAAGAGACCCAGCAACAGGTGAAGTGGACTCAGCTGAGCCGCTTGCCTCCACAACCTCTACCTTAGCCTCCTCCAAAGTACCTTCTGGGGAAGGAGACCTGGCTCTAGGGGAAACTTGAGGGGTGTGGAGCAGAAACTCAGCTTATTCCCCCTCGTTCCCCAATGTTTCCTTTGCTAGGGCACTCAGATCCAGCTCCAGCTCTTCCTCTGGCACTGGAAGGCTCAGCATGGGAAGGGAAATGGGGATGAAACAAACTGTCATGCTGGTGCTATTGTTGACATGGTGGTGAGGGGGCTGGGTTATGGCTGGTGCCCTTGGAGGAGATGCAGTCTCAGGCACAGGCAGTGGCACTAGCACTGCTCTCTTCTCCTTTCTGCTTCTGGAAGCCTCATCCTGGCTAGTTGTTGGAAAGAGGCTGCATCTCAGTTTGGGGGAAGAAGTGGAACTTACACCTCTCCCTCTACCCCCTCTGCCACCCCTCCTCGAAGGCTTGCCAGCTGCCTTTCCACCATGCTTCATGGTGAGTTTCATAGTGTCTTGTTTTTATACAAATATATAAATGTATCTGGGTTCCTATATAAATTCTATAATGTAATATGCTACAAGATATAAATGTATAGAAATAAAAATGTATGTATCTGCCTTCCTATATGGATTCTATAGTGTAATATCCAATATAATTATGAAATGGAAAAGAATAAATCAGTGAATATAATAATAAAATAAAAGGGTCTAGAAAAAAGCAAAAGGTATTGTGGAATCCCACTTGCTAGGCTAGCAAGTAGGAAACCATTCAAATCAATGGTAATAGCAGGCTTCATCGGTTAACGCTCCTGAGCTGCTGGACGATAACTCAGTAACTGTCAGACCCCAAGGCAAAAAGCAAGCCAATACAAACAATGTTTTGCTCTAACGCATATCTACTTTACCTACAAGCCCTTTCCCAAAAGCAAACCTCTAACTACCATTTTCTAGCCATCAGCAGGGCCCCCCACTCAGATGCTTGGTGTGGTGGGGAGTCTCTTGCTCCTATTTACCTCCATAGTGAAGTGAGTTTGCTCAGAATGGTTGGTACCTTGTTGGATTTCATGATGCCACTGGGGACAATTTAGCTCTTGTTTCCCAGGTATTGATATTAATATCAAACTTCTTCAGATTGGCCATCAAGGTGTCCTTGAATCTCTTCTTTTGTCCACACCTAGAGTTGTGACTATTGATCGGTTGGGAGTATAGCACCTGTTTTCAGAGCCAGTTGTCAGAAATCCTTATGACGTGTTCTGTCCAATGGAGCTGGTGCTGTATAGATATAGCGGCAATGCTGGTGGTGTTTGCTTGAGCCAGAATGCTGGCATTTGTTCTTCTGTCCTTCCAACTGATGTCAAGGATTTTTCAAAGACATCGCTGATGGTCATATTCCAAGGCTTTTAGTTGTTTCTGATATATTGCCCAGCTTTCACACCCATATAACAGGGTACGGATGACAACAGCCTGGTAGATGAGAATAAAGATAACACTGGCAGATTTTATTCAGTATTGCGTATCATCTGTGTTTACTTTTTGGGAAATGTAACTACCCAGGAGTTTTGTTTTCATTGCAATGTTGCTGCAAAGCCCAGATGTTCTTTAGCTTTGCTATTGTTCAGTGGTGATGACTATTTTTGTTTTTACTTCTTTTTCCGGTGTAGCATCTTCTATGATGGTTGCTTCAAGGTATTTAAAGTGTGTTACTTTTTCTAGCTTCTCATTACCAATTTTTACTGATGTATCATCATTGCTATTGGCTGATGTTATCATTACTTTGTTCTTCTCCACACTAATTTCCATACTATATCTCTTCATAGCGTTATGCAGCCTTTCTGTTATTTCCTTAAAACTTTTTTGCAGTTTCAGCTATTAGATCAATATCATCAGCAAAACAAAGGCTGTTAATTTCTTGTCCTCCAACTGAAATTGTTCCAGTGAAGTTCTCTAAGGCATCTGACATGATTTGTTCCAGGTATAAATTAAATAAGCATGGGGAGGGAAGATAACCTTGGTATACTCCTACTGATGTTGCAAACCTTTCCACAGTGTTGCTGTCAAGCAGGACTTCACTACTTGTATTATTGTACAGTTCTTCTATAAGACTTATCAGTGTGGGACTGATGTTATGCTTCTTCATTGTCAACCAAAGCGCTTTTCAACATGACTGTCAAAAGCTTTTTTAAGAAATAGGGGTTTTTTTTCCCTATTAAATTATGATGAAGTTCTTTTTGGTGGTCACAGTACTTTCTGCACATGATTCTAAGACTAAAGATATGTGGTGCTTCTTCCAGATCTGAATCCAGCTTGCTCTTCTTTTACTACAGTCCCTTTTTGTGGCTTGAGCCTGTTTAATATTATTCTAAGAAGCCCCTTACTTGGATGACTGATAAGGCTAATAGTGTGGTAGTTTGTACATGGTATACTCCCTTTGGAATAGGGATTATTATTGATTTTGCCCACTGTGCTGGGCAGCTTTTCCTTTTCCATATTATATTGCAGATTTTGTACAGTATGTCAATTGTCTTGTTCCCTGTTTTTAATAGTTCTGGAGGCATATTGTCTAGACCAGTCGTTTTTCCATTTTTCATGCTTCTGATAGCTTTTTCTACTTCTTCTCTTGAGATGTCCAGGGATCCTGGTGTTCTCTGATTTAAAAAAAAATCCCCAATTTTTGGTTTAAAAAAAGTAGCCCCAAATCCACATTTTCCCATGATTTAAATGAAACACATTAATATATAAATCAATATATAGTGCTATTTCATTTTAATCATGGAAAAATGTGGATTTGGGTTTATTTTTTTTAACCAAAAATTGGGGATTCTTTTTTAAATCAGAGAAAATCAAGATGCCTGGTGATATCTAAGCTTTTACCTTCTTCTTCTACAGTTCCCAATCCTCCTTCCTCTAACTGAGTTATTACTTTTAGGAATGTTTTGATACTGTGATTATACAGTTCTTTCACATACTCCACCCATCTCTTAGGTATTGCACTGCTTTTGGTAAGCAAGTCACCATTTTTATTCTCTATTGAAGATTTTTTTGCTTGATACGTCTTGGTTATCTGTTTCGGGTTCTCAAAAACTTCCTTGCTGTTGTGTTCAGAGACTCTTTGAATCTCTTCACGTCTGTTTAGGATCCAGTTCTTTTTCACTTTCCTTATGTAATGTATAACTTTTTTGTTTGCATCTCTGTGCTGGAGGGTATTATAGTCTGAAAGCATTCAGCTCTTAGTTCTCTGCGTGCATCACACATTTCCATGATTTTGTCATTCATCCATGGTTAGTTCTTCTTCTTTGCTCTTTCAAGTACTTCTTCCTCAGTTTCACTGAGTGCTTGAGTGAAGTCATCTGTAAAGTTCTGTAAGTCAGTGAGCATTACAAGTGGTTCAAACCTGCCCCTATTTTCATTTCAAAGTCAGCTTTGACTGCTGGATCTTTTAGTTTTCTTAGATTATATCCAACTCTTGGTGGTTTTTGCTAGTGATCTTCAGTTTATGTTTGACTGACATCATCACTGAGTTATGGTCACTGCCAATATCGGCTCCTGGAAACATTTGAGTCTTGTTTGGATTGATGCTTGATTGATATAGTTTGGACATGAGAATGTAATCAATGTAGTTATTGTAGATACCACCTGGTACCATGTTACTCTTCTACATGTCTTATGTGGATGGGAGGTGTTGGGAAGTACAAGGTTGTGTAGCTGTGCAAATTCCAGCAGTCTCAGTCCTCTATCATTGGTGTTTCCTAATCCATATTTTTCTGCTGTCCCTGGCTATCTCAATTACGGTGCTCCAGTCACCTTAGACAATAAGAGTATCTTCCTCTGGTGTCGTTGCTACTATTTCATCAAGTTTTTTATAGGTCACTTCAATTTCTTCTTCAGTGCAGTCAGACAGTGCATATACGAGGATGATTGTGATGTTAGGTGACATAGAAATCCAGATAGAAATGATTTGGCTGGTTATTGGTTTTCAAGTTAAGACTGATTTGACTGAGCCTTTGTGTATGAGAAATTCGACTCCTCTTCCATGATCATTTCCCTCTCCACTGTACCAGAATTTGTGTCCTTTCCCTGTTAATAGTTCTAAATGTGTCCATCGCGGTTAAGCAAGACCAAGGATGTTTCACTTGCAGCGAGTCATTTCAATAACAAGTTCCTCAAGTTTTCTTATGTCATGGAGAGCTCTCACATTCCATATCCCAATGGTGATTTCTTATTTAGTGATCTTGATTTTGGACCCAGTAGCATTATTGGCCATTCTTACCCTGGGTGTCTTCAGTAGACAAACTGAAAGTTCTGAAAACAAAACTCAACCTACTACATGCTGCTGTCATTTCAACAACTCTCTGGCTGTGAGACCAGGACACTCACTAGGCCACTGGAAAAGTGAACTGAGACCTTTGAAACGAGGTGCTTCAGAAGAGTGCTGTGTACACCTACACTGCATATAGAACAAATGAATCAATGAAAGTTCAAATCAGACAAAAGTCTGCAAATACAAACCCTTACTTGAAATCATAAGAAGAAAGGTGCAGTGGTTTGGGCATGTAACAAGAAGTCCTCGCACCCTTGCCGACAGCATCCTGCAGAGTACTATGGATGGATGAAGAAGAAGAGGAAGACCTAGGACAAGCTGGACCACCAACATCAAAGAGTGGATGGGATTAAAACTGGCTGATTGTACAAGGATTGCAAAAGACTGGGAAGAATGGAGGAAACTTATTGCTACACCACAGCTGCCACAACAGTCAGTGTAGCCTCAAGACTGACTGACTGACTGGACTACCCAGGTAGGGGAAATACTCAAACATTCTCCAAAAACTGCCCTCTAATTGTAATATGTATGGGAGAAGCTGGTTGGTTTGGGGTAAAATATCTTGGTTTTTGTGAAGTTGACAGTGAGTCAAGTCTGATGATGGTAACAAATTTTTGGTGGGCATTCAAATCTCATCAGGATCTCCCATAGGGCCTTAGGTCAGCGGAGGCCATGTAAAGATCTCTGTGGTACTCACGGCATTTCTCCGGCAGATGGCTAGCAACAAAAATCACGCCTATCATACCTCTGCTTTGTCTGAAATTGCACAGAGACATAGGTAATATCTCCTTGGCAAGAAGAGTGAGTCGATTGAGGAGGATCTTCTCAGCTATGGACAGGAGTGCAATGCTGCAGTAATTGCTGCAATCTGATCTATCTCCTTTCATGAATGTGGTTACAATTTGGGAATCTCTTGTCACTGGGAATCTGTTCACGTTTCCAGAGTTTCAGAATAACAGCAAATAATTGGTGAGAGAGATTCTTTTTTTCCACCATGCTTACAACCTTCCATCAGGACCACATGCTTTGTTTTTTTTCATCTGTTCAGTGGTTTTCACGACCTCTTGATAGGTTGATTGGTCTGCCACATAGTTCTTAATGGGGTGTTATTGAACGACTTTGATGGCATTTTCTCTGACGTTAGAATCTCAGTTCCAAAGCTCTTGGAAGTGTTCCTTCCATCACGCACTAATGATGGAGCGGTCTCTAAAGAGCGTTGTTCCATCCTCCATCCTGCCTAACATCTGACGCCCCAGGTACCTCTCCATTATCTAACTGCTACATTCACCCCCCTTTCCACCCGTCCCCCACCCCAGCCTGTCTCTCACCCACAGACTCCTCAATTTACACCTTCACTGACTATCTTATATGCATACTTGACCAGCCTCTGGCTTCTTTACTATTCATTCCATCCAGGAAGAGCCCACATCAACTGCAGAGACTTCCGCAGCCTGACAAAGGGTTTTTTAACCCAAAAGCTTGCTATAAAAAAATCCAGCTATTTAAGTTGGTGTAATAAAAGATACCATATTCACCCAGAGAGCACGGTCTGCCCTTGCTCTATTCTCAGAACTCAGAGGGATGCTGCCTTGTGTGCTTGGACACTAGATAGCATTGGTTGAACTGAAGAAACTATGCATACCATGGCTGTCAGAAAACATGTGGATCTCTCTTGCTTTGTCCTCCCACCACTTGTCTTTTTTTTCTCCCAAATTTTCCTTGGGGTCTTTGCTTTAATGTGGTGACGTGTCTTCATTCTGTTCAGGGATGATGTCACTCTGCTAAAGCTTTGGAGGCTGTCTTTTTTCCATCAACAAGAATTTGAATTTCCTAATCATTCTCATCAAACCAGTCCTAATGTATCTTTGTGGAGAAGCTCAGACGTTCTTCACATGCCCCATGGATACCTTTCCTAAGTCTCTTCCAGTAATCAGTGGTGTCAAGGTCATCAGAGAGGTTGGAGAGTTTCACACTATGGTACTGCTGGAAATTACCTCTTAGCAGGGTTTTTTAAGCAATTAGTACTGAATCTCTTCCTCAATTGCTTCCGTTGCTTATGTCATTTTGGGAGAATATGGAAGGACATGATGGAATGTATCAGATGATGGTCAGTCCATTAGTCCTGTGTGCTGATCTTGGCACCAGTAATACAGACATCATGGTGGTCCTGGGCACACACTATGATATAATCAATCAGGTGCCAATATTTTGAATCAGGGTGCATCCATGTTGTCTTCTATTTGTTACTTGGATGAAATGGGGAGTTTGTGATGATGATATCATGTTCTGAACACTTTCTCAGGAGAAGAATTCCATTTGAATTGACTTCTCCCACCCCTTTCCTTTCCAACTGTTCCTTTCCATAGCTCAGAGTTTCTGCCTACCCTGGCACTGAAAACTGCCATGAAGAATTACATTATCTTCACTGAGGATAAATGACAGGACTTAGGTGAGTTTAGAACAGAATGTTTCCTTTGTTTCATTCACCTGCATCAAGGGTTGGGACGTAGGCACTGATGAGTATTGAATGTTGTCCATTGGTCAGTGGAAGATGAAGGCTCATGAGACACTCGTTGATGCCAGCTGGATATTCTGGCATCTAAGAAATAATCTTGGCTTGATAGCAAAACCAATGCTGTGGATGCATCTGTCTTTTTAAGCTTTTCTTTTCCAAAAGAAAGTGTAGCCACTACCATGATCTGTGAGCTGTCCCTCCCCTGCATTTTGGTGTCACTAAGAACAGCAATATCAACTTCAAAGCATGCAAATTCTCTGGCCACTAGTAGTGTCTCGACTTTGATCAGTCATTGTTAGGGTTACCCATCAGGGTGTAGATACTCCAGTCTGCAAACTTCATTTCTTGATTCAGATCACAGATAGAGTGATCCCACTGGATGTAGTTTTCCAATCAGATGAAGTGAGACAAACTATGTTTAGAGCATCTTTTTAAGTCCCCTCCTAGTTAGGGTGAGCAGCGTGGATCCTAAATGGGCCTGCTCCGTCATGACTGAAGCTGCCAAACTGCACACTGGTTTCAGGTCCAAACTGTAATCCAGTGGCAAGGAAAACCTAGATGACAAGAGGTTTCTGTTCTGCCACAGCCTTCATCCATTTTTGCAACCATTGTGAAGTACTCTCTTCATCTGCCCGCTGCACCATTAAAGATTTTCATTTTTGTTTTTGGATCACTATTATTCTGCAGACTTCACTCTCACTATGGATGACCCTACAAAGAGGACAAGACTCCAAACAGCATTACTTTTGGTGTCACTGGTAGTACATGGGCCTCTCCACTAAGTCAAGGTTGTGTTCCTTGGCAGGCCTTTATGTGCATGTAAAAGCCACACAGTTATGGTACAGACCTTCAGGCAAACCCCAGCGTGGTTTCATGGTGAAATAAATTAACCATGGCCAAGAGCTATTGACTGTGTTTCCGGGGAAGAACATGTCAAAATCCCCGCAGCATCCTTCTTGTGGGACCCTGGGGAGAAAGCCTGGCTTTCAGGGCATCTTTACATGTGCTCCAGGGTTGGGGGTGTAGGGCTGTAATTAGAACAGCTCTTAGGAGCCACTGTAATTAAAGCACCCACAGAGTCTTGTGTATTCAGCATCCTGGGCTTCAACACAGCAGTGGGGCCACTTCAATTAAAGTTTGTTCACCAAGCTTTAAAATTTTGGATGCAGGAGTTACTGCAAATATTTGTACAAGTAATCATGATTTTTTTAAAAAAAAGCATCATGCCAATGCCCGCCTTCCAAATCAATGAAGTTATCAGTAACAATGTTATTGCACCTAAATAATGCAGCTAATTACGTAATTTGGAAGTTACAGGTTAAGAATCTAATGTAAAGTAAGCAAGCAAAGGTGGCTATTTTACCAGTGTAAATACATAACCTCCTTGTATTTATAATGAAATGCCTGGAGTAGGTACTGTTGAGCTTGTCATGGCTTGAAATTGCCTCATTAGGTCTCTTTGCTTATATAATATGCCAAGCAGGCCTACATTTTGGCTGCATATGGAAAGATTTCATTGGGGACCCCTTTTCCAATGTACCATACCTCACTTGGGCTCTATCTTCTACATGCACCACAAAAGAAGAGAGAGAAAAACGCTTCGTTTCAGTTCTTTGCCCTTCTTTAATTCCTGCTCATGTGAACCACAAACTGTGGTCTGGGGGCAGGAATCTCTGGGTGAAATGTACTGGCTTGGCTTAGCAGGAGGACATGATTATAATGGTCCCTACAGGCCTTACAAATTATGTCTCTATTAACTCACTGATTCGGTGCGTGTGTTATGTATCCACTACACTGGATCAGCCACTGAAGAGGATAGTCTGCTGTGGATACAAGGAAATGAATTATTTCTTTAGTAGCAGAGGCCCATTTCTCTTTGTCCCCAGCTGAACTAGATGGCTAAACTAGATGATCTTGTGATCTAGCCCTATTTTCCTATGAATCCCTACTGACCACCTTTTCCATAAAAGTAAAAACGCTTCTGGCACAGACTGAGCCACTCTGCGTGGACTGGGAGCATGGCCACAGCCTTGTCTCTGTGGGTACTCCTACAGGGCAGAAGGGCAAAGCTGGGGAGAAGAGCCTGCTGCATCTGTAGCAGAGCACTGCCACATAGAAAGTCCTCACCAAAGGGTAGGACATCCAAAACCTTCCTCAGCCTCTGCCCAAACTCTTCAGCCATCCCTTTCTCCACCTGTAACCAAGCTCCAGTGACTCTCGGAGCCATAACGTGGGCCTAAACGCATAAACAAACTTACATTAAACAGATGCGTGAGTGTATGAAATATAAATGTAGCATTAATAATGCATGCAGCCAGCATGTGGTACAATGCAGGCAGCCTCTCTCGGGGAGAGAGAGAACGTGGCGTGTTCCCATCCAGGCGGGTTCCCTGCCTTTCTGCTTTCTGAGTGAAGCCTGAAAGGGAAGAAGGAGCCCAGAGCTGGGGAGCGTGTTTCCAAATGTGGATGTTGCTATAGAAACCCTCCCCTGGCACAATATGTCAAAGCCTGACATACTGGTCTCTCTTGAAATTCGGCTGACAGGCGGGCTGAAGTGGAAATATGGAGCACAGTCAAACAGGACTTTATTTTTGAAGCTCGGCTGGGATGAAACTGGACTTGCTAATTAATTACCTGTGAGCAGCCAGAAGTGTTTTCACCGTCAATGAGCATATGTCCAAACGTAAAGGAATATTTTTGGAGTGTGATTTTTATTTTTCTGAAACAAAGTGAAATTAAGAAAGCTTTTGGAGTTGATGCTGCCAAGCCTGCCAAGTGAAAGTGGACAGACTTGTGCTGCAAAGGGCTGTGGAGCAGGTTCCGGCTGAGTTTCAGCTAAGCATGGGCAACTGGTGCCACCTTAGTTAGGGTGGACACATCCCCCACCCAGTGACCGGAAGGGGGGGGGTGCCCCGTAGCCGATCCCACTGACCAGCCAATCCCACCGATTGCTGCGGTCACTTCTGGGAGTGCCATGGCACTCCCATACCCCGGTCGGCTCTTGTAGGGGGGGCACCGGTGCTCCCATCTGCCCCCCTGCCTGTCGCCTAAGCGGTGAGTGTGGCCAGTCAGGGGGTGCACTGGTGCTCTTGGGGTGCACGTGCACTCCCATGCACCCCCTACGCATCACTACTGGGACTATGGAGGGTCAACAATTTGCTGGCCGGCCTGCAAAGGCACTCCAACCTCTTAAGCTAAAAAAGCATGAGATGAGTTCACACTGTGACTTGGAGAGACTGAGAAAAGAGATGGGGAGGGCAGAAAAAGACATCTCAGTGCAAAGAGCCGCTCCATGCGGCAGCTTCTCAGCAGTGATGACATTGTAAACAAGCCAGTTTGCAAAGGGGCCAATGAGATCAAAATGGCTAGGGACAGAAGTTACTCATAAATTGGTTTAAGTGATCAGAAACTGGTTTAAAAACAAAACAGAAATTCAGTGTACATAAAATGCTTTCAACAGGGCCCAAACTGATTTAAGATAAACCTGGTGTAATGACTATCAGACATAACTGATTTAGGTCGAACCAGTTGACAGAATTTCTGTCCCAGACTCCTTCCTGGTTTAAGTAAACTGACAGTCTGCCAGCATCCCAGGATGCCTGCTCCAGCATCCCTCTGCTCCAGAGCGTTCTCCTTGCTGCGGGTGCAAACTGGTGAGCAAACTGGGGGCACAGCGCCTGTAGTCCCAGCCTGAGCTGCAGCCTGCTGGGAAAGACCCTGCCCCCATGGCTTGGCCCAGCCCACCTACCTGTTCGTCTCCCCCAGGGCTGGGGCTGGGGCTGGGGCTGGGTTGGAGTGGGGCTGTGGGGCTGAGCTGGGCTGGCCCGCAGGCACTGCTGAGGGCGGGTGCCGAGGGGCCAAGCCACGCCGCCAAGGCAGGCAGGGATCTCTCCCTCCTCCTCCTCCTCCCTCGCTGCAGGGTGGTGGGCGCATTTGCACAGTGCTGTCTTGGCGCTCAGGGCTGGAGGTGTGCAGCACTGGGCCCTGCTGTGGGCTGGCGGGCGGAGGGGAGGGAGGCATGGCTGCAGGAAGCCCTTGGTGGCTTTTTCCCCAGTAGTACAGAGTGCCCCTGGCAGGTGCTCTTGGCCGTAGGTGCCGTGAGCAAGCCTTGTAGGGGAGGGTCTGGTCAGGCTCCAGGCAGGGGCTGGACTAGACACTAGAGGACCACTGGAGGTGCCTGCCAGCCTTGCTTCTGCGCGATTCCCCCTTCCCTCCCCCTGCTTTGCCTCAGGCCTAGGGCCAGGGTCTGGCCATGACCTCACTCTTGTTGCTGGACCCTTTGGTGCCAGTGGGGGCCACAGTCTGGCTGCACTCCCTCCCCCTTTATCCGAAAAGCCTGGCAAAGATTGCTTCCCCACTCCCCTTCCAGGACCCTGGCTGGGGTCCCCACAGGCCAGGGTGGGGGTTTAAACTTCTCCCCAGTCATAGACAGTGGCGCTTCCAGTCACTGTGGAAGAGAAAGGAGGGCTCACTGTAGTGCCCCTGGCTTCTGGTCTGGGCCACTGCAGGCATGTGCCTGCATTTCTGGAGTCAAAAGCAAATGTCTTGGGCTTTTTGTATGTCTGTACTTAGCCAATGTGTCATCTGTGTATGGATTTGGGGGGGGGGGGGGGCGGGGTTGGAAATCAACAGGTCATAGAGTTTCTTCTATTTCTAAAGCCTTCCCAGCTTGTGATACTCCTGCCTCAGCAACCCTCATAGAGGCTTTTGACGCTTCTGCCTGTCTGCTACAGGAACTTGTTGCCATTGAAATGCTGATGCTCTGCTGCCAGTGGTTTAAATGGCTAGAAATGGAGGTTGCAGACATGAATGAGTCTTATAACTATGCTGCAAAGAGCTTGCATTGAAATTGATATTGAACTCTGTGGTGTCTGCTCACCTCCCATTACAGCTGGGGGCGGGGGGAGGCGGGGAGGGCTTCACGATAAGGGAAACTGACTGTGGTAGCAATGCCAACAGGCAGAACTGTGCACTAGGCAATGGAAACAGCAGCACCGAGCTTTCCAAATGAGGGAAAGGACCAAAAGAAGGAACAGACTGAGTATAAAGCAGTGGCACTGCATAGAGCGTGCAGGGGGGTGCACGTGCATCCCCTGAGAGTGCCAGTGCACCCCCTGTCAGCTGTGCTCGCTGCTTAGGTGCTGGGCAGGGGGTAACACAGGTGCCAGTGCCCGCCCCTGCAAGCGCAGGATGTTTGCTGCGCTCGCTGCAGCCGCTTCTGGGAGGACTAGTCGGAGTGGGGGCACGTGCCCCCCTGACTAAGGTGGCACCAGTTACCTATGGCATAAAGACAACTGATAAGCAGCAAAAGAGGAGAGGGTAATGAAAGAGATGGAGGGAGGGGTAAGGATCTGGAAGATAGAGGGGAGTTAGAAAGATGCATGTAAAAATGGATACTTCTCTAACAAAGTTTGTGAGCACTATTAAAGCAAGAGATCAGTGAAGGAAGAAATTGAAATGTTAGGGGATGAGATGGAAAATTAGGCACAGATAATGGCATAATAGTACAAGTGTTTAAAGTACACTCCAAGAATTTGTTGCAAAGAGCAGTAAAACTCTCCCATGTGAAAAAATTTCTGTAAGCATCCACCCAGCTATTGAAATCACTGAAGCAGGAGCATGACTCCACAGGACTTTGCCCTGCACACAGCAAGGCAGCCAGGGACCACCCACTGTCCAGCAATTAGGGTCTCTGCTGTTTCTGGTTGTGAGCCGGCCACAAGCAACAGACCTTGGTGCAGCAGGAACCAGGGAGATGACAGTGCACAGTGGGAGACAGAGAGGCAGTGGAGTAGCGGGAACTCAGGCAGCCAGATGTAATGTCAGGGAGGCTTCAAGTGCACGGAGCCATGGGAGCTGGAGAAATAGCTGGGCATGGAAAGCAGAGGGGTGGGAGGGGAAACACTCAGCAGCAAGCGGAGCAGGAGGGAAGGCACCCTGGGGTTGAGCTCTAGGCTGGTCCAATGTGCCACCATCAGTATAGTTCAGTACATAAGAATAAGATGGTTTATTCCCTACCACTTCAGGCATGGAGTGATGCTTCCTTGCCTTTCACTTCTGTCTTGTGAGCCTCTAGTGATGGCCCCTACCTCCAGGTACCCCCTCTCTCAGCAGGCTGCCCAAAGTGCAATAGCAGTGTCTATAACTTGCTGAGCATTGATGAGGAGATAGGGCCAGATGGTAAGCAAAGGGCGGTGGACATGGCATGACAAAACCAAGCAAATGACACACACACGGCTGGTGAAATGATAGTCTAGTACTAGTTGCAACTAAACCCACATGAAATTTCACAAGGGACAGAAAGCGTGTATGTACACTGCCAAAACCCTGCATAGGAGTCCAGCTGGGATGCAAAGTGCTCTGCAGAGCATTTCCAGTGTAGTACAGATCACATTGTTCTGGCATGTCAGTGGGCTCTTGGGGAGAATTCAGCTCAAGACAATTGCCAGGGCAAACCAAGCTGTGTCACAGGAAAGGAGGAATGATGTTCTGGGGAACCTGGGGCCTTCTCTGCCTTCTCACCAATGCACTGGAGCTGTCCTGTAGGCAGGGGGGAAGGAGTCATTCAGACTAAAAGCAACGCCTTCCACCTGGAGCGCAGCCCCGCCGCGCCTGCCCCGCGCAGATCTGGGGGCACCCCCTGTGCACTCCCGGGCTGGCAGCAGGGCAGGAGACCCTGTCCCAGCCACAGCTGCAATCCCTCCCTCTCTGCAGGGGTGTTAAACTGCCCCTCCAATGCCCTTTCCACCCTCCCCCCCCACAACAGGATTACCAGCTGGACACAACTGTGTCGAGCATCATAAAGGAACCAATCCCCCATTTATAACATTGTTCCTATGGGAAAATTGGTTCTGAGTACGACGTTTCGACTTCAGACTCAGTTTTGAGGAGCCAATTGTGTCGTAAGACTGAGGACTGCCTGTAAATAGGACTGGGGTATACACATGCCAGGGAGCCTCTTCATGCCATTCCTTTCACCCTCAAATAACCCAGCATCTTTTCTAGCCTTTTATGCACAATTCTTCACATCTCTGCAGCACCAGAAAGGTGAAGATAACACATGTGAGGACATGTCTGAGTAGTGATAAGTCTCAGGGAATTCAGGAGTCCTTCTCCGGGAACTGAGAAGGATGAGGGGTATTGTCTTGCTGTATTGCCAGCCACCCTGGGTTTGTGTACAACCCTGCAGCTCCAGAAGCAAGTGAGACTTCCCACTATAGAACAGCATAGGGCTTAGGGTCACAAGCCAAAAAGAGGGAACAGATAAAAGATAAAGAAACATCGACACTGGGGTGACATATACTCAGTACCTTTATTTCTCCCCCACCCCCCACACACACACCTTCAGAGGTGTCCCCAAACCACCCATTAGCCCCTAGAGTGCTCAAACAGCAGCCTGCAGCAGCCCCCAAGTCCGAGTCCAGCTCCTTCAGCCCACAGTCCGGCTGACCGAGCCAGGGAGATCTCCAGCTCCGCTGCGCACTCCTCTGTGCGGGGTGACCAGGCTCCATGTGCACGCTGCTCTCTCTTCGCTTTACTCCAGCCTCAAGCCTCCTCTTCTCTTTTCCCTTGCCCCCAGCCCCTGGGGGTTTCTGGGAGTTGCAGTCCAAATTAACAGTCAGCCCCGCTCTGCAGACTGCCCCCTTGTTCCACTTGCTGTTACATGCATTACATTCACATTATACTGGGTCAAGCCAACCCCCAGAGACAAGGACAACGTCTTAATGAGTCTCACCATCCAGACAGTTGACGATCTGGATAAGGGGATAAGATACTGCCAAATCTCCCCTTCTGAGAGAAGGAAAAGCCAGCAGCAATGCTAAGTGATGCATACATTTTGGCTTAGCATCAATCAGTGTGTTTCTTTAGGGTTCAGATATGCCAGAATTTTGTTCCTCAATCACAAGGAAAGCACTCCGAGTGGAAGGAGCATGCTGGACACCCTGCTCCCACTTCCCATCTTTGCCCCGACCAAGAGAAAATTTAATGCTGTTTCCAAAGAACCTGGAAATAGAGCGGGAGCTCTTGCTGGGAGGTGAAGTGTTCACAGGCTCTCTCAGCTGGAAAAGCCGCAGAGATAATGGTGACATCCTGTACCCGGTGATTCTGTCTGCATGTGTGTGTGAAAGAGCACTTCTGTGAAGATACTTATTGGTTGCTAGGATCTGTCTGTCTGACATGACCCCCATTACTGCAGCATCTGAGCAGCAAGCTATGTTCAGTGGGAATAACTGCACTGCTGTGTGCGCAGTCAGACCTCAGATACAAGCCAGCATGCAGCGAGATGGGGAAACTGAGGCACAGAGCAATCAAATGACCAAGATGTCTATGGTGCAGCAGGAACTGAGTACTGGCTCCTCCTGCCCTAGTCTAGTGCTCTATTTCCTGGACCAAACTTCTCCAAAGAAAGCAGATTACCTGTGAAAATGTTTGTTTTCAAAGTAAAGTGGGGCCATTTATCATCCTTTATTTGCTTGCACGTCTCAGCCAGCATATCTGAAATGACCGAAGTACTCATTGCTTATTACACCCTTTTACAGTTTTTGATTAAAACATCTACTTTAAACCCTAAGGTATCATTCCAGTCCAGTGGGAAGCATGAAGGCATGGCATGGGCGTGTTCACAATTTAGGCAGCGGCACTTCCATGGAAGACTAGAGGCCTGTGTGGAACACCTCCCTCCCTCAGTTTGGGACCAGACCCCACTTCCCATCTGTGGCAGTATCTCATGCATACCTTATATATATTCTTCAGCATCTCATGGCAATAGCAATACCTAGAGGATTATTGCTCCATCTGGGATGCCAAGGTATTGGATTTAGAGGCCAAGGGTACATTTAAATCGGGTGGAAAAAGATGCCTTTCCTTCTAAAAAGGATTTTTGGCAGAAGTCAGTGCAGTCCACATCTCCCTGGTATTATGATGGCTAATGCTGAGAAATCTTCCCACCAGCAATCTAATCCTTGGAGAATAACCACCCCAGGACAGGGGTGATCTGAAGAAAGCAGGCCATCAGCTTCAGTGTGTGGCTTGGATTTAACAAATGCTAGATAGTAAGCGCTGAAGATACCAGTGAATAAGCACTTCAGTATTTGAAAGTCTCTTGCCCATAAGGTACCCTTGGGTTACAAGATATCCATTTCTTCACTCCATTACCTGACTGTGAAATATTTATGTAGTAAATGATTTCTAGTTTGTTCTGCAGCTGCAGTGTAATACAGATTTATACAATCAATAGGGTAACCACAATAAAAACATTCCCACTCAGAAGTGCAAGCAATTATGAAAAGGTAAAAATTAAAGTATGGCTATTTGAAAACCTCTCTCCCAGTCCCCAGCCTGTTTTGCAGAGTATAGAAAGTGAAACAGAAGTGTGAACATAATTTACATACAAACTGTAAGAAGTAGCCACATGCAATGGTTGATCTCCAGTTAGCTGCAGGAAGGAATTTTTCAGGTTTGGAGGAGCACTTTAAACACTTCTGGGGCTTTGTGAAGCAAAGCAAGCCCCAGCCCTTAAAGGGCCAACCACAAATGCAACTGGACTTATCCCCAGCCAAAGAAAGTTTACTATAGATAAAATCTTTAGAGTGACTCATATGAGTCCAACTCCAGAGGTCATCACTTTTTTCTCATTCCTAGCCCTAAAGCAAGAACTCCTCTAATCCTGGTTACCACTGGCAAATCCTAGCCCCACTCAGAATACCCCTTCAAAGACTTCTGCTGGAGGCCTACCTAACTCTTGCCAGCTGGCCCAGCTTCTCTTTAATAGAAATCAGCGCAGCCAACCCCTGATTTTGTCTTCCCCTGGACTGGGCCGACTAAACCCTACACTAACAGCTGCTACACAGGACACAACCTGTAACAGAGTGTCTTTAGCTAAAATACTCCTGTAGTTTGAACTGGGTGTGCACTTATCTTGAAGGCCATTCTGCATTGGGTTTCTCCCTTTTAAAGGACTTGGAGCTGTGAAGGAGCAGCTGATCCATGATGCAACCTAGCATAGGAGTGTTTGGCTCTTCCTGCTCTTCAAGGCGAGACAGCCTTGAGGGATCTTTATGTCCCATGCAGTTAACTACTGGATGACTGTCTGCTTTCCTTCCAGTAGTGAGCAAATGAGAAGCAGAAGGCCAACTGTAAAGGTAAAAAATAAGACAATAAAACATCTCTTTGAAAATGATAAAAGAAAACATCAATGGGTTAAATTCTACCATTTCCCTGAAACACAGCAGAAGAGCATATTGGTTAGAATATAAACAGGCAGAATCATGGTTTATTTTAATTTGAAACAATAAGCACTCATGAACTGTGACTGAGTGGTAACGTAGGCTGGAGGGGGATATTGGGAGAGATGTTTCAGGGACAATAACAGTAGATGGCCAGCTCCCCTTGAATTTCTACAAGCATCTAACTATTTATTAGGCCACTTGAGATCCTCCCTAGCCTGTTACCTTTCACCAGATGTTGCCATTCACACCAGCATCAAATCAGATCTCTTCCTCCTTGCCAAGGGGTGCTCTCTGCATTGGCATCAGTGATGACATAAAGGGCAGGGCACCCACAGTTGCTGTGCCTCCGCTCTCCTCACAATCATGGATGACTGGTGCCTCTTGAGTTGGGGAGAGCACCTGCAGAAGCCGCCGGTGGCATCAGCAGTGGGGATGGAGCTGATGAGTACCCACAGAAGCTGCTGGCAGCACTGGAAGTGGGGATAGCCCTGTCAGGATGGGATATGTGTCCCCCATACCTCCCCTACCAGTCATCTATGCCCACAATGAAACCTAGCTTCCGTTAAACAGTACTGGAACTGGCAAATTTGACCCTAAAAATTTCTGAAATTTATCAACTTGTTGGCCCCATTATGAATTCATCTGAATGTTGAGCTGCTTTGCATTTCATTACAAACTCTTTGCTAGAATGGGTTAGCCCTATTCCAGTCTTAAATTTGGATTCCCTTTTCATAGTCAAAGCCAGCAAACTGATGTTTTAGCTGGATGAGATGAGCTAGAAGGGAATACTTATATGGACAGAGCTGCTTTCCTTCTGATGCCACGATGAATTGATCCCCCTGTCAAATTCACTCTTAGCAGATATTCTAGTGAGAAAACAAAAGTGTTTTTTTTACCCTGAAAAACAAATACCATTTTTCACTTTGCTGATGTCAGAGAACCCCGAAAAGTAATATTCTATCTAATTTGTTTCGGTGTTTTTAGCCCCTGGAAAGCTAAAACTGAATGTGCAAGTGAGCGTGAGCACTTGGACTTTCATCTTATAATAAGTCTGGTTTAGGAAGATACGCTAATTTGGCAGTTGCTATGAGGCCCATTCAGTGTTTCTGTTGAGGTGTGGAGGAAAACGAGTCACTGAGAGGAACAGAATATTTTTGACAGCATCGAGAAAACTAACGCTACAGAAACCCTGTAGAAGTTTACCAGGAGTGGGGCTAGCATGGAAGACAAACTTAGAAGGTTCAAGTGAGTTTCTTGATGGTATTAACAGACAAGATGGGGGAGAGGGGAATACAGTAGAGAAAGGCCCTGTCTCATTCCTATCACAGCCTCAGTTTTCTTTGTCATGTCCCTGTTCGCAGATCCTCAGCAGCTGTTCACTGCCTTCCAGAGAGTTGTTTGCTGATTTCATTTCAAGGAGGAAAAGTGGCAGTGTTTTCCTCATTAATTGAAGCTAAGCTCTCTGCCAGCAGAATCCATGCGTCTGGGCTGAAATCTAGCAGTGTCTCTTGGTTATCGCTACTGAATATAGTGCCATAAAGGTGCATAAAGGTATAAAACAAACGCAGAGGGAGACCTGGCTTGCAGAACTGGTGTTATGATCAGTAATCATGTCTGTTATACCAGGGCTTGAGCATTAACTAGGAAAGGGGCCCTTATTGTGCTCCTGCCCCAAATGGGCCCTGCCCCACAGAGCAGGTCCATTTGGACCAGGCAGACCCAGGGTAGTGTCAGGGGCTGAACACATGGGCAATGAACGACAGGAGAGGGCCATGGTATTTTTGGAGGGTAGGTATAATGAGGAGGAGAGCAACTGCTTGTGAAAAAAGGGGAAAGAGAAGAGGACAAAATAGGGCCAAAGACAGCAAAAGGGTCAGGTGTGGAGGGGAGTGGCAGCGAAGAGATTATTATGGATACGGTGAGACATGGCCAGGGCAAACACCACACGATACGAGGTGGAGAGCAATGCATCTGCCCTGTGGAAAGGTCTTGGAGCAGCACCGGGTCCCCGCAGCGGTTGCTTCTGTGGTTACCTGGACCAGTTGGAGTCCCTGTCTGGCTCCTTGGTGCAGTTCTCTGCAAGCCCTCATTGTGTGGTGGAGAAGGAGCCCATGTCCCAAGTACTCCCAGAGTAAGGTGTGGGGGTCACCCCATGTACTGCTCTGCATCTGGTGGGAGGAGGTAGTTGCCATTCACTCCCAGGAGCAAGCTCTTCTGTACTCTCTGCACTGAAAGTTTGCAAGATCAGGCTTTAAATGGAGGCAAGAGTCAGTAGTACCAACCTCTCTCCCTCTTTGTGGTTTCTGCCTGCTCTTGCCTCCATTTAAAGGAGTTTAGTTCAAAGAGGACACAGCTGTTGGAGCTTGTTAGGTGGGTTAGGTTACTTGTGCCTACATTTAAAGAGCTATGTTACTTGGTTCCAGAGGGTAGAGACATGACATGAGAGAGATGTCAGGATGGTCAATTCAGGAGTACATGATTTGAGAATATCCAGTCTGAGTCCAGGAACTCAGTCCAGGTATGTGCTCAACAAGGAGTTTGTTCAAGAGGTTACAACCTTTTCCTTGTTCCTCAATTATCTGCAGATAGGTTGTTGAAATTTGCTGTTAATTTACTGTGAATATCTTCATTGGATAGTCACTAGACTGCAGGCCATTACTATTTTTCCATCAATTGAGTAGATTAATAAAACACCAATCACCAGAATCTAGATGCTAAATATGAAATTTATATGACATGATATGGCTTATGTACCTGATGAAAAAAACCAACACAGCAGAAATTTGTAATTATATATTTGATGATCATATTTGCTATTAAAAATTCATGGTGTGTTGGTTAGTTACCCCAGTTAATTACAAATTTTACAGATGAATAAAAAAATTTGAAAATTGCCTAAAAAGCAGGACGTGCAAGCTAACTGTTTCCTTTTTGTACATTTGTCTTAGAAAAGTAAAATGCTTGAATCTTTGATGAGAAGAGATTACAGATAGAGTTGAATTGAAATTCACCTTTAGAATCAGACAAATATTCACAGACAATTTTTTTCCTAACTTGCTGTGCTGTGCTAGAAACAGAACTCAGTCAAAACTGTGAATAGCATGTTCTTTTTTCTTGATAATGGAGTCTGAAGGCTATTTGAAAACTTGTCTGCTGATATTACTGCAGCATGTTCTCTCTCATTTTCAATTCAGCTCACACTGGGTAACCAAAAAGATACCAATACCTGAGAAACAGGGAAGTGGAAGGAACCAGCTTAAAGGGACAGCAGTGATACCAAGAATGGTATCACTAGTCTGGACAGAATAAGAATTAGTTTGAATCAGAAGTGGATTCTTCCCATCTCTAGTTAACAGTGATTTCCCGAGCGCCCACACATGCCAGTGTTACTGAGAACACCAGGTGGTAGGAAAGCAGAACTGATAAAACATTCATTAATGGAGTCTTTATAATCAAGATGTCCAAAACATGTTACACTAAAGAGCATTGTTTTATGCCATTAATCTCAGAGATGCACTTCTGTCCAGCTTATTGTTGAGTGTGGCTGTATCTTATTGGGTCATATCAACTTGTGCTGAATGGCGCTACATGAAAAAGCCAGTGATGGATTTGATCCAACATGTTGTATTACAGAGTCATGCTGTCCAGGAAAGGTGAAAACTACTGATATCCCCATTGTGCTGGATTTTGATTTTAGCTTCTGAGCTAGTAGAACCTAGGAACAGCTGAAAGAAGAGCAGAATTTCATAAAAACTCTTGTCCAAACTTGGGCAAAAAAGGGCGAGACTATGCCCCCCTTGCCTTTTTTAAAAATCTTTGCTGTTTCTTTTCACATTTGCCTATGATAATGCATCTGGAGTTCAACTAGCCAGGGAAATGCTGGTGTTCTTATAGAACTTATCATGTAGCAGAAATAAGAAATGGTAGAAAACACATGAGAGAGGAAATGCATTTCCTATCTGATTCCTGAATGGAAGAGATCCAGAAGATTTGCATTCAAACTTCTGCCATTGTTTCTTACTTGTGAAATTTTGGGTAATTTGCTTATGGTTGTCCCAAAAGTGATACTAAGGTGTGGGATGCTCTGCTAGTGTAAACTGCCATTGGCCCCTCTTGAGTTCACAAAACTGTGACATTATGCATCCACTGAGGATCTGCCCTTGAATATGGGGAAAGGGATTTTTTCACAAACTTTCAAAAGAACTCACGCTCCCAATTAAGGTAATTACATTTCCTCTCCTTCTTGTGGACACAAATCCTATTTGTGTCTTCCTAAACTCAAGTGAGGTAGATTCATCCACATGTCTTACAGCAGCTTTTTTGAACCTAAGGCTATATCATGACATTCTTGAAATACAGGGAGGCTCAGGGGGGGCTGAGCCCTTTCATAAGAGGTGAGAGCCCACCCATAAGAAATGAGAGCCCCTGGCCCATGCTACATTTTTCTAAGCAGCTCAGGTGGCAGCAGCAGCTCCTTCCGGCTGCCACAGACCCACCCCAAGATGTAAATCAAACTCTGGCTCCAGGACTAGGGACAAACATTACACATAAACTGGCTTAAATGATCAGAAACTGGTTTAAACCTGTAACAGAACAGATGTTCAGTGCACATAAACTAGTTTGAAAATGGCTGAAACTGGTATGAGATAAACCTGGTTGAAGGTAGTATCAGACTTAACTGATTTGGATCAAGCCACTTTATGCACTGTCTGTCCCAGACCTCTTGCTGGTTTTAGATAAACCAGATTCCCCCAGCATCCTGGCATGCTCTCTGGGCTGGGTGGGACTCTCTGCTCCACAACCAGGCTGGCCCCTCCCCTCTGCTCCCTGGAGTTTGGCAGAGACTTGCAAGCACAGAGTGTTTTGCCTGCTTCTCCCTGCTAAGCAGGAATAATTTGCTGTGCCTCCATGCCTTATGCAGACACCTCAGCATTAGCTAGCAGATCACATGCTCGCTATCTTCCCTGCTGTGGGAGATGAAAAAGACAGACAGGCTTTTTGGAGCTAATCAGCAGGTAGCTTAATGTCCTTCCCTGGAAGAGCTGTTTAAGAAAAGCCCCATTAGTTAATGGAGAGAGGCTTGTTTTCTTAATGGGTTGATAAACACTGAGTAAAGGATGATAAACATTCCCTGCTGGGCAGCTGGTGCGGCAGGGAAGAAATAACCAGTGCATCCTGCCAAGTCCTGCCAGACACCCCCCACATCTCTGTCCCCCATCTTAGCCCTGTAGAATCAAAGGAAGGGCTGCTCTAGC